>NC_139513.1:65574437-66266937 GCF_947247035.1 Vipera ursinii
CAAGCTTCTAATCTTGAGATTATGCATATTTGTGTCCCACCTACTGGTAAACAGAAGGCAAGCACTTGTTTGTTATAAAACTACAGTAAATCAGAATGAATGAGGATGGTAACTGTTTGGTAAGCATATCCTTAGGAAAACTCTTTAGCATGCATAGTTTAAGTGAAGATAATCTTTGTTTAGCAACATAGTTGGACTGGAAACGCCATCACTAAACGAAGTGGTCACTAAGTAAAAAACCATATAACCATGATTATACTTTTTGACTTGAAACTTTATATTACCTGTTGTTTTCCTGCTTACTCCCTTGTAATCCCTTTCTCTCCGATTTCTGCTCTGCAAGGAGAGGAAAAGAAAAATAATAGTTCAGACACAGGATATTGAGTACTGACTAGAATGGTAAACATGTGACTGAGGGACACTGCGAATGTCATGAATGTGGGCATTGGTTGTATTTTTTCAGCACTGTCATAACTTCAAACAGATGCTGAATGAGACAGTTGGTAAGCAACCTGTCTAGGTCTATTCGTATCTATGGCAAAAGAATACATATAAAAGTATGACTAATTTAATAGTCTCCAATGAGAGAATTAGTGGAAGATATAAAGATATGAGATTCTGTATGTAGGATAGATCTTTATTTGATACTGCCAATTTTAGGGAAAAGGGCATGGAAGAAAAGGGGGAAAAGTGACAGAAGCTAAAGTGAAACAGCTGTAGCAAGAGAAAGTACAGGTCCTGTATGAACAGTGCTAACCAGATAAGCTCTCAACAGAACAAATAGAAAGTAGGTATAAGGAAGGAAATATGGAAGTTGCTTTGAATACAGCGGAAAGTATTATGTTATAGAGTGGCACAGAAGTGTCTAGGGTTATGCTGATAGGAACTATGAAAAAGAATGCTTTTGGAAAGATGAAATGGAAGAAGCTGTGGGTGGGAAAAGAGCATTCAAGAAAATGGTGCTGCAGAGTAAAATATTAAGTAATATATAGAAACAGAAAAGGGGTATGATACGAAGAATGCAGCTAAATAAAATGGGTTAAAAGGCAATGAAATTGCAGTGACTTTAATGGAAATTATTTTGGAAATGGTCAAAGAAGATTAAACATGGAAGTCTACTAGAATGAATACGGTAGAATTAAAAATAAAAGTGATTAAATAATTCAGGATAAAACTGAAATAAGTGATTGCTGAAAGAAGTATTTTATAGATTTGTAGGGGCTAGTAGTAATATATCAAGAGTGGAATTGAAACAAATAGTATAAATTATAGAATCCAAGAAGAGGAAATAAATTAGTAACAATGATAAAAAGACTTTTAAGAGTGCAGGTGTAGATGGCACTACTGGAGAAATGTTAAAAGTTGGATGTGGTTTGTATATGAAATGGCTCTGCAGCTTGTTTAATATGTATATGAAGTTTGCATTTATACCAGAACGCGTCTAACAATAATAATTGCAAAAACTATGGGGAATTCATTTGTGTCAGTGGGAAGCTATCTGATCAAAAACATATAAAAGGTGACAGCAAAATAAGGGAAATGCAGTGTCTATTCTGGACAAAGGGTACAGGGACTAACATTTTGTTTAATTATTGGGAAATGTATGAACAGGAGAAAGAAAATTGGTTGTACAGTTGCAAGAAAAAGTATGTGAACCCTTTGGGATTACGTGGAGTTTTGCATGAATTGGCCATAAAATGCGCTCTAAACGTCATGTAAGTCACAACAATAGAAAAACACAGTCTGCTTAAAATAATACTACACAAACATTAGCTGTTGTCATGTTTTAATTGAACATAAGATGGAAACATTCACAGTGCAGGGTGGAAAAAGTATGTGAACCTTTGGACCTAATAACTGGTTGACCCTCCTTTGGCAGCAGTAACCTCAACCAAACGTTTCCTGTAGTTGCAGATCAGACCTGCACAACAATCTGGAGTAATTTTGGACCACTCCTCTTCACAAAACTGTTTCAGTGTAGCAATATTCTTGGGATGTCTGGTGTGAATCGCTCTCTTAAGGTCATGCCACAGCATTTCAATCGGGTTGAGGTCAGGACTCTGACTGGGCCACTCCATTGTTTTGTTGAATTACTTGTATGCTTTGGGTCATTGTCCTGTTGCATCACCCATCCTCTGCAGAGCTTCAGTTGGCGGACAGATAGTCATACGTTTTCCTGCAAAATGTCCTGATAAACTCTGGAATTCATTTTCCCATCAATGACAACAATCCATCCAGGCCCTGAGGCAGCAAAGCAGCCCCAAACCATGATGCTCCCTCCGCCATGTTTTACAGTGGGGATGAGGTTTTGATGTTGGTGTGCTGTGCCTTTTTTCTCCACACATAGTGTTGTGTGTTTTTCCCAAACAACTCAATTTTGGTTTCATCTGTCCACAGTATATTTTGCCAGTAGTGCTGTGGAACATCCAGGTGCTCTTTTGCAAACTTCAAACATGCTGCAATATTTTTTTTGGACAGCAATGGCTTCCTCCATGGTGTCCTCCCATGTACTCCATTCTTGTTTAATGTTTTCCTTATTGTAGATGTGTCAACAAAAATGTTAGCATGTGCCAGAGATTTCTGTAGGTCTTTAGCTGACAGTCTAGGATTCTTCTTTACCACATTAAGCATTATGCGCTGTGCTCTTGCAGTCATTTTTACAGGACGACCACGCCTAGGGAGAGTAGCAACAATGCTAAACTTTCTCCATTTGTAGACTGTCTTACCGTGGACACATAAACATCAAGGCTTTTGGAGATACTTTTGTAACCCTTTCCAGCTTCATGCAAGTCAACAATTCTTGATCGTAGGTCTTCTGAGAGCTCTTTTCTGCGAGGCATGGTTCACATCAGACAGTGCTTCTTGAGACCCATAAACCCAAAACAGGTGTGTGTTTTTAAAGGGCAGGACAGCTGTCAGCAACACATCCAATATCATCACACTGATTGGAGTCAAGGTTGGCGCACTCCTGGCTCCAATTAGCTCTTGGAGAAGTCATTAGGCTAGGGGTTCACATACTTTTTCCACCCTGCACTGTGAATGTTTCCATCTTATGTTCAATTAAAACATGACAACAGCTAATATTTGTGTAGTATTATTTTAAGCAGACTGTGTTTTGCTATTGTTGTGACTTACATGACGTTTAGAGCGCATTTTATGGCCAATTCATGCAAAACTCCACGTAATCCCAAAGGGTTCACATACTTTTTCTTGCAACTGTATGCTTGTTGATCCAGAGAAAGTAAGTAGTTTTGAAGTATGTGTGACAATAAATGGAATACTAACCAAGGGACAAATAGTGAGAAGGCAGTAAGACAAGGATACATGAAGTTCCCTTGGTTTGATACATTTATGAATAGCACTAGCACTTATGCTTATATACTGCTTTACAGTGCTTCACAGCCCTTTCTAGCAGTTTACAGAGTCAGCACATTGCCTCTAACAATCTAGGTCCTCATTTTACCAACCTCAGAAGGCTGGAAGGCTGAGTCAACCTTGAGTCAAACTGCTGGCAGTCGGCAGAATTAACCTGGAATACTGCATTCTAACCACTGCACCATCATGGCTCAGAATAGACGTATAAGGAATGCTTATGCTGGTGTTAGAGGTTTGTTGATAGGTGATGTAAGTGCGTACATACTATTGTGTACTAATGATTTGTTGGCTGAAAATCCAAATAACGCAGTAAATGTTGACAGATTGTATGATTAAAAAGCATGAATCTGAACATTTATGTATTACATACGTAAATTTGTAGATGGTTGTGTTTGACGGGGAAAATGGAATGAATGATTGTCATTTATACATAAATGGGGAAAAAACTAGAATAAGTACCGGTATATGACTTTGTGCAATATATGACTCTGTGTACCTGGGAAGCATATTAATTAAAATGGAAAAATGAATAAATTTTAAGATGTGCAAACTTTGTTTAAAAAAAAGTAATGATTAGCATGTGGTTGTTGCAAAGAATAAATTGAAAGAAGTAGAGTTTTATTACCTGGAAATGAAAACTAGTTATGTCATTTAGGATGAAAATTAGAAAAAAAATCAGTGAGGTGGATGAAAGTGGAATAAATTGTTTAAAAAGGGGTGAGTAGGAGAAAGACAGGGTCAATAATAAATGGATACTGAAGGGATGCATTGAATACCAGGATGGAAGAAATTGGTTGTAACAGTTTGGTTAGAAAAGAAAAAGAGGATCAAATTGCAAAACTGTTAGCCCTTCAGGGCAGACAAGTGAAGAAATAGGCTCTGTATTGTAGCCAGATGGAGTAACAGAATCTCGAAACCTAAGTTTTCCCTGGTCTCATCTTATACTAAAGAAAATCAAGATGGGCTTATGACTTCCTCATACTTCCCTGTTTCTCAGGACTTGCAGTCTTTTCTCCACGTCCTCCTTTAACAGCCACTCCTTTCTTACCTAACTTCAAGATAAGCTCTAAATTACTTTCAAAAACAAATATATGAAGTAAGAATGGCTGCATTGAGAACATAGGGGAAACTAGCTGGATGGAAATGAATGAAATCCACAGAGAAAGAGGTGAAAAATTTAAAGAGTAAAGGGCAAGCAAAGTATGAAGTGATGTATGAATGTGGTGGCAGCAACAGATGGTTTGCAAGGATAAGAAGATAATGAGATATTTTGAACTGGGTGGATGTACACTTGATCTAATGTTTCCTTTTCTTATCTCGGATCTTTATGGCTTACCATTTTGTTTCTGTGCTTTGCATAACATTGCAGAAGGGAATAATAATATAATGCATACACACACACACACACACACACACACACACATTTTGTCAGAACGTATCACAGAGGTTTTGGAGACAGTTGTGAATCCTAATTTAAAATTATAGCTGGTATTCAGTGGTGCAGGGTTGGCTGAGATGTGACGATTGATTTTAAGTATGCTTAATGGAATGTCTGACTTCATTTTAAAAAAAAATCCATAAAATGTAACAGCCTTCTTTGGAAAGCATCCTCACTTTTTAAAATGTTTTGCCAGAAAGCAACAGTAAAATTGTCCAGAGCAGCCATTTTCATTTCTCAATTCTATTCCTAAAAGACATTTTCAAATCATTATGACACATTCAGAAGACTTCTGTTCAGGAGAATATTCCAACAACTAGTCATGATAACTATATATTACCTCCAGTGTCATAGAGAATATGTCTTTCATTTGCTGAGGAACATAAGAAAGGGACTCTTGGTATGCTACTAGTCTTACCATGGCATCTGGCTGGTGAATGTGAAAACAGGATGCTAGAATGATCCAGAATGATTCTTAAGTTCATGTAATGTTAATTGCAATTTTCTGTCTTCTTGAACATATTCCAGCTATAGTCTAGAAATCTACCTATTGAGTATATTCATTTTTTGGGTTTTCCATACAGGTATAAAACAATGAAGAATAGGGAAGAACATTAAGAATTCTATAAATATTTGGCTTTAAATGACCTGGATGTTGTATCTATGTGTTCAGAACAGTCCTATTCTGAAAATACGGCTGTAGATAATCTAATTAAATTCAACAAAGCAGTCATTACTCCAGAAAACAGGATGGTTTCCTGTGCAGGATAAGGGATACTACTAGTAACTGAATCCCATTTATTTTAAAGTGGAAGGGAATTTCATGGGTTTTTTTTTAATGGACCAATCCCTAAGATTTTTTTAAAAACCAATCTAAAAATAGTTTGTGCAGTCTGTCAAAATAACTTTTTTTCTCAGAATGACAGCCTTTAAACAATAATGATATTCAGGCAACTTCATTTTATACTTGCCAAGAGGGGAACCTTGTTAGTCTTTTATAGCCAAAAAAATAATGATGAAAAAAAGTGTCGTGCAGGATTTTAGAAGCTAACAAACTTATTTTTCTAAGAGTAATAGGGCACACTTAGCAGTAGTGAAGTGAAAAGGTCAAAATGTAGTTGAAATGCTGTTTATAGCCAAAACACTTCATTTTCTTGCTTTCTTTTTCAGCCTTCCTATCCAACATTTAATGTTACTAACTGTCCTGTGTGATGCTTGTATATTAGAAAAGCAATATATAAAATGTTACATAAATCAAGTAACACACTTATTTTATTTACACATATCAAACCCTGGAATGTGGTAGCCTTATAATTTGCTAAAATTTGTTTTTTACAAACACAGAATAGATTTTATTTTAAGTGGCTATCTTCAATTTGATAATTTAAAAAAAGCATAGTAGCCAAGTAGCCAATTGCATCTGCTTTCTACTATTGTGCTGTATTAAATTTCCTTGGCTTGAATTGGCGGGTGGGGTGTTATCTGCAAGCCTCCCTCCTGACACCCAGTGCTATCCTAGCTGCCTTCAGGGTGTGGCGTTTATGGAGGAGACTGAATGGGTAACACACAGGATGATAGCAATGTGCTGTCTGCTTTTTTTTTCTGGTAACCTTTGTAAGGTTATAACAGTCAAAGTTTGGATTGAGATAGCACAGGGAGAGATTGGTATCTCACTGAATGCTGCTTCGCAAGGCAGAAGTAGAGAAAAAAATCTGATCATGTCAAATATAAGTAGGGCTGGGTCTGAAATATTGGTTTTCCTAATGCCAGTTACATGATTATCCGATACGGTGATGAAAAATGATAGCATTGTGTAGGTCAAGAGGAGAGCCTGAAATAAGTTAGTGGTCAGTGAGTAGAACATTTTATTTTGTGTGTATGAATAATAAAACCAGCATTTACTGGTCTCACCATAAATGTAATGAAACTTCTTTAACCTTCCTTGAATATTCAGGTTGTATGTCATCTATGAGCTCATCTGTTTTCCTGGACATAGTATTTGATCCCTAGTGATTCAGTGTTTGTTGTTATTTCTGGACAATAACTCATTTCTTAGACTGAAAGCCCATCTGCGTATAAGTTTCATTGGCCAGTCTCTCAAGAAGAGTTGACACCATAACATATGCAAGATATCATAGCAGATTAAGGTACAGTTGAGCAGGCTGTTTCAGGTGTTTGGACTTCTGGAGAAATGCTGCTTTTAATTGTGTAGAAGATTATGTTTTTCAAAACAGAGCAACACTACCTGGGTTGAAAATGCATGCCTGTGACCTATAACCAATTCTATTTTGGTTCATTGTAAATACAATTCTATAAAGGTTACTCACCTCAAGAACAAATTAAAGCTTTTACACTTTCTAACCCCACCCAAATTTTCCCCTCTCTTAATAATTTAATTATACAATAAAATAGCATTTTATTTTATTGCAGTTAACTGTTAGTTAACTTGAATTTGAAATAGATCCACCAGCATTGATTAGGATCAGTAATGGTCTCACAAATCTGGAAGATGGCTGCGTACAATCCCTCCCAAACTGACAAGCATGCTTAAAGGAGTGGGAGAGTGTTGTTTCTGTTCTCAATAAACTCACTGGTCTTTAAAGTAAAAAGCAGTTTTGTAATCTGGTTTCTTAATCCACTGCTAGTCAGTGGAGATGTTAGTAGTCAATTCAGTTGTGCTGTGCAGAATGTGTATTTTATAAGCATAAAACTGAGCAGATTAAGCATCAATTCCTGTGCATTAGTTGAGATGTCTCATTCTGCATTTTTCTTTGCTTTCAATCTTAGAAAATGATTTACAAGCCTATTCCTAATTTAAAGCCATACTTTACGTTGATTGCTATACCTCTTCTTTAATAAATTCCATCCAGTTTTGCATATTTTTGCAATAGAAAAGATGGAGAGGCATGAGAGTGTTTCTGTCATGATGTGATGCGATAAACTTAATTTTTGCTTTGGCTTTCCAACCTATTTAATACAACATTAGTCTAGTAGGGGAATCCCAACAGCAAAAGGAACCGACATTGCAGAAAGAGAAAAGTACTTTTAGTATTAACCATTCTTCATTTTAAAAAGTAAAGTTGGTGTCCAAATATTGAAATAATTGATTTTAGGTTTTTCATATTTCTCTAAGCACCATAAGCTCCAGTGTGCTTTACAAATAAGATAGTGATGTGCCATGAGGCATAAATAAACAAAATGGTAAGAGTAACAGATTCAGTTACCAAGATTTAGTTTCTTAGAATCATCTTTAAGCTTGACTTCTCCCAAAGAAAAGAAAATTGTTTCTTCTGTTGTACTGAAAGCTGAAATTGTTGTAGTTTGCCAAATGTGCTTTTGAGTATATGAAATTAAGGCAAACAGAAGATAAAAAAGGATCACTGAGAGATGTGATTTTTTTTCCTGGTCTTTATTATAGAGGCAATTTCCATGTAGGAGTTCTATAATGCATGAATTATGTTTAATTTTCTAAAGCTAGAGGCCTGTTTTGTTTTGCTGTGTTTTCAGTGATAGGATATACTCCAAAAGTTGGTTTATCTTCTATTCCAGTCCATACTTTTTGGAAATTGGTCCCACTGAGTTCAGTGAAATTACTATCAGGAAATTACTACGAGTATTGCAGCTTTCATTTAAGAATCCGTTGTTTCTACAAAAATGATAATACTAAAACTGATACCTCCAAATCTCTGTCACTGCCCACACCTTCAGAGGTTGAAAAGCAAAAGGCAGCACCTGCTATAAAGACAATAATTGTTTCTTTTTTTGTACAAGAGCTACCTGACAGTAGACTGGTGGAGTCCAAATTCTTTGGAAATAGTTTTGTAACCTTTTCCAGCCTGGTGAGCATCAACAATTATATTTTGGAGATCCTCAAAAATCTCCTTTGTTCAAACCATGTTCATTATCATCCATTGATTTAGGCAGAAATATTGAAAATTCAAAAGAATTCGCAAACTTTTTAAGTACCACTATATATCACTTAGAGTTCTAAGATGGTGGTGCCTGGAACAGCTGCGGCTGCATTGGCTCTCGAAGGTGAAAAGTTTTGGGAGGGATATAAGAGATATAGGCCACATGACCGGGAAAGTTTTAATATGTTTGAGCAACGTGGTAGAACTAAGGTAACATATGACCGACAATCTTTGCTGACATGGCGAGTTTCTAGCTGTTTCGGAACTGTTGGTGAGACTGTTAAAAGTCGTTGGCGCTGTTTGAAATTGTTCTGCTGGCAGCAAGATCTGACTGCTGGCCCAGCGACGGATTCGATTGCAAATCTGGGCTGTTTCCAAAGGAGGCAGAGGACAAAAGGTCCCAGGGCTTATGGAGCGAAGGAACTAGATGAGGCTGTTGGCAGGCCCAGAGGAGGAGAGAGGCTTTTGGAGGAGTTGGTGGTGGCGGCAGCATGCTCCAGGGGCAAAAAGAAGCAAGGCCACTTTGAGACAAGGTGGAAGAGACAGGATCAGAAAAAGGAAAAGAGGCGAGGTTGTCATGCAGGAATACAAGCTAATTTGAGGGCTAATCCACATGGAGCTCCATTTCCATCTGTCCTGTTTGCCATTGTTCGACTAAAATGGACGATCTGAAACTTGAGCTGACCATGAACAAGGAGCGTATATCGGAGGTGGTGACCCTTTGAGAGCTGTATGCAACCAAATGTCATTTTGATGTATGCCGATTGGTGTACATTCAAAGTGACAATAAAGTTGTTGTAATTAGATTATCAGATAAAAGTTATTTTTTTAACCTATAAATGAAAATGCAGGTTTATTTACTAACTTTTATCAGAAATAGTTGAAATGTTTAAGTATTCTACAGCACAGATATAAATAATATAAACATCAAGACTAGCTAGTAAACGATCTGGACTATGTCTTTTAAAGCCTTTCCAGAAAAGGAAATGGCTGAGATCCATTTTGCATTACAGCTGTTTAAAGGTATTTGATTTTTTCATTGTTTAGTTCTCCAGTTGAACTATATGTCTGCATTTCAAGTGTCTTAGGGTAAAAAAAAGTTTTGTCAACGGTAGCTAATTTGTAGATCTGATGCCATTGTAATTAACATATAAGCATATTAAATTGCTTTTGCAAACTTTAAAATTTTCTCTTGTTGCTGATATCCTGTGCCTTCTTTTGATTCTTTTCCATGTTACCCTAGCCCTCAGCCAGATTTTTTTACAGATTTTTTTATTCTTCAGAAAAATAGGCGTTTTTTAAATTGTTCAGTGATTAAAATCACCAAAGAATTCTTCAATGATTTCATCTAATCTTTAAAATTGAGTTACAATTCAGCAATCTTTTATTCAGAGTAGCAAATACATTTGAAGTCATACACAAGAACTAAGAGTTTAATTTTAAATGGAATTACAAAACTTTTTCTAAGAACTTCAAGAGTATTCAAGATTGAATATTTGTCTAATTCAAATATTAAAGACAAGTTTTGAATAGCCAACACATTTTCAAGGGGCAAATATGCCATATCAATCTTGATACCAGTCAGAGGTGACATAGTTTAAGTATTATAATAAGTAATTTGAAATAAATGTACTATTTATGTCTTTCCATCTCCAAAAATGAAGGAAATCTTATGGACCATTACATAAAGACATGAGAAATGTCCTTCTGACCTTATCAGAATCAATTCAGTTGCCACATTTAATCTACCAGATGTCCCATAAGCAGTATATCCTCATTTTTGCTCTGCAACAGTTGGTAGGTTGCCTTTCATTCTTGAGATTAACACTCATTACCACAAAGTATCACTGACAGTCTTATCCTCTTGCTCCCTTTTTAAAGCTCTTTGAGGATGACAGCCATCGCCACATCTTGGTTTTTATATGTTTGAGATTTATTTTTGCTACTTTTTACCCAGCATCACTGTTTTGGAGACAATACTACAGAAAAATTTCCATATTATTCTAAGCCATTTTTTATGCTGAAGTATTTTGTGTGACACGGTGGCTCAGTGCGTTAGGACATTGAGCTTGTCGATCAGAAGGTCGGCAGTTTGGCGGGTCGAATCCCGAGTGCTGTGTAACAGACTGAGCGCCTCGTCCCAGCTTCTGCCAACCTAGCAGTTCGAAAGCACGTAAAAATGCAAGTAGAAAAATAGGGACCACTACGGTGGGAAGATAACAGCAGTCCGTGCACCTTTGGCGTCTAGTCATGCCGGCCACATGACCACGGAGACATCTTCGGACAAACGCTGGTTCTTCGGCTTTGAAACGGAGATGAGCACCGGCCCCTAGAGTTGGAAACGACTAACACGCATGTGCGGGGGAACCTTTACCTTTACGTTTATTTTGTGTGAACTACCTAAGGTTATTTGATAAACCAATACTTTTTATTTTGTTTATAATAGGTAAAATAAGAGTACCCTCACCCAAGCAGTTTATATTTGTTAAATTATATTTACTTTGTTCATATGGTAAAAATTTGAACATAAAGTAAGCCCTCAAACATATAAGAAAAAAAGCCAAAAAAACCCATCGACTATAAAATCTTAAGAAATAGAAATATCTTGTACCTGTGAATTCTATTTTTAGTCATGATGTTGTCCAGTATAGAATATGGCAGTCTTCAACATTTTTCTAGAGTCCAGGAGGAACAAAGCTGACTCGGTTTCTGCCAGGAAGAGATTCAAAACAGTGGGAGTGACTACTAAAAAGACCTACTTCCAAGGTCTCCTCAAGGAAGGGGCTTGGCAGGCATTGACCCATAACATTGTACAGTACAATATATCCCTTCTAGCCTTAAGTTATAACTTGCTTTGCAATCATAAAACCATGAACAAACTGTTTTTGTTGTCCTCTTGTGATTCTGTAACCATTTCCAGATACATGATTTTTCTAGAACTAAATGACTAAATAAAATAACATATATTTAACAAATTAGAGTATTCTTTTAATTTTATTATTTATTAAGTCACTTTTTATTATTATTTCACTGTATTGAAGTCCAATTAATTGGATCCCACATTATAGGCAAATGATGTGTTCGTGAATCACTTTGTGTTAGTTGGCTGAGAATAGTATTTAAGATTTAATCTTCAGTTCAGTTTGGGATTGGTAAAAACAGTTCAAGTCCTAACCAAGAACCTAAGAGTTATTAAAGAAGCTTTTGTGTATATAGGCAGTTCTGAGTAGGGTGGGTTTTTGCAAAGTCAGCATATTCAGGCCTAATAAGTTCAAAATTTTCTTGTATCTAGGCAACCCTTTGGGTATTGCTCCAAGGGTTCCTATTACTGTTGGCACAACCATTGATTTCTTCCTCCATAGTTGCTCAACTTCAATTTGCAAATCACGATATTTTATTATTATTTTCTAGCTATTTCTCTTCAATTCGTGCATCACCTGGTGCTGCAGATTAGTATTTTTGTTGTTATTGTTATTATTACTACATTGTATTCATATTTGTCCTTTAATTTCTGTTAACTACCCAGTTTTGAATGGTTGAGATTTATAGTCATGTAAATTCAAATAAACAAGGGATTCTAGATGGAAAAATAGTATTTCTACTTTTGTGCTGTTCAGATTTAACTTCTGCACTCATGAAACAAATTTATACAACATTGTTCACATCCATGCATGCAAACAAAGCAGATTAAGTAGTCTCCCTTAAGACATGTATAAATGGAAAGTAACCCTGGATTTTTCATGTATGTCTTTGAATGATTTGCAGTGACTTTGCAAACCTTTTTTCAATCCCAATTGTTTAACAATGAAAGCAACAAAGTAATTCCTATTCATACTTACTCATCTGAAATGAGGAAAGCTTGTAGTTAGTAAGGAGGGGCTCTAACAGGAATTTGAATTCTAGAACTCAAATTCTAAGCCCCAGAATTCTGAAATACCATGTATAGGTATTTCAGACTATAACTGATAACTCATAGGATTCTTGTGAGCTGTCCAAAGCCACTTAGGTGAGAAGGGTGGCTATGCAAATTAAATCAATAAATAAAATTCTAGTATAAAGATGATTACTCACATCTAACATTTATCTCCTTTATGATGACCAACACGTTTGACTGTTGTGCAGAATTTTGTGTTGTATGTCCTCACAGTTGTCAGCTTGTTTAGCAGATACCTGTATTAACCGTTTGTGTTTTCCTTTGCAGGGGACCCATTGCAATGCCATGCTTGGGTAGGCCAATGTGCATTGTACATAATTATCATGATGTTTGAGAAAACGATCATAATTATAGTGCTCCTAATACCTCAGTGGAAAGAGGTTTGAATCTTGAAGTTTTTTGTTTCTTTTTTTAAACTACACTCAATAATAAATGAATTAGGAATGTATTTGTGTGTGTGTGTGTGTCTGTCTGTCTGTCTGTCTGTCTGTACACGCGCACTGTGTTCTCCAATTTGGTCCTCCAGTTCTCAATGCCATGTTCAGGGGATGGAATATGTAGTCCAACACAGTTGAAAAATATCATGCTGGAGAAGATTGCATTAATAAAAGTAAAAAAAATCATAACTAAGCCTTTGATTATCCTTAACAATCAGGTTAATGCCCTGATATTACTGCATTACTAAAATATACAGTAGCTGTGCTTCTGTTCAGATCAGTAAAACAATGTTAAGTTCAAGAAGGCGGATTGCAGCTGAAAGTTAGGGAAACTTGCTGGGTGAAGTCAGTTACCCAGGGGAACAGTAATTTCCCATTGACATGAAACGTTCAGGCAGAGGCTAGACATTGCCCTGACTGGAACTGCATTTGTCGACAACTCTTATACTTAGGTAGATATCATTCTATGTGAACTCTAAATTATAACAATATATTTAGTGGATTATTTTTTTACGTTGTCTACATTCTGTTTTCTTCCATTTCTCACTTTTTTTTTCCAGAAACATTTTCTGAATAAAATATACACATATACAAATTATCACTGTATAATAGCAATTTATATTTCTCATTTCTAGTAAACAACACAAATTATAAGACAAATGATAAAGTATGTAGTTTATTTGACATAGTTTGGATGATGGTCTAAATCAGGGGTGTCAAACTGCCAGCCCGCAGGCCGGTTGCATCATACAGAGGCCATGCTCACTCTAACTTAGGCAATGCAAAAAAAATCGTGATACATCGCGATACGTCACGTGACGCGGTGAGTTTGACACCGGTGGTCTAAGTAAATAATCGCTTAAAACATAAAATCTCTGCTCTAAAGGAGACAGTTCACCATTCCTGTGCATCAGTGTTGGGAACTTAAATCATTCCATGCCATAAATTAAAACAGAAGGAATAGAGATGAGTTACTTCTGTTTCCTTTTCAGATTAATATTTACTGAGCAAAACTTGCATGAAACTGGTAGGAAAGTTGATGCTATGATCTGTATAACTTTAACAGCTGAGTCTATATTGTTCAAGGAATTAAAAATCAATAATGTGATTTTAACAACTACTATTTACCGGATTAAAGCATGGTAATTCACCTTTTTATACCAGCATTTAAATCATGTACATTCCTGTTTTAAAAGGAAGCAACCCCAATTTGTAATGTACTAAAGAACCCATTTTTAATTTTGTTGATCTAAAGCATTATTTTCTGCCCAATTTATACTTCCCAATTGTCTCATTAACCTACTACTTCACATAGTGCCAGTATAAGCGCAGAACTTTGTTGTATATGTATGTAATTCTATGATATTAACATATTTTTCCTCTTTCCAGATAGCTTTGTTGAATCCTATAGAGAATCCTCAGTTGGAGTTGGCTATTGTGATGCTGATAGTCCCCTTCTTTGTAAATGTTAGTATTAATGACATCTTCTGAATATTTGATCTGTTTTGTAATATTTGGAGTCCAAATATATAGTGGCAACCCAAGAGACCTATATGCTAGCCATAAGCTGGACTTGTTTAGTTCTTACAATACTAATTAATTCTGGTGTGTAGTTTGTGAACCTCATATTTAATGCATGCAGGGGTATTAAATTATTCCTGC
Organism: Vipera ursinii; assembly: GCF_947247035.1. Lineage (NCBI taxonomy): Eukaryota > Metazoa > Chordata > Lepidosauria > Squamata > Viperidae > Vipera > Vipera ursinii. The sequence continues at coordinate 65,589,195 of NC_139513.1, forward strand.
ATAAACAAACCAACTTTTTAAAATGTTGATTGTACTTTATGTTTGTGATTTTAAGAAAAATACAAAAGAAAATAATTGTAGTTACCTCCTTCATTTTACTTTCATGAATGGAAATAATTATTAGCTGATGCTAAATTAACTCACAAAATAAATATACAAATGAATGCAGCTTCATTAAAGAGAAACACAACTTCAACATTTATAAACACAGCAGTAAAACAAAAATACAGAAAAAGGGAAATTAAATTAAAAGGGCTGAAGCAGCTAAAATCTCATCTATCATTAGCTGAATTGTTTACATTTTAAACATCTGGAAATAGAGCTTTAGGGTGCTTTCAGGATATTTTTATCTCTGCAGATCTAAAAAATAGGGACTAAATGAATCCTGCAAAGAGGTTCAATTGTTTGTTTGTTCTTTCATTATGATCATATCTTCCATGTGGCCACGAATGAAAGAGATTCCTGATTTGTGGTTTTGCATGCTAGTTCAGGAGTATATATGCACATTCATGAAACAATAGCTACAATTTAAAAATGTTATCTGCAATACATTTATTTTGCATTGTAGAGATTTTTTATTGTGCCAATGGTTTTTTTAAATAGTTGCTTTGGCTTTTTGCCAAAGCAGAATTTTATATTTAAAGATTCTGTAACACAATTTACAAATAGTTTTTTTAAAATGCATTTTGTTACTCTTCGACTTCTTCAGTTCTTTCCAATGCCACACTTTTATGGACATAAAAGAAAGACTTTTGTACCACTTGCAAATTAAAAGTTATTGAATAGCTATTGAATTCTTTTTTATATTTTGTGTGTGTATGAACCTGACAAAAGGTCTACTGAACTTCAGTTTTAGGATTCTGTCTTTCTTAATGACCCATGTAATTGTGTATATTTAGATAGATATTTCTATACTGTAAATCCCTTGAATCTCATGACTCAGTATGAAACTGAGTAGGAAAATAAGGGGAGCTTAACATGACTTCTCCTTTTTAATAGGCATTAATGTTTTGGGTTGTTGATAACTTCCTTATGAAGAAAGGAAAGACAAAAGCTAAACTCGAAGAGAAAGAATCAGGTCAAGATTCAAGAAATGGGAGCAAAATCCGATACAGGAGAGCAGCATCACATGAGGAATCAGAGTCAGAGGCAAGTTCTGGTTTTTTTAAAAAAAAATATGTTCCCCTATTTTCTGTGCATTTTGAGCATCAAGGCAGCCATGGGAAATAAAGAAGTAAAAATTTGAAAGCAGACTTCAATTCACACTTAAAATCTGGCAAATGACATGCAACATGTGTCTTCTCCTTAAGGCAGGGGTGTCTAACTGCCAGCCCGCTGGCTGGTGGCATCAGGCAAAAGCTGCGCCCCACCCAGCTCCGGCAATTCGAAAAAACTCACTATATGTCGTGACACATCACGTGACACGGCCAGTTTGACACATGTGCTTTAAGGTATAATGAGTAGCTACAGAACCTACCAATTATTGACAATTAGAATACCAGTAAGTATGCCTCCAACAGCAAGGGCATCTTAAGATCAAAGGCTGATCTTAAAGGCCTGACATGCCTCTAATGGGGAAGAGTAACATTCAGATATCTGAGACCCAAAGTATTTCAGTGTTGAAACATTAACACCAGCATCTTAAATGTGTCCAATAAATAATTGTCAACCTGCCAACTTATTCATAGATGGCATTATATAAACTCCGTACCTTACACCGAATGGTAGCTTACTGGTTACAGAAGTAATCATAGTTGGTTCACTAAATGTAACAATGCAGACATGCTCTTTGCAAGATCATCCAGTAATAACTGAGAACTTTCAGACTTTCATTGAACTACAAAAGCATTCAAAGCAGCATGTTACTCAGTTCCAGAGACTAGGTTCCTAGTAACAAATAGCAATTATGTTCATAGGGAATAGCTGCTTTTGATACATACCTTAACACAGTGCTTTTTTTGGAAAAAAAAAAAAAGTGCCGAAACACACACGTCATACAATCCGCCTTGGCTACCCTACAAGGTTTACCTTTGTAGTTGAAAAAAAAAACCCTTCAATTTTTAATATATCTAAAAGACTAGGATTTTGTTCAAGGTAAGTTACTATTAATGTTGCCATCCACTATGTGGGTTTAAATTACAAGAAGGCATTTTATTAATCTTTGGGGACATTTACCATTGGCATACACATTTACTTTAATGAGTGGAAATGTCAGCTTTCTTGTTGTTAGTTGCGAAGTTGTGTCTGACCCATCGCGACCCCATGGACAACGTTTTTCCAAGCCTTCCTGTCTTTTACCATTTTCTGGAGTCCATTTAAGCTCACGCCTACTGCTTCAGTGACTCCATCCAGCCACCTCATTCTCTGTCATCCCCTTCTTCTCTTGCCCCCAACCTTTCCCAGCATTAGGCTCTTCTCCAGTGAGTCCTTCCTTCTCATTAGGTGGCCAAAGTATTTGAGTTTCAACTTCAGGATCTGGCCTTCTAAAGAGCAGTCAGGGTTGATCTCCTCTAGGACTGACCAGTTTGATCGCCTTGCAGTCCAAGGGACTCGCAGGAGTCTTCTCCAGCACCATAGTTCAAAGGCTTCCATTCTTTGGCACTCAGCCTTTCTTACGGTCCAACTTTCACAGCCATACATTGCAACTGGGAAGACCATAGCCCATAGTCAGCTTTCTATGTGGAATGAAATTGGCTCAATAAAACAAAATTTGGTTGCTTGTAAAAGATTGAATTATTTTTAAGAAGTTGTCAAACAAGATGGAAAACATTACATTTGGAATTTAATACTGTATGGATATTGACTTGAAACAAATTAAAGTTAAAACTTTGTCAGTAAACAGATTACTTTTAATTTACCTTTAAGTTAAACCCAATTTAATAAATAGATCTGATTAACTCTCATACTGTAGGTCTACCTTTACATCTGACCAATACATAATTAATATACATTATTAATAATAATACCTCCAAATCACAAGACATTGGCTTTATTCTTATTCTTACCCTCTGCAGTTTGAATATAAAGTATAAAAGACTAAAAAGAGATTTTTGTAGACATCCCACCCTTTGAACTATCCAAAGGTTTGCTGTCAGGCAAGCTTCCACATCAGCCGCCTTTCTTTCCTCTCGCTTTGCCTCTTTTTAACCTCACACCTCACCTTCTGTAAGAGAAGGCAAAAGGCTCACTCACCCTCTCGTGAAAGATGGCCTCCATGTTTATGTGACTCCCACCACCTCCATCGGCTTCCACACCACATGGTCCAAGCCAGCCAATCAAGCCACACTCTGGCTGTGGTGCTCCGGTGTCTCATGGCTCCTCCTAGAGGAGGCAGACAGCGCCGGAGGAAACGCCACTCACACCGTACCGCCAGTGGGGCATTTTCAAAAACAAATGAGGATAGGAAGGGAAACAATAGGAAAAGAACGTAACTCTGGAAAATCCATTGAAAAAAGGTGCCAGAACTCTGTTCCGGTCCGTTCTATGACAAAAAAACCCCTGCCGTAACATACTCTAGTACAATGGTCCCCAATCTTTGCAGCTTGGCAGCCCGGCTGGGGGAGGGAGAGGAGAACCAGGCAGGTGAGTGTAGGCCAGCTTGCATGCTCGCAGCTCGAATGGTAAGGTACCACTTTCTTAATCAACTTTCCCAGAAACTAAATGTTTGAGACTGGATTGCAATCACCTAGAACTTCTGATCAACCAAGGGTGTTTTCAGTAGAACCTATAACTTATCTCCCTGAATCAGGCAAAGATCACATCTTGCCCCAAACAGCCCCGTATAATTCGCTTAGCATTATTTATCTGAACTGCTCAATTTATAAAATCAGAGTCTGTGTCTCTCTGTCTTTCTGCACCATATTGATATTTCAACTTCTTAGTATATCCTAAGTCACTTTTAGTAGAAAAAAATATATTCACATATACTTATAAACTAAATTCCTTTAGTTACAGTCAGTATGTTCAGAGAAAATAACCAATTTAAATTATACTTTGAGAAATCATAAAAAGTAAAGTTAGAAGTTAATTTTAAGATGAAAATGTTTGTTGAGCTGTCAGTTCACTCTTTAAAGATGTGAAATTTAGTGTAATTTTAACTGCATGTCTTTGTTTTTAGATTCTGATTTCAGCAGATGATGAAATGGAGGAATCTGATGTGGAAGAGGATCTTAGGAGACTGACTAATTTAAAGTCTGTTAAGAAAAAGAAGCATCGCTTTGGTCTGCCTGTATGACAGACTGTGCGGTCAGGTTGATAAGGGATCTGTCCGCCTCAGTGGATTTTCACTTGGCCACAGGATGCTTGTTGCCTCAAGACTATGAAACAAAGGGAACACAGACCATTGGAAACACTTACCAGTTCAGTTGCACTTATGGAAAATATGCAAAAATCTCTTCTCAACATTGTTCACAAATTCTTGTCACCACAGTGATTTGGATGGATGGGAACCTTCAGAACACAGGCAAAGAATGCCATCATTTCACTGTGGTTCCTCAGTGACATTCTGAAAGTAACAGGAGGATTGACAACTTTGAAACAGTATGTTTTATCACAAAAAAAAGATGTTTGCAGCATACTGCTGAAGCGGAATAGTTTTACAGTCACAGATGAATGGTACCTATGGAACTGATGGGCTGCAAAGGTTTTTTTTTTCTTTTCAGATCTATTCTAACCTGTTTAAACTTTTATATTTAAGTTATATTTTCATACTGGGATATTTAAGGATTCTCTTTGTCAAAGAAATTATGCTATTATTTAGTGTGTGTGGCTTAAAAGTTCAGATGTGCAACAAAAATGGTTTTCCATTGTCTATATCATATAAAGAAGGATAGTTCAGGGACAAAGGGAAGTGGCAGCTGATTGCTTTCTAGAATGAGATGGCCTTGCTCTGAAGAGAACCTGAAGCCCCCTCAAACAAAGAACAATGAAGTGGCAGCAGTGATTATTTTTGAAATAGGGGTGTTGTTCTGTGGATGCTGAGCACTTTAGTGGAAAAGCAACAAATACAGGGTTTTCTTCTGTATATCAACTAAACGTTTAAAGCTATTTTGTTAATAATAGTTTCAGTATTTGCAAATCCTTTGATCTCACAACAAAATTATTCCAAAGCATCAGTAAACATTCCTTGTCTTGAAAAGCTAATGTAGTGCAGATAGGAACATTTTGCTTCTTTTGTCAGTACAGTTCAGCTGGCTGCTAGAGAGTCCATGAATTTCTATGGCTTATTCTCCATTTTTCTTTTTCTTTTTTGTTAAGTCTCATTTCAGATGAATAGGCCAGAATCAATGCGTAGCATAATGAACATGGTGATTAATGTTAATGTCATTATGGCTACCCTAGGGTTACTGGGAAGTGTCTCTGTTGATGAAATAGGGATTCATTACTACTTGCAGTGCCTGTTGGTTTGGTAGGACAGACGAAACAGTAGCCAGTGGTAAGTAGAGCCAGCTAATTTTGGTTTTGGCCTCATCCTCGTCTCTTGTGATGGTGCTAAAAATATTCAGTAGTGGACAACAGTGTAATTTCTTAATATTGACGTGAAAAGATTAATAATCTTTTATGAGACAATGGGGCATTGATGTATTAGTGTATTTGGTTCTCTGATGATTTCTCCAATCTATTACTTTTTCCACTGAGTACCTATTCCAGAAAAAGCTTAGGGATAGAGTGGTGCTGCCTATGTACAGAGAGAAGGATAACTTAAGAGTGGTCATCTTGACATGTTTCCTTAGTTTTTAAATGCAGGTTAATGGCTTTTCCTCTGGTGTGCTCTGCTCTGTTGTAAAATGGTCAACAAGTAGCAGATTGACATATAGATCGTTACCTGTCTTGGCAGTAGAAGTATTTAAACTACTATAAGCCTTTAACAGCAGATGAGTATGTATGCTACATTTTAGAAGCTCATACTTAAAACTATTTTTGGAAATTCGCTGTATCGCTGGGATTGAGAGAAGCAGTGTTAAGCACAATGAACACAAATTGTAGATCTAGGGTCCTGAAATATTTGTAATTTCTGTCTTGTTAAGAATGGTCCCAGAGATTTCCTTCTAATTTTTGTACTGACTACTTTCTGCTATGTCAGTTTTATCCTTCCACATATTTATTTTCTGTCCCAAATACACAAAAGCCTGGACCAAGGGCTTTAAAAAGTTGTCAAAACTTCTTTCTTATTTACTGTATAATTATTATTTTTTAAAAGAAAAATCAGACTAGTGCTGTGCCAAAACCTGCCTTACAATTTCTTAAATATTTTTTTCTGTCATATTGTCAGGGTATTTGAGAATTACTTCTCTCAATGGTGTTTTTGTTGGAGGTGGGAAAAGCAACTGCTGCTGTTTTCTGTGACACATTTTTCTATCATTCATAAGCTTCCCTGCCTACTTACCCTTCCCAATCTGAAAAAAACAAAAGTGACGCTGAAAATTGTTAGGAGATTGTTATATAGTTCAAGATGAGATGTTCAGATACTTGGCCACCACATCAAAAATAATGCAAGAACACTACACCACATCTCTTAGAATCTCTCTGAAATTGCTTTTTGGAATAATTTTCTAAATTCTTCTTCAATTACCAATTGAAATAAAATTGCAGGATTTTTTTTTCTGAATGATCGACATAAATACCGCCTGCCAAACCCTTACATATCTGATGTTCACATTGTAGGCATGCAGACTTTCATTGAAAAACTGAAGTATCTTCTTCCCTAATCCTATTCCCTCCAAAGACAAATCAACATTTCCTCCACTTGCACCCCTGAATTCCAGAAATATTTCCCCTCAATAACTGTTATAACAGGACCCTTCCAAGAAGAAAGAAACTGCTTCTGGTATAACAATCTAAACAAAACTATACTGTGCATGCTTCTGTGGTTAGTCTGGATTAAATTATATTTATTATGCCCTGGCACTAGCATGTACTTGGAGACGCTATTTGTAGCCATTCTGATGAAGATAAGAGATAAGATAACCTTTATTGTCACTTTTTTACTGTGAGCACACTGATCCATATTAAAAATAAAATTCTGTTGCCTGCTCTCAAAAGAAAGTATATATCTACCTATACACATACATAGGGACGCGGTAGCTCAGTGGGTTAGGACGCTGAGCTCGTCGATCAGAAGGTCGGCAGTTTGGTGGGTCGAATCCCGAGTGCCACGTAACAGAGTGAGCGCCTGTTACTCGTCCCAGCTTCTGCCAACCTAGCAGTTCGAAAGCACGTAAAAATGCAAGTAGAAAAACAGGGACCACTACGGTGGGAAGGTAACAGCGTTCCGTGTGCCTTTGGCATCTAGTCATGCCGGCCACATGACCACGGAGACGTCCTCGGACAAGCGCTGGTTCTTCGGCTTTGAAACGGAGATGAGCACTGACCCCTAGAGTCGGAAACAACTAGCATGCATGTGCGGGGGAACCTTTACCTTTTTATACACATACATAACACAGATATACATATGATATATATGTATACATACACACACACACACACACACACATGTACATATATACATAACATATTAATCACTGTGCATTTTTAATACATAGAGGAAAGAGGAAACTTGAGAACTGACTGGTCAATAGGTTTTATATGCTTCCATCTTTTCTCCCTGCCTCTTCTTTTCAAATGTATTAAATTTCTAGGCGGCCCAACTCTTGAATGAATCTGGGCAGCTTTCCCATTTTTTAAAAAAATATACTAAAAAGATTTGTGAGGTGAGAGAAAGACAACACTCAAGGAAAGAAAACATAAATTTCTTCCCCATCATACCTCATTTAGCCTGGTCGATGCTTAATCAAGGTCTGGGAACAGCTAAATGTTGAAGGACCTTCCTAAGGTTTGTGGGGGGGGACATACTGCTCCCTACTGCATATCGAAGAGGTTTTCTATCTCCCCTCTTCCCTCGCCCTCCTAAGTTGCTTCCTGAACTCTACAAATCCATATTGCTCCAATTGAGGAGCAAGATGGCTAATCCTATCTAGGTAGTGGGGTGGGCAGGCCTGCCTGGGGACAGATAACCAAGTTACAGAAGTGCCTCAAGAGCCTTCAGGGGCCAGCCTCCATGCTCATTTCAGTTAAACAGCAAAAGATATAAGGAGAAAAAACAAACATATAATACAGAGAGAGAGACAGACAGACTATATTTTGAGCCTTAAGCATATTCATTGATAGGCACTCAGATCTTTTCCAAAGCATTTTCTATAATTTTCTATGAATACTTTGTTTGGGAGAGAATAAGCTAAAGAGGATCCTAGTTTTCAGACAGGTCATTGGGATTAGGAGGCAAAAGTGGATTCTGCTGTTTTGAGTGGGGTTTTCTCCTGTTTTTGACTGGTGGTAATTTTAAGGTGAGGAAGAAAGTGTTGTCTTATTCTATAGTATATTTCCAGTACATTCCTTTTTGTGTTTAGATGAAAAGAAATCCCAATATTTATTTGAGTATAACACTAAAAGAAGCTCCTATAAAGCAATAGGGCAGTGCCCTTGGTTAATATTGCTTCCTACCATACTGGTTTTATGTTTTTACTATATAATTCTAATACTATGAATCACTGTTTATCAGCCATGATATTCTAAAGCAGGTTTTGTTGTACCAATCCGTTAAGTAGATAGTAGCATAGTCCTCTAATTGTATGACAGAATGAAAACCCAGAAAAATGGATTTTTTAAAAAAGATAATGAAACAATGCCAAACACCTGTTATTTTCTGTTTGCCTTATGAATGTTAATAGTGTGTGTCGAAATGCAAAAACATTGTTCATTTTATTCGGTGACTTCTATTTTGTACAGTTGGAATAGGTGTGTCGCTGCCAAGGGAGGGGGGGGGTTCTAAAACACCAAACCCAAAGCCTTAAATGTGTTTAAACAGTCCACTGTTAAACAGAGTTCACATTTACTGTTTTGTGTTGAATGGCATTGCCCAGCAGCCTGATCTGAAGCTCAAAAGAAGAAATAATATTCTTCTTAAGTTTGATTCTGTCAATGCTTTTTTGTAAAATAATGCCAATCTTTTTCTAACAAGTCTGAGATTCAGGTCTTTCTACACTTAGAAAATTGTAATAGAATGTTGGATTTGCTGGAGAAAAATGTAAGCCTTCCCATTTTCAAATGGCTAAGAAACAGAAATGAAATGATCAAGATTAACACCCCTCATAAAATCAAGACTTTCGATATCTTACAGAATTGTTTTAGAAATTCTGCGGTCATTAATGCAACCTTCATTTTTTTGACTTCAGTGTTTTAATGTCTCCCCAAGTACCCTTAAGTAAAAAGTAAAACGTTCTGTACAAATGTTGCTGGTGAAACGTGCGCTAAGTTTCTCTTCAGGGAAAAGACCTCAAACTCGTTGAATTGTGAACCAAACTAAAACAATGCAAAATGTCCCAGAGCCATTCCTTCACAAGCAGGTGCTTACTTAGGTTTCCTATTAAGTCTTGCTGGAAAAGAAGGGGGCAGGGCCAGATTGTGCAGCCTTACATTTTCTTCTTCACAAGTTGGGTCTTTGTGCTTTTTGTGCATAGCAGATTGCAGGTTTTAGCGTCCATATGAAAAGGGCGATAATGGCGAGCACACAGATTCAGCCACGTTGGATCATAGGAGACTTTAAATGCATCAGAACTGTTGATGTTCAGTAAATGATGGGGAAATTATGGTTTTAGATATATAAACATCTTGAATCGTTTCTTTTTCTTTTTCTTTCTTTCTTTTTTTTTTACTCAAAAGGGCAATCCAAATTGATGTGTCCATAAATGGGAAAACTTGGGAAAATGAAACTTGGAAGCCAAGAGATGTTCCCCACTGGAAGAAGGGGTCAGAACAGTGATTTTACCAGTTCTACTTTTCTCCAAGGCTGTCTCCTTTGTTGTCCCATGAAACAACTTTTTAGAAAGCACAAGGCAGGCGGAGTAAGAATAAGGACTGGATCCAGCCTTTGCTAATTAATTACACAATGTAGTTTTGGGACTCAAAACAAAAATGAATGTTAGTCCTACAGCATTAAAAAGGAAACCATAAGGCCCATCAGATCATAATTTTACTGTTGGTATTTTATGAAAATGGAAAGCATATGTGTTGTACCTAAATAATGGTTTACAATAAAATCTGATTTGATACAAATCTGTCATTATTTGCCTTTAACACATGAGCTACATGTAATTTGGGATAGTTTTAACTGGTAGTAGAGATAAAAATCATAGAAACCTGTTGTTGGAGGGGACCACGCGAGCTCAACCCCTTCCTTAACCACAGGATCAATTTAGAACATGCCAGACTGATCAAGCCACCAACTCCAATGAAGGGGGACCCATTATCATGCTGGAGATCGCTGATGGACCAATAATAGATCCCATCTCTCCCCTTATATTTTGTTCTTTCCCTCCCCATCTTTGTTATGTACTGTATTTTGATTATGATTTTAGAAGACTCGTTTCATATTCAGGTGGAACTGCCTTCCAGTTGGCTTAAATCCCTTGTTCTGTATCCTGCATCTTAGAATGATAACAAGTCTTCACTTTCTTCTGTATGATTTAATTTCAAGTGGTTGAAGAGTGTTATATTTCTTACCTCCACTCTCTTCACAAAAGTAAATGTCTCCACCTATTCCAGTCTCATTTTATTTTCTTCTTCTTAAAGTGTGCTGCCCAGAAATGGACATTCAAGGTGGAATTTGAAGAAAGTAGAATATAGTAGAATGATCACTTTCTTTCATTTGAAAAATATGGTTTTATTGATGCAGACTTAAAGTGCATCTGCTTTTTTTTTGTAACCACATATGTTCCATTTGCAATCAAATATGTTTTTTCTTCTTTTGAGAACTATTAACAAATTAGTATGCTTATCATATAACTCAGTTTTTACAATCCTGTAATGCCTTAATTCAGGATAGAGTTGGGGAGATTGGATGGAGCTGAGCATTTATTGGCCGGATGCCCTTCCTGACGCCGTGCAGAGTTCACAGCAGATATTTTTTCATTGTGCCCTAGGAAAAAAAACATCCGTTACCTAGGAATGAACTCTCAGCCTTCCAAGTGGGAGGCGAGCATCTCCCTTATCTTCCCAGGACTTCCCCATTCCTTCCATTAGCCCACTAACACTGTCAAATTTACCATTTTGTTTGAGCTTCATTTGAAAATTATTGGGTTTTTTATCCTAAGAAGTTCATATCTTTGTGTCCCCTCTTGACATTTCTTCATATTTTTCCCGATAGTTTGAGAACTCCTGTGCTATATGATTAGGGATACCTGTTTCTTACAAGGAATCCATGCATTGCTCAACAAGTCTGTTCTGTGAATAAGAGGAAGTTTAAATCTGAGGTCACCAATGTGCTGTCTACAGTTCCCTCCTGTACCATCTGCTATACTTCATCTTCTTGTTCTTTTGGGGTTGGGTAACTAATAAATTTGAAAAAATAAATGAATAATTCAAAGGAAATGAAAAGCTGGCACGTTACAAAGAAAGTGCCAATCTTTGCATCACTTTAATGTTTCCAGTAGTATTAAAAAATAAATTATTGATGGCTGTATCTGAGTTGTTACTTAGATGAGGGCCAAAAATAATTTGAAAGGCTACTTATGGACTTGTGGGAGTAGCAGAGGTATCAACAGTTTGCTTTCTGTAAAACAGCCTAAGAGTGTTTATACTCTTCGTGACAGCCAGCTGTTTAATAGAGACATTCCCCCACCCTGTTCCTCATGTCTCTGGCGAGGGAGTCAAATGACAGTGCACCCCAATTTAAATACTTCTGTCAGACATTGGGATGCAAGTGTCACGTGCCAGAAAAATAAGAAGATCCAGGCAGTTGAAATGGGTATAAAGATTTATTGCAAGTTTAATCTATATACAAGATTCTGAACTACTAATAGTCCAAGCAAATTAGCGGTAGATAAGAGTTAAAGGAATTCACGTTGGGCTGGATTTAGACCTCTGGTGGGCACAAAGGGACTCGTGACTGATGACTTGTTTGACCCGTCCCTCAGGCTCAGCCTAGTCATCTCCTACAACGTGTAATTATGGCATTTTCATGTTGATCTTGTGTGCATGTCATCATTTTAATGTCATTCCTATATGTTGCAAATGCCATTTATTACCCCACAAAATCAGTTTTTGAAAGAATTGGGTATGTCTAGTTTAATGAAAAGAAGGACTAGGGGTGACATGATAGCAGTGTTCCAATATCTCAGGGGCTGCCACAAAGAATAGGAGATAAATTTATTCTCAAACCACCTGAAGGCACGACAAGAAGCAATGGGTGGAAACTAATCAAGGAGAGAAGCAAGTAGAACTAAGAAGAAATTTCCTGACAGAACAATTAACCAGTGGAAGAACCTACCTCCATAAGTTGTGAATGCTCCAACACTGGAAGTTTTTAAGAAGAAATTGGACAACCGTTTGTCTGAAATGGTATAGGGTTTCCTGCCTGAGCAGGGGGTTGGACTAGAAGACCTCCAAGGTCCCTTCCAACTCTGTTATTCTATTCTATAGTCAAAATTCTAAGTTTGCCCAATGGTCTAAATCTCTTTTAAAACTTGTGGACTTCAATTCCCAGAATTCCTCAACCAGCCATGGGAATTTAAGTATTAAAGTTGCCAAGTTTGGAGACCTCTGGCCTAAGTTAAAAATACCTCCTTTAAAGATTGTTTTCTGCATTCTTCCCATTCCCTTTAATACCAAAATAGGGGATACATAACTGGGAACTCATGGAGATTAATACCACTGTGGCGATACTTGGGAGCAGCATTCCCTAAGCATTCTCTTGTGTATTTTATTTATAACCAGGATTTAACACTTTCACTTGGACAGAAGTGGTGGCTGAATACAGAAATGTGAGTTTGTGTAGAAAAAGAATGTATGGAGGAGGGAGCTTACAAAACATAGAAGAAAAAGAAGACCCTTGTCTCCCTCTGAACTATTTTTGTCCTAATATTATTTACTCATTTATAGTCCATCTTTGAAAACGGGGGGTTGCCGTGGGAGTAATTAATCTTCATGATATAAGCAATAAAAGGAATAGCTTAAAATACATCAGCTTTAAAACTAACGAAGCAGAACCTAGATATCTGGGCACATAAAATGAAACTTAATTAGAAAAAGTGTTGCATAAGGAAGGGCTGGAAGGATTTTTCTTAAAAAGAACAGTCCCCAAGTTCTTAATTTAGACCAGTCGATAAGACAAATTTCAATCAGCCATGTTGGATTGCTTGAAACAGAGCAAGAGAGAATATTCAGTGTTTGTTATGTGATGTTGATTTCAGGTTTTTCTGCAGGCACTGGACAATCTTCTTTGGAATAACTCACTTAGCAACAGAAATTTTGGGCTCAATTGTGGTCATAAGTCATGGACTACCTATACTCTCTAGCAACTGACAATTTAAATTGATGCCACACAGATTAACAACCACTTTAAAATAATGGGGAAAAAGTTGTTTTCACTTTAAAAATATGGAGATTATACAGTATCTACAGTGGCTTCATTGTTTTGCTTTTTATATTGGGCAAAAAACTAGTGATTGAATAGTCTGCTTGAAAATGTAAAGCAGTTCATTCTAGTTGCTTGCAAAATTGCTCGTAGCTCTGTGAACTTCAAATGTTTATCTTGCATTACCAGTTCCTATGCCATATAGGGACTTAAAGGCAGTGGTGGGATTCAGCCACTTCGCACCACTTTGACAGAACTGGTAGTTAATTTTTTATTGCCCAGGCCCAGAATGGACGTCTAGAAGCAGCATCCACACAGACAACCGGTTGTTCATATATTTGAATCCCACCACTGCTTAAAGGGATATAAGCACATTAGATTAAAGCTGCTTAGAAATCAGTGCAAATGTCAGCTGACATTTAGCTCTTGTTTGTACCCTGGAAGTTATTTTCAAACTAGCTATAGTTTTTGAAGTACTTACACAAGTTGAAATATTATAGGAATCCAACCTAAATAAAATAAGTTGATGGCTAGGGTCATCTCACTAAGTCAAAATGTGATTTATTTCTGGTAGCTTAGTACTTCCTCACTGATTCACCTGTAGAAAGCGTTCATCCCAGGATTAATATCATGACAGATATTTCCTGCTCCAGTTGAGGATCAGCAAGTTTTGGTAGGTATTTTATTCTTCTACATTCATGGAGCATCTGCAATATAAAAGCATTGCCCTTTATAGCTATAAATAAATGGCCCCAGGGCTTCCTTTGAAGACACACTTGTTCCTAAAGAAAAGACAAGGCTTCTGCATAGTTCTGCTAGCGCAGCTGTCTTTTCTTGTCACTTGTAATGTTCCTCTCACTCCACTGGTACAGTTTATTAAATGCTACAAACTTCAGTCACGGCTAAGAATAAACCTCTCGACAGTAACATGTTGTCAACCTTAAACACTCCAGAAGCTAGACTGGGAAGATGACCATGTAGAATGACTTCATAGAAGAGCCTATATAAGCTAAAGGAAGTAGGTTACTGCAGAGTTTGGATATTGATCCAAGGAACTACAGACTCAGTATTTTTACAAGTGTCACAACAATGTCCCAGGTATGATTGTTTTTTTTTCTACTGCTTAATTTACAAGAATGATCATAACAATTGCTAAGAGAAACTGCAACTCTGGTGGATTTAGTCATTAGTAAGAAATGAAAAACTCATGATTTATTTTCCATCTCACTGATTTTTTTTTGCTTGCACAGTCTTACTGGCATCTTTAGTGCAATAATAAATATGTCTTTGTGAAAATTTAGCTTGCAATTATTTTAAATTAGAGCAGTAACCAAAGTATGGCTTAGCTTTCTCTTTTTCTCTTTCTCATAGAATACGTGTAAAACTATAGACCAGTGTTTTAAAACACTTCGGTCATATTACTCAATAAAATGCTTTCATTTACAATTGTGTGCAGAATTCTGCTTTATTTACAATATGCAACAAATATTGCTAAAATATATTTCTTCCTTTTGCTTGAGGGTCTTGTTTGCTGAATGCGAGATCAAAATTCTTAGGGCTGGTTAAAGAGAAAGAAGGCTCTATTAATTTCTAACAGAATTAAGTTTATTTTGGCAATAAACATCTTACAATGTTGAGATTAATTATTTGATTAGATATCTGCAAATCTGAAGTTTTTTCCATTGTGTTGGAAAACGATGAAAATGTAAAGATAATTCACATGTACTTAGGGAACATTCATGTACAAAAGCAGGGAACTACTTAATCCAAACAAAAGGACGGAAGGAAATCTGGGAGCAGGAATGCGTCGCAACTATTTAGAAACTCCTTGGAGAGGCTATATAAAGAAGTGTAGTCCTAAATCTTTCGATTAATGTTTTCAAATTGTGGTGCTTCAGAAGACTCTTGAGATTCCCTTGTACTGCAAGGAGATCAGATCAGTCAAATCAACCCTGACTGTTCCTTAGAAGGAGAAATGCTGAAGCTGAAGCTCAAGCACTTTGGCCACCAAATGAGAAGACTTGTTGGAAAAGACCCTGATGTAGTACAAGACTGAAGGCAAAAGGAGAAGGGGACTGCAGAGGATAAGATGGTTAGATCTAGTGTAATTTATGTAATGAACGTGAATTTGGACAAACTCCGGGAGACAGTGGAAAAAGAGAGGGCCTGGTGCGCAGTGGCCATTGGAATTAAGAAAAGTTGGACATAACTAGCGACTGAACAACAAAACCCTAAATCAGAGCTGAAAGGATCACTGGAGAGTGTATATTTTTCATCAGTCTGTCTCAGATAAGTTGTAGGATAGTTTGTTATTGGGTGTGCAAGGAGAGAAGAGGATTTTGGCAAAATTTGCCAATTATTGCATGTTATTTCCATAATTCTGGGAATAGTCTCACTGCTGATCTTGGATGTTGTTTCTCCTTGGAAATTTTATTATGGGAAGCGATTTGTTCTGCTGAAGGACACTATTTTGATGCATGTTTCAAAAAGCCAGAAAAACATGGACGTTGTTATTATTGTGTAGTGGGTCTGACGCAAGGAAGAGACGCCAGCCGGAGTACGTGTTCAGCTCTTTATTGGAAGGGGGGTAGCGTACTGAGGAATGAGGGTTACCCGGCCTCCTTAAATACCTAGCCAGGTAAGCAGACAGCCAATGGGGTTGGCCCTAGGTTTCCCGCCGAAACTGGGTTTCCCGCCAAAACCGTTCAGGCCAACACCCCCTGGTGGCTGTTGCTATGCAGGTGCCTGCATACATAACAGTTATTATTTGTACAAACATGAACAAACGTGTATATTTAATAATTTATGTATTGAAAATATTAAGAATTATATTTGTTTAAGGTTGAAGAAGGAGAATACTATTGGGAGAAGGGAAGATCAAAGAAATATACTATTAATTAATATACTAATTATGGAAGTACAAAAATTTATTATTATTGACTGTTAACTACTATTGATTGGGTTTTTTTCAAAATTTATGAACAAAGACAACACACTATACACTAGGCACTAAGGATTGTTATTGTAAAAAATCAATAAAACATTTCTTTAAAAAATCCAGAAAAACACATTGCTATCAGTTTGTAGCTGTCCTAAAATTCTTCCAAAATTTTGCATTGTTTATTAAATATATTTTGAACAGGAGATGTATGTCTGTACCCATCTATACTTATTTTCAGTCATTGCTATACAAGAATTATGCTGGATAAATACAAAATACCCAGTATGGACATGGAAATAAGTGGGAATGAAGAGGAGACCATATCAAATCAAAACTGTAGGACTGAAATTTCTGTGGTTATTTTTCTTTCACTTTATTAACCAAAATGAAAACTGGAAGATTTCTGCAGGGACACAGTAGAACACACATTTTCTGTTGTACTAAATGTTGGCCAGTGAACAAAACATATCATCCATTATTCCAGGACATCATTTTTTCCAACCTGGTGTCTTGAGGTCCCCATAATGTCCAAACAGCATGACTAATGGATGTAGTTCTTAAGATTACAAGAATTGAAGTCCAACATTTTTAGAGGGTATGAGATTGGGACATTCTCATTCCAGTTATTTATTGGTATTAGTGGACAACTATGTGATTATTATATGTAACATATAGTGTAGCTTATAATGTCCATGAGGCAAAGGATTTTTCTTTCTTTCTTCATTGTTTCACATATATGTAGCCAAATTAAAGAATGTAAAACAATGAAGAGAGAAGTTCTCCTATGTTCATGTCTGGTTCATGGTTCTCTGCTCTACTCCCAAGAGGATTCTAATTTTTTTCGCTATGAGTTTCTCTCATTTCAGCAGAAACAGATTGGAAGGGACTTTGGGGGGGTCTTCTAGTCCAGGAAACCCCATTGAGACAAAAATGGTTGTTCAATCTCTTCTTTAAAACCTCCAGTGCTGGAGCACCCACAACTTTTGTAAGCAACCTGTTCCACTGGTTAATTGTTCTGTCAGGAAATTTCTCCTCAGTTCTAGGTTGGTTCTCTCCTTGATTAGTTTCCATTCATTGCTTCTTGTCCTGCCTTCAGGTGGTTTGGAGAATAAATTGATCTCTGCTTCTTTGTGGCAGCCCCTTAGATATTGGAATGCTGCTGTTATGTCACCTCTAGATCTTCTTTTCATTAGACACACCCAATTCTTGTAACCATCCTTCATATGTTTAGCCTCCAGTCCCCTAATCATCTTTGTTGTTCTTTGCTGCACTCTTTCTAAACTCCCAACATCTTTTTTTATCATAGTGTCCAAAACTAGATGCAATATTTCAAGTGTGATCTTACCAAAACTTTATAAAGTGGTAATAAGATTTCGAAAGATTGAGGGCAAGAGAAGAATGGGATGACAGAGAATAAGGTGGCTGAAGCAGTAGGTGTGAGCTTAAATGGACTCCAGAAGATGGTAGAGGACAGGAAGGCCTGCAGAAACATTGTCCATGGGGTTGTGATGGGTCAGACATGACTTTGCAACTAACAACAACAAATAACATTTCATGTGATTGATCTTGATTCTATCCCTCTGTTAATGCAGCCTTGGATTGTGTTGGCTTTTTTGGCAGCTGCAGCACACTGCTGGATCATGTTTAAATGATTATCCACTAGGACTCTAAGTTCTCTCTCCATTTTAAAACAAAGATAATCAATAACTTGATTATCTTTCTTATACTGGATGTATGTCCAAAAACCTCTCTACATATACCAAGGAATGTGCTAATTATCTTCATTTTTATTACTTCCCATAAAACATGTTGATCCTAAAAGAAAGCACTATGTTAAGATGGAGACGGTAAAACCAACAGTCTGCAAACTGAGGGTAACTTTCACAGCTTACGTTATTTAAAATGCAAAGAGGCAGATGGGTTATACTGTCTCTATTTAATATTTTAGATTTCCTTGGCAAGTTGTTCAGCTGAAACAGATGGTCTTCATTCTGTTGAATATAAATCTGCAGCAGTTTATCTGACTGATTTTTTTATATGGGAATGATGGTTACTTACTTAAACTTAATTAACCATGATGTGCATGACAACATGGAGGCAGGTGAAAAAGAAATTCAATATCTATCTACCCACCACACAATTCCATTTTAGGATATGCAGTGTGAAGCAGAGAGCACAAAGTATAAGAAATAGTATGCGACAGATAAGAAAAAAAGAAATTATAACTATTTTTTTCAATATTCCAGTTCCATTTTCTATCTATACCTCTCCAGGGTTTTCTGCCTACCAACCATACTTACTTCTACTGCAACAATACGCTTCTTAATAAAATGCCTTTTGTTCTTTAAATTTCTCGTCTTTTTTTTTTACAGAATCTCACTTTCAGTCTCTATCCAACTACAACTTATTTGCTCTTCTTGATATATTCACTTCTTCCTGTACTTGTTTTGCAAAGAAATTCTCATTCATTCTTTCCATAAGATTAAACAAGTTCAATGTACTTTTTTCACACTTTGTATTTGCTTTTCTATTCAGCTTACATTAACTCTTGACTCTTACCTGTTCTTGTTATATCACACCTTTCTTAAGTATCACATTTCAATAATTATGTTTCTCCCAACCTACACAAATATACACGTAGCAAAGTGAGTAACAGCATTTTAGTTTCCTATAGAAACAGAACACATATTTTCTACTATCACTCTAACAGCATTTGGACATCTTAAAATTTCTCTGTGCATTTTTAGTAGACGCATTTCAATACACAAATTCATATACTTACTCTACATTTTCTCCATATACAGTATGTATTACTTGTAATCATTCATTCCTTTTTTTCTGTGCAATACAATCACCTTAGGTAAAGGTAAAGGTTCCCCCGCACATGCGTGCTAGTCGTTTCCGACTCTAGGGGCCGGTGCTCATCTCCGTTTCAAAGCCGAAGAGCCAGCGCTTGTCCGAGGACGTCTCTGTGGTCATGTGGCCAGCATGACTAGACGCCAAAGGCGCACGGAACGCTGTTACCTTCCCACCGTAGTGGTCCCTATTTTTCTACTTGCATTTTTACGTGCTTTCGAACTGCTAGGTTGGCAGAAGCTGGGACGAGTAACAGGCGCTCACTCTGTTACGCGGCACTCGGGATTCGACCCGCCAAACTGCCGACCTTCAGATCGACAAGCTCAGCGTCCTAACCCACTGAGCCACCGCGTCCCTACAATCACCTTAGTTTTTGATAAATTAGATATTCGTATCCATACTCCATATTGCATCTAAAATTTGCATCTAATGTTTTCTAGAAATATTCAGGATCTCATTTCAGAACATGGTGTCATATGCATACAAAAAATACAAAATGTCCATGCCTTCAAATAACTTCTGATGTCCTCACAAGCATTTCTTGTATATTTATCCATAAATGCATTAAATAAATAAATAAATAAATAAATAGCCATGAAAATCTCACATAGTCTTTTCTTATTCCTGGCTCAGTGTTGAACTATTCACTAATCATTATAGCCTGGCACATGCTTTACAGGTACTCCTCAACTTACAACAGTTTGTTCAGTGACTGTTCAAAGTTACAATAGCGCTGAAAAATGTGACTTATGACCTTTTGTCATAGTTACAACATTTGTAGCATTCCCGTGATCATGTAACCAAAATTCAGATGCTTGGCAACTGGTTCACATTTATGACCTTTGCTGTGTGCTGGGGTCATGTGATCCCCTTTTGCGACCTTCTGACAAGCAACGTCAATGGGGAAGCCAGATTCACTTAACAACCAGGTTACTAACTTATCAACTGCAGTGATTCACTTAACAACTATAGCAATAAAAGTCTTTAAATGGGGTAAAAGTCACTTAACAAATGTTTCACTTAACAGAAATTTTGGGCACAATTGTGGTCATAAATCAAGGTCTACGTTTATTTCTGTTATATTTCTCTTTTACCACATTCAACTACACAATTACATAAAAGCATTTAAGCCTATTTGTTTATCCTATCTTTTGTCTAAGTCAACAAATGTACCATAAATCTCCATTCCTCCATTCATACATTTTCAAATGATCTTCTGAATAGCAAAACTCTGGTTTCCATACTGCCTGGCATAAAGCTGCCCTGCATTCTCCAAATTGTCCTATGATATGTAATTTTAACAAACAAGACGCCTTGATTGTCTGTTACAATTAAATTACATTAGCTCCAGCAGGATTTCTACATTTAGTTCCTATGTCAACAATAAATGTTCTCTGCGCAGATACTTAAAGATTCCTAAATACAGGTAGTCCTTGACCTGTGACTACAGTGGAGTCCAAAATTTCCATTGCTAAGTAAGATAGTTGTTAAGTGAATTTTGCCCCATTCTATGACCTTTTTGCCATAATTGCTAAGCGCCTCGCTGCAATTAAGTGAATCATGTGGTTATTAAATGAATCTAACTTTCCCCACTAGCTTTACTTGTCAGAAACCATCTGGGAAGGCTACAAATGGTGATCACATGACCCTGGGACAGGGCAACTTCTGTAAATACATGCCAGTCGCCCGAATTTTGATCACGTGACCATGGGGATGCTGCAGTGGTCATAAGTGTGAAACCATAAGTGTGAAAATAAGTCACATTTTTCAGTGCCGTTGTAACTTTGATCCCTAAATGAATGGTTGTAAGTTGAGGGTTACCTGTATGGGCATTTCTTTGAGTATATGCTTTTTCATTTGAATCAAAGGCCGATTGTTAGAAATTCTGCTTTATTCTATAGAAATGGTAGCAGAAGGTTATTATACAGCCATACAGCTTGGTAGCAGAGGATGGCTACATAGTCATAGAGATCAAATAAAGTGTAGTCTACAGTCACCATGGGCCTTGCCGCTTAACCGTTTCAACGTTCACAGGAAACCCTCCTCAGAACACAAAGGAACCATAGATTATAACCATAGAAGCAAATTAAACACTGCTATCTACTGGCTGAATAATTCTGTAGTTACTGCAATACAATGAATGAATGAACCTTTATTGTCAAAGTACAACCATGCATACATTGAGATTGTCTGAGCCTCCCTTCCTGCCCCCACCCCCAAATCACAGTGACAACAAACCCTCCATCTTATTATACCATGTGAGCTAATTGCACAACACACCGGCCTTGCAAGTCAATCACACAAAATACATTCTAACATGTATTCCAACTCTCATACAGTGTTGCAACTTGCAACCATTCATTTAGTGACCAAAGTTACAATGGCACTGGAAAAATGTACTTACTTGACGTATACACTGAAAACCTTAAAACTGTCATGAAGCTGTTTTCTTGCTTGAAACAAAAGACTTTGGAAGTTTAAAACAGTTGCCATTTCAAGCTAATACGAGTCAGGCTTTTTCCCTATGACTTACGAAATGCCATTTCTTCCTCATCTAGTAAGCTAGGTGGACTTGTTCAGTTTAACTCTGACAGTGCTAGAGAATTCACATCCACACATTCTTTTTCTATGCCCACTTTTCATTTATTTTACTGGGAAATTCATCTTTGATTACTCTTTCATACAGGAGCCATATATTTTCTTTCTGCTGTAATTCTGCTTAAAAATCTCGCTTCTTTTTATTCTTTCCTTTTCAAAATCCATACCTTTTTCCAGGGTCCATTCTAGGCCTTTTCACACTTCCAGACCCTCATTCCACTCATTTCCTTCACTAACTCTCTCAGTTTTTCATCATAATTAAATCAATGAGGCTTTTTAAAATTTAGATTCATTGCTATATGTGCATAAATATAATTAAGCTTCAGTCAAAAGGTTTTTTTTCCTAAGCAGATATGGACCAGTTATCCTTCCTCTTGACTCTTGAATGTCCAATGCTCCCAATTAATTTTTTGTAATCTTTCATTTCTACCTAATCACTTTGAGTAGCTTACAACCATTCAAATATAATAAGAAGTAATAAAATCACAATAAAACAAGACATGAAACAACATAAAAACAGTCATAAACAGAAAGTCAAGACCCAGGAAAGTGGTAGCCCACCATCACCAAAATCTTCAAAAACAGAATATGTAACTTTTACTGGCTTGGCAGAAAACCAAAAGCAGGCACACCTCCAGGGATAAGAAGTTCAAGGGCACTGACTCCTCTATGGAAAAGGTCTGTCCAGGTTTTTTTTTTTCCCTCCCCTGATGAGAGGTTGGGAATCTGACTGTTTTCTCTCTCAATAACTGCAGAGGACTATGAAGGTTTTGGCTGGCCAAAATAGTTTAATGGAAGTTTTCCTAACTGTTTCCTGCTCAGTGTGTTGAGTTCTGCATACTCAGAATTGTAGAATTGGAGTTAAATGTGGTTCTTTCTCTAAAGCCTCTGCTTGGCGCAAGAATTCAGACTATATTCACAACAAATAGATTTCCATTTTATTTCCATTCCATTCTGGAGGTGAAACCGTACGGTGAACAGTTAAGAGAACTCGATATGTCTAACCTATCAGAGAGAAGGATTAGGGGTCACATGACAGCTGTCTTCCAGAACTTCAGGTGCTGTCACAAAGAGGAGGGGATTGACCTATTTTCCAAAATATCTGAGGATAGGATAAGTAGTGGCAGTCATTAAAGAGAGATCCACTCTAGAACTAAGGAGAAATTTCCTGAGTACAATTAAACGGTTGCTTTCTGAAGTTGTGGGTGCTCTATTACTGGAAGCTTTCTAGAAGAGCCTGGAGAACCATTTGACAGAGATAGAATAAGAATACTGCCTTATTGGACGACTAGAAGACCTCCAAACAGCCTGATGTTGCAATTATATCTTTGTGACTGCTACCTAAGACTACTACATTTCCTGCCACAAAGTGTTCTTTCTCTTGTCTCCTCAGCCAGCTCCTGTGAAAAAGAAACGTCCTCCAGTAAAAGAAGAAGATCTCAAAGGAGCCAGAGGAAAACTGTCTAGCCATCAAGAAATCAAATCCAAAACCTATCAAGTCATGAGGGAGTGTGGTGAGGGAGTGTGTGATGCTTCTACATGATTTTCATGCTGGATTTATTGCAGCTGCTTCTGGTTTTTGTCTTCTTGTGACACAAGAAGATAAAAGCTTACTTCGGGGTCCCAGTTCTGCTTTTAAATGCTATTTGTGTCGTACTGCCTCCATAAATTAAGTTCACTGAAGTAACATAAGTCCCAATAATGAACATTAAGAACTGAAGTCTTGCCTTGAATTAATGTATAATGGAGAATCTTCAATCCTTTTGACTAATAATATTAAACAAATTTCTTGGCCTGTCATGCCATGGCATATGGAATGGAAAGTAAAATAAGGAATAGACTGCCTATGGAGATTCTCAGTCATCCAGGTCATAGTTGTCCTAATGGTGTTTTTTCAACAAAGCAACTGGACTGGTTTTTTTTTCCTTGAGGAAGAATAATAATACATTTTGCTTCTCATCCAAGAAGCTTTTAATGAAACTTGTTCGGCTTTGAAAAAGCACCTTTGAGACAAGGAAATAGACTGCTTCACAAATTTAGCCTGCGGACAAATGCTTGCCTATATCCATCTTCAGTTCCAACAACATTGGAAACATTGACACAACAGCATCCTCCCTCCTCAGATGAGGAGGCTGTTTGGAAGGCCTTGAACACCTGGCTCTGTGCCTAGGGTCCCAAGCGTGTAATTTCTTAGTTACATTGACACCAACAGATTATAATATCTCTTGACTGCTATTTGCATTGAATTGCCTTTTGTATTGTGTTTTAACTGTTTAGATTGTTTTTATGATTCTTTGCCAACCAGAGTTACTGGTTTGAGATGGGTAGCTATACAACAGGAATGAATGAATGTTACCATAGGAACAATCTACAGCATCGGTGTCACACTGCTGGCCCATGGGCCAGATGCATCGTAGCGAAACCGCACCCACCCCATTGCTGGCAATGGCAAAAAAGTTGCGATACGTCGCAACACATCACGTGACATTGCGAGTTTGATACACCTGATCTACAGTGTCTCGTTGATGATTTACTTTTATTTATTTTATTTTATTTGATTTATATACCGCCCTTTTCCGAAGGACTCAGGGCGGTTTACAGGGTATTTAAAACAAAAATCAATACAAAAGTTAAAAACAATTAAAAAGGATTAAATCAATCCCTGAAAAAAATAAAAACCCCAATTAAAATTAAAATTCTCAGCCTGGGCCAGAGAGCTCGAAGAGCCAGGTCTTCAGGTCCTGGCGAAATGAACAGAGGTCGGGGGCAGTCCTAAACTCCACGGGCAGCTGGTTCCAGAGGGCAGGTGCACCCACTGAGAAGGCCCTCCCCCTGGGTGTTATCCGCCGGCAATCCTTTACCGGTGACACCCTGAGAAGACCCTCCCTGTGGGAGATGATGTAGTGCATAATACAGTCAGGGGCTCTATTTTAGACTCTGTAGGCAGGGAGCTTGGGCATTGTTCGCCAGGGCCATCCTGATTTTGGCAATCAGAAAATCTGTTGTTTCAAATCTCCCTACATACACTAAAGATTCATCTGTCCCCACTTCCCCTCTCAGAAGGAAGGAGATCCCTGATCATATGGACCTAGCAGAGAAAGGGTGGATTCCCTGCAATGAGCACTGGTCAACCCAAGTCAGAAGCAGCTGAACCATGGATGTTCAGAGAGGATGTTCACTGAAAGAAGGAGAATCTTGCTTTGCTGCACTGTCCTGCCCTCTGCCACTCCCACCCCCAATCAACTGGAATGCCTGGTTCATAGGGTGGGCTGGGGTTGAGCTGTTTCTGTCTCTAAAGGCAGCCACACCTCATCCCCTGAAGCTGATCTGTGAGGGTGGGGTTTACAGATTAGCTCCCTTGCAGATTAGTTGCAAGTCCAGTGCTAACTAGTCTGGGGAAAAGCCATGTGCATCTTCAGCTATGAAACTTCCTTCTCACTTCTCACTTCGCAATCTTTGCCCCAACTGCCTCCCGCCCTGCCCTGAAGGGAATTTAAAACATGGGTTTAAATAGAACTATTCCAGAACTGTATGAAAGTAGCTGCAAAAAACTTGGTTGCCTTTGCACAAAATGAGAGCAAGGTTTTTCAGTGGTTCAAGCCACCTATCAACACTCATCTGATCTTCAGCCCTTAAGGGAGCAATTAGTGGATACCTAGCATGTTTGGTAAGAAGGCAAACAGAGCTAGAAGAATTTACCCACAATTTTCCTTAATTTGTCCTGCATTAAAGCCCCAAGGGCAGCCCTTCCCCCAGCCTCCTTACTGAGATTGCATAGAGAGCCAGTGCAAAGCATGTCAGTCTATATTTTTCTGCCAGCTCATAAGGGGAAGGATAACACTTTAAAATATTGCATGCTTTAAAAGGAAAGAACAGGAAAATAAGAAAAGCATAAATAGTCAAGAGACTATCAGCAGCGTAAGATTAAGTAAATGAGGTATACATTCTTAGAAGAAGGTGAATTAGGCTTTCCTGTATTTACATATCTTATGCCATTTTATGACTGCAGATCATTACTAAAATGAAGTTAATATCTAAGCATCAACAGCTGTACGTAGCACAGTATGAAATATGAGTTAAAATTGTCTGTTACAGCCTTGTCTTTTATTTGTTTCTTCTTAGCATTTTTTTTGCAATTGCAGGATCTGCTTTTTTTAAATTCATCCTTTGGTTGCAACAGGAATTGACTGACTAGCCCAGGGGTAGGCAACCTTGGCTCTTTTATGACTCCTGGACTTCAACTCCCAGGATTCCTGAGCCAGCCATAAAAGAGCCAAGGTTGCCTACCCCTGGACTAGCCTGACACCTGAGACTGATGATGCGGGCTGAAAGAAAGTGACTGGTCCAAAATCACCCAGCCAGCTTTCATGGCTAAAGTATTGAGTATTTGCTCTGTTTGCCCCACTGGTGATTTTAGTTTCACCTGGTGATTAGAGTGCAACCCAGAACATCCCCCTCAAAGTCTGGTGCATCTGAAAAGGTTGCATGTCCCTACTTTGAAACATACATAATGTAGACTCTGGTGTTACTGTGCTTATTATGTTATCCTTCGGTTTGTCATAACTGTGACTGTGAACTATTCTTGCTGAAGCATTAATCAGCTACGCCTTTTTTTCAGAGCAAGCTGGCTCTGCTGCGCCATCTGTCTTCAGCCGAGAATGCACCGGAGGAGAAACCGTCTTTGACAAACCAAAATCAGAGCCTCCAAAAAGTGTTTTTGGCTGACAGCCATGAATATTCCCAGCATCCTTCACTGCTTGTCTTGTTTCCTTATATATCAGTCTTATTATTGGGCTTCTAACCTAATTCTTCAGTGATGAATCAACAAAAGTACTTGAACTGAAAGATGTCTTTTTTTTTTTAGCTATCCAATAGTTAATTCAAGTTATGGAGTGCAGGATGATATTGTAATGACCAATTTTGTTCACAAAAATGCTCCAGGATTCTTCCTTTTAAAGTTAATGACCCAGTTCTAATTGTAATTATTGTGTAAAAGAAAATAAAGCTGGATGATTTTGACCTTTGATTATACTCTTTTCTTCACTTGCAGTGTAACTAGGGAATATAAATATGTCACTTATATAATGATTTACACACACAATTTGGTAGGAAGTCTTTGGATTTCTATGGAAATAGTGATGTCTTTCTGTGGGAGAGCAACAAAGCGGAGTCTGGTTAAAATCTTGGCCTGGGACAAAACAACAGCCCAAGAGCTTTCTTTTAACTTTAACAATATTCCTTCAGGAAAAAAATATCCTCTGCCCATGCATACTTGCCAAAATAAGAAAGATTTTCCTTAATGTAGTCCTGGATTGCTGCCTCATAGATTGAATTCTTCAGAGTAAAATAGAGCTGGAAGGGACCTAGGAGGTGTTCTATTTAGTCCAACCCTTGCTCAAGCAGAAGACCCTATACCACAGGTCTGCAACCCGCGGCTCCGGAGCCGCATGCGGCTCTTTCAGCCGTCTCCTGCGGCTCCCAGTCCTCTGCCATGTGCAGTCCAAAAAAAAAAAGTGGGACTAAAAAAGTTCAACCAATCAATTCAAATATGCAGGGTAGGTGCATATCTCGCCTTGGCTCCACTCTTCAGTCAAACCCTGTTTTGCACATGTGCGCATGTACGCGCATGTGCACACATTTTTTGCGGCTCCCAGTTTTTCCTTTTCTGAGGGAACCGGTTCCGAGTGGCTCTTTCACTGTTTCAGGTTGCTGACCCCTGCCCTATACCATTTCAGACAAGTGGCTGTCCAGTTTCTTCTTAAAAACCTCCAGTGATGAAGCATGCACAACTTCTGGAGGCAAGCTGTTCCACTGGTTAATTGTTCTCACTGTTAGGAAGTTTCTCCTTAATTCCAGATTGCTTCTCTTCTTGATTAATTTCCATTCATTGATCCTATCTTGCCTTCTGGTGGTTTGGAAAAAAAATTGACCTCCTCTTCTTTGTGGCAGTCCCTCAAATACTGGAATACAGCTATCATGTCACTCGTAGTCCTTCTTTTCTCTCTAGACCAGGGGTCAGCAACCTGAAACAGTGAAAGAGCCACTCAGAACCGGTTCCCTCACAAAAGGAAAAACTTGGAGCCGCAAAAAATGTGTGCGCGTGCACGTACATGCGTGCATGCGCAGAACAGGTTTTGACTGAAGAGTGGAGCCAAGGCGAGATATGCACCTACCCTGCATATTTTAATTGATTGGTTGAACTTTTTTAGTCCCACTTTTTTTTTTGGACTACACATAGCAGGGGACTGGGAGCCGCAGGAAACGGCTGAAAGAGCCGCATGTGGCTCCGGAGCCGCGGGTTGCAGACCTGTGCTCTAGACTATCTATACCCAGTTCCTGCAACCGTACTTCATACTGTATGTTTTAGTATCCAGACTTTTGATGATCTTAGTTGCTTTTCTCTGCACTTTTTCCAAAACCTCAACATATTTTTTGTAATGTAACCAAAACTGGTGTGATCTTACTAAGGTTTTATAAAGTTGTGCTAATACTTCATGTGATCTTGATTCTGTGCCTCTGTTTATAAAACCAAGGATTGCATTAGCTTTTTGGATTGCTGCTGCACAGTGCTGGCTCATATTTAAGTGACTGTCCACTAGGATTCTAAAGTCCCTCTTATACAGTTACTGTTTTTGAGCCAGGTCTCACCTGAAGTATGTACAAAACTGGACATTCTTCATCTTTGCCAGTGCAAACTTTGCTAAAAACCATCTTGTTACACATAGTGATGCTTGTTCCAAAGGATCAAGAGAGTGAGTGCAAAGTGGTACTTCTAGAGCTATTGAAGGAAGGTTCAGAAAGAGCCTAACAATCTTGCCTCTTAACAAAAGGATTTACTGCCTTGAAATAACTATCTATTTTTTTTTATTTTATTATTTAAACTTGTATACCGCCCTATTCCCGTAGGACTCAGGGCGGTTTACAGGGAAAAATTAAAAATACATAACATACAAAGTTAAAATCGATTAAAACTAAGATTAAATTAAGTCCCTGAATTTAAACTAAAACCCCATTAATAAATAATTAAAACCCCTCAGTCTGGGCCAGACAGCTCAAAAAACCAGGTTTTCAAGTCTCTGCGAAATGAGCGAAGGTCGGGGGCAGTCCTAAGCTCTGTGGGAAGTTGGTTCCAAAGGGCCGGCGCGCCCACAGAGAACGCCCTTCCCCTGGGGATAACCCGCTGGCATTCCTTGACCGGCGGTATCTATGGAGGATGACAGAAAGTTTGGAAATGGAACCAACTTAAAGATAAAATATTATTACCTTTAATTAATTTCCCCCAAGTCAGAGCCATCACCCAATTCTGGGACAATGGTGCACATTTCTATAGGTGAAGTATCACTGAGATCAACTTATTATTATGGTTTGTCACACAGTCAGCTAGATGTTCAGACTGGATTTGGCATTTTTATTCACTTATCGAGTCCTTGACAAGGACTGGGATTGGCAGATGTTGTTGTATAATAATAAAGGCATTGTCGCAGGATGTAAGCTGTTCCAAGCCTTTTGCAATTGACTGGTGGTGATTTGTCAATCTTATGGTATTCAAGTGGTGCTCCAGATGTTTGGCAAGGCGCCTGAGGAGTCTACCACTACAGGTACCACCCTTGCTTTTTTCCCCAGAGTCATTCTATTTCTCTAAGCAGTTCTTTACATTTTGTGATTTTTTTTTCCAGTTTTTTCTCTTCTACAGATATTCTCCTGTCCCCAGGTATTGCCATGTTATTATCCAGGCTTCTTCTGTCTTTCTTATCAACAATTGTTGAGTCAGGGGTGTTATTTGGCAGGTGCTGGTCTGTTTGAATTTAAAAGTTCCAGTCCACTGTATTCCTCATTTTTCAAATACTTTGTTATTTGTGGTCCCACCAGTTCTTACTTGCATACGAATGGTATTTCTTAAAGATACTCCAATTCACTGTTTTTCGTATTTTGTCATGTCATTGTTTGTAATCAGTCTCTGTGAACTTTTTTGGAGAAGCTACTACAGGGTTCACTGTTTTTTCAGCTTTGCAGATGGCATTTCCTGCCTATTGATGCCTCCTCCTCCTCCTCCTCCTCCTCCTCCTCCTCCTCCTCCTCCTCCTCCTCCTTTTTCTTTCATATTGGAACTTTGGAGCAATACTATATTGCTACTATTTTTATCTCCTGACTTTCTCAAAAGCAGCCTGATATTAAGCTGTCATTGCCTAGTGCTGCTATTTCTTGAAACACCAAAAAACCATGAGGCAACCTTTGCTCTCTTACCTGACCAATTTGAATGCAGAAAACAGCATTAAATCCGTGTCCTGCCATTTGATCATGTTCCTATGTGTAGACTGAGTTCTCAAAGATTGGTGCCTCTAAGAGGACAGCTGCAGAGCTGTCAGTTCCCTGTCCCTTTGTTGTATTTTTAAAGAGTTGTGTATTCTTTAAAGCAACCCCTTGACAAGATGCCAAAGTAATTGATCTTCTACAGGGCATAAAATGAGAAGCTGGACTGAGGAGGCAGAGAAGATGTGAAATTTTCCATCACTAAGATGGGACTACCTTCAAGTCTCCAAAGAGTCTACCTAGCAAGAGGTATGATTAAAAACAGAGAACAGTGCTTGGAAATAAATCAACTCAACTCTTGATCTCGGATGACATTTGAGAATCACAGTAATCTGGAGCAAATTTCAGTATGGTGAAGAATCAGTGCATGAACTTGCTTTTAACATAGTTTGATATATATTATCTCATACAATGGAATTTTCATGTAAATGTATGAAAACAAGCATTGTCTGAATTAAGACAAGTTCACATTAACAATAAGAATTGATCTGCTTCTGAGCTTACTCAGTAGGATTTCTTTCTTTCTTTCTTCTTTCTTTCTTTCTTTCTTTCTTTCTTTCTTTCTTTCTTTCTTTCTTTCTTTCTTTCTTTCTTTCTTCTTTCTTTCTTTCTTTCTTTCTTCCTTCCTTCCTTCCTTCCTTCCTTCCTTCCTTCCTTCCTTCCTTCCTTCCTTTTTGTAATATTTTATTAATTTTCTAATTTTACATTTAAGTATTTAAAAAGCAATGTGTGGCTGTGTTCATCAATAATTCAATAACACACAAAAGTCTTTAGTATAAATCTCAAGCTACCACATGAAATATTTCTTCTCTTTTTCCCTTAATATCTACTATCTCATATTTAAACTAATACAGTTCTTATTATATCAATTAAGTAAAGATAGCATTGTTACATTTATTAATAAATAAATTTTTAGCTTATACATATCCTAGTTACTTTAACATTCAATCTTTATAGACAATCAATGTCCTGTAATTTTTAGTTTCCCATCAATATTTAAATTTAACATTTGATATTTATAATTTCCAAGTTTTAGGTAACCCAAGTTTCCTTTATCACAATTCATAACAAAGTCTAATATTCAAGATAGACATCTTATCCATTTGAATATTTTTTTTATTTCCCACCGTCTTGCATCATCTAGTTAATAATACAGTATAACATCCTTATTTTCAACTAATTTCCAAATGTCTTAAATTTAATGACCAAAATTTCCCCTATTTCAACATCAAATATTTCCTCTTTTTTCCCTTAATTTATACTGTCATATTTAAGTTAATACAGTTCTTATTATATTAACTAAGTAAAAACATGTTTATTATATTTATCAGAATTTTTTTAGCTTATACATATCTTAATTACTTTTGCATTCAATCTTTATAAATAATCAGTATCCTATTTATTTGTTTTCCCCAATTTTTAATTTCCCATCAATATTGAAATGTAAAGTAAAGTATTTTCCATTTTCAGTGTTGTCAGTCCCTTTCCTAAATTTTCCATTGACTGTATTTGTTGGTCAGTTGAATCTTCTATCATAGTATTTAATTGTTCCACTTCTTCTGTTATGTACTGCATAGTTAATTCTTTAATTGTAGTTAAAGTTTGAGTTCATATATCTAGGTTGACATCTTGTTCTTTTCTGTAGCATCTTATTTCATTGCAAGCTGAAAGAATGGTTTCATGTATTGCTTTCAACATAAAAAGAATCTGTTTCTGGTCTTCATCCATATTCTCTTAATAGTGTGTTAAGTTAAAAAAATTAAATGGAGAGAATGAAAATAATTATATAGCTAACTATAGAACACAGCTGAGCTTCTCACAGCTGATATTTGTCAAGGTTGAAGAAGTCTTATCTATAGTCTGGGCTTCAAGCCAAGTCTCCTTTAGACAATAACAAGTTGTAATATCAAACATGGCCACAAGATGTCACCATTGCCATTTAAGATTTTTTAAGTCCAAAATTTTTATAATCCTTTTATCAATTTTATTTCTTCTTTGTAAATAAAACCAAAGTCTTCAGTAAAGATAAATCTTTTGTTCCCCAAATTTTAAAAGTATATAAATCCAGTTACTTAAGGTTATTCTTTCAATGTTTTAACTCCCCTGGAGTCACCGCTATTCTTAGCGGGTGGGATAGAAGTTCCCTTCCCTCTCTCCTCACAGGGGAGAAAATACTTTGGAAGCTTTTACAGGAGAAGAAAATACTTAGGATTGAAGAGAGGTTCAGATCTCACCCAGTCTCATCTGTGCTGCTTTAGAAGTGCCTGGTGGTAAGTTTTACTTTGGCTGTCTGCAGCCAAGGGACAAGCCAAATTTCTATGGCTGGTCTTTCATCCGGCGGTTTGGAGGGCTGCCCTGGATCGAACAGAAGGGCTACCGCCCTCCTGTGATCAATCAGGGGTCCACTCCTTGCTTGTCGCCCCTACAGGACAACTTTTGACCCTTCCCAAGTTCCCCCAGTGGTGCGATCTTTCTTTCTTTCTTTCTTTCTTTCTTTCTTTCTTTCTTTCTTTCTTTCTTTCTTTCTTTCTTTCTTTCTTTCTTTCTCTCTCTTTTTTCTTCCCTCCCTCCCTCTTGGTATCTACCAGTACTGTACATGAGATGGATTTAGATTATAGTTGCCAGGCATCTTATCTCAGTTTCCATCAACCTCACTTGTTCCATATGGACAATGGGTGGAGTCATTATTCCATTCAGTTTCCTCAGACCTTTTCCTTTTTTCTCCCTACCCATGACATGAACTTCCCCAGTATTTTTCTTAATGGTATGTCCTCATCAGTGCTTTTTTTGTAAAAGGAAAAGGTGCCGGAACTCACACACGTCATACAACCTGCCTTGCCTACCCTACAAGGTTCCATCCAAAAAAGCTGCCGGAACTCCGTTCTGAGCGTTCTATGAGGAAAAAAGCCCTGGTCCTCATAATATTTCCCTTGTCTCATGCCAGAGGCCACAGCAAAGAGATATTTTTATCACTTGCAGGTTTAAAACATTTTTTCCTTCTTTCTCAAAGAGATTTTTGGAGGATATTTAGCATGGTTCATTAAAATGAGATCAGGCATGACCCCCTCTTCTCTTCTCACTGGATATCACCATCATGGCCATTTTGATTTGACTTGGCACATGAGAGAGACTGAACACCTGGCTTCTTCAGAAATATCTGTCTGGGTAAAACCTGACTGGTGCTTGCTGAAGTGCCTGTCCAGCCTTGTACAAGTTCTTTATAATACAATGCTTAACCCTCTCTTGAAAGAACACAAGTCTAGTGCTCTCTTGAGAAACAGTGCTACTCTTGGGCACATAACAGGTCTCTTTAAATCAGAAAGTCAGCCAGGTTCTTCCACTTTTATGATAGGTCCCCTGCCACCAATAAATAAAATTTACTTACTTATCTTGCCTTAGGTCAAAGGGGCACTCCTGGTCAACTTCATTGTCACAGAAGAATAGGGATTGGCAACGAAGATAGCACATGTTATGCCTGTGTATTTTTTCTACTGCCTCATGGACTGGAGGAAAACATTTTAACATGGCCCAGACAACCAGTCCTGGCATTTTGGAACGGAATGATGGGTTTGGTTTATGTTTTAAAGCACAAATAGTACTGCAGATCCTGGTGTAAGCGTCTGTATTCTTTTCGCAACCCAGAAGGGGAATTTCAGGATTTGCTTCGTGGTTTTGAATTATCCTGGAAATTTTAGTGCACTACTTCATATTAAAACACTTGCTGAATTTAATTGCTTACTAATTTACTGGTAAGAGCCTCATGATGGCGCTGTCAGCTTATGTAGTTACTTGATTTTAAAAAGGAATGGGATGGTTGTTTCTAAACTGTGCTCTATTTATTTATTTATTTTTTTAGAAATGTTTTATTGATTTTTTACAGTAACAATCCTTAGTGCCTAGTGTACAGCATGTTGTCTTGGTTCATAAGTTTTGAAGGAAAAAACAATCAATAGTAGTTAATTAATAGTCAATAATAATTAATTTTTGTACTTCCATAATTAGTATATTAATTAATAGTATATTTCTTTGATCTTCCCTTCTCCCAATAGTATTCTCCTTCATCAACCTTAAACAAATATAATTGTTAATATTTTCAATGCATAAATGTTTAAATATAAACATTTTTCCATGTTTGTAACAAATAATAATAGTGTCCATATATGACATTTTTTTCTTATCAACTTGTGTTGTTTTTATAAAAATCATCTTATTAGTTCACCATATATCCTATTTTTATAATTCTTAATTTCTCCTTAAAAGAGCCTTGGTGGAGCAGTGGGCTAATGCCTCCTTAAGTAACACCAGCTGCCTGCAATTAGTGCAGGTTCGCATCCCACCAGGCTCAAGGTTGACTCAGCCTTCCATCCTTCCGAGGTAGGTAAAATGAGGACCCAGATTGTTGGGGGCAATTAAGCTGACTTTGTAATAATGCCGCTTGGGGTGTGTGTGTGAAAGCCCTAATAAGCAGGCATATACATAGAATGAAGGCTACTGCTAAGCTTGTAAGCCGCCCTGAGTCTTCGGAGAAGGGCGGGATATAAATGGAATTTAAAAAAAAAATATTCAAACAATTCTTATCAGTCATAATTTTCTCAATATTTATTATCTAAATATCCAGATTTTCCATTTAGATACATGAAATATGAAAACATTGGGATGGTGTATTATAAAAAAAATACTATACTGCTTATCTATCTTATGACATCTACCTATAACATCTTTTCTGATCAGTTTATATTTCACTTATATTTGTTAAATCACTATATATCCTACTTTCAAAATTCTTAAGTTTAATTTCTCCTCAATATCTCAATCATTCCTTAATCCTGATTCTCTTCAACTTAATTTATCTTTGAATTTCAAATTTTTTATTTACATACACATTCCCAAAATTTTTACATTTTATACAATCAATCAATCAAAGGCCAACACATAAATTAAACATCCAAATAAAACAAAACTAAACAGAACCATCACAAGAGGACATAGCAATATATTACAATTAATGATGTAATCAATGTGTGATCAAGGTCTGCCTAGTTTTACAGACAGTATATCAAAAACTAGCTAGCTTCAGAAAAACTGAATCATATTGACCTGACAATAAAAATACCTTGAGTATAGTCTAAAACTGGATAAACACATAATAAAATTAATTATAAAAGATTATTAAAAGATCTAAAATGATTGTTTATGTTTCTGGCGAATCTCCAATGCTGCTGCACAGAATCTAGCCACCTGCACTGTGATCACTGCCTGCTTATCTTTAAGCAGCCACTGGAGATAAATACTTTCCAAACAACCAGGATACCTATCAATTATGGAAAAGTTATGGATTTTCTGAATTTCCTTCTGTAGAAGGAACATCGGAGTATGTGTCCAATGGTCTCCACCTCTCCTGAGCCACAAGAGTAGAGTCTTTCAGACAGTGATGTCTTTTTATACTTGCCGTACAGGACGGCCAATGGAAATGCATGACACCGTGCAAGTGAGAATGCTTTCCGGTCATTTACTCACTCCAAATGACTAAGATACCTGGCAAGTGTAACCACATATCTAATAGAATCTGGTGCCAGAAACAGCGAAGCTATACCGAAGTCCGCTTGCCTCTTGATGTCCTCTACCCTTTGACGCAAGGTTTGTTTTGCTTGGTCATAGTCCAATTTGAGAACCGAGGCTGACAAGAAGCCTAGTTTGGAAAGGTTGGACTCGACTGCCTTGATCCATGAAGAGGAGAATTTATCTTGTAGAATTAATGGAGCAAGGCCTTGCGGAAAGCAATTAAGCCTTAGCCAGATGTTTAAGGAAGCTATACAGATTCTTGCTTTGACTTTTATCAATCCTGTCTCCAGGCACAGAAGTGCATTTGGGACATAGCACAGCATCTGGAGAATTGTTCTGATAAATTTGGATTGAACTCTTTCCAGTGGTGTAAAACACAAAGCTGAGGGTCTGAGCAAGGTCCCGTAGAGAAGCTGTGCTAGCGTCTTGGCCAGAAAGAGCTTGATCGCAGCTGGAACATAGTGTCCTCCCTTTGAGTGGAAAAAATTAAGAATGGCATTCGCTGATCATTGGCCAGAGATAGCTGCGTATTCTCCATGGGCTTTTTGTGAGCCAGTGGCATGGATGACCACCCCTAGGTACTTAAAGGTGGTTACCTGCTGTATTTTGTGGCTATTTAAATACCATGAGTACCATTTTCGTCTTTTTGAAAAAGCCATAACCTTTGTTTTCTCATAATTTATGTCCAGTTTATTATATTTGCAATACTGGACAAGGGCTCGCA
Organism: Vipera ursinii; assembly: GCF_947247035.1. NCBI lineage: Eukaryota > Metazoa > Chordata > Lepidosauria > Squamata > Viperidae > Vipera > Vipera ursinii. The sequence goes on from NC_139513.1 coordinate 65,625,594, forward strand.
AGGCTCTTTTAAGGTCAACTGGAGTCCTGGAGAGAATCACAGTGTCATCTGCATAGAGCAGCAGAGCAATGCTTCGGTCACCCATTTTTGGATTATTTAAGCATTTTACCATATCATTTATGTAAAAATTGAAGATCAAGGGGGACAACCTCCTTTTGAGTTTCAACTGACCTCGAGAGAGACCCTTGCATATTACACCTCACCTTGAGGGATGTTTTGGTATGTAAGACATGTAACAGATGGAGGAGTCTGTGATCAATTGAGGCAGCTTCCAGCTTCTCCCATAGCTTAGTTCTTGTAACCGTGTCAAAAGCTGCCTTAAGATCTATAAAGGCAGTGTACAGGTCTATCTGATGCATATTTTTCAATCAAATGATGAAGAACTAAGTACTGATCTATGGTGCCTCTCCCCTCTCTAAACCTGGCTTGTTCTTTGTCAATCAGGTTCTCAAGATCCAACCACTCCTTTAATTTATCTTGCAGGTATTTGGCATAGAGTTTGCTGATTATATTTAGCAGACTTATTGGTCTGTAGTTGGCAGGGTTGTCTCTCTTTCCCTTTTTATAAATTGAGACCACAATTGCCAAGCCCCAATCCTCTGGGACATGGCTGGTGGAGTCAATATAGGTGAATAGCGCTGCCAGGACAGGTATTCACCACTCCATCTTATTCTTTAGTAATTCGGCCAAAATGAAGTCAGTTCCTGGAGCCTTCCCGATCCTGAGTTGGCCAATGAGGGATTTAATTTCAGACTCTGAAACTGGAGGCCACTCAGGTAAATCCTTCATTATAGTCATTGTACTCTTACTGGAGGGGTCTTCATACATTCTCCGAAAATGGAGTTCCCAGGTTATAGGAGATATATGACAGTCTAATGGGGTATAGATTCTTTCAGAGTGGCAAGCTATTAGATGCCAAAATAGAGATTTCTTTTGCTTTGCTGCCATGATGAGCTGTTCCCAGGAAGACTTTGTGTCTTGTCTCTTCTTGAATGCAATCAATTGCTTGAATTGTTTTTTAAATGTAAGTAATTGTTTAAGAATTGCTTTATTGCCATATCCAGTCTCGCTTTTGTACTCCTTGTATGCCAAGTTAAGGGCTTTCTTGGTTTCTACGCAGTCCTTATCAAACCATGGTTTGGAGATGGTACAGGACCTCTTAACTGAGAAATTTTGGTCATGTGCTAATAATGGTTGTAGCTTATAAACTAAACTTTTATATAGTTCTAATAAATCTTGAGTCAGGTTGGCTGATATAAAGGCTGCACGGATTTTTTGAAAATTATCCTCTGCTAGGGCTCTCCTTACCTTGTGATCCATTTGTTGGGTCCATTTACCTGACATCTTGTTAGGTCGGCTGTAGAGATTGCAGGGATAAAATTATCCTTGGAGGGTATCTGCCTGATAAAGGGCTTCATGAGGAAGATGATCACTTTCTAGGTAAGGCAGGACTTCAAAATTTTCTATATAATGTACTAAGTCCATAGAAGATAAGATGTAGTCAATGGTGCTAGTTTTGGACACTGCCATTAATGTAAATTTACCAGGATAGTCACCAGGCCATGAGCTGTTAGATATGAAGAAGTTAAATTTATTTGCCAACTTGGCAAGACAGAGGCCAGCATAGTTAGCTCTAATGTCTTTAGAGAGTTGTATGAGGGGGGCATTGGTTTGTATAGGGACCTTCGATGGTGGGTATTGATGCTGTTTTATGAATAATGTATAATTATTTGGTCCCAATCTGGCATTAAAGTCTCCCCCTAAAAGGATTCTGGCATTTGGGTGTTCCATGAGTTGTTTATAAATGTAGTGTTCCAACTCCAGCCATACAGCAGTGATTTCAGCTTTTTTTTAGTGAAGGAGGGAGATAAACTAATTATCAAAAGCAGGACTGAATCCCACTTGAGGAGAAGGGCCATAGCTGAATGGTTTAAAGGGGTAATAAGTGTGGACTCTGCTCTCAAATTGGTAGAAATAAATATGCCCAGCCCTCCTTTCAGTCTCCCTGGGCCTCTGTTCTGAACCAGCCCTCTTCTGGCCTTGTAAAGGCAAACCCCTAATTAAGAAGAAGAGACTGGAGAGCTTCCAAGGCTAAAAGGCATCTGCCAAGATTTAATTACGCAGTTAACAAAAACACAAGAGCTTGTCTTCTCAAGCGGAAAAGTTGCTTTCAGCAACCAGCCCCTCCCCAAACACTCCTTTTATAGAGAGCTCAGGGCGTGGTCTCCCTGTGCCTCCTCCCGAGGAGTCTCACAGCCTTTCTTTGTTTGTTCCTGCTCGACTGCCTCCTGCGTCGGGCATCCTTGAACAGGGCCAGCTGTGGGTCATCTTCCTCCGCACTCTCGGGCTCACGCAGCTGAGAAGAGGTCCCCGGCTGAGGACTCTGCAAAGCCTCCAAATCATCATCAGCCGGTTCGTTTCCCTCCTCCCCCACATCTGAGTCATCCGATACATCGGAGCCGGCTGTCGGACCCACAGGCTGGCCCTGAGTCACAACAGCCTCTGCCTGGCCTTGCTTCCAGCTTATATGAATAATAGCCATTAAGCAGGAGGTCATCAATAGTCCAAGTCTCTTGCACCAATATAATATCCTTACCTTTCAGAGGATCAGAGTGATTAAGGCCTCTGAAATGATACCACCGGGCTACATTTCATGACACGATATTTAAAGTGTTTTCCTTGCACTGGCCTTCATATAGTCAGTTCAAGTTCTCCATAGGGGCACTTGATGGAGGATAGTTATAATAATTGTTATTTGATGCATTAGATTGAGTAGTTATTGTCAATGCTTCTTTTAAATCATCCAGTCTCTGTGTATAATTAGCTTGCTCAGGTTCTGGCAATATATGGTTAAAGTCTATCAACATTTCTTCTGTCACACCCCCAGCAGAATCAGTGACTGTGGGTAACTCTGATTGTGTATCACTTCTCTGTTTTCTCAAGGTTGATTCAGCTGCTCGTGCTTCAAACATATCAGTGTGAGGTCTGATGCTGCTTGGATTTAAAGCCATAGTTCCCTCTTGGAGAGACTGAACCAGGAGTGGGTGCAGGTTCCCTGAACGGAAGACACGTATTGGAAATATTGAAAAACTGCTCTAAAAAGCTTTGAGAGAATTATGGACTGCTTGAAGGATAACAAAATCCACATACATTGCCTTCTTGCTAGTAGCCACTCTGCATGTAATAAATCAATCTGAGTATACTTGCAGCGGAGCAACTGGCTCAGAGACTGCCTAACAGCTTTTCTATCACTCCAACGGCTTCTATTCCTTCTGTTGTCATAGATTTGCAAGGTAACCTGGTTGGTCTGTAAACTGAGCTTATAATGGTCACCTCTAGAGCTATCTGATTGAGTGTTGTTTTCTTTGTAGGTATTCTTTCCTTTCTCATTTATAGAAGGAAGAGAGGGGCCTATTCTAGTTTCCATTTCTGCATTAGCCATCCCATGTCTATCATTTTGTGTTCTCCTGGATCCTTCTGCAATGTTTGTTTGATAAACTTTGCAAAAGACTCTTTCAAGCAGTCAACCTTATTTGTGACAAATTGATAAAAGTTTGTAGATTGAATTTACGGTTTGAGCTGTGAGAAAACTTTGTCTGGAAAGATTTGTTTCATTCTCCCTTACTAAGTTTGTTACTATCCCATCCTGTGCAGGAAAAGTGGGTGCTGAATTCCAGGGAGGGGAGCTATTTTCTGTGAGAGAAGCAGAAATTTCTATATACTATTTGCTTTCAAGCTCAGTTTATAAATCCCATTCCAATGAGTCACATACAGATGGGTTACTTGCTGGAGCAGGCTGTCTATTTGCAGCTAAATCCTCCATTTTCTGCTGCTTCAGTGGCTTGGAAGAACTCTGTGCTGCCGAGTGAACATGCTGTTTCTTTCTCTTTTTCCCCATTCTTGGTAATCCTGGCTTGTAGAGTTGTTAAAATGTAGATAAAACAATGGTAGCATCTCCGGTATATATCCTTTATAAAAAGTCTTTGACTATTATAAAAAGTCAAACAAGAGTTAAAACAGATTTAAAAACAGGTTAAAAATGGGTAGGTTAAAATGCAGTGTTAAAAGGGGTTAAAAAGTTAAAATAAAAATAAAATAAAATAAAGCTTTTACTTTTGGAGGAGATCTTTACAGCCTTTACTCCCTGTCCACCATCCTGGCTCCTCCCTCATACATTATAAATAATACTATATTACTTATATCTCTTACCCCTACTATTGTAAGGCCCCTTTATATCCAAAGTTATCTGTTCTTTTAACTGTATTCAAACAAGTGTTTGCTCATGTGATACTCAATCTGAAAGGGTGATTCAAATCACTTGAATCTGCCTCTGGTCTTCATTTATTGTTTTTTATGGGCATGTATTTAATAACTTTTTAATTTTTGTAACTTTATGTTTTATTCTTGCCCTGTACACCGCCCTGAGTCCTTCGGGAGAAGGGCGGTATAGAAATATTAATAAATTAAATTAAATTAAATTTGTCAAATGGCTTTCCAACCAGGAGACACAGGAAAAAACCCATGGACAAGCATAAAAATCTTAAATGCTTATACACAAATGCTCAAAGCTTGGGGAACAAACAGGGCAAACTAGAAGCAATAGTACATGAGGGAAGGTATGACATAGTTGGCATAACAGAAACCTGGTGGGACGAAACCCATGAATGGAATGGACAGATGGATGGATACAAATTGTTCAAAAGAAACAGGTCTACAAAAAGAGGAGGGGGAGTTGCACTATATGTAAGAGAGCATTACATATCTGCAGAAATGCACATGGCCCAAGACAAAATCTCTCCAGAAAGTGTATGGGTCAATATAAAAGAAAACAAAAGTGACTTTGCCATATGTGTTTATTACAGACCACCCAACCAATCAGATGAAATACACAAACTCTTTGTCAACCAACAAATGCATGCAGGAAGCACACCACAGTAGTAATGGGAGACTTTCACTATCCAGATATAAACTGGGAGACAAACTCTGCAGTGAGCAGGAGAACAAACAGATTCCTAACCAACCTAGCCTACAACTTTGTCACTCAAAAGGTGGAGGAGGGAACTAGACGTAAAGCTATACTGGACTTAATCCTTACAAACAGAGAAGAAGTGATAGAGGGAATCGAAATTACTGGAACCTTGGGCAAAAGTGACCACATCATACTAGAATTTAATACAATGCAAACACCAGCAACAGAAAACAATCCAACCAATGTCCCAAACTTCAAAAGAGCCGACTTTAACAAACTAAGAGAGAACCTAGGAAAAATGCAATGGATGAAAATCCTAAAGGGGAAAACAACCCAGGAAGCATGGGGAAAATCTAAAAAATGTGGTCACAAAAGCCCAGACTAGCACAATACCACTGGGGAAAAAAAACAAGAAATCCAAGAAGAAACCAGTATGGCTGCACAAAGAACTTACTAACAAACTAAAAGACAAAAGGACAAATACAAAAAGTGGAAAGAGGGGCACATAACTAAAGCCGATCGTCAGCAGACAGCCAGAGCATGCAAAGACGAAGTCAGGAAATCAAAGGCTCAGAACAAAAAAAAGGCTAGCAACAGAAATCAAGGACAATTAAAGTTTCTTCCAACATATTAACAAGAACAAAAATCAAGGAAACTGTAGGCCTGTTAAAGGGAGAAGATGGCAAGGAAATTTCAGGCAACAGGGAGAAAGCAGAGCTGCTTAACTCATACTTTGAGTCAGTCTTCACACAAAAAGAAACTACAGCCCAAAACACACAGACACACAAAAACCACTGCAAAAGACATACCAGAAACAAAAATTAAAACAAGCAAGAAAATGGTAAGGGAGCACCTATCCAACCTTGATGAATATAAATCACTGGGACCTGACAGGCTACATCCCAGAGTTCTGAAAGAGCTGGCAGACAGAACCGTTGCACCAAATCCTCCATAAAACGTGGAGCACAGGGAAAATAATTGAGGGTTGGAAAAGGGCTGATGTGATCTCCATCTTCAAGAAAGGGAAAAAAACGGACACAGGAAACTACAGACCAATTAGTTTAACATCAATAGCTGGGAAAAACCTAGAAAACATTATTAAAAAGCAGATCTGTGAACAACTAGAAGCAAACAAAGTCATAGCTAGTAGCTAGCACAGGTTTGTCAAAAATAGATCATGCCAATCCAATCTCATCTCATTCTTCGATAAAGTGACTACACTACTAGACCAGCGAAACTCAGTGAATATAGTATACCTAGACTTCAGTAAGGCATTTGACAAGGTAAACGCAACTTACTCCTTGGTAAACTAAGAAAAGGTGGGATAGAAAACATCACTACCAGATGGATCTGTAACTGGCTAGCAACCTTACTCGATAAGTAATCCTCAACAGCACTACATCCACATGGAGAGAAGTAAGCAGTGGGGTACCACAAGGTTCTGTCTTAGGCCCAGTACTCTTCAATATCATTATCAATGACTTACATGAGAGAATAGAAGGGGAACTCATCAAATTTGCAGGTGACACCAAACTAACAGGAGTAGCCAACACCCCAGAAGACAAACTCGGGATCCAAAAAGATCTTGACCAACTTGAACAATGGGCCCTATCCAACAAAATGAGTTCCAATGTAGAGAAAAGCAAAGTCTTACATTTAGGCAGGAATAACCAAAGGCACAAATACAGATTGGGCGAGACCTGGCTCAAAAACACTGTGAGAGGGACCTTGGAGTCCTAGTGGACGATCACTTGACTATGAGCCAGCAGTGTGCAGCAGCAACAAACAAAGCTAACACAATCCTGGGTTGTATAAACAGAGGCATAGAATCAAGATCACGAGAAGTACTATTACCGCTTTATAAAGCCTTAGTAAGACCACCCTAGAATACTGCAGCCAATATTGGTCACCATACCACAAAAAAGATGTTGAGAGTTTGGGAAAAATTCAAAGAAGAGCAACTAAGATGATCAAAGGCCTGGAGACTAAAACATATGAAGAACGGCTGTGGGATTTGGGTCTGGCTAGTCTACGGAAAAGAAGAAATAGGGGAGACATGATAGGAGTTTTCCAGTATCTAAGGGGCTACCACAAGGCAGAGGGGGCCAGGTTGTTCACCAAAGCACCAGATGGAAGGACGAGAAACAATGGTTGGAAACTGACCAAAGAGAGAAGCAACCTGGAACTAAGGACAAATTTCCTAACAGTGAGCACAATCAACCAGTGGAACAGATTACCCCCAGAAATCGTGGGTGCTCCATCACTGGAGATTTTTAAGAAGAGACAAGACAGTCACTTCTCTGAGACAATATAGGTTCTCCTGCTTGAGCAGGGGGCTGGACTAGAAGACCTTCAAGGTCCCTTCCAGCTCTATTCTATTCTAATTATACAGTATTTTGTTTTAGGGCACTAAACCACTGAAACCATAGTTCAGGCTCCTCTCATAATCTCCCAAACCAAGAGCAACAGAATAAAGGAGTGCTACGCACCTTGTGGTGGGGAATGAAGAATTGACTCAATCTTCTTTTTGAGGATAAGAACAGATTTTTCTGTTCGTGGTAAAGCACGGGATGAAGTCTCTTCACGGAAGGTTAGAATAATAATAAATAATAAACCTTTATTGTCAAAGTACAACATGTGTACATTGAGATTAGCTGAGCCTCCCCCCCGTGCTCTCTCCCCCCAACACACAGTGACAACAAACCCTCCATCCCACCACACTATGTGAACCAACTACACCACACACCGGCCTCCCAAGTCAATTCTGCATAAGATTATGTCCCATTTAAAAGCCTAACAGCCCACGGATAAAAGCTATTTTTCAGCCTGTTGGTACGGCTGGCTATATTCCTATATCTCCTACCGGATGGTAGGAAAGTAAAGAGATACCATCCAGGGTGTGAGTCATCCCTGAGAATCTTCCTCACTCTTCCAAGGCAACGAGCCCTGGCGATGTCATCCAGTGGTGTCAGGGAACAGCCCACAATGTCTTGTGCTGTGCTCACTACCCTCTGTAATACTTTCCTATCCGCAGCTGCCAGACCAGCATACCAAACCACAATACCATACGAGAGGACGCTCTCTATAGTAGACCGGTAAAAGAGGGTCATTAGCTGTTGTTCTACCCTGTTCTTCCGCAAGACCCTAAGAAAGTGAAGCCTCTGTTGGGCCTTTCTAGCCACCTGAGTTGTGTTAACTTTCCAGGTCAGATCTTCACAGAGGTAGACTCCCAGAAATTTAAAGGAGGAAACTCTCTCTACACAGTTCTCTCCGCAGGTTCCTCCTTTTTTCTCCAGAAGTCTAACACCATCTCTTTCGTCTTGCCGATGTTTAGGTGCAAGTTGTTGTTACTACACCATATGGATAGTTTTTGTACCTCCGCCCTATATGCTATCTCATCCCCACCTGTAATAAGACCCACCACAGTTGTATCATCTGCGAACTTGATTATCGCAGTGGATGGGTCAGATGATACACAATCATAAGTGTATAAAGAGTACATTATGGTCCATTATGGTCCATAATGTACTACATTTATCCAGTGCAGTCTGATATATGGTTTTTTTTTCAACTTTCCAGTCTAGGGCTTAGAAAGAATGATTACCTCAGTCACCTGCTATGCCTGAAAAAGGACCAGAACTGGTTTTCTTCTGGTACAAGTTCAGTACTTTTAACCACTGCATTTAACTGGAGAGAGCCATCCATTCACACAATCAAACTTGAGTTCTGTGAGCTATGCCGAGAGATACACTTTACCAGATATATAACCATACATCAAGGAAATCAAGGAGCAGTACTGCAATATGCATACAGTGCAATATTTTAATATGGCACAGATATAAAAACAAAAACAATAAAGCTTCTGAACAAAAAATAACAACTGAAATGACTATCCAAACTGGTTCTGGCTATAAACTCTGAACCTGTTCTGTTCTTGCCTTCACCAATCTGTTTCCACAACTATGGAATCTCCAAACCTTGGAACTTTCCACCAAGACTGGCAGGCCAAGCTACGGTATATTAACAGGAGCATCCCCCCCCAGTCATTAGCACTGATGATGTTACCTAGTATGGTAATGAAATGTCTGCAAGCAGACAACTAAGCTCAGAGAGTACCATGGACTCCACAGTCCAACTCTATGCTACAGACATTCTCTCCTATTGACAAAAGTATTTCCTGCCCAATCTTGTGCCAGAAGGAGTTTGCTGGATTCAACCTAATATGTAAATATTAGACCTGCTCATTCTTCAATTTCTCCATAGCCTAGATGTTTATTAATCCAGCCTTTCCTGTAAATTAGTGACTCAGAATCTGTGTTATTTACAGAGTGGAACGTTTTGTGTTTTGTTTTTTTGCCACTGATAACCCAACCTGAATTTTCTGATTATCCAGAATGTTATTCTTCCTCCTTCTCCTGTCATTGCCTAGGATTGGCTCACTTCCCCAAAATGAGGAAAGCTCTCCTACTGTTTGTTCACTTACTCATTCTTTATTTTAATTTATATTGGAGAGTTCCACTCAAGAGTCTTTGTTGTAGGATTCATTCTTCTCAATCTGTTATCTGAATATGGAGTATTTTAAAAGAATACCAAGTAATTAAGTAGAGCAGCAGCTGTAACAGGTCTCATTTATAAAGAATAAAATGATCATAATAGAATTGCTTTGGATGAAGAGTGCAGACTTAGCCCAACTAGGAATGAATAAAAGGAGGGGGAGCGAGGGAGCGAGGGAGCGAGGGAGGGAGGGAGGGACAGAAGAAGGAGAGGAGAGAAGAAGGGGGTGGGGAGAGAAAATACATTCTTCAACAATTTATGTCTTTCACCAATCTGTTTCCACAACTATGGAATCTCCAAACCTTGGAACTTTCCACCAAGACTGGCAGGCCAAGCTACTGTATATTAACAGGAGCATCCCCCACAGTCATTAGCACTGATGATGTTACTGTCAACTCTACAGTATTTAAGCTAGGTATTTGGGCCACATTATTGCCCAAACCCATGTGGTTCGAACAGGCAGATGGATCCCTGATAGGTGGGACCCCAGCTACTCACTTAACTGAACCAATGCGCCTAGAACTATGGGAGCATTGGGAGTTTATACATTTTATGGTGGTTCCAAAATGACTGAAGCCGTGATTTGGGGACTATCCTGGCTGGATAAATGGCAACCCATGATCTGGTGGGAAAATGGAATGAGAACTCTAAGGCTAGCAATGGGACCTTCACTTCCTGATTCCACCAACGACACAAATGAGGCCCAAGGGCAGTCTCCTGAGACCTAAAAACTGCTGTAAACTCCCCACCTGGGATATCGCTTGTCCCAACCGAGTACTCAGACCTAGCGGAGGTGTTCAGCAAAACCAAGTGTGACATCCTGCCTCCCCACAGATTGTGCTATTGAAATTTTACCTGGAGCTAAATTGCCCAAGCTGGAAATGTACTCAATGACGCCCCACAAATTGAAGGAACTGAGGGAATACATTGACAAGAACCTGGCTAGAGGATTCATTCAGCCAGCAAAATCCCAAGTAGCTGCCCCTGTGCTTTTCAAAGAAAAAAAGATGGATAGCTGAGACTGTGTGTAGATTTCAAAGGGTTAAATGGGGTCAGTGTGGAAAATATGTACCACCTTAACTTAATTAAGGACATGTTAGCCCATTTAGCAAAAGGCAAGATTTTTACCAAACTGGATCTAAGAGAGGCGTGTTATCGAGTGAGAATTAAAAAGGGAATGAGTGGAAAATGGCTTTTAACATCCCCCTGGGGAGCTTTCACTTCAATGTTATGCCTTTTGGACTGCAAGGAGCCCCTGCAGTATTCATACAAATGATCAATCGAGTGTTACATGATCATCTGTACAACGGGGTCTTAGTCTAACTTTTTTCCTTTTTTAACACATTTTATTATTTAAAACTTTGGACAAGGTGTTAATGGTCTGACAATCCTTCTTGTCATGACATCATTTTTGTATTTTATATACATATATACACATTATGTACATATCATTTATATACAGTTATAGAATATTCAATCTTATCAACCACCTTATTCTAGTAATATGTGAAATCAGCATCCTGTGTGTTTCTGTTGTGACCTTCCTTTCTGATCCCACCATGAGTAAAACTTATTCCAAATTTTGTAGTAATCTGACTGGTCTTTATTTTTAATTTCCAAAGTTAACTTGCCCATTTCTGTGCACGCCCAAATTTTACTTATCACTTCACTCTCTTCCGGTATTTCACTGTTTTTCCATATCTGGGCGAATGTCATTCTCGCAGCTGTGATGATTAGTATTATTAAATATAACTTTTCTTCGCTATGTTTCTCTTCTGTTATGTCAAGCAGGAAAGATTCTGGTCTACATTCAACTCTCTGTCCTAATATTTCCTCTAGCCATGTCCGAATCCTTTGCCAATACTTTTGCGTCTTATTACAGGACCACCAAACATGAAAATAAGCACTTAATTCTTCGGAACACTTCCAACAGCTAGGGGATATTGTCTTGTACATTTTTGCTAATCCTGCTGGGGGGAGATGCCACCGATAAAACATTTTATATAAATTTTCTTTATAAGCTGAGGCCAGCGTTATCTTTTTATTTCTATCCCAGAGAGTTTGCCAGATATCAAAATCTATGCCATATCCCAAATTTTTAGCCCATATCAGCATTGGTTCTTTAACTTGTTCCTCAAACATTTTGTACCCCAATAGCAAACTATACAATTTCCTTATTTGTTTCTCATCTGGCCCCAATAAAATTTTATCCAATGCAGTTTCTTGAATATTTATCCCCCACTCTTTCTTATCTTTCCCATATTGTGTTTGTATCTGTAGGTAAGCCCACCATTCCAATTTTATTCCTTGTTGTTCTAGTTCCTGTCTAGATTTCAGTTCTCCCATTTCATTTATAATATCCTTGTATGTAGTACTGTTTTCCAAATTAAACAAATTTGGGTAGACTATCGCTTCAAGGGTGGACAACCAGACAACAAGCAAAGCCATCTGAGCCAGACAGCTCACTGATGAAAAGATTGAAGGAAGAATTGAAAACTGACTCCTGGTTTCAGGAAAATCAGACCATACTGACTTATTGAGATGGGCTACCTTGGAAGGGGTCAAAACTGTATTTGCCCGAATCCCTTAGAGTCCAAGCACTCCAGTGTAGTCACGATACCAAACAGGCTGGCCACTTTGGATATTTAAAAACTTTACATTTGCTCCGGAGGCAATTTTGGTGGCCAGGTTTGAAAAAAAGATGTTGAAAAATATGTAAAATATGTAACAAGCTGTGCAACATGTTCAACAATGAATAGACACCCCAGAAGGCCTGGTCTTTTGCAGTGAGTGGTGGATCCTTCCCAGCCATGAGAGGAGATTGCCATGGATTTTATAGTGGAATTACCAGAAAGAGGAAATACGATAATATGGACTGTGGTTGATCTTTTTTCGAAGCAAGGCCATTTCATAACCTACTCAGGTCTTCCTTCTGCCCAGAAGTTAGCCAAAATGTTCCTCAAGCATATTTACAGACTCCATGAGGTGCCAAAATGGATTATTTCAGTCAGGGGGGTTCAGTTTACTGCTAGGTTTTGGAGGGACTTCCTTAAACTGATTGGATCCAGACAAGGGCTGTTGTCAGCTTTTCATCTGTCTATGAATGGAGCAGCTGAAAAAGTGAATGTAATGACGGAACAATATATTAGATGCTATGTGGATTACCAGCAGATGAACTGGGCTGACCTCCTCCCTTTCTCTGAAGTGGCTTACAATAACACCGTGCATAGCAGCACTGGATTCACTCCTTTTAAAATAGCCACTGGTAGAGAGTTCATCCCTATGCCTGAGTACCCACAAGACCCTCCTGCTTCTCAGACTTTAGATTAGTCAGTGGCATCCTGGAAAGCTTTTGGGACAATACTAAGGAAGCTTTAGAAAAAGCGTCAAAAATCTACAAAGAACAAGCTTATAAAAAAGGGCTCTTCACAGACCATTCCATGTGGGGGAGAAGGTTTATTTTTCTACAAAATATTTAAGACTCAGGTTGCCTAGCAAACAATTGGGACCAAAGTATCTTGGACCTTTCCCTATATTTCAGATTATAAATCCAGTCACAATAGAATTAAAACTCCCTTGCCTCTTGGAAAAATCCATCCAGTTTTCCACTGCAGTCTGTTAAAGCCTTTCAGGGAGTCTTCTTTAAGACCTCCTCGCAAACAAGCACCTGGTTCTCTTGTAGTAGAGAGAGAAACTCATTATGAAATAAAACGAATTCTTGACTCTAGATTATACAAAGGGAAATTACAGTATTTAGTGCAATGGAAGGGATATCCATTATCAGAGGCCACTTGGGTGAAAATTACTGATGTAAAAGCTGAAAGATTGATACGTAGATTTTTTTTGACAAACATCAAAATAAGCCTTGGGGAGATTCCTAATTTTAATTCTTTCTCATTTGCAGGATTTCTCTTTTTTCTAGGGGATCTGACTGTCAACTCTACAACAAAATTAGCTGAAGCCATTTTCCCTTCGTTTTCGGTTGCCACAGAATTTGGGGTGGGGGCATGAGAGTTTTATCTTAGATATTACAATAAATTGTTCTGTGGGACCAAGGTCATTGTTAACTGCATTTTGGTGGGCTGTAACTTTAGTTTGAAAGCCCGCACAAGTATTTAATTGGGGAATGTGATTTATGACATATTACTGGGGTGGGAAGTTTCACTTGATAACCTTGTAACTTTGGGGGGGGGGGTTTCAGTCTTAGGTTCACTTTTGAACTTGCCGATATTATGTAGCCAAATAAATATGTTCTTTAAGGAAACATTTTTGCCTTGGAGTTCTTTTTGCTGGTCTCATCTATCGGAACCATGACAATTACCTAGTATGGTAATGAAATGTCTGCAAGCAAACAACCAAGCTCAGGACAATACCATGGACTCCACAGTCCAGCTAAACCAAGAATTGATAGAGACTTCATCATTAAATATGGAGGTAAGATAAAAGAAGAACTAGAAATTCATTTAAGATGAATGATGAAGATGTAGAAGTGAACTAGAATGAATTTAAAAATGCAATAGTAGAGGTAACAAATTCAGAACAGGGAGAGGGGTACCACAAGAAAAAACAGTGGATGATGGAGGAAATTCTTCATCTCATATAAAAATAAAAACAAAGAAAAATACAATGAATTGCCGAAAACAATCAGAAAAAAAAATCAACTGGCAAAAGAAAAGTTGTTTGCAAAAAGATGCAAGGAAATAGAAGAGACAGAATGTATGCATGATCATTTCAGTTTACACAAAAAAGTGAAAGAAGCAACAGGCCTCTACAGAAAGAAAACCAACAACTTAGATGACAAAGAGGGGGAAATTATCTTAGATGAGGATGAAAAACTAAAAAGATGAAAGGAATATATTGAAGAACTTTTTGAGGACTCTAGGGATGATATAGATATGGGAAGTATAATAACTGGACCAAACATCACTATGGAGGAGGTTGAACATGCAATAAAAATAGCAAAAACAAGAAAAGCCACAGGACCTGATGGTATCCCAGTAGAAATCTTAAAATTGCTGGAAGACATTAGGAAGAATTTTTTACTTCAGCTCTTCAATCGAATATATGAAACAGGAAAGATACAAAATGATTGGCTAAAATAAACCTTTGTGACAATCCCTAAAAAATAAATGCAAAGAAGTGTACTGAATACAGAACAATAAGCTTAATGAGTGATGCCCTGAAAATATTCCTGAGAATAATTCACACAAGAATATACAACAAAATTGAGGAGCATCTTGGTAACACACAATTTGGTTTCAGAAACAATCTTGGTACACGAGATGCACTATTCAGCATTCAAGTTCTTGTACAGCATTGTAGAGATTTTGATTTTGAAAAAGCATTTGATAAAATAAGACACAGCAAACTATAAGAAATCCTGAATCAAGTGGGACTAGATGACAAAGACATCCAAATCATAAAGAATCTATATTGGCCAAAAATACTCAGCTGATGCAGAAATACAAAGAGGGGTCAGACAGGGATGTATTCTGTCTCCACTGTTGTTCAATATCTACTCTGAGTCAATCTTCAACGAGGCACAGGAGAACACTGATGCTGGCATCAACGAAAACAGTGTTTGGAGCAACAATTTAAGATATGCTGACAATACAGTTCTGCTTGCCAGTAAGCATGAAGACCTTCAGCTCCTCATCAACAGAATCACAGAAATATCTGAAAACTACAGCTTGAAGCTTAACACCTCAAAAACCAAGATCATGGTCATCAGCAAACAACCCGTTAATTTACCACCAATAAATTTGGAAGGAATACCGTTAGGAAAAGTTGAAAGGATCATGTACCTTGGTTCTAATTTACAGTACATGAAAGCTGGGAAATGACCATTGAAGTAAAGACAAGAATAGAGAAAGCTCGAACAGCATTCTTCTGCAGTCACGACATAAGCCTAAGATTGAAAATCAGGCTTGTCAGATGTTATATCTTTTCTTTTTTTAAAAAAATTGATTTTTCAGTTAAAATCTACATATTTAGAAAGCATCATGGTGACTGGGTAATCAGAGATTCAGTAACAGAGTTTTTAGTACTTAATTCAGGTTACATTATCAAAACGTCCTTCTCAATTTCCCTTAACATTTCATACAACCAGTTTAAACTAATAAATTTCTAGAAATAGCATGGTCAGTTAAAAAAATTGTCAATTCAATTTCATTGAGATATATCTACCGGTATGTCCTATTCTTAAATTTTACCTAATTTTGATTTTAATTATATTATTCAAATTCAGCCTTTAACATCCCAAATAATATTCACAACCCAAATTTCCCTTATTTCATTACAGCAAAAACTATAGCATCTAACATGTACACAGTGGCTGAGTAGCTATGTTCTACCTAAAAAACATTGTCTGTTTCACATCCTAATACATCACACATTACTGACAGGACCACAGCCTATGTTTATCAATCTACAACTATTTATACACAACCAGATTCTGTTTTAAATTTTAGCTAATTCTTAATTCTTAAATGGAATAATCAAAGGTCTTTTAACATCAAACGTGAGATCTATAAACCAAATTTCCATTATGTCAGTGCACAAATTATAATGTCTAAAATAAGCCTAATAAATACATAAACACATTCTAGTTCTATCTCATAAACATTTTCTATTTTAGATCCTGCTAGATCACTGATTACTGAAAGGATAACCTTTAATGGTTCTCTAAGAACTCACTTTTTAAATCTAATTCTGGCTTTCTTTTTTTGCCAATCAGGTTTCCTGACCAAGGCCTTTAAATTGCCAGATAGGTCTCCCTTCACTTCAGTACATATTATTTGAATCGAAGGGGGCCATCTAGGCATCAGTGATCCACAAAAACCAAACCATTTGTAGTCATTATGTTGTTGCCCTGTTAGTTCTAGTCTCTGTATTTGCTCTAAAAACTTTATCTTCAGTTTGATCTGGATTCCTCTTCCATCTTGGTTTGTCTGCTTTAAGTAGAGAGTCTTATCCAGTTTTGTAATTAGTGCTTGTCTATCCAGGCTTTCAGGAAACTGTCTTTGTTGATCTTCCACGTCCTCTATGTTAGCATCACTATCTTGCACATAGTATACTTCTAAAGTTATAGGCTCTTTTGATGGAGTCAAAAGTTGAGCATTAAGTTTTCCCACAGTTTGTTCTTGGTCCTTAAGGTTATTTGCCATAGTGATAGTTCCTTGTACTTTTATAGTTTATTTATTTATTTATTTTTATTTAATTACATTTGTATACCGCCCTTCTCCCGAAGGACTCAGGGCGGTGAACAGGGCATATATAAAAATACAGAATACAAAAATTAAAAAGAATTAAATAGTAGCCCAGCTAAAACAATCAGTAATAATATAAAAATCCCCATTAAAACCCCAACACATCCCCCTTCAGGCCAGGCCAGCTTGTTCAAATAGATGGGTCTTCAGACCGCATCGGAAGGAGCAAAGGTCAGGTGCCATCCGGAGCTCGACCGGCAACTGATTCCATAAAGCCGGAGCGCCCACAGAGAAGGCCCTGTTGTCAGCTCTTTGGATAGAATCAATTTTTTTGTATTAGTTTTTTCAATATCTTGTTGTATCTTGTGTTCCTCTGTCTCAGTAGTAATTTGTTTCAGTTTTGTTATATTTTGAGTTGTAAAGTCTTTAGTTGAAGTCTGGGTTACAGCTTGTAAATTGGAGTTGGCACCTAAATTTTCCAGCCTGGAGATAAACATCTCAGAAACTTTATGGATTGTTTCTAATATGAGCTTATAATCAAGCGAGGTTTGTGGCTGATCAGTCTCCATTTTGAAGTAGTGAAATAGTCCTTAGTGGAGGTTAATTTTTAAACAAAAGTCAGTAAATATTCACCCCCACAAGCCTCGAGTTCACCTTCAGCTGTTTCAGGTTTTTATTTTTAGCTGATAATGTCAAGGGAAGTTCCAAAATAAACAGGTTTATTTGCCAAAAAGGCCACAAAATGTCCCCAGCATACTTAAAATCTTTTTCAGACAGAGTAAATTTATCAGTTTTGAGTACTTTTAAGTAACTTTTAAGTAGTTCTTTTCTCTCGTTTTAATCAAATAGACAGAATAGCCAGCTTCTGTAAGGATAGGAGTTTTGGGTCACCAAAAATAGAAAGGAAGTAAGTCGAATTAAATAGTATTATTCTGTTCAAGGTTTTCTTTTTTCTCCCAGTGTGATCAAAAGCCGCCCTTAAGGAGGGTGGGGGAAAAAAGCTTCCTTCCCTCTCTCCTCACTGGGGGAAGCAAATTCAAGGAGCTTTTGGCAGGAAAAAGTAGGCAATTAGGAAAGTAAGAAGGCAATTCTTACCCAGTTTTCAAGTGCTTTCAAGTGCTTTGTTGTAATTTTGGCTTCGGCTGGAAACAGCTGAAATGATGGCCATGGAAGTGGCCAATCCTTTCTTTGTCGGCTCAGACAGTTGCTCCAAGCTGATGGGAGGGCTACCGCCCTTCTACCACTGACTGGAGAGACCTCTCCCCTACTCGTCATCCCTCCAGGGTGACTTTCAACCCCTTTACAGGGGCCCCCCAATGAAGAAATCAAGACAACGTGGGGAGCATTCCCTCATACATCTGGTCATGCCGAAAACTGGAACCGGAAGCCAGATCTTATATCTTTGCTATCCTGCTCTATGGAGTAGAGCGTTGGTCTCTGACAGAAGGCCACCTGAAGAGATTAGAAGGATTTGAAATGTGGATTTACAGGTGGATGTTACGTATAAGCTGGGCTGACAAGATCAGAAATGAGGTGATAAGCCGCCTGGGAAAGCCAAGGAAAATCATTAAAACAATTAAAAAATGAGAGTTAGAATATTTTGCACATGTGATGCGACACCCAGAAAAATACAGCATACTCCATTTAATACAGGGAAAGATTGAAGGCAAACGAGGTCCAGGCAGAAGAAGAACATCATGGCTTCAAAATCTAAGGGACTAGTTTGGACAAAACTCAGCAGCACTTTTTGTGTGGCTGCTGATAAAAATAGGATTGCCAAAGCCTGATTATTCGGTTGTAGAATTGATGGAGATAATAACGCAATATGGGAAAGTTTCTGGATTTAAGGTCAACATACAAAAAACTAAAATGTTGTCTAAAAACATGACAGTATCACAAAAGGCTGTTTTAGAAGAGCTAACGGGATTTGAAATAGTTAAAAGGGTTAAATATTTGGGGATATATTTGTCACCCTCAAATGTGAAGTTATATAAAAATAATTATGAAAAGTTATGGGGAAAAGTACAAAAAGAATTAGATAGTTGGAAAAAATTACAATTATCTTTATTGGGAAGAATTGCAGCAGTGAAAATGAATGTTTTGCCAAAATTTTTATTTTTATTTCAAATTATACCTATACTTAAAAAGGATTTAAATTTGGAGGAATGGCAAAAAGGAATTAATAAATTTGTTTGGGCAGGGAAAAAGCCACGAGTTAAATTTAAAATAATGCAAGATACGCGTGAAAGAGGTGGTCTTAAAATGCCTAATTTTAAATTATTTAATTTAAATTAATTTAATAATTTAATTTGTATACCGCCCTTCTCCCAAAGGACTCAGGGCGGTGAACAGGGCAATACATAATAAAAAACAAGATACAAAAATTAAAAAGTAATTAAACAACAATGCCCGTAATAATTAATACATATTAAAAGTTAAAACCAATTTAAAAAAACCAACCCCATCCCATCAGACCAGGCCAGCTTGTTCAAAAAAGAAGGTTTTGAGATCGCGCCAGAAGGAGCGAAGGTCGGGGGCCATCCGGAGCTCGACCGGCAAGCGGTTCCACAGGTCTGGTGTGCTCACAGAGAACGCTCTCCCCCTGGGGGCCACCAATCAGCATTCTTTGATCGGAGGCACCCTGAGGAGGCCCTCTCTGTGGGAGCACACTGGACGGAGGGAAGTTGATGCCGGCCGCAGGTGTTGCCGTAGGTAATCTGGACCCATGCCATGTAGGGCTTTGTAAGTCATCACTAACACTTTGAACCTCATCCGGAGAGCAACCGGCAGCCAATGCAGCTCGCGGAGCAAAGGTGTAACATGGGAGTATCGGGAAACCCCCAGGACTACTCGTGCAGCTGCATTCTGCACCAGTTGAAGTCTCCAAGTGGACTTCAAGGGCAGCCCCATGTAGAGAGCATTACAGTAGTCTAGACGAGAAGTCACAAGCGCATGAGTGACTGTACGCAAGGCATCCCGGTCTAGATAGGGTCGCAACTGGCGCACCAGGCGAACCTGGGCAAAGGCCCCCCTAGTCACAGCTCCAATATGCTCTTCCAAAGAGAGCTGTGAATCTAGAAGGACCCCCAAGTTGCGCGCCCCATCTACAGGGGGTAATAGCTCACCCCCCATGGCCAGAGATGGGATAATCGGAATTTCCCGGGATGCCGGCACGAACAGCCACTCAGTCTTGTCAGGGTTGAGTCGAAGCCTGTTCCTCCCCATCCAGACCCGGACCGCCTCCAGGCAGCGGGACATCACATCGAGGGCATCACTGGGGTGGTTTGGGGTTGAAATAAAAAGCTGGGAATCATCAGCATATTGATGATACCCAACTCCAAAACCACGAATGATCTCACCCAGCGGCTTCATATAGATGTTGAACAAGAGAGGCGAGAGAACCGATCACTGAGGAACTCCACAAATGAGAGGTCTCAAGGTCGATCTCTGCCCCCCTGCCAACACCGACTGCGAACGTACCAGAAGGTAGGAGGAGAACCACTGGAGAACTGTGCCTCCCACTCCTAACCCCCTGAGACGTCGCAGCAGGATACCATGGTCGATGGATCAAAAGCCGCTGAGAGGTCTAAAAGGACTAGGACAGAGGAGCATCCCCTGTCCCGAGCCCGCCAGAGATCATTCACCAGCGCGACCAATGCCGTCTCCGTGCTGTACCCAGGCCTGAAACCCGATTGGTACGGGTCTAGATAATCAGCTTCATCCAAGAACAAAGGGAGCTGTTGCACCACCACGCTCTCAACAACCTTCGCCAGAAAGCGAAGGTTGGAGACCGGACGAAAGTTGTTTAATATTGCTGGGTCCAAGCAGGCATCTTGAGGAGGGGTCTCACCACCGCCTCCTTCAAGGCGGCGGGAAAGCTACCCTCACTCAAAGAAGCAGTAATCACTGCCTGGAGCCAGCCTCGTGTCCCATCCCAGGCCGCATAAGTCAGCCAGGAGGGACAGGGGTCCAACAAACACGTGGTGGAGCTCAGCTTCCCCATGATCTTGTCCACTTCTTCAGGAGTCACAGGGTCGAACTCTTCCCAGATTAAATTAACAAGGCTGCCCGTATCCTCATCATCAGACTCTGCCCAGTCGGAGTCCAGACCGGTCTGGATCTGAGCGATTTTGTCTGACAGAAATTGACTAAACTCCTCGGCTCGACCCTGCAAGGGGTCCTCCCTCACCTCCCGATTAAGGAGAGAGCGAGTTACTCTAAACAGGACGGCCAGGCGATTATCTGCGGACGCGATGAGGGTGGTGAAGTGGTTAGACCTCGCCACCCTCATCGCCGCTAGATAAGTTCTCATAAACGACCTTAGTCGTAACCGGTTGGATTCGGATCGGCTGGATCTCCAACAGCTCTCTAGGCCCCGTCTCCAACGCTTCATCTCCCAGAGCTCCATGGAGAACCATGGAGCCCATTGGGATCTGCGCCGGGTCAAGGGCCCCATGGGTACAACTTGGTCGAGTGCCTCTGTGGCTGCCCTTTCCCAGGCTTCCACTAGGGCATCGACCGAGCTGTGAGCAAAGGAGGCAGGTGGGGGCCCCAGCGCTGTCTGGAACCGCTCAGGGTCCATCAGGCGCATAGGACGGAACCATCTTATTGGCTCAACAACCCCACGACGGGGAGTGGCAAAACGGAAGACCAACCACAGGAGATGATGATCGGTCCATGACAGGGGTGTAATAATTTGGGAAACCCCCCCCCCGAAATCATCTAACCACCGTCCGGATAGAAAAACCAGATCGAGCGTGTGACACCCCCCCATGAGTTGGGCCCTGAATAACCTGCATCAGGTCCATGGCCGTCATGGAAGCCATGAACTCCCGAGCTAACTCAGATGATCCCCCCAGTGATGGTAGGTTGAAGTCACCCAAAACTATAAGTTTGGGGAACTCAACCACCAACCCTGAGAGGATATCGAGAAGCTCAGGCAGGGCTATGCGACTAGGCGAAACGTACACCAGCAGCAAGCCCAACTGAGCTCTAGGGCCACATCTCAGGAGGAGTGACTCACACCCGACCATCTGGACCATGGTGGTGACCATTATATTATGAAGCTGCTGCTTTGTCAGCGATAAGTGACTGGTTTAATTTAACACAAGCGAGATTATTAAATCTCGAGGGTCATGATTTGTTATTTGGATGGCATGCATATTTATTGTATGATAAGAAGGTGGATAATGTGTTTAAGATACATATTTTAAGGTATGCTCTGTTGCGAGTTTGGAAAAAGTACAGACACAAGTTAAATTATAAGATACCTATTTGGGCAATACCTAAACACGCAATAGAAAATATAAATGTTGGATTTAAACATGATGTGACTACATATAAGGAAATTTTAAATTTTGAGAAGAATGTATGGCAATTGAAGTCATATAACATTTTAAAAGAAGAAAAGATTGTACAAACCTGGTTCCAGTATGGGCAATTACAAGCTAGGTGGAAAGAGGACCAGAAAACTGGTTTTTCAATGATTGATGAGAATTTGGTAAAGCAAATTAGAGATCAAGGTCAAGCACATATAAAAAGGATATATCTTGCATTGATAGAAATTGATTCAGAGACGGAACTTGTTAAATATTGTATGATAAAGTGGGCTCAGAATTTTCAAGAAGTTATTACAATGGATACTTGGGAAAAGATCTGGGTGAGAAATGTAAAATTTACATAGGCCCAAAATTTAAGAGAGAACTTTTATAAAATGTTTTATAGGTGGCACTTAGATCCTAAAAAATTAGCAAGTATGTATCCGAATTGCCAGCCCAAATGTTGGAGGTGTGGTTGTGAGGATGCAACGTATTTTCATATATGGTGGACTTGTAAAAGGGTTAAAGCTTTTTGGATTAAAATCTGGTGGAATATGCAAAAAATATTCAAGAAAAGGATAAAGTTTTGTCCGCAACTGTTTTTCTTGGGTATTATCACAGATGCTACTGTTGTGGACACTAAGCTGATGTTGAATTTAATTACGGCAGCGAGACTTTTAGTAGCGCAATATTGGAAGAAGGAAGAACTGTCGACTATAGAAGAATGGACTTTAAAAGTTTCCAATCTGGCGGAAATGGCAAAGATTTCAGTGTATTTGAAAGAACAATCGCAATAGAGATACATTGTGGAGTGGAGAAGATGGATTGATTATATCCAGAATAAATATGGAACTAAAAAGTTTCACTTAGCATTTGAATAAGTAGTGGATTTATATGATGTATAACTAGCTTGTAGTTATTTTATTAAGAGTTAAAGTGCGATAGAATTTAATATTTTATTGTCGTTTGCATATTTTAGATTATGTTTGTTTGTATTTTTCTACCCTGTATTTAGCTCTGGGAAGTCGGGGAGGGGGGAGGAGAGGGGAGAGTTGGGGAGGTTTGGGGAAAGGGGAGGGGGATGGGAGGGGTTATGTATTTAAAAATGTACTGTAAAACTTTTCAATTAAAAAAAATGGATTGCCAACATGATCGCCAACGTCCAATAACGGATATGGCACAAGAAGTTGACAAAAAATATTTCCTGCCCAATCTTGTGTCAGAAGGACATTGCTGGATTCAACCCAATATGTAAACATTACAGCTGCTCATTCTTCAATTTCTCCATAGCCTAGATGTTTATTAATCCAGCCTTTCCTTTAAAGTAGTGACTCAGAAGCTCTGTTACTTACAGAATGGAAAGGGTTTTGCCACTGATAACCCAACCTGAATTTGCTGATTATCCAGGATGTTATTCTTCTTCCTCCTCCTGTCATTGCCTTGGATTGGCCCATTTCCCCATAATGGATGAAATCCCAGTTCTGAGAAAAGGACTTGATTATTCAGTCACTTAAAAGATCTGGCTGAAAATGAAGAACTTAATTCATTTTCAGGATGTAGAAAGAATAGTGATTTCCTGACAGTTAGAACAATTAAATAGTGGAACAGTTTGCTTTCAGAGGTTGTGGGTGTTCCATCACTGAAAGTTTTTAAGAAGAGACTGGACAACCATTTGTCTGAAGTGGTATAGGGTTTCCTGATTGAGCAGGGGGTTGGACTCGAAGACTGCCAAGGTCCCTTCCAGCTCTGTTATTTTGATATTCACCAAAGTATAGAGCATTTCTTGCCAGCATGATAGCAAATTAACTGCAGTTATGATTTAAAATGAAAACAAAATGTAAATAACAGCAGAATTAACCATTGGAACACTTGATTGGTGTTTTACCAATGAGAAAACACTTCCTCATATCCAGCTACCAGGCTAAAACAGTCAAAGAGTCAAAGATAGATTTTATCGAAAATGTGGACTTATTTTATTGATCTGAATTTTTCAGCGGTTATTTCAAAAGGAGGAGTTTGGCAATCCTAGGATTTAACGCAGACAATATGTGAGTTGTATTAATATCACCAATGTAATCAAGCAACGAATCAGTGAACACCTAGAGGCAAACAAAGTCATTACCAAAAGCCAACATGGGTTTGTCAAAAACAGATCATGCCAGACAAATCTTATTGCATTCTTTGACCAGGTGACAAAATTAGTCGACCAGAGGAATGCTGTGGATATAATTTACTTGGACTTCAGTAAGGCATTTGATAAAGTAGACCTCAATGGAACTGCATCTACATGGAGGGAAGTGTGTAGTGGGGTGCCCCAGGGTTCTCTTCTGGGTCCAGTGCTCTTCAACATCTTCATTAATGATTTGGATGAGGGGATAGATGGGGAGCTCATCAAATTTGCAGGTGACACCAAGCTGGCAGGAATAGCCAACACTCCAGAAGATAGACTTAAGATACAGAAGGATCTTGACAGATTTGAACATTGGGTGCTATCTAACAAAATGAAATTCAATGGTGAACGGTATTACATTTAGGCAAGAAAAATCAAATGCACAGGTATGGTAGGTAGTTCCTTGCTCAATAGTAGCAACTGTGAGAGGGATCTCAGAGTCGTAGTGGACAACCACTTAAATATGAGCCAGCAATGTGCTGCAGCTGCCAAAAAAGCCAAGCCAGTGCTAGGCTGCATTAACATAGGGATAGAATCAAGATCACGTGAAGTATTAATACCACTTTACAATGCTTTGGAAAGGCCATACTTCGAATACTGCATCCAGTTTTGGTCACCACAATGTAAAAAACATGTTGAGACTCTAGAAAGAGTACAGAGAAGAGCAACAAAGATGATTAGGGGGCTAGAGGCTAAAACATATAAGGAACTGTTGCTTGAATTGGGTATGTCTAGTTTAATGAAGAGAAGGACAAGGGGGGGACATGATAGCAGTGTTCCAATATCTCAGGGTCTGCCACAAAGAAGAGGGACTCAAGCTATTCTCCAAAGGACCTGAAGGTAGGACCTGAAGCAATGGATGGAAACTAACCAAAGAGAGAAGCAACCTAGAACTAAGGAGAAATTTCCTGACAGTTAGAACAATTAATCAGTGGAACAACCTGCCACCAGAAGCTGTGAATGCTCCAACACTGGAAGTTTTTAAGAAGAGATTGGTCAGCCATTTGTCTGAAATGGTATAGGGTTTCCTGCATGAGCAGGGGGTTGGACTAGATGACCTCCAAGATCCCTTCCAACATTATTATTATTATTATTATTATTATTATTATTATTATTATTATTATTATTATTATTATTATATCTACGCAGTGCAAATAGATGATAATAACAATGTCTTGCCTTCTAAAAAACCCCAGATATATTTGATAAACTTTCTATGGAAAAAACTGCTATAGTTCCCAATATTTCTCAAAGGTTACTACCTTTCTGAAACATTTAAGAAAACATTTTTTAAAGACAGTGAAGTTGAAACTTGGCCTTCAACTTTAAATTTTGGAGTTACAAGACCAATGACCAGTTGACTGAAGAGTAATTGTAATCCCAGATAATGTACTCAGGAACTAATCAATAAAAGTTAAATCAGGCAGCAATATTTGAATATTTAGCAAGATTTTGAGGCAGTTGTAGTATGTAGGAAGAGGTGAGTTATACTTACATGTCTGTGTAAATATTAGACTTACGGTTTCTCTCAAATTTTACCAAACAGTAGTTGTTCATTAACTTTATCTATATAAAATGAATTCTCCTCTATGTTTCTTTCCATTTCTAAAATGGGAAAACAATTGTTTGCTCTGTGGCTGGCTTTGTCTTCACAAATTCTATTGACAGATGCTTTTAGCTATCAGGTACTTGCCTTTGTTGATAATTGTTCATTGAAATATGAAAAGAATATACATGCCTGAATTTTTAATGATTCAATTAATTTTACAGGTTGAAAGTTAAAACCAATAGCTAACTGAGAAGAACTAGACTTAGACCAAGGGAAGATGAGTTGCACTGTAACTGAACATGTTGTTTAGAAATGGCACGTATGACTTGTACTTGGATATGTGTATTATTAGTGTAAAGATGTAACTGAAGGTGAATAAGAGCAGATTAACAGGGGAATTTGTTGTCCCTCAGAGAGGTTGTGGCACCTCATTTAAGGTGCTCAAAGGAGGTATGTGAATTTGGATTCCCTCACCAAAGTGGGGATTGAACTCAGGCACCAAAATGCTTCTAGCTCTTTGATTCTAAGTTCAGCTTATCAGTTGGTGGAATGAGAGTTTGGTGGATTTTGAGCTTTATCTGTTGCCCAAGTGAATAAGGATATTTTGCTGGAATCCTAGCACTTTGGAATCACCCTTAGTTTGGATCCATTCTCAAGGGCCAGCAGAGTCCAGAACTCGATTTATTACAAGTTCCTGTAAAGTAATGCAAGACTTCAACCAAGCAAATCTCTTTTCTTGATGTGTGGCAGCTCTTCAGAGTCTAAGAGCAGCCCAGGCTCCCTTGCTGGGAATATTTTTTGCCTCAATGTGTTTTTCATCCTTCAGAGACAGGAGCTCTCCTTTCTCTTGCTTGCGGTAAATAATCCCTATGTCCTAAATCAGAAGCTGCAAAGGCAAACACTTTTGGAAGGAATGGAAAAGACTGAGGTTTAATAATGCTCCAAACTGAGTGGTCTCTTAAAAGTATTAACATGAGATAGATTGAAAAGCGAAAGAGACGTTGATAGTTTCCAAAGTTCTGCAGAAGACTTTTCCCATTCGTTTTCACTTTTTATAACCACAAAATGTATTTCTGCTACATCTAAGTATGGTGACTTCTTATAGTTAGAAAAGACAGTGTTATTGACAATTTCATTTTTGCTCTGCTATCCCATCCTCAAAAGGAACTTCTGAATAGAACCCTACTTGACCTCTAGTTATATCTAAATGTATATATTTCAGATTATGGAGAAATATCCTAAAGCAGGTCAACTAGTGGGTATCCACAGGGGAAAGCTCAAAAAAGTAAATTGGCAGCACATCGGCATGACTGAAGGCCCACTTGTTGTACTGATGAATATTCAAAGAACAGAACTTCAATAGCATATTCTTTATTGTTTAGGTCAAATACAAAATGGAAATATAAGCATAGAGATGCAGGGAAGGCCCATGTCTTAAGTAAGAACAAGGTTAAGATGTCCCTTGTGGCCGATTTAGGATATCAGGACAGAGCAACCCATTCGGAAGGATAGGGGCAGAGATGGGTAGATGCTTTTTAGGAAGCTGCAGATATTTATGGAATTTTCTTCCATGGGTGCCAGAAAAATTTTTTGCACTTCTGAACATTTCGGAATTGGGAGGTGGCTGTTGGTAGGCTGCACAGAGCACACTAAATCAAATTCTTACGATAGCAATTTTTTCAGCAAAGTGTCATATTTTTTATAACTTTAGACAACCCAAGTCGGATTGGGGTTTTCCTTCCTTCCTTCCTTCCTTCCTCCCTTCCTTCCTTCCTTCCTTCCTTCCTTCCTTCCTTCCTTCCTTCCTTCCTTCCTTCCTTCCTCCCTCCCTCCCTCCCTCCCTCCCTCCTTTTCTGTCATTATCTGCCTGCCTGCCTGCCTGCAGCACTGAAGCCATCATAACGTCCTCAAATTTCATTCCATTAGATGCATTTTTGTCAGTTAGCTATTTTGAAGAAGCTTGATTCAAAAACTGTTGCCTCATAATTCACCATTTCACTCAGGCAAAGATCATAACAAGAGTTTTAGTAGCATATAGGTGTTTTATATAATATATTCAAACAATATAATACAGTTTAATAATTTAAAAGAACAATCTTGCATTTTCATTACAGCAAATTATCATATCAAAAATTGATTTATGTCTGTTTATTATAAAAATGACTCTGTGTGGTATTTGCTACTAATACTTTTAGTCTTTGTTCTATTGTTAGTAACAATTTCCAGCAAAGAAACTGTTAGAAGCTTTCTCTCTTCTTCCCCTAGAATGGCATTGAAATTGACAGCCTGCACATTGACTGCAAAGTTGTGTCACGGTATGCCCACACAGTCATCACCAGCAGAATTGTCAACAGGGGAAATGAATCTGATGAGGCTGTTTTCGATGTGGAACTACCCAAGAAAGCCTTCATCACAAACTTCAGCATGTAAGCACCATTTAGGCATTTGAAAAGATGAAGCATTTCAGAATTTGAGCAAGAGTTGGCAGTCAATCTCCCACTGAGGACTATAGAAAGAAAGGAGTAAATATATACAACAACATGGTTCAACCTTGCAAATTTAATATGTGTGGACTTCAACTCCCAGAATTCCCTAGCCAGCTTGCTTGCTGGCTGGGGAATTCCGAGAACAGAAGTCCACACATATTAAAGTTCCCAAGGTTAAGAAAAACAACAGTCCACAGGATGTATCCTTTTTTCTTGTTTACAACATTTATACGAATGTCCAGATTGTCTACATAATAAATCTGGTAGATATCATGAGACCCATAATGCCTTTTAACAGACCTTTTTACAAACTTGATCTATGGGAGCAATTTAGGTGGCAAATCCACTAAGGTATGGCTCAACATTTGAAATGATAAGACAGATTTGAATTTTATTTACTCATTTTTTGAGGTTTATAAGACATTCCCATTACCAAATCTGGAGTAGCATTGTTGTTGTTAGCTTCGAAGTCGAGTCTGACCCATCATGACCCTATGGACAATGTTCCTCCAGGCCTTCCTGTCCTCTACCATCTTCTGGAGTCCATTTAAGCTCACGCCTACTGCTTCAGTGACTCCATCCAGCCACCTCATTCTGGGACTATAAGCACAAATACAGATCAAATTACTGTAAAAACAAACCATGAAATTATATCTATGTAAAAGTGGGAAATATTTTCAGAACAGTTGAAACCAATGAATGGAAACCTCATCTGGAAGATACGTTTCATTCAAAGCAAAATAAACCTGATTGACTAAAATGTAATCAGAAGAATTATTCAGCAGAACTATCCATACAACCCTACTTCCATGATTGAATGAATTGGATAAGAAATAATACTGGAAAAAATTACAATGATAAAGAAAGACAATGCAACCTCCCCCCTAATTAATATTTCCCATGAACATGAAATTATGATTAAAATGAAACTGAAATTATATTCAATCCAGTAATGTTGGGTTTTATTTTCTTTCACTTCATAAAGTACCTTACTATCAGTGGGTTTTCCTTTTCTATTTTTGGACCTTTATGAATTCTTTGAAACATCTATTTTGAAGGACCATTGATGGAGAAACATACCCTGGAATAATCCAGGAGAAACAGGCCGCTCAAACTCAGTATCAGTCTGCCATTTTACGAGGTGAAAGTGCTGGACTGGTCCAGTAAGTACAAGAAGTTTTCTCAAATTTCGATTTTAAGTGGATTTCTTTTCTTAACCAGATCCACTCAGTGCATGTGATCCACTGTTCCTTGGCACATGCAGATAATTAGATTCCACAATCATTCCTCAGAGGGTTAAGCATTAAAGCCTTATATAAGGAAATCCATGTAATCAAGTAATAAACCATGCGGGCCATCTTGGAATATTAAAGATGACTCAGGAAGACTATGGATAATGTGAGGCTTATCATGAATACCAAAAATAGCAAAAAGGGGTTCTGCCACAAGCTATATAAGGAGAAAGGGCAGAGGGGGAGGGCAAAAGGGAAATAGTGATTAAAATAGGTAAGGAACTGGTGACAGAACATTTAGCTACTCTGATTGAATATAGTCTCAGGGTGCTAAAGAAACTGGCAGGTGTGATCTCAGAACTACTGATTGTAATCTTTGAGAATTGCTGGAGGTACAGGGAATGTGACAGAAGACTGAAGAAGAGACAATGTTTTTCTGATCTTTTAAAGAGAGGGGAAGCAGACCTAAGAAACTACAGACCATTTGCAAAAATTGTAGCCAAGATTATCAAGCAGTAGGTTTGCAAGCACTTAGAAAGGAACAAAATACCTAAATTATACTTTTCTCATTTATAGATCAGCTGGAAGAAAATTGGAAAAGTTTAGTGTTTCAGTTAATGTCAAAGCAAAAGGTAAAGTTAACTTTGAATTGCATTATGAGCAACTACTCGATCGAAAGCTAGGGAAATATGAATTGATCACCAAAGTCAAGCCCCAACAACTGGTGAAAGACTTTCAGGTAAAATCTCCACCAACAGTTTTGTCCATCTGTCATTATCACCTCATATTTAGAAGGCAGGACCCAATCTCATCTTTTGCTTTTGCTTATACTTAGATTGATACTCACATCTTTGAGCCACAAGGCATAGCCTTTGTAGAAACAGAAAACAGCTTCTTGGGCAATGAAATAAATGATGCTGCCATAAAGACACAGGAGGAGACCGAGGTACATGGCTGCATTTGACCCAAAACTCCTTAGAAAATTCTAACAGCAAGAAATCACTGTTGTATTAATAGTTTGCCTGACATGATTTTTATTTGTCTTTAATGTTCAGGCTCATATTTCACTTAAACCAACCTTAAACCAACAAAGGAAAAACTCTGAGTCTGAAGAGACTCTTCTAGATGGAAATTTCATCATACGTTATGATGTTAAAAGGAATGTTCCCGTAGGTGACATACAGGTAAGGTGATGTTTTTAATTCATCCGTGAATCCTACAATGGCCATTATCTAGGGTCTATCCTGAAATGTTCAAGTATCATAAACATTAGACAGTAATGGATAGAGTTGGGGGGAGAGGAGTTATGCCATGTTCTCAAGGTATTAAAGGTAAAGGTAAAGGTTGCCCCGCACATGCGTGCTAGTCGTTTCCGACTCTAGGGGCCGGTGCTCATCTCCGTTTCAAAGCCGAAGAGCCAGCGCTTGTCCAAGGATGTCTCCGTGGTCATGTGGCCGGCATGACTAGACACCAAAGGCGCACGGAACGCTGTTACCTTCCCACCGGAGTGGTCCCTATTTTTCTACTTGCATTTTTACGTGCTTTCGAACTGCTAGGTTGGCAGAAGCTGGGACGAGTAACAGGCGCTCACTCTGTTACGCGGCCCTCGGGATTCAACCCGCCAAACTGCCGACCTTCTGATCGACAAGCTCAGCGTCCTAACCCACTGAGCCACCGCGTATTGCCTTCATCTTATTCCTGTCTTTGAGCTAGGGCAGCCAAGTCATTTTCAGCTTTAAAGTTTTAAAGTTTTCCCTCTTCTGCTGACAGATCCTTTCCATGGATAAGATCTAGCTTGCTTCATGTACTTGCTGATGAGATCAGGGGTTGAGATCTATCCCAATCCTGTTATTTTAGATTATTGAAGGTCTGTTTCCTCCTCTGATCTTTGAGTATTGACCTCTATGGCCATTTTGGCCTGGGCTGCAAGAGGCACTGAAAAAGGGCCACAAGCGATGCTCTTCTGAAACAATGTTAGACAAACATTTAAAAAAAAGACTAGCGTTCTTTGGAACTAGTATTACCCAGAAGCTTACCCTAATTTAAACTGGGAAAGAGAACCACATTCTTCCAGCTGTGTATTGCTGGTTTTGTCACAAATACAAGTTTCCAACTGCTTCTGTCAACAAAGGCAGAGATGGTTTTATTACTTGGTGGGAAGACCTGGTGCCATTTGGCCTGTTCCACAGCCACTTGCTGCTATACCCTTGCAGTGCTAGTCAGGGGTGGAGCTCTGTTTTTGACTACGCCACTCACCTCAGACCTTTCCCTCATCATCTGTTAGCTGACATTAGTTTTTAGAGAAGGATCTATTGTTTTTTCATGACCGTGCTAAACTCTTATCCAGAAATCACTCAAATGACAAACCTTAGATACAGAGTACCTTCATGCCTTCATCCTGGCTGTAGGTTGGCTGGACTATCTGTTCTAAGTCCCCTCCTACACATGCCATCTCTGTCCCACCATTTCCTTCTCAGGTTGCGTTCAATGGGAAAGAAGAGGAAACCCAGGGGAACCCACCAATCCCTGTTCTCATGAAATGATCAGGACGGCAGCACTCGCTGTCCTCTTGAAATATGTGGCATGTTTTTCTCTCTGCTCCTGGGCTGGAAGATGGTACTTTATGTGGCTGTCTCACTGTGTCTTTTAGTATACTTAGCTGAACTCTTAGCTTTGAGTAAGGCTCATTTAGAAAGGCCACATCCTCTGTTTTGGTCAGTGATTCCAATTCAATCATTCGGAGTAATGAAATCTGAACCCAAGGGATATAAACCTAAACTAACCTTGTTTGTTCAAAACTTACTGGAAATGTAATAAAAGCCAACTCTTGAGAATATCAATTTATTTCCCAGATCTCCCAGATTCCATCATAAATTCATAGTAATTATGCTATATTCCAATTTGTACTATACCACAAACTGGTCCCAATTTTTTTCCCCCAGTATCTATCCATGAGGTACTTCATCTCATCCTTAGACCCTCAACTGGGACTGGCTTAAGTTGTACTGGGATTAGATTTAGTTTTCCTTTTTTTTTACTCCATACTGCCCAGAGAAAGCTTCAGTCAGACAATCTGTTGAGCTTTGCCACCCATTAGCTGGAAGAAAAGCTGGTGATTGACAGGAACATGGCACAAGAGCAGTCATGGTAGGACAGGGATCAATGGTCAGGTCAGCAAATTTCAGGCTGGGGAACTGCCAGCAGACAGCAGTGTACTGTAACTGCATGGCAGGGAATCTATCCTATAAGAAATAGCACACACTTTGTGTTGGTCTGCTCCCTGTGGAAAATGTGTGTTTGTGGGGAAACCGAACCACAGCTGGAACAGATATAGTCAAAATATTTTTACTTCCTATCAATAAAAGTACAAAATGTTATTTCCATTCAGGATATGTGTTTTATTGAACTGAATTTATGCACCTATAGTTAGGAATACATTCACATTTATATTTTGTTAAAGCAGACGTCCTTAGCTAAAAAATTGGTTTCAGACTTCATTGTTTTTCATACAATAAACTACTGTGTGCTTGGGAGTGCTGAACGACTTATAGAAATGTATTTCTTCAACCAAACTGTATTTTTAGAGTCACCCAGTTGGCAAGATGGGCAGAATATAAATTAAACAAATAAATAAATAAAGGTATTTTTGACCCAGTATCCCATAGAGCTAATTTTGATTTCTTTATCTTCCAGTACATCAAAATATATATCTGTAACACGTTAAAATGAATGTTTTGTTCATTTCAGATCGTAAATGGTTATTTTGTCCATTATTTTGCACCCAGGAAAATGCCAGTATTTCCAAAAAATATCATCTTTGTTATAGATCAAAGTGGATCTATGACTGGCAGTAAAATTCAGCAGGTAATTTCTCCCCAAACAGAGCATTTTCTTGAGACTACTAATAGTTTTTGTTGTATTCCAGGTTTAATTACAATGAAAATTATCTCATTTCAACAAGCCACATTCAGGTATTCTCAGCCTCCTCTCTCTTTTATAGCTGTGAATCGAAAAAGAGCAATGATGCTGTAGAGTCAAAATAAACAGCCCTGCTTTCCATCTTTTTTAATGTTCAGATTTATTTCCTTGTTGGCTTTGCATGTATCATTACTTTGGGGTGAATTATTATTACCAAGGTACTTGTTAGTTTGTTCTTTCTCTGTCCCAGTCATTTTGGGTCAGTCGTTTTCTGTTAACTAACCTACCTCACAGGGCTGTTGTCATAAGATGACTTGAGATTTAAGAGGAAAGGTGAAATATAAATCTAGAGAGCAAATAATTGAGCAACTGGCTAAAAGCTTTAGAATGAGCTTTGGATATAATTACCCTTTGAAGTTGGTTAATATTCCATCTTATTTGCAAGCCATTAACAACTGCCTCTGTTTTAACAAAGGCAGACATTGTAATTATGGAATATGTCCTCCTTTGTTTTCTAACTTAAATTAAAGGAAAATGAGGTTTCTGTGTGCACAGGTCAAGGTTATATATATTTTCACTTATTATAATAGTTGTCAAAATGGTAGCTTTAGGCTTCAGAATTTAACCGTGTGTTGTTTTACTCTTCGTTATAGACTAAAGAAGCATTGGGAAAGATTTTGGAAGATCTGGATTCTAAAGACTATTTTAATTTAATTGTCTTTAGTTGGAATAGTTCATACTGGAAACCCACTTTGTTGCAAGCCAGTGAGGAGAATGTGAAATCAGCTAAACAGTACGTTCAAACCATTGAGGCTGATGGAGGTCAGTATGAGGACTAAGAAAGTTTGTCCATCTTTACAATACCTGTTTAATCAGGAGTTAACTGGAACTGATATCCAAACCTTCTTGATTCCAGTTTTTCATATAATTACTTGACATATTTTTTGTTTAAAAAACAAATTATTACTTCTTCCTTCTTATATTCAACATTGTTCAAAGTATTTTAGATTACATTAATAAAAATGAGGCTTGTTGCTTTGGGAAAAACAGGGAGGTAGGAGTATTAGGTATATTAGGAGCCCAGGTGGCGCAATGGTTAGAATACAGTATTGCAGGTTAACTCAGTCCACAGTTGGCAGTTCAATCCTTCCAAAGTTGGTAAAATAAGGATCCAGATTATTGGGGGCAATATGTTGACATTGTAAACACCTCAGAGAATGCTGTAAAGCACTATGGGGTGGTATCTAAGACTAAGTGCTATTGCTATATTTGCTGTCTTAAGTTGATATTTATCTATGTGTCTGTCCATTATCTATCTGTCTATCTGTCTGTCTGTCTATCTATCTATCTATCTATCTATCTATCTATCTATCTATCTATCTATCTATCTATGTCTGAATAAAAATCTCAGCTCAGAGATTTTTTTTAAAGCTCAGAGAGCACCGGGGACTCTACATAGAAATCTGTACTACTACTACTAATAATAAAGTTCATTCTTCCATATATTTGATTTTACTTGGTTTTTTTCTGAGAGGTCAAGAAAGTTAGTTTTTTGCAACTGAAGCTATTATTAGGAACCTATTATTATTAAAATGAAAGATATTTATTATTGCCTTAGCGATTCTCCTGATTTGAAACCAGAGCTTTATACTTGTACAAGTTATGCCAATCCCATATAGGGACTTAGTGCTCCTTTCAAAGCAGCACAATAGCAATAGGACCCCACATTGTCATCTGTGTTCATCAGCTGTTTATTGTTCTTAGCTGGGGTGCATACAATTTTAGCTAAACTATTTTCCCTTTGGAATCTGAAGCTCCAAAATGTTGGCAGGCTGGTATTTTCCATTTCTCAAGAACTTTAATTTTTGACTCTTCCTAGTATAGATCCAGCTGCTGTACCATATTACCAATACAGTATTTCTTTTAAGACATTTTTGAAAAAAGCCCACCAGAAGAGATGGTGATTGTACAGTTTGCCCAGACTTTCTATAGCAACTGTTCAGAACTGGAACACAACCTGACTTAAAAATATGGATATGGAGCCAGGTGCTGACTTAATACTGATTTTTGCATTGACTGGTCATCTACTGTAATGCAGCTTGATGGCATTTATAATATTTTTGGACCAGTGGCAATAGAGAAACATTAGTTGGCTTCAAACCACATGTTTGTTTGTGACATATATAAATGTCATTTATAAATGAATAAATAATCTAAGACTCTGAGCAGTTAAAGCAGTTAAAGGCAAAGAAAAAAAGTTATAAACCTAAATCATCCACAGTAAATTTAGAAACCCAAATCAGTAACAGCCTGGAACCAAAATAAATAACAACATTTTTTACAAGTCCTCCAGAATACCAAATTGTTAAAAATTTCCAGAAGGCAAAAAGTAAGGGTTAATTTGATTTCTGCTGGGAAACAAAACTGTAATGTAGGTGTTGCCATTGAAAAGCAGAATTTATGAACCATCAACTTCTCAAAATTAAAGTGCCTTTATTTACCTGTATTTATTTCATCAGCAATGAGACTTAAAACTGCATCTGATTAAATAGATTTCTTCAAATTTCTTCAAATTTCCTCTCTATGTTTTTTTAGGACAATCCCATCACTACTAGCATATTCATTGTTACAATTCTTTCTATTGCAGCAACGAATATTAATGAAGCTCTTTTGACAGCCATTGAGTTTCTGGATCAAGCCACCCGTGAGGAGTCATTGCCAGAAAAAAGCATTTCGATGATCATTTTGCTGACAGATGGTGACCCCACTGTTGGTAAGTTAGGAAGAGAAAAGCTCTTATTGCTATTTATTTTAGCATGTACTTTTGAACAATAACATCATTTTTTCAAAAAAAGTTCATTTAACACAGCCTTATTTTCTTCCTTAGCTTTTACCTCACTTATCGAACTTCACAATTTCAAATATCCTCAAATGTTTCTTGTGACTTCTTTTCCAGTGGTTTTATTCATTCAGCTCCATATCTATGTGCAGTATGTTTGTGTGAAGGTTGGTGAGTGAGTGTGTTGTTAATATGAAGGCCACAGGATTGAGGTTGGTGAAAGGAAAGAAAAATAATAATAATTCGCTATTGATAACGTATATAAATCTTTCCACGTATATTGGAAAACAAACCCTATCATCAACCTTACAATGAGGATGAGCCTAAGGAAAACATTCTGTATGTCTCTTAGCTCTGAAATAA
The DNA here is from genome assembly GCF_947247035.1 of Vipera ursinii. Taxonomy (NCBI): domain Eukaryota; kingdom Metazoa; phylum Chordata; class Lepidosauria; order Squamata; family Viperidae; genus Vipera; species Vipera ursinii. The sequence goes on from NC_139513.1 coordinate 65,662,200, forward strand.
AATCTGCTGATCATTTAAATATTTCAGAAATTGCATCAACTTCTCTGATCCACAGTAATATTCCATTCTTCATATTACAAATAGACTATGTTTGTTTTTTGTGATAATAACACTTTGGAAATCTGTAGTGCAGTCATATTCTATTGCGTCTGTTATTATTTTCACATGCCCATTATTCACTCTTAATCCTTTATTTTGGTTCAGTGGCACATCTGAGCAAGTTACTTCATGAGGTGCTCTGCCATGTATGCACATACCACGTTCACATCCTGACTTTTCAGCAGAAAAGGGCACCCAAGACAGCCAGTGCTGATAAAGTAGAAAAATTAGCAAATATAATGAATAATTTAAAAGAAAACTAATGCAGATATTTGTGCTTGTTCAAACATATCACAGGTGAAACAAACCCTAAACTAATATACAAAAACATTAAGCAAGCCAATCAAGGAAAGTATTTCCTCTACTGCCTTGGCTTTGGATTTGATGTAAGCTATGGATTTCTGGAGAAGTTGGCCTTAGACAATTCAGGATTCGCTCGACGTATATATGAGGACTCAGATGCAGCCCTTCAGCTCCAGGTAAGAACCGATGTTCAAAACGTGTCAGTATCTTTTGACATACATCAGTAGCACGCTAAAAATAAACTTAATTTTCCTGATTGAAATATGCAATGATTTCCTGTGGTTCTATCTTCCTTTATTTAAGGACTTTTATAGTGAAGTGGCTATTCCCATCCTGAAGGAGATTCATATAAACTACATTGGCAATGCTGTAGAGGATGTCACTGAGAATAACTTTAAGTTGCTCTGTGACGGTTCTGAAATTGTAGTGGCCGGAAAACTTGAGAATGAAATTGATACTTTTTCCTTGGAAGTAAAAGCTCAGGCGGTAAGTACCATGCAATTACTCCTAGTGAAAAAGGTACAAGAGTTCTGTTTCATAGGTGAAATACTGAGCTATGTTTCCAAACTAAGTTCTGAAAAGAAGTAACAGTGTGTTACCTTCAAAATGTTTTAAAAATACAAAATGGAGTGCATCTATGTATGTGTACAAAAACATAGGTGAAGCCGCTGCGTGACATATTGCATGATAAAGAAATCTTAAAGCAAACCGTGAATGAAAGGACTGTAGCTGCTGCTACAAGTGTAGCTGCTGTTAGGATCATTTGCAGGTTAAACCAGATTTTGCCTTCATGCTGTGCAAATGTGGCCAATGAATTCAGTACTTTGAATATGCAATTCACCATTTCATTTGAGAGCTTTAATTTTAATGTGTATAATCTTTTCTTTCTTGAAGGTAGTAAATTGAAAGGGCCTGTCCTTTCAAATATGTTCTGCCAAATGGAATTTGATTGGATATTATATCAATAACTCACCCTGATCCCTTTCCCCATTTTTCAGCATGGAAGCAATTTGACCCTGAAAGAAGATGCTAATGTCGAAGAGAAAGCACAAGTTTTTGAACATCAGAAATACATATATGGAAATTTCATTGAAAAATTATGGGCCTATTTAACCATTCAACAGCTATTAGAAAAGTCGTGAGTGACTATCTTTGCACATTTGGGGGGGACGGTAACTCAAAGAAAATACTTTCTTTTAAATATCCTCGGACAAGCGCTGGCTCTTCGGCTTTGAAACGGAGATGAGCACCGGCCCCTAGAGTCGGAAATGACTAGCACGCATGTGCAGGGGAACCTTTACCTTTTTTTAACTCAAGTAGTTAGTGCTTGAGTTCACAAAGGTGCTGGTCACGTACTAATTTCAGTTCTGTTATTCATTCCTGTTTCACTCTTAGTCTATCTTGTCCTTCAGCTTGCTTCACTTTGTGTCTCAGTGAGAAAATATGTATATTCCAAACCACATCTTAAAAAATCCTGATTTACATATAGAATCAGCGGAAACTATGCTCTGTGTTTCAGCATTTTGGAGCAAGGAGCAGGGAAAAAAAATCTGGAAAACCAAGCATTAAACCTCTCCTTGAAGTACAGCTTTGTAACACCCTTGACTTCCATGGTGGTCACTACACCAGATGCTAAAGAGTTGGTTAAGAAACCAACAGAACAAGGTAAAAACCCACATCATTTTTTCTGTGTGCAATATGAACCTCGGAATAGATTGCTGGCCATTTCATTGTCTTCTGAATTTCAATCAGTTGCTAGAAGAATGACCAGGACAATGTTTATGAGGATATCTGTAAGAGCTGCCGTGATGAATTAAGAGTTCTGAAATAAAAACATGCGAATTATGGTGTGTGAGAGCATAAATATAATATCAGTGACGTTCACACTGAATACAGTATATATATTTCAAGTGTTAACTGATTACCATGAAACAGGATTGAGATTTTTCTAACATTATTTTTATTTTCTTTGAGGAAATATTTTTAATTTTTTTTAAAAAAACAAAACCCTAATCCTATTCCTTGTTTACTCAATAATATAACCAGAAATGGATCAAGCTATTTTCTGTATTGTGGTTTTATTAAATATAAACTGAATTTTCTTTAGATGAACTAGATTGATTCACATATTAGATTATTTCAATATAAAACTGAACTGTGTTCTATCCACTTTCTTTTTATACTAAATATATTTTTGTACTATTTTTTTTAAAAGGACTAATAAATGGAATGAAAACCAGAAAATTATAGCTGAAAGCTTTGTTATTTTCATTGCCTATCTTGCCACTGTGGTTATTCCTAAATTCCTAGGTTATGTTCTATAAATACTATAAGAACAGATTGTGTGTTGTGATTGTGATTGTAGTTCATAATGTTACAAAGTCTCTTGATGGAATTCTGTGATTCAGAATTCTGAATTAGACTGCAAAAGATTTGGTAAACTAATAAGGTGATGAGATGTAGTTTGGTCCAGTAGTTAAGGCCCCAGGCTAGAAACCAGGAGACTGTGAGTTCAAATCCTACTTTTGCCATGAAAGCCAGCTGGGTGACCTTGGTCCAATCCTTCTCTCTCAGCCCACACGCTTGACAGGGTTGTTGCTATGGGAAAACTAGGAGCAGGAAGATTTTTGGATATGTTTACCACCCTGAGTTATTTGTAAAAATAATAAAAGCGGGATACAAAATGAAAATAATAATAATTAAAATAATAATGGGTTTTCTATTGAATCAGGAGGATCTAAGTTCTGTTAACCATAAAACTGACCAGTCTACTTCAAAACAGTTGTAATCTTTCAGCATAAATAATCTCAGAGGTGGGTGAGCATGTTCTTTTTCTTACCCAAGGGGACAGTTCTGAGAATTGAGAATCTAGAAAATGATGGAAAATGAAGCCCACTTTTTAATAAAGTTGATATTATTTCTGTCATTTCTTTGTCTAGATAATGAGAATTTCCAGGAAAGATATCCAGGACTTGCTGGAAGTTCACATTCATTTAGCCATCCATCCCGTGGTATGTTTTATATTTTAGAAATATAGTGCCAGTTTTTATTTCTGACAATTTTTCCCATCATAAAACCCACCTAACATCAGGATTCTTTCATAGGTACACAACTATTGGTTTCTACAAGTGCCAAGCTTGCAGCATCTCCTGTCGCTCTACCTCATACAGTTGTCCGCCCAGGTATTTTGTCATCTTAACAAAAATTACTGTTCAGGCTGATAGTTAGTTTGATCAGACTGTTGTCTGTAGTACTGAGGTTTTTTTCAACGCAAGTTACTTTTTTGTAAACAATGAAACAGTGGTGATATGAAATTATTCTATCAATATTATTTTCATATGTTACAAATGTGCATGCATCAGTAGATGTAGATTATGCCATAGACCACATTATAAATAGAGCCCTTCATTTAGGAACCTGGTTGGGAAGAAGGGCGGCATATAAAATTAATAAATAAATAATTGTTCTGCTTTCTACAACATCCAAGCATTTAAATAATTTCATTTTCCTCCATTTTTTCACCCTATAATCATTTTTAGACAATACTTCTGATATGTGAAGAAGAGGCAGAGACCGGGGGGGGGGAGCATTGAAGAGAGGAATCAGTCTGGAATCATTACATTCCTACAAGAGAATCAAGTCCAGCCCCCACTTGAATTCCATTAACTCTTACATAGTGCTAATTTATTGCTTATCACTAGTTAACCATAAGGCATGAGCAATAGATAATCTTAACTGGAACTTATTGTGTAGTTCTGATTCTTCATGCCTGACATTTGCCCAGGGTAGGAATCCAGCACTACTCCACATGGCTTAACCCATGGCTATAAAGCCTCTCTTTCAATGTTTACAGCAAGGAGAATCCAGGGCCTACTTGTCTTTTTGTTCTATTATTGAACAATCCTTATCATTACCACCTCAAATCTGCTTCTGGGTAATGCAAAGCCATTGCTTTCTGCCCTGACTTCTGAAACACCTTTGAATATGCCTGTCTTCAATACAGCCAGTTTGTGTATTCCATAGACTACAGTATTTCTTTTATCATAGATAAATTACTACTAAGTAGTCATAGAGTGCCCTAATTCAATTAGAGTGTCCCCAGGCCTTAAAAAGAAAACCAGGTTATTGTCTGATGCAGGCCCAGTATGGATCTTGAGAAGAGCCTAAGCATTTGCCTTGGGTGGCATGATAATTAGCAAGAAGGAAAACAGTGTTTGTATTTACATTCATTAGAGAGGAAGGGGTTACAAAAGAGGGGTTACATTTGTGCGGTGCTTATTCTCTTGTAACCTCTTCGTCTCCAATCTCTTCATTCTGAGAAGGGGGAGGAGGGGGTACAAAAGAACAGGTCAGGCACAGGAGAGATTATGTAAAGAGATCTTTTTTTTTCTTCCCCTCCCCCCCCCTTGTTTATGCAATCTCTCCATTCTGTAAACTGGCGGGACGGGGGAATAAGCAATGAATCTGTACTTCATTAATCTTTATTTATTTATTTATTTATTTATTTATTTATTTATTTATTTATTTATTTTTATTTTATTGCATTTATATACCGCCCTTTCCCTGAGGACTCAGGGCGGTTTACAGGGAGTTAAAAATCAACCATACAAAAGTTAAAAAACCAATTTAAAAAAGATTAAACCAACCCTGTACAATTAAAAACCCCAATTAAAATAAATTTCTCCTAAATAAATCTTAAAGAAAGCAGACACTATTATTTTATTATTTCAGAGTAGAAAAACCATAGGATTATTTATTATTTATTAAATAATAAATTTATTAAATTTATATGCCGCCCCTCTCACCACTAAGATGTCTCTAGATATCCTTTTAAAGCATCTCAAATGGTGTATTTAATCTACTGAAGCAAAACAGCAGAGGGAAAGCAAGTGAGGCTGTCAGTTTACTTCGTCTTCATATGTTTTGACTCCATAAGTGCAACTTGGGTTTAAATTACAGTGATCATATTTTCTTGATGGGGAAAAAATGACAAACCTGAAAAGGGAGCAAATATGAAAGAGGTTCATAAGGATTTAAAAGTGTTTATATGCTTCACAAAGGAAAATGCAAGGGCAAAATTAAGAAAATAAATCATTAAATTAAATGAATATAAACAGTTTTATAGTTTTCTGAAATAAAGGTCATATGGTACTGTCGCCTAGGTGGACCATGCCAGCTCATTAACAGGCTATTTTATTTTTTTACTGAGTGAAAAATCCTGACTTTTAGGATGCTGTGCATGGTCATTTGATGAAACAATTAGTGCTGTTGACACTAATTATAATTAGCTCAATTTTGTCAGCCATAAAGCTTAGCTAAGGTATTGGGGTTCTTGGGGTTCTTGGACAATTCCACAAATCAGAATAAAATACATATTAATAATTACTTTTCTTTCCAGGATATTTTGGGACTGTAGATCCCCATTTCCTTTTTCAACTACCTCATGAAAATTTTTTAGTTTGTGTAACTTTAAGTTGTCAGCCACAAACACCCTTAATTCTGTTGTCTGATCCAGAGAAAGGTAAGCGATTTCCATAAAGAATTGGGTAAATCTGAGTTTTCAAAGTTTTATGGGAATGTTTTCCTTGTAACAATCTATGAAAATCTATTCTTTTCTGATTCTTGTTTTTGCTGACTGTTCTTTTCATCCCATTTCAGACAAATGCATTGTAACTTGTTGCAGATTCCAATATGTATATGTGGGTGTACTGACTTATCTTTGTTCCTAAATCCACTGATTAAATTGTCATATTTATTTTAAACATTGGAGATTTCTATCAACTCTTTATTGATTGTCTTGTATTATATCTGCTACACAGATGTAAAAAATATTTAGCAGCATTGGCATGATAGATTAATGCTTGTCAGCTATCTGGATAAAAAGAGATTTTGTAATTATTTGTGTAATGTAACTAAGTCATCTCCAAATTAAGCTTGACTGCTGGTGAATTTCATGGACATGTTTAAACATCTTTTCCCTGGAGGTAGATGTAGAAATAGTAGACATAGACATAGTGTGCATAGATGTAGACGTAGAGAGCTTTTCTATCTAGCTAGTAATCTGCGGTTTTATGGTGGTCTCCCATCTAAATCCTAAACGGGTTAAACTCATCTTAGGTTTTAAGTCTAAATAAATTGAGCAAGGTAGTGCACTGAATTGGCAATCAGATTAACTAAAGAGCAATCTTGTGAGATTCAGATGTTTTTTATTCATTGTATGGCAATTTATATGGCAATTATTTCTGTCCTAATGAATGTTAGGCAAACACTAATACACTTATTTCCTGAGTGTTCCTTTACATATTTGTAGGGATCCAAGTGATTGGCAAGGCTGCTGAAAAAAAGCATTTTACACAGTTTGAAATAATTTATCCGAGGCTTAACGTGGAAATAAATGTGTCAACAAAACAAATCACGCTGAAAAGTAATGGCTCCAGTGACTCTTTTTTGTGGAATGACACAGAAACTTTAACAATTGAAGGGTAAACTTCTTGTTTTTAGTTTTCTTTTATAGACAATTGAAATCTCCAATCCTTAAAATGTAGTTTCTTTTGCATAATCTGTCAGACTGAAAGGTGTCCTTTCTTCCTCCCAGAAACAGTCCACATAAAATGAAAATCTTTGTATGTCAGGCTGCAATATTAATAATATTGAATTGGCTTTATTTTTTTACCTCCCTGGATATAGCTTTAAAACATTTTACTGTAGCTTTAAAACATTTTACTGTAATAGATACTTCATAATATATGTTCAGAAAGAATATCATATTCTTTAAACCCTTATGAGGCCTACTCTATTAGGAATCTGCCACTATGCAGCTTTCTTAAAATTGGCTTATGATGTTGTTTATACAATCTCAAGGAACAGTTAGTAAAATTGGCTTATACAATCCCAAGGAATTGTTTATACAAGCCCAAGGAATAGTTAGTAAAACTTTGAGTAAACCAATATGACCACTTGCTATTGCATTTGTTCATCAGCATGACAAATTGTCAAAGGAATATTAGGAAATAATACAATTTGTTCTGTCTTAGGCTAAACATTACACTGACAAGTGGAGAAAGTCTCTTTCTGTCAGGACCAGACAACATTGTGACCAAAATTTTCTATATACCTCCTCCACTGGATCGGCTTGGGTTGTATTTTGAGAATAGCAATTCCTTTTCTAAAGAAGTTACTGGACTTTTTGGTAAGTATTTAACTACTGCTGTAGACTATAGTAATACAATTTGGAATTAAATTTGGCTTTTTAATATGATCATAGTATCCACAAAGCACCTTATCCTCGTTATCTTGCTAGTCTTGCTAGATAACCCTTTGAGGTACATGAGCATTAAAAAGATAAATTTGCCCTTGAATCAATTTTGACTCTTAGTGAATCATGAACATATAAATAGCCTTGTGGTTTCTTTCTCAACAATGGGGGAAATTGCTTTTGGGTGCTAGTGAGTTTCACATTTTTTTCTTAGCACTCCAAGTCAGTAGCAAAAAATATAATAACCTTCTAAACTGAGGGTTGGGAGAGTGAAAACTATTCGTATGGAAATGGCCTTTGATAAGTTTTCTTATATAAAAAAAAGCTTTCTAGTGATTCAGAAGAGGACAAACACTGTGTCTTTAGAAGCACATATTTCTTCAGGGTGAGGAGAAAGAAAACTGGATTGTTTCCTTTTCCACTTCTCATTTGCAGAAATATTATATGTGATGCTTTTGCAACTTTGCCTCTATTTACATTATTTTTTTTAATCAAGGCTTCCTGATCACAGTGTTTTGTAATAAAGATATTGATGTAGTAAATCAGAGCCAATCCTAGTGCCCTTTGGAAATTGCCTCCCAGGGTTACAAATGGTGTGTGTGTGTGTGTGTGTGTGTGTGTGTGTGTGTGTGTGTGTAAAATTGGTGGGATTCTGTTTATATGTAGTACTATAGAACAAACAGAACATTCAGTCACCATGTGCTTTACTGCTTAACTGTTTTTTTAACAGTAACAGGAAACAGGAAACTTTACTTAGAACAAAAAGGACATAGAGTATATACCATAGATCCAAACTTATAAATACTGCTATCCACTGGCTAAATACTACTGTAATTGTTGCATGAAATACATTACAACAAAATATATTCTGACAGAGGATAAAGCCAAATCTATTGCCTGCACTGATTATGATGGTCTTGCAAAAGAATATAGGGCACACTCTAGCCATGGATGAAGCTTTCTGAATGGAAAAGTAATTTCACAATTAACTAGTAGCACAATGTGCATCAAAATTCCAGAAATGTTCATAACTCATTGGTCCCCAACCCTGGTCCATGGACCGGCACCAGGACATAGCATGCTAGAAATCGGTCCACAAAAACAAGCAAGGAATCCCATCTGTGGAATGCAGGCAGTACATGAAAACAGGCCCCCTCCAGTCCACAGAAAAACTCTCTCCACAGAAAGAGTCCCTGGTGCTCAAAAGGTTGGGGAATTCTATCATAACTCATAAATCTAAGAGTTATTTGAAAAAGCACAACAAAAGTGGTCTGAAGTTTAGATTGTAGCTTTGAATTGCTATGGGCCGATCAAAATATAATCCCAAAATATGCGGTTAAAATGCTGAAAGATTCACTGATCATAATTACTTAAAGAAAAGCAAAGGGAAAATATTTAACAGACCTCAAATGTGACAGATTTAAGCAGAATGTAATCTGCCTCTAGATTGTCTAGGCTATTACATTAAAAATTGTAATTGTGGGTTTGTGTCTATTTGTGTTCTCTAGGTCAGTTTTTCACTAATACATATTTTGAAATACATTCTGGCCAAGTAAGATTCATTTCTGTACAGGGACAGCTCTATGTATCCACCAGGTGAGAGAAACCAAAAAGTACTTACTTGATAAACTATGTTTATAGAAGAACGGTTGCAGGAATTGAGTATGTTTAGTCTAGTGAAAAGAAGGACGAGGGGTGACATGATAGCAGTGTTCCAATATTTGAGGGGCTGCCACAGAGAAGAGGAGCTCAATCTATTCGCCAAAGCACCTGAGGGCAGGACAAGAAGCAACGGATGGAAACTAACCAAGGAGAGAACCAACCTAGAAATAAGGAGAAATTTCCTGACAATGAGAACCATTAATCAGTGGAATGACTTGCCTCCAGAAATTGTGGATGCTCCAACACTGGAGCTTTCTAAAAAGTGATTGAACAACCATTTGTCTATAATGTTATAGGGTCTCCTGCTTGAGCAGGGGGTTGGACTACAAGACCTCCAAGGTCCCTTCCAACCCTGTTATTCTGTTGTTTTTGTTGCCTTTTCTCTAGACTAAAAATTTTAATCTTTAGAACTTAGCTTTTATCATGGATTTGAAAATGCAAGTGGGATGGAGTTGTGGAAAAGGTTTACTTAAAGGCAGAGGATTCTCACAAGTGTTAGAATTTAAAAATTTTGTAATGATTTATTTAGTCCTTGATTTTGGAAGCTCTGCCAGAAAGGTCTACCTTCCTTTGAGCTGATTAACAGAAGGCATCAACTAACCAATTTCATTCTTACTAGGTTTTCCTCAGACACGGTGTGTCCCATGTAATTTTAACCCCTTAGAATAATACCCAGATACCCCTATTCTAGGATACCCAATTAGAGGTGAAACCAGTCACATAATGCCTCCTAGTGGTCCATGTTATTGATTTGCAGTAAATTTCTTTTCAGTATAACTGTAATATCCTGTTAAACCTTTTAAAATAAAAAGTACTGTAATGTGTAGACCCCTCACTGCAAATCTAGGATAACCAAAGCAAATAAGCTAATCAGACAATAATTTAATACCACTAGTGGTTTATGTCTGGCTATAGCTTTTATCATTAATAAACTTAACACTTCTATTTTTCTATTTTTTCAGGACACGTGGCAAGGATTATAGAACTGGATCTAGTCAAACTGAACTTTTCTGCTGGCCACTGCAAATAAACAATTAAATAACATACTTAACAGCACGAGATTTTTACTGCCTAATGTCCATGTTTTTATTGAATAGAATAAAATCTTCCACATGTTTACAGTTTAATTAAATTATCGACATAAGAGTGAATGGCCACACTTGTTGAATAACACTGCTATGTCCATAAAATTTGGTACCTTGTGGAAACCTAAATTCAAAGAACTGATTTTGTTTTCTAAAAAACAAAAAAAGACTATTATTGTTCTTACAAAGAAGACATATTTTTTTCAATTTAGTTCAAAATGGCATATGTTATTGTGATACAAATGATTCTACATTGCTTTATTGGGTTAACAATAAAGAAAAATTGTTTCTGAAAAGTGTAACAATAATGACATCTTCCCAGTTTAATAAAATATTTTTTAAAAAATGAGTTTGGGGCTGGGTTTCAAGGAAATTAATGTAATGAGTGCATTAGGTTATATAAAAGTATATAATTGTTCACATGTGACCATTATTCTAATTTTTGCTGAACAAATAATAAATCCAAAAAAACCCAATAGTGTCTTTTCTAGTTTTTACCAAAAAAAGTACCTCAGATTGCACCCCCCCTAAAAAAGAAGATGAGTGCTGGTGATTCTATTCTCAAAGGAACAGAATCAGCCATCTGCAGGCCAGACATACAATCCAGAGAGGTATGTTGTCTCCTGGAGCAAAAATCAAAGATGTGGCTGAGAACCTAACCAAAATAATTAGGCCAACAGATTACTACCGTCTCCTAGTCCTTCACATTGGGACAAATGACACAACAAAGAACCTGAGCACAATACTGAGAGACTATAACCAACTAGGCAATAAAGTTAAGGAGCTAGGAGCACAAGTAGTTTTCTCATCAGTACTCCCAACAAAAGGCCAACAAACATTGAGAAAAAAAATTTCTAGAAATAAACCACTGGCTAAAGGGTTGGTGTTGCCAAGAAAACTTTGGTTTCCTGGACTATAGACTGCATTTCCTATGTGAAGGACTCTTGGCAAGGGATGGGCTGCAAATGTACTTGGAAAAAGACTGGTCCAACTCATTAGAAGGGCTTTAAACTAAAATTGAGGAGGGAAGAGTGACCAATCATTAGAATCTCTAGAACACAAAACCAATCACAAATCCCAAGAAATGCACATGATCAAAGATAAAAGCTCTCCAGAATCTATATGGGTCAATATAAAAGCAAAAAAAAAGTAACATTGCCATAGGGGTATACTACAGGCCACCCAACCAATCAGAAGAAATAGATGGACTCTTTGCCAACCAGTTAACAAATGTATGTACAAAACATACCACAGTAGTAATGGGAGACTTCAACTACTTAGATATCAGCTGGGAGACAAACTCTGCAGCGAGCAGGAGATCAAACAGATTCCTAACCAACCTAGCCGACATTTTTGTCATCCAAAAGGTAGAGGAGGGAACTAGAAGTACAGCTATACCGGACCTAATTCTTACTAATAGAGAAGAAATGATAGAGGGAGTTGAAGTTGCCGGAACCTTGGGGGAAAGTGACCATGTCTTACTGGAATTCAATATCATGCAAACACAAGCAATAGAAAATAATTCAAGCAATGTCTTAAACTTCAAAAGAGCTGATTTTACCAAACTCAGAGAGAACCTAGGAAATATTCCATGGATGAAAATCCTAAAGGGGAAAAAAACTCAAGAAGTGTTGAAAACTCTGAAAAATGCTATCATAAAAGCCCATTCCAGCACAATGCCACTGAAAAAGAAAAACAAGAAAGTCAAGAAGAAACGAGCATGGCTGCACAAAGATCTCTCAGACAAACTAAAAGACAAGAAGGATAAATACAAAAAATGGAAAGAGGGAGACATAACTAAGGTTGATTATCAACAGACAGCCAGAACATGCAGAGACCAAGTCAGGAAAGCAAAGCCTCAAAATGAACAAAGGCTAGCAACACAAATCAAGGACAATAAAAAAAGCTTCTTCCAACATATTAACAAGAAAAAAATCAAGGAATCTGTATGCCTGCTAAAATGCGAAGATGGCAAGGACATTACAGGCAACAGGGAGAAAGCAGAGCTGCTTAACTCATACTTTGTGTCAGTCTTCACACAAAAAGAAACTACAGCCCAAAACACAAAAAAAAAACCCACTGCAAAAGACATACCAGAAAGAAAAATTAAAATAAGCAAGAAAATGGTAAGGGAGCACCTATCCAACCTTGATGAATACAAATCACTGGGACCTGGCAGGCTACATCCCAGAGTTCTGAAAGAGCTGGCAGACAGAACCGTTGCACCAAATCCTCCATAAAACGTGGAGCACAGGGAAAATAATTGAGGATTGGGAAAGGGCTGATGTGATCCCCATCTTCAAGAAATGAAAAAAAAAAACGGACACAGGAAACTACAGACCAATTAGTTTAACATCAATAGCTGGGAAAAATCTAGAAAACATTATTAAAAAGCAGATCTGTGAACAACTAGAAGCAAACAAAGTCATAGCTAGTAGCTAGCACAGGTTTGTCAAAAATAGATCATGCCAATCCAATCTCATCTCATTCTTCGATAAAGTGACTACACTACTAGACCAGCGAAACTCAGTGAACATAGTATACCTAGACTTCAGTAAGGCATTTGACAAGGTAGACCACAACTTACTCCTTGGTAAACTAAGAAAAGGTGGGATAGAAAACATCACTACCAGATGGATCTGTAACTGGCTAGCAAACCTTACTCGATGAGTAATCCTCAATGGCACTACATCCACATGGAGAGAAGTAAGCAGTGGGGTACCACAAGGTTCTGTCTTAGGCCCAGTACTCTTCAATATCATTATCAATGACTTGGATGAGAGAATAGAAGGGGAACTCATCAAATTTGCAGGTGACACCAAACTAGCAGGAGTAGCCAACACCCCAGAAGGCAAACTCGGAATCCAAAAAGATCTTGACCAACTTGAACAATGGGCCCTATCCAACAAAATGAGTTCCAATGTAGAGAAAAGCAAAGTCTTACATTTAAGCAGGAATAACCAAAGGCACAAATACAGATTGGGCGAGACCTGGCTCAAAAACAGTGTGAGAGAGACCTTGGAGTCCTAGTGGACGATCACTTGACTATGAGCCAGCAGTGTGCAGCAGCAACAAACAAAGCTAGCACAATCCTGGGTTGTATAAACAGAGGCATAGAATCAAGATCACGAGAAGTACTATTACTGCTTCATAAAGCCTTAGTAAGACCACACCTAGAATACTGCAGCCAATTTTGGTCACCGTACCACAAAAAAGATGTTGAGAGTTTGGAAAAAAAAATCAAAGAAGAGCAACTAAGATGATCAAAGGCCTGGAGACTAAAACATATGAAGAACGGCTGCGGGATTTGGGTCTGGCTAGTCTACGGAAAAGAAGAAATAGGGGAGACATGATAGGAGTTTTCCAGTATCTAAGGAGCTACCACAAGGCAGAGGGGGCCAGGTTGTTCACCAAAGCACCAGATGGAAGGAAGAGAAACAATGGTTGAAAACTGACCAAAGAGAGAAGCAACCTGGAACTAAGAACAAATTTCCTAACAGTGAGCACAATCAACCAGTGGAACAGATTACCCCCAGAAATTGTGGGTGCTCCACGATTGTATATTTTTAAGAAGAGACTAGACATCCACCTGTCTGAGACAATACAGGTTCTCCTGCTTGAGCAGGGGGCTGGACTAGAAGACCTTCAAGGTCCCTTCCAGCTCTATTCTATTCTAATTATACAGTATTTTGTTTTAGGACACTAAACCACTGCAACCGTAGTTCAGGCTCCTCTCATAATCTCCCAAACCAAGAGCAACAGAATAAAGGAGTGCTACACACCTTGTGGTGGGGAATGAAGATTTGACTCAATCTTCTTTTTGAGGATAAGAACAGATTTTTCTGTTCGTGGTAAAGCACGGGATGAAGTCTCTTCACGGAAGGTTATGGTCCATAATGTACTACATTTATCCAGTGCAGTCTGATATATGTTTTTTTCCCCAACTTTCCAGTCTAGGGCTTAGAAAGAATGACTACCTCAGTCACCTGCTATGCCTGAAAAAGGACCAGAACTGGTTTTCTTCTGGTACAAGTTCAGTACTTTTAACCACTGCATTTAACTGGAGAGAGCCATCCATTCACACAATCAAACTTGAGTTCTGTGAGCTATGCCGAGAGATACACTTTACCAGATATATAACCATACATCAAGGAAATCAAGGAGCAGTACTGCAATATGCATACAGTGCAATATTTTAATATGGCACAGATATAAAAACAGAAACAATAAAGCTTCTGAACAAAAAATAACAACTGAAATGACTGTCCAAACTGGTTCTGCCTATAAACTCTGAACCTGTTCTGTTCTTGCCTTCACCAATCTGTTTCCACAACTATGGAATCTCCAAACCTTGGAACTTTCCACCAAGACTGGCAGGCCAAGCTACGGTATATTAACAGGAGCATCCCCCCCCCCAGTCATTAGCACTGATGATGTTACCTAGTATGGTAATGAAATGTCTGCAAGCAGACGACTAAGCTCAGAGAGTACCATGGACTCCACAGTCCAACTCTATGCTACAGACATTCTCTCCTATTGACAAAAATATTTCCTGCCCAATCTTGTGCCAGAAGGACTTTGCTGGATTCAACCTAATATGTAAATATTAGACCTGGTCATTCTTCAATTTCTCCATAGCCTAGATGTTTATTAATCCAGCCTTTCCTGTAAATTAGTGACTCAGAATCTGTGTTATTTACAGAGTGGAACGGTTGTTGTTTTTTTATTTTTGCCACTGATTTTCTGATTATCCAGAATGTTATTCTTCCTCCTTCTCCTGTCATTGCCTTGGATTGGCCCACTTCTCCAAAATAAGGAAAGCTCTCCTACTGTTTGTTTATTTATTCATTCCTTATTTATCAGTGTATTGTCATTTTGAAATAAAATGAATTCTTGAGTCTAGTTTATACAAAGGGAAATTACAGTATTTAGTGCAATGGAAGGGATATCCATTATCAGAGGCCACTTGGGTGAAAACTACTGATGTAAAAGCTGAAAGATTGATACGTAGATTTTTTTTTGACAAACATCCAAATAAGCCTTGGAGAGATTCCTAATTTTAATTCTCTCTCATTTGCAGGATTTCTCTTTTTTCTAGGGGATCCGACTGTCAATTGAAGCCATTTTCCCTTCATTTTTGGTTGCCACAGAATATTTTTTTTGGGGGGGGGGAAATGAGAGTTTTATCTTAGACATAACAATAAATTGTTCTGTGGGACCAAGGTCATTGCTAACTGCATTTTGGCGGGCTGTAACTTTAGTTTGAAAGCCCGCACAAGTATTTAATTGGGGAATGTGATTTATGACATACTACTGGTGTGAGAAGTTTCACTTGGTAACTTTGTAGCTTTGGATGTGTGTGTATCAGTCTTGGGTTCACTTTTGAACTTGCCGATATTATGTAGCCAAATAAATATGTTCTTTAAGGAAACATTTTTGCCTTGGAGTTCTTTTTGTTGGTCTCATCTATCAGAACCATGACAGTTACCTAGTATGGTAATGAAATGTCTGCAAGCAAACAATCAAGCTCAGAGGGTACCATGGGCCCCACAGGCCAGCTCTAAGCTACAGATATTCTCTCCAATTGACAAAAAATATTTCCTGCCCAATCTTGTGTCAGAAGGACATTGCTGGATTCAACCCAATGTGTAAACATGCTTCAGTTTCTCCATAGCCTAGATGTTTATTAATACAGCCTTCCCTATAAATTAGTGACTCAGAAGCTATGTTATTTACAGAGTGGAAAGGTTGGTTTTTTGCCACTGATAACTCAACTGGAGTTTATTGATTATCCAGGATGTTATTCTTCCTCCTCCCCCTGTCATTTCCTTGGATTGGCCCACTTCCCCCAAATGAGAAAAACTCTCTTACTGTTTGTTCATTTGTTCATTCCTTATTTTAATTTATATTGGAGAGATCCACTCAGAGTCCTTGTTATACGATTTGTTCTTCTGAATCTGTTATCTGAATATGGAGTATTTTAAAAGAATACCAAGTAATTAAGTAGAGCAGCAGCTGTAACAGGTCTCATTTAAAAAGAATAAAATGATCATAATAGAATTGCTTTGGATGAAGAGTGTAGACTTAGCCCAGCTAGGAATGAATAAAAGGAGGGGGAGAGAGGGAGGGAGGGAGGGACAGAAGGAGGGGTGGAGAGAGAGAATACATTCTTCAGCAATTTATATCTTTTCTTTTTAGACTCAACATGGTAATGTGTATTAATTTGTAGCTACATTCTGGATGAAATCCCAGTTCTGAGAAAAGGACTTGATTATTCAGTCACTTAAAAGATCTGGCTGAAAATGAAGAACTTAATTCTGGGCGAGGTCATTCGTGGTTTCGGGGTGGGGTATCATCAATACGCTGATGATACCCAGCTTTTTCTTTCCACCCCGAACGAACCCAGTGATGCCCTCGATGTGATGTCCCATTGCCTGGAGGCGGTCAGGGTTTGGATGGAGAGGAACAGGCTTCGACTCAATCCCACCAAGTCTGAGTGGCTGTGCATACCAGCATCTCGGGAGAACCAGTTTTGTCCATCGTTAACTATGGGGGGTGAGATGTTACCCCCCGTTGATAGGGCTCGCAACTTGGGTGTCCTCCTGGATTCACGGCTCAGTTTGGAAGATCATATAGGAGCCGTGACCAGGGGGGCTTTTGCCCAGGTTCGCCTGGTGCACCAGTTGTGGCCCTATCTGGACTGAGATGCCCTACGCACAGTCACTCATGCGCTCGTGACCTCTCGGTTAGACTACTGCAACGCTCTCTACATGGGGCTGCCCTTGAGGACCACTCGGAGGCTTCAGCTGGTGCAGAATGCAGCCACGCGAGTTGTAATGGGAGTCTCCCGATACTCCCGTGTAACACCTCTTCTCTGCAAGCTGCATTGGCTTCCAGTTGCCCTCCGGGTGAGATTCAAGGTGCTGGTGATGACCTATAAAGCACTAAATGGCATGGGTCAGCAGGAAGCACCTGCTGCCAGCATCAAATTCCCATCGTCCTGTGCGCTCCCATAGGGAGGGCCTCCTTAGGGTGCCACCGGTCAGGGAGTGCCGGCGGGTGATCCCCAGAGGGAGGGCATTCTCTGTGGGCACGCCTGCCCTTTGAAATGACTTACCTGTGGAACTCCGGACTGCCCCCGATCTGCGTTCGTTTCGCCGGGACCTGAAAACCTGGCTTTTCGATCTATCAGGCCTGGACTGAAGGTATTTTAAGCTTTTTTAAACATTCTTTTAATTGTTTGGGCTATAATTAATTTAATTCATTTTAATTCTATTTTATCCTAATTTTATATTGTCTTTTATGTTGCCCTGTAAACCGCCCTGAGTCCTTCGAGAATAGGGCAGTATAGAAAACTAATTAAATAAATAAATAAATAAATTTTCAGGATGTAGAAAGAATAGTGATTTCCTGACAGTTAGAACAATTAAATAGTGGAACGGTTTGCTTTCAGAGGTTGTGGGTGCTCTATCACTGAAAGTTTTTAAGAAGAGACTGGACAACCATTTGTCTGAAGTGGTATAGGGTTTCCTGATTGAGCAGGGGGTTGGACTCGAAGACTGCCAAGATCCCTTCCAGCTCTGTTATTTTGATATTCACCAAAGTATAGATCACTTCTTGCCAGCATGACAGCAAATTAACTGCAGTCATGATTTAAAATGAAAACAAAATGTAAATAACAGCAGAATTAACTATTGGAACACTTGATTGGTGTTTTACCAATGAGAAAACACTTCCTCATATTCAGCTACCAGGATAAAACAGTCAAAGAGTCAAAGATAGATTTTATAGAAAATGTGGACTTATTTTATTGATCTGAATTTTTCAGTGGTTATTTCAAAAGGAGGAGTTTGGCAATCCTAGGATTTAACGCAGACAATACGTGAGTTGTATTAAGATCACCAATGTAATCAAGCAACAAATCAGTGAACACCTAGAGGCAAACAAAGTCATTACCAAAAGCCAACATGGGTTTGTCAAAAACAGATCATGCCAGACAAATCTTATTGCATTCTTTGACCAGGTGACAAAATTAGTGGACCAGAGGAATGCTGTGGATATAATTTACTTGGACTTCAGCAAGGCATTTGATAAAGTAGACCTCAATGGAACTGCATCTACATGGAGGGAAGTGTGTAGTGGGGTGCCCCAGGGTTCTCTTCTGGGTCCAGTGCTCTTCAACATCTTCATTAATGATTTGTATGAGGGGATAGATGGGGAGCTCATCAAATTTGCAGGTGACACCAAGCTGGCAGGAATAGCCAACACTCCAGAAGATAGACTTAAGATACAGAAGGATCTTGACAGATTTGAACATTGGGTGCTATCTAACAAAATGAAATTCAATGGTGAAAGGTATTACATTTAGGCAAGAAAAATCAAATGCACAGGTATGGTAGGTAGTTCCTTGCTCAATAGTAGCAACTGTGAGAGGGATCTCAGAGTCCTAGTGGACAACCACTTAAATATGAGCCAGCAATGTGCTGCAGCTGCCAAAAAAGCCAACCCAGTGCTAGGCTGCATTAACAGAGGGATAGAATCAAGATCACGTGAAGTATTAATACCACTTTACAATGCTTTGGAAAGGCCATACTTCGAATACTGCATCCAGTTTTGGTCACCACAATGTAAAAAACATGTTGAGACTCTAGAAGGAGTACAGAGAAGAGCGACAAAGATGATTAGGGGACTAGAGGCTGAAACATATAAGGAACTGTTGCTTGAATTGGGTATGTCTAGTTTAATGAAGAGAAGGACAAGGTGGGGACATGATAGCAGTGTTCCAATATCTCAGGGTCTGCCACAAAGAAGAGGGAGTCAAGCTATTCTCCAAAGGACCTGAAGGCAGGACATGAAGCAATGGATGGAAACTAGCCAAAGAGAGAAGCAACCTAGAACTAAGGAGAAATTTCCTGACAGTTAGAACAATTGATCAGTGGAACAACCTGCCACCAGAAGCTGTGAATGCTCCAACACTGGAAGTTTTTAAGAAGAGATTGGTCAGCCATTTGTCTGAAATGGTATAGGGCACAGGTCTGCAACCCGCAGCTCTGGAGCCACATGCGGCTCTTTCAGCCGTCTCCTGCGGCTCCCGGTCCTCTGCCATGTGCAGTCCAAAAAAAAAAAGTGGAACTAAAAAAGTTCAACCAATCAATTCAAATATGCAGGGTAGGTGCATATCTCGCCTTGGCTCCACTCTTCAGTCAAACCCTGTTCTGTGCATGTGCGCATGTGCGTGCATGCGAACATATTTTTTGCGGCTCCCAGTTTTTCCTTTTGTGAGGGAACCGGTTCTGAGTGGCTCTTTCACTGTTTCAGGTTGCTGACCCCTGGTATAGGGATTCCTGCATAAGCAGAGGGTTGGACTAGATGACCTCCAAGATCCCTTCCAACATCATCATCATCATCATCATCATCATCATTATTATTATTATTATTATTATTATTATTATTATTATTATTATTATTATTATCATTATTATTATCTATGCAGTTGAAATAGATGATGATAACAATGTCTTGGCTTCTAAAAAAACCCTGATATATTTGATAAACTTTGTATGGAAAAAACTGCTATAGTTCCCAATATTTCTCAAAGGTTACTACCTTTCTGAAACATTTAAGAAAACATTTTTTAAAGATAACGAAGTTGAAACTTGGCCTTCAATTTTGAATTTTGGAGTTACAAGACCAATGACCAGTTGAGTGAAGAGTAATTGTAATCCCAGATAATGTACTCAGGAACTAATCAATAAAAGTTAAATCAGGCAGCAATATTTGAATATTTAGCAAGATTTTGAGGCAGTTGTAGTATGTAGGAAGAGGTTAGTTCTACTTACATCTCTGTGTAAATATTAGACTTACGGTTTCTCAAATTTTACCAAACAGTAGTTGTTCATTAACTTTATCTATATAAAATGAATTCTCCTCTATGTTTCTTTCCATTTCCAAAATGGGAAAACAATTGTTTGCTCTGTGGCTGGCTTTGTCTTCACAAATTCTATTGACAGATGCTTTTCTCTATCAGGTACTTGCCTTTGTTGGTGCTTAATTGTTCATTGAAATATGAAAAGAATATACATGCCTGAATTTTTAATGATTCAATTAATTTTACAGGTTGAAAGTTAAAACCAATAGCTAACTGAGAAGAACTAGACTTAGACCAAGGGAAGATGAGTTGCACTGTAACTGAACATGTTGTTTAGAAATGGCACGTATGACTTGTACTTGGATATGTGTATTATTAGTGTAAAGATGTAACTGAAGGTGAATAAGAGCAGATTAACAGGGGAATTTGTTGTCCCTCAGAGAGGTTGTGGCACCTCATTTAAGGTGCTCAAAGGAGGTATGTGAATTTGGATTCGCTCACCAAAGTGGGGATTGAACTCAGGCACCAAAATGCTTCTAGCTCTTTGATTCTAAGTTCAGCTTATCAGTTGGTGGAATGAGAGTTTGGTGGATTTTGAGCTTTATCTGTTGCCAAAATGAATAAGGATATTTTGCTGGAATCCTAGCACTTTGGAATCACCCTTAGTTTGGATCCATTCTCAAGGGCCAGCAGACTCCAGAACTTGATTTATTACAAGTTCCTGTAAAGTAATGCAAGACTTCAACCAAGCAAATCTCTTTTCTTGATGTGTGGCAGCTCTTCAGAGTCTAAGAGCAGCCCAGGCTCCCTTGCTGGGAATATTTTTTTGCCTCAATGTGTTTTTCATCCTTCAGAGACAGGAGCTCTCCTTTCTCTTGCTTGCGGTAAATAATCCCTATGTCCTAAATCAGAAGCTGCAAAGGCAAACACTTTTGGAAGGAATGGAAAAGACTGAGGTTTAATAATGCTCCAAACTGAGTGGTCTCTTAAAAGTATTAACATGAGATAGATTGAAAAGCGAAAGAGACGTTGATAGTTTCCAGAGTTCTGCAGAAGACTTTTCCCATACGTTTTCACTTTTTATAACCACAAAATGTATTTCTGCTACATCTAAGTACGGTGACTTCTTATAGTTAGAAAAGACAGCGTTATTGACAATTTCATTTTTGCTCTGCTATCCCATCCTCAAAAGGAACTTCTGAATAGAACCCTACTCGACCTCTAGTTATATCTAAATGTATATATTTCAGATTATGGAGAAATATCCTAAAGCAGGTCAACTAGTGGGTATCCACAGGGGAAGGCTCAAAAAAGTCAATTGGCAGCACATCGGCATGACTGAAGGCCCACTTGTTGTACTGATGAATATTCAAAGAACAGAACTTCAATAACATAGCTGCACCCTTAACTTTAAAAACAACAACAAAAAACCCTTTGTGGATATCCCTGCAGATATCAGGATCCTAGGCAGAAATTCACACCCATTCAGCTGCATGTACAGGATTTGAGATAGTCTATAAGAAAAGCCAAGTCTTTAAGCCAATTACGACTTTTAAAGAGATATCAATTGTTAAATCAATCTTCACTTTTTAAACAAGTTGTTTAAGGAAAAGGGAAATGAAAAGGGAAATGAATTCATCAATGAGATTTTAACTTTCTTAAAGAGACTCAGTTCAGACTCTGTACAGGGAGTCCTCAACTTACAACTATTCATTTAAAGATGGTTAGAGTTATGATGGTGCTGAAAAAAGTCACCTATCGTCTGTTCGTGAAATGTCTGGTTATGTGATAACTCCTTTAATGACTGTATCACTTAGCAACTGAAATTCCAGTCCCAATTGTGGTTGTAGGTCAAAGGTTACCTGTACACTATTACAATATTCTACACTTTTAGAATCCTATTCTAATCTATTCTGTAATCATGAGTGGGAAATATCTGGCTATGGTTTATTTAAAAGTTACTAAGCAAGGAGACCTTTGAGCAGTTTGTTGTGTACTGGGATCGTTGAGACATTGAAGAGGTGAAAGTGGAAAGTAACAGTACATTTATTGAGTTAACACAGAAGTGGCTCTAACAGCCACTTTGACATCTATTTATACGGATCGCCAATAGGCGGCAGCCAATGAAACTAGAGCAACTTTTCCTGCTCAAAACACAAGCTTGCAAAGTAGTGGACAGACAGTTAAGAATTTCAATGAATACAACAGTTAACCATTTATAACTGCCCATATGAATTCACTTTAATACATGACACAGTTCATGTGCCAAAGGCAGCCAGCCATGTCCTGAGAAAATATTGAAGACATAAATGCTATGCCTTTTCTCATCCTGTAACATATTTTTGCCTTAACAGTCTGCCAAGCATCAATCTTGATTACTTATTTTATTCTTTATTGTTTAGGACAAATACAAAATGCAAATATAAGCACAGAGATGCAGGGAAGGCCCATGTCTTAAGTAAACACAAGATAAAGATGTCCCTTGTGGCTGATTTAGGATATCAGGACAGAGCAACCCAATTTGTAGGATGTGGGCAGGGATGGGTAGATGTTCTTTTAGGAAGATGCAGATATTTATGGAATTTTCTTCTGTGGGTGCCAGAGAAAAAATTCTATAGTTCTGAACATTTCAGAATTGGGAGGTGGCTGTTGATAGGCTACGCACAGCAAACTAAATCAAATTCTTACAATAGCAATTTTTTTCAGCAAAGTGTCATATTTTTTATAACATTAGACAACCCATGTCCGATTGTGATATTCCTTCCTTCCTTCCTTCCTTCCTTCCTTCCTTCCTTCCTTCCTTCCTTCCTTCCTTCCTTCCTTCCTTCCTCCCGCATTTCCTCCTTCTCTGTCATTATCTGTCTGCCTGCCTGCAGCACTGAAGCAGCCATAACTTCCTCAAATTTCATTCCATTAGATGCGTTTTGTCAGTCAGCTGTTTTGAAGAAGCTTGGTTCAAAAACTGTTGCCTTATAATTCACCATTTCACTCAGGCAAAGATCATAACAAGAGTTTTAGTAACATGTAGGTGTTTTAAATAATATATTCAAACAATATTAAACAGTTTAATAATTTAAAAGAATGAGCTTGCATTTTTATTACAGCAAATTATCATATCAAAAATTGATTTATGTCTGTTTATTATAAAAGTTCTGACAAAATGTGATCTACTGGAGAAGGAAATGGCAACCCACTCCAGTATCTTTGCCATGAAAACCCCATGGACAGTACCAAAAGGCAAAAAAGATATCACGCTGGAAGATGAGCCCCTCAGGTCAGAAGGTGTCCAATATACTGTACTACTGGGAAAGAGCAGAGGGCTAGTACTAGTAGTGCCAGAAAGAGTGAAGTGACTGGGCCAAAGCTGAAAGGACGCTCAGCTGTGGATGCATCTGGTTGTGAAAGTGTAAAGTAGCGTGGTCGCACACAGAGACGGACACTCAGCTGGGTAGTAACTTCTTTATTGAGGTCAGGAACGAAGCTAGGGAAAGGGGGTTACCTGGTGTATCTTTATACCTGCCTGTTCTGAACCAGCCCTCTTCTCGCACCCCTAATCAAAAGAAGAGTCTGGAAAGCGTCCAAGACCAAAAGGCTTCTGCCAAGTTTTAATTACACTGTTACAAGAATACAAGAGCTTGACTTCTCAAACGGAAAAGTTGCTTTCAGCAACCAGCCCCTCCCCAAACACTTCTTTTATAGAGAGCTCAGGGCGTGGTCTCCCTGTGCCTCCTCCCGAGGAGTCCCATAGCCTTTCTTTGTTTGTCCCTGCTCGTCTGCCTCCTGCGTCGGGCGTCCTTGAACAGGGCCAGCTGTGGGTCATCATCCTCCGCACTCTCGGGCTCACACAGCTGAGAAGAGGTTCCCGGCTGAGGACTCTGCAAAGTCTCCAAATCATCATCAGCCGGTTCGTTTCTCTCCTCCCCCACATCTGAGTCCTCCGATACATCGGACCCGGCTGTCGGACCCACAGGCTGGCCCTGAGTCACAACACTGCCCAGGTGAATACCATCCAATGGATTCAAACCTGGGCTTCCCGCCAGTGCAGGTGACCAATAGATTTAAACCCTGGCTTCCCACCAGAGGTGACCATGCCCCGGGGCTGTCAGGCTTTGTTCGAACCAGGCTTTCCCGCCAAAAGTGGTTATAGCCTGGAGCTGTCCAGCCTCCTGCTGTGCTGACATTCTGTGTATGCTTTTAGTCGCATACACTACACCCCTTCCCCCATAGTGAGGTTTTATCCCCTTTCCATTCCTTCTCTCCAACTATATACAGTCTTATTAACTATATACAATTTGTTACATTCTATTAATTACTTTGACATTTCCACCTTCCTCCCCCCTTAGGAACGCACATAGTCAGAGAGATAGCTTGGAGCCTTGTGGGCCCTGCTTGACCGTCTTAGGACTGGTTCACCCGGTGGTGTGGTGCTGTCTCCTGTTTCTCCTGGTTGCTGTAGAGGTGGTGGATTGTGGTGTGTGTTTGTGTGTGTGTGTTGCTGTTCCAGGGGATTGTGTGATGCTGGGGTTTAGTTGGCTGCTTTGATAGTATTGCTGTGCCCTTTCTTCATTTGTGTTCAGTGTTTCCCTGTCTCCACTGCTGGTTTCCTGCCTGGTGTAGGGTTGCCCTTGTGACCCTCTGGTAGCCCTCCTGGATGCTTGTGTTGATGATTCCTCCTCCTCATCAGACCCTAGTGTGTCCTCAAAAACCCTTTGAGGAGCCCTTTTCCTTAGCTGGTCCAGATGCCTTTTCCACAGGAGTCCCCCCCTCCACCCTTACCTTGTAGGACAGGGGTCCTGTTTGGTCTAATATTTCCCCTGGCACCCATGGGTGACCTGAGCTATAGTTCCTTGCCCAGATGGAATCCCCAGTGTTAAAAACTTTCCTGATATTTGGGGTCCCGACGTCTGCTGCTACTCTGTCTGGGTGGAGCCTGTCCAGTGTTGTTATCAGACGTCTGCCCCTTCTGAGTTCAGCTGGGCTTTTGCCAGTTGCGGAGCAGGGTGTTGAGTGTTGGTGAAGAAGGAAGGTGGACAGCCGTTGCTTCCATTCCCCCTGAACTATGTGCTTGAGGGCATTCCTTGGTTGTGCGCAAGAATCTTTCTGCCAACCCATTACTGGCTGGATGGAAGGGGGCTGAGGTGGCGTGTCTAATCCCCAAAGTCCTCAAGAACACCTGAAAATCCAACGAAGTAAATTGCGTTCCGTTATCTGACACAATTACATCTGGAAGACCTTGGGTTGCAAACAGCCCCCTTAATGCCTGAATGGTTCCTGCTGAGGTCATGTTGCCTACAGGCACCACCTCCAGCCATTTAGAATGGCTGTCTACCACTACTAGGAATGTGTGTCCCTGGAATGCCCCCACATAGTCTATGTGCACCCTGGACCATGGGGGGTGTGTTTCCTCCCACTTGTGTACTGCTGCATGTGGTTGTTCGGGCCGTGACCTCTGGCACGTGTAGCACCCAGCTACTAACCCTTCTATTTCCTTCTCTAACCCTGGCCACCACAGGTAGCTCCTTGCCAGAGCCTTCATCCTTACCACCCCTGGGTGGCCCTCGTGCAGTGACTGAAGGACTCTTTCTCTTAGCCCTTTGCTTTGTGTGGCAGGAAGGTGTGATAAAAGTTGAGCAGGCCCAGGAATGCCTGCAACTCTGACTTATTCTGTGGAATTGGGGCTTCTTTGATTGCCCTGACCTTGGATGCTGATGGATGGATGCCTTGAGCATCGATCCTGAACCCTAGGAACTCTGTCTCAGTCACCCCAATCTTGCACTTGTCCCTCTTGAGTTTCAGTCCTGCAGCCCTAAACCTTTCTAACACAGCTTTCAGGCGGTCTGCCAAAACATCCTCAGAGCTACCTGCAATTAGGACATCATCAAAGTATGGGCAAACCCCTGGTATCCCCTTGAGGGTTTTTTCCATAACCTCTTGAAAAATCCCAGGAGCCACGCTTACCCCAAACTGCAGACGGTCTACCTGGAATCTCCCTTGTGTGTGACTATCGTTTGCACTTTAGCAGCCTCCAGGTCGACCAGTAGCTGCTGATAAGCTTGAGCAAGATCCAACTTTGCAAACACCAACCCACCTTGCAGGGACATGAGAATGCTGCTAACTGCGGGGACCGGGTAGGAATGGGCGCTCAGAGCTCAGTTGATTGTCCCCTTATAGTTGGCGCAAATACGGACCTCGCCATTCACCTTGAGAGGCGTCACAATGGGGGTCTCCCATTCCGCTCCATCGACTGGAGTTAACACCCCCTGGTCTACCAGCTTGTCCAGTTCCCCCTTTATTTTGTGCTTTAAAGCAAACAGAACTCTCCTAGCCTTCATTCTGATGGGCTGAACCTGGGGGTTTAATTTAAACGAAATTGGGGGGGCTGTGTATCTCCCTAACTGCTCATCAAACACGTCTGGAAAATCTTTGCAGACAGATTCAAGTGAATGGCAGCTCCGCGTCTGGTGAATCCCAGTGATTCCAATGCCCAGCGCTTTGAACCACCCTAACCCCACGAGGCTGGTTCGCTGCCCTTCAACGACCAATACATTCAATTTGCCCAAGAACCTCCTGTACTGTACCATCACTGACGCCTCCCCCTGAATGTTTATCGGTGAATTTTGAAAGTCAGAGAGGGTCAGTCTGGATGACCTCAAGGGAACCCGCTGGCCGCTCCACTCGCAAATTTCTTTAAACATTCTGGCGGAGATGATTCACACGGCTGACCCTGAGTCCAGTTCCATCATGCAGGGGATCCCTTGCAGTTTCACCCTTAATTTTATTTTTGGAGTGAGTGTCTGAGGGCCCCCAGTTGAGCAAACAGCCCCCCGTCCCTCCATGTGGCTGACCATCAGTCTCTGCAACCGGTCCCCGGTACCTGTAGCAGACTGGAACTTCACTTCCACTTCGTGCAGGCTGTCCCGTTGCTTGCTCCTGCAGATCGACGCGATGTCCCCAGTCTTTCCACACACCCGACACTTCGCCAATTTGAACCGGCAGGTAGACCGGGGGTGCTGTCCTCCACAGCTTGCGCAGTGGTTAGATTGGGAGCCGTTTGTGCTGCAGCCAGAACACTGGGTAGACCGGGGTTGTCCGCAGCCGCCGTGCTGGGTAGACCGGGGCCCGCAGCCACAATGCTGGGTAGACTGGGGCTGGTTCGCACTGTAACTGGGGAGTTGGGTAGACTGGGGGGTGTTTGCTCCACACCTGCACTCCTGGTACTTCAGGTCCATTGCGGCTGGTCTTGGCTCCCTCAAGTTGTCTCAGGTGGTGGTGAAGGGTCGAGGGGTTCGCTGTATGGTGTCCACTTCGGATGCTGCCCCTTCTGCCCTGCTGCAGCCGCTCAGCTGATGGATGGATCCGCTTTCCCTCGCATCGGACTCCTTGGCCACGTCCCAGGCTAGGAACTCCTCCTGAACGTCTCTCAGGGTTAGCTTTTGCTTTGTGAACATCTTCTGCCGCAGCTTCCGATCCCGCAACCCACAGACAATATGATCCCGTAGCCTGATTTCTAGATTCTCAAAATTGCAGAGATGGGCTACCTGCCTTAGGGTGGCCATGTATTGTTTAGTGGACTCACCCGGGTGTTGGTCCCGTTTTTCGAAATGATACCTTTACACAATCTCGGATGTGTCTGGTCTGAAGTGTTCGGTCAGTTTCGCCAGCAGTTCGTTGTACTCGATGGTGTTGATGTCATCGGGTGAGCAGAGACCGACCGCCAGCTGGTATGTTTCCGTTTCACAGCTGCAGAGCAGCGCCGCCGCTCTCTGCTGGTCATCCTTAACCCTGTTCGCGCTTAGATAGCACTCGAGCTGTCCCACGAAGGCTTCCCACTCTTCGGGACGGTTACTATTAAAAAGGGGATACTGACCCAGCTGTGCCATTCCGCTGTCTCGGGTCATCCTGCATCCTGATCCGGTGCTGCCGATGGGGTCTCATCTGCGGCTAGCGATGTCCAGGGCAGGATCCCACCTTCGTCGCCAGTGTAAAGTAGCGTGGTCGCACACAGAGACGGACACTCAGCTGGGTAGTAACTTCTTTATTGAGGTCAGGAACGAAGCTAGGGAAAAGGGGTTACCTGGCGTATCTTTATACCTGCCCAGGTGAATACCATCCAGTGGATTCAAATCTGGGCTTCCCACCAGTGCAGGTGACCAATAGATTTAAACCCTGGCTTCCCACCATGCCCCGGGGCTGTCAGGCTTTGTTCTAACCAGGCTTTCCCACCAAAAGTGGTTATAGCCTGGAGCTGTCCAGCCCCCTGCTGTGCTGACATCCTGTGTATGCTTTTAGTCGCATACACTACAGAAAGGAAAGTCCAATGCTGTAAAGATCTATTCCCCATAGGAAACTGGAATGTAAGATCCATGAATCAAGGCAAGCTGGACATGGTCAAACAAGAGATGGGAAGACTGAACATCGACATCTTAGGTATCAGCGAACTAAAATAGACAGGAATGGGTGAATTTAATTCAGATGACCATTAGGTATACTACTGCGGGCAAGAATCCTTCAGAAGAAATGGAGTAGCCTTCATAGTTAATAAAAAAGTAGGAAAAGCAATACTGAGATACAATCCCCAAAATGACAGAATGATCTCAGTGCGAATCCAAGGCAAACCATGCAATATCACAGTAATCCAAGTCTATGCCCCAACCACTGGTGCTGAAGAGGATGAAATTGACTGGTTCTATGAAGCCCTACAGCATCTTATAGAATCAACACCAAACAAATGATGTCCTTATCATCATGGGAGATTGGAATGCTAAAGTAGGAAGCCAAAAGATAACTGGAATAACAGGCAAGTTTGGCCTTGGAGTACAAAATGAAGCAGGGCACAGGGTGACAGAATTTTGTCAAGAGAATACGATGGTCATAGCAAACACTCTTTTCCAACAACCCAAGAGACGGCTCTACACATGGACATCACCAGACGGTCAACACAGAAATCAGATTGACTATATGCTCTGCAGCCAAAGATACAGTCAGTAAAAACAAGACCAGGAGCTAACTAGCTCAGATCATGAGCTTCTCATTGCAAAATTTAGGCTTAAATTGAGGAAAGTAGGGAAAAGCACTAGGCCACTTAGGTATGAACTAAATCGTATCCCTGATGAATATACAGTATAAGTGACAAATTAGATCTGATAGACAGAGTGCCTGAAGAACTATGGATGGAGGTTTGCAACATTGTACAAGAGGTAGCAACTAAAACCATCCCAAAGAAAAAGAAATGCAAGAAAGCAAAATGGCTGTCTGAGGAAGCTTTTCAAATAGCTGAGGAAAGGAGGGAAGCAAAAGGCAAGGGAGAAAAAGAAAGATACACCCACCCAACTGAATTCAGAATTCCAGAGAATAGCTAGAAGAGATAAGAATGCCTTCTTAAATGAACAGTGCAAAGAAATAGAAGAAAACAATAGAATAGGGAGGACCAGAGATCTCTTCAAGTAAATTGGAGATATGATGGGAACGTTTCATGCAAAGATGGGCATGAGAAAGGACCAAAATGGCAGGGACCTAACAGAGGCAGAATTGATTAAAAAGAGGTGGCAAAATTACACAGAAGAACTATACAAGAACGAGCTTAGCATTCCTGATAACCATGATGGAGTGGTCACTGACCTCAAGCCAGACTTCCTAGAATGTGAAGTGAAATGGACCTTAGGAAACAACAAAGCTAGTGGAGGTGACAGTATTCCAGCTAAGCTATTCAAAATCTTAAAAGACGATGCAGTAAAGGTGCTGCACTCAATTTGCCAGCAAATTTGGAAAACTCAACAGTGGCTCAACATTCCAATTCCAAAGAAAGGCAATGCCAAAGAATGTTCAAACTATGGCACCATTGCACTCATTTCACATGCTAGTAAAGTTATGCTTAAAATCCTATAAGCTAGACTCCAGCAGCATGTGGATCGAGAACTACCAGAAGTAGAGGCAGGATTTCAAAGACGCAGGCCTCAGTGATTACCATCTCGTTACACTGACATCCACCATTATGAAATGCTTTGAGAAGCTGATAAAAGACATTATCATATCCAGCCTCTCACCAGCATCTGACCCACTTCAGTTTGCCTATCAACCAAATCACTCTACGGAGGATGCTATTTCTTTAGTTCTCCATCTGAACTTGAACCACTTAGAGGAAAGAAATACTCATGTGTGTTTGTTTTTTGTTGACTTCAGTTCAACATTTAACACAATCATTCTCCAGCATCTAGTAGACAAACTGGGACTTTTAGGCTTAAACTCCTTTGTGCAAGTGGATTCTTGATTTTCTTACCAACAGGCCCCAATATGTGCGAGTTGGAACAAATACCTCTAATACCATTTTCTTGAGCACAAGTTCTCCTCAGGACTGCATCCTAAATCCACTGCTGTTCACCCTGTTGACCCATGACTGTTGTGCTAGGTTTGCCACCAACCATATTGTGAAGTTTGCAGATGATACAACAGTAGTGCGCCTTATTCATGATGACAAGGTGGAAGCTCACCACAAGGAAGTTGAGGGGTTGGTGAACTGGTGTAAGGAAAACAGCCTAGTTTTAAATACTGGAAAAACCAAAGAGATCGTTGTCAATTTCAGAAAAGGCAGGCACAGCCACACTTTGCTGTGCATAAATGATTCACCTGTGGAGCTGGTTACCAGCATCAAATTCCTGGGTGTGCAGCTGACAAGTAGGCTGGCTTGGTCGCTCAACAGTGAGAAACTGGTGAAGTGGACATAGCAGTGCCTGCATTTTCTGTGTCGCATGAGAAAAGCACATCTTCCTTCCCCTGCCCTGACCACTTTCTACAGGGGAACAATCGAGAGCATCCTGTCATACAGCATCACAGTCTGGTTTGGAAGCATCACTGCTTCAGACAGGAAGGCGGTGCAGAGAGTGGTGAGGATGGCTGAAAAGATCATTGGCAGTTCCCTCCCCTCCATCCAGGACATAGCACAGAGGCATTGCTTGAGCAAGGTCTGTAAGATTATCTGGGACACTACACATCCTCTTCATGACCTGTTTTCCTTGTTACCTTCTGGGAGGAGGCTTTGTGGTATCCGCAGCAGAACATCCAGATTCAGCCATAGTTTCATTCTATACAGCATTAACCTTGTGAACTCTCAAGATTCCTCCTTCCGTTATATATTCAAGATGGACAGTATTTAATATTTATTTGTTATGTATATGTAGGGCTGTGGGTCTATACATATGTGTATATAGTATGGTTAGGTGTGTGTCATGTATGTGTTCCACTTTGTGAGCGGGCAACTAAATTTCATTTTTTTGATGTGTGCTGTTATGCCCACAGTAAAAAAATGACAATAAAGCTTATCTTATCTTATCTTATCTTATCTTATCTTATCTTATCTTATCTTATCTTATCTTATCTTACCTTACCTTACCTTACCTTACCTTACCTTACCTTACCTTACCTTACCTTATCTTATCTTATCTTATCTTATCTTATCTTATCTTATCTTATCTTATCTTATCTTATCTTATCTTATCATCTCATCTCAGAGGAACAAGAAATCAAATTGCCAGCATACACTGGATCATGGAGAAAGCTAGGGAGTTCCAGAAAACATCTAATACTGCTTCATTGACTATGCTAAAGCCTTTGATTGTGTGGATCACAACAAATTGTGGCAAGTTCTTAAAGAGATGGGAGTACCAGACCATCTTATTTGTCTCTTGAGAAACCTATATGCGGGTCAAGAAGCAACAGTGAGAACTGGACACGGAACCACTGATTGGTTCAAAATTGGGAAAGGAGTCCAGCAAGGCTGTATTCTGTTGCCCTGCCTATTTAACTTATATGCAGAGAACATCATGAGAAAGGCTGGGCTAGATGAATCAAAAGTTGGAATTAAGATTGCCGGGAGAAATATCAACAACCTAAGATATGCAGATGATACCCGTCTAATAGCAGAAAATGAAGAGGAACTAAAGAGCCTCTTGATGCGGGTTAAGAAGGAGAGTGCAAAAGTTGGCTTGAAACTAAACATTAAGAAAACCAAGATAATGGCATCCGGCCCTCTCAATTCCTGGCAAATAGATGGGGAAGAAATGGAGGTGGTGACAGATTTTATCTTCCTGGGCTGCAAGATCACCACAGACGGGGACTGCAGCCAAGAAATTAAAAGATGCTTGCTCCTGGGGAGGAAAGTTATGGCAAATCTAAACAGCATACTAAAAAGCAGAGACATCACCCTGCCAAAAAAGGAAGTATAGTCAAGGCCATGGTTTTCCCAGTTGCAATGTATGGCTGTGAAAGTTGGACCATAAGAAAGGCTGAGCACCAAAGAATTGAAGCCTTTGAACTATGGTACTGGAGAAGATTCCTGCAAGTCCCTTGGACTGTAAGGCGATCAAACTGGTCAGTCCTAGAGGAAATCAACCCTGACTGCTCTTTAGAAGGTCAGATCCTGAAGTTGAAACTCAGATACTTTGGCCACCTAATGAGAAAGAAGGACTCATTGGAGAAGAGCCTAATGCTGGGAAAGGTTGAGGGCAATAGAAGAAGGGGACAACAGAGAATGAGGTGGCTGGATGGAGTGACTGAAGCAGTAGGCGTGAGCTAAAATGGACTCCAGAAGATGGTAGAGGAACATTGTCCATGGGGTTGTGATGGGTTGGACACGACTTTGCAACTAACAACAACAATTATACAAATGACTCTGTGTGGTATTTGCTACTAATATTTTTAGTCTTTGTTCTATTGTTAGTAACAATTTCCAGCAAAGAAACTGATAGAAGCTTTCTCTCTTTTTCCCCTAGAATGGCATTGAAATCAACAGCCTGCACATTGATGGCAAAGTTATGTTGCGGTATGCCCACACAGTCATCACCAGCAGAATTGTCAACAGGGGAAATGAATCTGATGAGGCTGTTTTCGATGTGGAACTACCCAAGAAAGCCTTCATCACAAACTTCAGCATGTAAGCACCATTTATTTATTTATTTATTTATTTATTTATTTATTTATTTATTTATTTATTTATTTATTTATTTATTTTATTTGTATACCGCCCTTCTCCCGAAGGACTCAGGGTGGTGAACAGGGCCATAAATACCAAAATAACCAAAATACAAAAATTAAAAACAAATTAAACCCTAGTACCCAAATGCAAAAAATAAATTACATTAAAACAATAATTAAAACCAAAACCCATCAGACCAGGCCAGCTTGTTCAAACAAATAGGTTTTAAGATCACGTCGGAAGGAGCGAAGGTCAGGAGCCGTCTGGCGCGCCCACAGAGAACGCCCTCCCCCTGGGGGACACCAGACGGCATTCTCCGACCGGCAGCACCCTGAGGAGGCCCTCTCTGTGGGAGCACACTGGGCGGAGGGAAGTTGATGCTGGCCGCAGGTGCTCCCTAAGGTACTCCGGACCCATGCCATGTAGGGCATTACCAGTACCTTGAATCTCACCCAGAAGGCAACCGGAAGCCAATGCAGCTCACGGAGCAGAGGTGTAATATGGGAGTATGGGGAGACCCCCAACACAACTTGCGCGGCTGCATTCTGCACCAGTTGGAGCCTCCAAGTGGTCCTCAAGGGCAGCCCCATGTAGAGAGCGTTGCAGTAGTCTAACCGAGAGGTCACGAGCGCATGAGTGACTGTACGCAAGGCATCACGGTCTAGATAGAGCATTTAGGCATTTGAAAAGATGAAGCATTTCAGAATTTGAGCAAAAGTTGGCAGTCAATGTCCCACTGAGGACTATAGAAAGAAAGGAGTAAATATATACAACAGCATGGTTCAACCTTGCAACTTCAATATGTGTGCACTTCAACTTCCAGAATTCCCTAGCCAGCTTGCTTGCTGGTTGGGGAATTCCGAGAACTGAAGTCCACACATATTAAAGTTCCCAAGGTTAAAAAAAACAACAGTCTACAGGATGTATCCTTATTTCTTGTTTACGTTTATAAAAATGTCCAGATTGTCTACATATTAAATCTGGTAGATATCATGACACCCATAACATCTTTTAACAGACCTTTTTACAAACTTGATCTATGGGAGCAATTTAGGTGGCAAATCCACTAAAGTACACCTGAAATGATAAGACAGATTTGAACATTATTTACTCATTTTTTGAGGTTTATAAGACATTCCCATTAACAAATCTGGAGTAGCATACAACTCTGGGACTAAAAACACAAATACAGATCAAATTACTGTAAAAAACAAACCATGAAGTTATACCTATGTAAAACTGGGAAATATTTTCAGAACAGTTGAAACCATTGCAGGCAAACCTCAACTGGAAGACACTTTTCATTCAAAGCAAAATAAACTTGATTGATTAAAATGTAATCACAAGAATTATTCAGCAATGGAGTTATCCGTACAAGCCTACTTCCACAATTGATTGAACTGTATAAGAAATAAATGATAAAGAAAGGCAATACAATCTCCCCCCCACACCCAATTAATATTTCCCATGAAGATGAAATGATTAATATGAAACTGAAATTATATTCAATCCAGTAATGTAGGATTTTATTTTATTTTTCACTTCATAAAATACCTTACTATCAGTGGGTTTTCCTTATCTATTTCTGGACCTTTATGAATTCTTTGAAACATCTATTTTGAAGGACCATAGATGGAGAAACATATCCTGGAATAATCAAGGAGAAACAGGACGCTCAAACTCAGTACGAGTCTGCCATTTCACGAGGTCAAAGTGCTGGACTGGTCAAGTATGTACAATCTTTGAGAATTGCTGGAGGTACAGGGAACATGCCAGAAGACTGAATAAGAGGCAATGTTTTTCTGATCTTTTAAAGAGAGGGGGAAGCAGACCTAAGAAACTACAGACCATTTGCAAAAATCGTAGCCAAGATTATCAAGCAGTAGGTTTGCAAGCACTTAGAAAGGAACAAAATACCTAAATTATACTTTTCTCATTTATAGATCAGCTGGAAGAAAATTGGAAAAGTTTAGTGTTTCAGTTAATGTTAAAGCAAAAGGTAAAGTTAACTTTGAATTGCATTATGAGCAACTACTCGATCGAAAGCTAGGGAAATATGAATTGATCACCAAAGTCAAGCCCAAACAACTGGTGAAAGACTTTCAGGTAAAATCTCCACCAACAGTTTTGTCCATCTGTCATTATCACCTCATATTTAGAAGGCAGGACCCAATCTCATCTTTTGCTTTTGCTTATACTTAGATTGATACTCACATCTTTGAGCCACAAGGCATAGCCTTTGTAGAAACGGAAAACAGCTTCTTGGGCAATGAAATAAATGATGCTGTCATAAAGACACAGGAGGAGACCGAGGTACATGGCTGCATTTGACCCAAAACTCCTTAGAAAACTCTTAACAACAAGAAATCACTGTTGTATTAATAGTTTGCCTGAGAAGATTTTTATTTGTCTTTAATGTTCAGGCTCATATTTCATTTAAACCAACCTTAAACCAACAAAGGAAAAACCCTGAGTCTGAAGAGACTCTTCTAGATGGAAATTTCATCATACGTTATGATGTTAAAAGGAATGTTCCCGTAGGTGACATACAGGTAAGGTGATGTTTTTAATTCATCCGTGAATCCTACAATGGCCATTATCTAGGGTCTATCCTGAAATGTTCAAGTATCATAAACATTAGACAGTAATGGATATTGTTGTGGGGAGAGGAGTTATGCCATGTTCTCAAGGTATTGCCTTCATCTTATTCCTGTCTTTGAGCTAGAGCAGCCAAGTCATTTTCAGCTTTAAAGTTTTAAAGTTTTCCCTCTTCTGCTGACAGATCCTTTCCATGGATAAGATCTAGCTTGCTTCATGTACTTGCTGATGAGATCAGGGGTTGAGATCTATCCCAATCCTGTTATTTTAGATTATTGAAGGTCTGTTTCCTCCTCTGATCTTTGGGTATTGACCTCTATGGCCATTTTGGCCTGGGCTGCAAGAGGCACTGAAAAAGGGCCACAAGCGATGCTCTTCTGAAACAATGTTAGACAAACATTTAAAAAAAAGACTAGCGTTCTTTGGAACTAGTATTACCCAGAAGCTTACCCTAATTTAAACTGGGAAAGAGAACCACATTCTTCCAGCTGTGTATTGCTGGTTTTGTCACAAATACAAGTTTCCAACTGCTTCTGTCAACAAAGGCAGAGATGGTTTTATTACTTGGTGGGAAGACCTGGTGCCATTTGGCCTGTTCCACAGCCACTTGCTGCTATACCCTTGCAGTGCTAGTCAGGGGTGGAGCTCTGTTTTTGACTACGCCACTCACCTCAGACCTTTCCCTCATCATCTGTTAGCTGACGTTAGTTTTTTGAGAAGGATCTATTGTTTTTTCATGACCGTGCTAAACTCTTATCCAGAAATCACTCAAATGACAAACCTTAGATACAGAGTACCTTCATGCCTTCATCCTGGCTGTAGGTTGGCTGGACTATCTGTTCTAAGTCCCCTCCTACACATGCCATCTCTGTCCCACCATTTCCTTCTCAGGTTGCGTTCAATGGGAAAGAAGAGGAAACCCAGGGGAACCCACCAATCCCTCTTCTCATGAAATGATCAGGACGGCAGCACTCGCTGTCCTCTTGAAATATGTGGCATGTTTTTCTCTCTGCTCCTGGGCTGGAAGATGATACTTTATGTGGCTGTCTCACTGTGTCTTTTAGTATACTTAGCTGAACTCTTAGCTTTGAGTAAGGCTCATTTAGAAAGGCCACATCCTCTGTTTTGGTCAGGGATTCCAATTCAATGATTCGGAGTAATGAAATCTGAACCCAAGGGATATAAACAAAAACTAACCTTGTTTGTTCAAAACTTACTGGAAATGTAATAAAAGCCAACTCTTGAGAATATCAGTTTATTTCCCAGATCTCCCAGATTCCATCATAAATTCATAGTACTTATGCTATATTCTGGTCCCAATTTTTTCCCCATTATCTGTCTATGAGGTACTTCATCTCATCCTTAGACTCTCAACTGGGACTGGCTTAAGCTGTACTGGGATTAGATCTAGTTTTCCCTTTTTATTACTCCATACTGCCCAGAGAAAGCTTCAGTCAGACAATCTGTTAAGCTTTGCCACCCAATAGCTGGAGGAAAAACTTGTGATTGACAGGAACATGGCACAAAAGCAGTCATGGTAGGACAGGGATCAATGGTCAGGTCAGCAAATTTCAGGCTGGAAAACTGCCAGCGGACAGCAGTGTAACTGCATAGCAGGGAACCTATCCTATGAGAAACAGCACACTTTGTGTTGGTCTGCTCCCTGTGGAAAATGTGTTTTTCATACAATAAACTACTGTGTGCTTGGGAGTGCTGAATGACTTATAGAAATGTATTTCTTCAACCAAACTGTATTTTCAGAGTCACCCAGTTGGCAAGATGGGCAGAATATAAATTAAACAAATAAATAAATAGATAAAAGTATTTTTGACCCAGTATCCCATAGAGCTAATTTTGCTTTCTTTATCTTCCAGTACATCAAAATATATATCTGTAGCACGTTAAAATGAATGTTTTGTTCATTTCAGATCGTGAATGGTTATTTTGTCCATTATTTTGCACCCAGGAAAATGCCAGTATTTCCAAAAAATATCATCTTTGTTATAGATCAAAGTGGATCTATGAGTGGCAATAAAATTCAGCAGGTAATTTCTCCCCAAACAGAGCATTTTCTTGAGACTACTAATAGTTTTTGTTGTATTCCAGGCTTAATTACAATGAAAATTATCTCATTTCAACAAGCCACATTCAGGTATTCTCAGCCTCCTCTCTCTTTTATAGCTGTGAATCAAAAAAGAGCAATGATGCTGTAGAGTCAAAATAAACAGCCCTGCTTTCCATCTTTTTTAATGTTCAGATTTATTTCCTTGTTGGCTTTGCATGTATCATTACTTTTGGGTGAATTATTACTACCAAGGTACTTGTTAGTTTGTTCTTTCTCTGTCCCAGTCATTTTGGGTCAGTTGTTTTCTGTTAACTAACCTACCTCACAGGGCTGTTGTCATAAGATGACTTGAGATTTAAGAGGAAAGGTGAAATATAAATCTAGAGAGCAAATAATTGAGCAACTGGCTAAAAGCTTTAGAATGAGCTGTGGAAATAATTACCCTTTGAAGTTGGTTAAATATTCCATCTTATTTGCAAGCCATTAACAACTGCCTCTGTTTTATCAAAGGCAGGCATTGTAATTATGGAATATGTCCTCCTTTGTTTTCTAACTTATATTAAAGGAAAATGAAGTTTCTGTGTGCACAGGTCAAGGTTATACATATTTTCACTTATTATAATAGTTGTCAAAATGGTAGCTTTAGACTTCAGAATTTAACCGTGTGTTGTTTTACTCTTCGTTATAGACTAAAGAAGCATTGGGAAAGATTTTGGAAGATCTGGATTCTAAAGACTATTTTAATTTAATTGTCTTTAGTTGGACTAGTTCATACTGGAAACCCACTTTGTTGCAAGCCAGCGAGGAGAATGTGGAATCAGCTAAACAGTACGTTCAAACCATTGAGGCTGGTGGAGGTCAGTATGAGGACTAAGAAAGTTTGTCCATCTTTACAATACCTATTTAATCAGGAACTCATATCCAAACCTTCTTGATTCCAGTTTTTCATAAAATTACTTGATATATTTTTTGTTTAAAAAAAATAAATTATTACCTCTTCCTTCTTATATTCAACATTGTTCGAAGTATTTTAGATTACATTAATAAAAAATGAGGCTTGTTGCTTTGGGAAAACAGGGAGGTAGGAGTATTGGGTATATTAGGAGCCCAAGTGGCGCAGTGGTTAAAATATAGTATTGCAGGCTAACTCAGTTCATAGTTAAATCCTTCCAAAGTTGATAAAATAAGGATCCAGATTATTGGGGACAATATGTTGAATTGTAAACACCTCAGAGAATGCTGTAAAGCACTAGGGGGTGGTGTCTAAGACTAAGTGCTATTGCTATATTTGCTGTCTTAAGTTGATATTTATTTATTTGTCTATTATCTATCTATCTGTCTTTCTATCTGTCTATCTATCTGTCTGTCTCTATCTATCTATCTATCTATCTATCTATCTATCTATCTATCTATCTATCTATCTATGTCTGAATAAAAATCTCAGCTCAGAGATTTTTTTTAAAAGGCTCAGAGAGCTCCAGGGACTCCACATAAAAATCTGTACTACTACTGCTACTACTAATAAAAATCATTTTTCAGAGGTTTTACAAGTATATAAGAAGCAAAATGGAAAAGGCCAGCGTATAGCAGAATACAATATGTGACTAAAGGAGTGGTGTAAAGGGGAAGGTTTTGCTTATATTAGTCATGATGTCTGTAGCTGGTCCAATGAAAAAATGTACAAAAAGAGATGGTTTGCATCCATCCAAGAAAGGGACTGAGTGACTTTCTCAGTGATCTGAGTGATTTTCTGGAGGAATATTTAAACTACACAATGGGGGCAGTGAGTTAATTGCTACAGAACATCCCTGTCCCTGGCAATCTAAAAATTATAGGGTTATCAGTGCATGTAACATAGATGTGTGTGTGGACAAGAATATCCACCTTGCTGTCACACAAAATCAAGCTTATAATAGTGAATGCCACACAAAGTGCACTAACCAAACAGGTGGTAAGAAATAGGAAAACTCAGGCACCACACAGTTTATGTAGAAAGTAAACACAGGGTCAGACATAAAGGACTCAAATGTCTATATACCAATGCACAGAGTATGAACAGTAAGCAGGGTGAATTAGAAATTCAGGTAAATGAGGGCGGATATGATATTGTTGCCATTACGGAAACATGGTGGGATGAAACCCACAAATGGAACAAACAGCTACAGGGATTTAAATTATTTAAAAGGGAACAAACAAAAGAGGAGGTGGAGTTGCTCTCTATATAAGAAATAACTAGTACATCTCTACAGA
Source organism: Vipera ursinii (assembly GCF_947247035.1). Taxonomy (NCBI): domain Eukaryota; kingdom Metazoa; phylum Chordata; class Lepidosauria; order Squamata; family Viperidae; genus Vipera; species Vipera ursinii. Next base: position 65,702,352 of record NC_139513.1, read on the forward strand.
AACAGAGCACAACAATGATGAAAACTGTCTTGAAAGCATTTGGGTCAATATAAAAGGGGGGGGAATGACATTGCCGTAGATGTATACTATAGACCACCCAACCAAAGAGAGGAAATAGATGAACTTTTTGCTAATCAGCCAACTAAGGTATGTAGGAAGCACATCATAATAGTAATGGGGGAATTTACTTACCCTGACATCAACTGGGAGACAAATTCTGCACCATGTGGAAGATCAAACAAATTCCCGACAAACCTAGCAGACAACTTTTTCTTCCCAAAAGTGCAGAAGGGAACTAGGAGATCAGCCATATTGGACTTAATTCTCACTAACAGAGATGAAATGACAGAAGGTGTTGAAGCCACAGGAACCTTGGGAGGGAGTGATCATGCAATATTGGAATTCAACATTATGGAAGCACAAGCAATAGAACACAGTCAAACGTCTTTGACTTTAAGAGAGCTAATTTCAATAAACTTAGAGAGCACTTGGGAAGAATTTCATGGATGAGAATCCTCAAGAGGAAAACAACTCAAGAAGCTTGGGAAATTTTGAAAAGTGAGATAATAAAAGCCCAGTCTGGCACAATACCAACAAAGAAGAAAAATAACAGCTCTCAAAAGAAACCAGCATGGCTGCACAAAGAACTCTCTGATAAATTTAAAGACAAAAAAGGACAAGTATAAAAAGCAGAAAAAGAGGCACATAACTAAAGCAGAATATCAGCAAATAGCCCGAGTCTGCAAAGATGAAGTGAGGAATGCTAAGGCTCAAAATGAACTAAGGCTTGCAACAAAAGTCCAAAATTTAAAAAAAGCTTCTTTCAACATGTAAAAAACAAGAAAAAAGTTAAGGAAATGATTGGTCCATTAGTGGAAGAAAGTGGCAAGAAGGTGACAAGCAACAGGGAGAAAGCAGAACTATTTAACTCATTTTTTGCATCTGTCTTTACACAAAGGGAAAAAACAGTCCAACCTATCAGAAACAGTACCATAAAAAACAGACTAGAAACACAAGTTAAGATAGGCAATAAAATGGTAAGTGAGCACCTGTTCAGCCTAGATGAGTTCAAATCACCAGGACCAGATGGATTACACCCCAAGGTTCTCAAGGAACTGGAAGATGTGATCTCAGAACCACTGAACCACTATTTTTTTCATAGATTCTGGAGCACTGGGGAACTACCAGAGAACTGGAAAAGAGCTGATGTAGTTCCCATCTTCAAAAAAGGGGAAAAAATAGATCCAGGAAACTACAGACCTATTAGCCTGACCTAAATACCTGGGAAGATTCTGGAAAAGATAATTAAAAAATGAATCAGCGAACACCTAGAGGCAAACAAAGTCACTACTAAAAGCCAACATGGGTTTGTTAAAAACAGATCATGCCAGACAAATCTTATTGCATTCTTTAATCAAGTGACAAAATTAGTGGACCAGAGGAATGCTGTAGATATAATTTACTTGGACTTCAGTAAGGCATTTGATAAAGTAGAGTACAACCTACTACTTGATAAGATAGAAAAATGTGGATTAGACAGCATCATCACCAGATGGATTCGTAGCTGGCTGACTGGCCACACTCAGCATGTGGTCCTCAATAGATCTGCATCTACATGGAGGGAAGTGTGTAGTGGGGTGCCCCAGGGCTCTGTTCTGGGCCTAGTGCTCTTTAACATCTTCATCAATGATTTGGACGACGGAATAGATGGGGAACTCATCAAATTTGCAGATGACACCAAGCTGGCAGGAATAGCCAACACTCCAGAACATAGGCTTAAGATACAGGAGGATCTTGACAGACTTGAACACTGGGCGCTATCTAACAAAATGAAATTCAATGGTGAAAAAAAAAGTAAGGTCTACATTTAAGTAAGAAAAACCAAATGGAGAGGTATAGTATAGGTGGTTGCTTGCTCAATACTAGTAACTGTGAGATGGATCTTGGAGTCTTAATGGACAATGACTTAAATATGAGCCAGCAGTGTGCTACAGGTACCAGAAAAGCCAACCCAGTGCTAGGCTGCATTAACAGAGGGATAGAATCAAGATCATGTGAAGTATTAATACCACTTTGCAATGCCTTGGTAAGGCCACACTTGGAATACTGCATCCAGTACATCACCACAATGTAAATGTAAAAAAAAGATGTTGAGACTCTAGAAAGAGTACAGAGAAGAGCAACAAAGATGATTAGGGGACTGGAGATTAAAACATGTAAGGAACGGTTGCTGGAATTGGGTATGTCTACAGTAGTTTAATGAAGAGAAGGATGAGGGGGGACATGATAGCAGTGTTCCAATACCTCAGGGGCTGCCACAAAGAAGAGGGAGTCAAACTATTCTCCAAAGCACCTGAAGCACGAAAAGAAGCAACGGATAGAAACTAATCAAGGAGAGAAGCAACCTAGAACTAAGGAGAAACTTCCTGCAGTTAGAAAAATTAATCAGTGGAACAACGTCCCTCCAGAAGCGGCGAATGCTCCAACACTGTTTATAAGAAGAAACTGGACAGCCATTTCTCTGAAATAGTATAGGGTTTCCTGACTGAGCAAAAGTAGCGGTCAATTTGATTTCTGTTGGGAAACAAAACCGTAGTGTAGGTGTTGCCATTGAAAAGCAGCATTTATGAACCATCAACTTCACAAAATTAAGAGATCAACAATCTTTTCTCTGGAATGCAGAGATTGGCTGGTTCAATTGTAATTGAAGGTGGTATTCCGGAAAATGTTGCTTTTGAGTGGCTGGATAGTAGAAATAGTGTCAAAGTGCCTTTATTTACCTGTATTTATTTCATCAGCAATGAGACTTAAAACTGCATCTGATTAAATAGATTCCTTCAAATGTCTTGAAATTTCCTCTCTATGTTTTTTTAGGACAATCCCATCACTACTAGCATATTCATTGTTACAATTCTTTCTATTGCAGCAACGAATATTAATGAAGCTCTTTTGACAGCCATTGAGTTTCTGGATCAAGCCACCCGTGAGGAGTCATTGCCAGAAAAAAGCATTTCGATGATCATTTTGCTGACAGATGGTGACCCCACTGTTGGTAAGTTAGGAAGAGAAAAGCCCTTATTGCTATTTATTTTAGTATGTACTTTTGAACAATAACATCATTTTTTCAAAAAAAGTTCATTTAACACAGCCTTATTTTCTTCCTTAGCTTTTACTTCACTTATCGAACTTCACAATATCCTCAAATGTTTCTTGTGACTTCTTTTCCAGTGGTTTTATTCATTCAGCTCCATATCTATGTGCAGTATGTTTGTGTGAAGGTTGGTGAGTGAGTGTGTTGTTAATATGAAGGCCACAGGATTGAGGTTGGTGAAAAGAAAGAAAAATAATAATAATCCGCTATTGATAATGTATATAAATCTTTCCATGTATATTGGAAAACAAACCCTATCATCAACCTTATAATGAGGATCAGCCTAAGGAAAACATTCTGTATGTCTCTTAGCTCTGAAATAAAATCTGCTGATCATTTAAATATTTCAGAAATCGCATCAACGAACTGATGATTATTATAATGCGCATGCCCAAGATGGCGGACGTGCTTGGCTGAGCTCCGTGAGGAGCTCCAGCTCTTGGCGACCCTAGGAGTCCCACAGAGGTGCTCTATGCCCTCCATGTTGGGGTTAGGACGGGCAGACAAAAGGCTGTTGGTTGCCGTTTTTTGGCAGCAGCATAGTCCTCCATTTCGGGAATTGGCTCCGTGAATTCCGGTGACCTTCAGAGGGTCCTTGGCTAAGCCCAGTGGAGCCTGGGAGAACCTAGAAGGCTCGGAAGAGCCGTGGTCCGTGAGGCGCTGATCAGCTGATGGTTGGAGCCGATGGAGCCCGGCAGAGCCTGGGAGAACCTGGAAGGCCCGGAGGAGCCGCGCTCTGTAAGGCGCCGATCAGCTGATGGTCGGAGCCGATGGAGCTGCAGTTTGGAACAGCGCTTGGAATGGCGGAATGGCGGAAGAATTGCAGCGGCATCTGGAGCGACTGGCGGGGAGGTGAGCTGGAGTGCTGCGGCCGCTCCAACGTGGGGACCCACGGCCCAGTGGTGGAGTGAGGACGGTTCATGTTTCAGACGGTTGGGCGGCACAGACCATCTTTACGTCACTCATGCTCCGAGAGGCCAGTTAGACCGAGTTTGCGGCCTACCGGAAGATCTGTGGGGATCTTGGTTTCCTCCCCTATTTGCTCATTTATCGCCTGACTCTCTCCTGACACGGAGAAGAACATTTGCAGCCAGGATATCTTGCCATTTTATGATTCAGCAGGCTTTTATGCCTTGGACTAATAGCTGCTTAATTCTTTTGTCTGCCGCGCCCCCAAAGGATTCAGAAGGACCCGGGTACAAAGTCACTGTGAGAGAGTGGCTTAGACTCACCATCTGCTACCCCCCTAGAGGTGAGAGATCTATGGGGTATGCCTTACCCTGGGCGTGTGTTCCAGACCGCTCCCCAGATCAGACCTACGACCGTCGTGAGAGGACAGTGGTTGACCTGTTCCAGAGGTTCACCCAGCTTGAGTGGCAGTGGAGCTGGGTTGGCGGACTGGATACCCACTCACCTTCTGACTTTAGACCCTCCTGATCAATCATGGGATCGCCTTTTGCTGGACCTGCTTGGACAATCATGACTCGCCTTTGCTATACCAGCACGGACTTGTTCGCCCTCAGGGGTGCCCCCCCTTCCTGGGTGCGACCCGCCTTTTTCTCCACTTCTCCTCTTGATGAAGGGCCCAATTGTTGGGACCCTGAGAGATGGTTGGGCAGGGACAGGAGCCTCCGGTATAAATTTAATAAGAGGCCCCTGGTTAATTTTTTAGCTAATTTTTTGTGGGGTTAGGTAGGGGGGAGGGATTACAGGTTTGGTTGGAAACTGGGGGGTGTCCACCAACTGTTGTTCAGGCCAGGTCCAGGATTGATCAGGGCAGGAGGGAGCTAGGGCTGGTTGCCTCTGGGGCCCCAGAGCGGGATGTGGGATTACCTATTCCCATGACATTAGGGAATGGCAGCAGGTGTATGAACAGAGGGCCGCATCAACATCTGGGAGTGCGTCCCCGCTATCTTCAAGCGGTGATGTGCTCCGACCCTCTGGTTTTGGCCCGTGGTTCTGGGAGCGAGGATGAGCAGCCACCTGAGCTCAGGCTTGTGTATTTTAATGCCAGGTCCATAGTTAATAAGGCTCCTCTCATCTGGGATCTGGTTGAGGGAGAGCATGCGGACCTGGCTTGCATTACAGAGACCTGGTTGGGCTCAGAGGGTGGTGTCCCTCTGGTCGATCTTTGCCCACCATGTTTCCGGGTGCTGCACCGGCCTCGGGCTCAGGGTAGGGGCGGGGGAGTGGCGGTGGTTGTGAGGGAGACCCTTTGTCCGCGGGAGGCCACCGTTGTCCAAATAGCTGGGTGTGAGTCCCTCCTCCTGAGATGTGGCCCTAGGGCTCAGTTGGGCTTGCTGCTGGTGTATCTTTCGCCTAGTCGTGCAGCAGCAACCCTGCCTGAGCTTCTCGATATCCTCTCGGGGCTGGTGATTGAGTTCCCCAAATTTATGATCTTGGGTGACTTTAATCTACCATCCCTGGGAGGATCATCTGAGTTAGCTCGGGAGTTCATGGCTTCCATGACGGCCATGGACCTGATGCAAGTAATTCAGGGCCCGACTCATGTGGGGGGCCACACGCTCGATTTGGTTTTTCTATCTGGACGGTGGTTAGATGATCTGGGTGGGGGTTCTCCAATTGTTATGCCCCAGTCATGGACCGATCATCATCTCCTACAGTTGGTCTTCCGTTTTGCCACTCCCCGTCGTGGGGTTGTTGAACCAATGAGATGGTTCTGTCCTAGGCGCTTAATGGACCCCGAGAGGTTCCAGGCAGCGCGTGGGTCCCCACCTGCCTCCTTTGCTCACAGCTCGGCCGATGCCCTAGTGGAAGCCTGGGAAAAGGCAGCCATGGAGGCACTCGACCGAGTTGTACCCATGCGGCCCCTGACCTGGTGCAGATCCCAGTGGGCTCCATGGTTTTCTGTGGAGCTCCGGGAAATGAAGCGTCGGAGATGGGGCCTAGAGAGCTGTTGGAGATCCAGCCAGTCTGAATCCGACCGATTGTGACTAAGGTCCTTTACAAGGTCTTATCTCGCAGCAATGAGGATGGCAAGGTCTAATTACTTTGCTACCCTCATCGCGTCTGCAGATAACCGCCTAGCCGCTCTGTTTAGGGTGACCCGCTCCCTCCTTAATCAGGAGGTGAGGGAGGAGCCCTTGCAGGGTCGTGCCAAGGAGTTTAGCCAACATCTGTCAAACAAAATCGCTCGGATCCCGACCGGCTTGGACTCTGATTGGGCAGAGTCTGACGATGAGGACATGGGCAGTCTTGTTGATGTTATCTGGGAGGAGTTCGATCCTGTGACTCTGGACGATGTGGACAGGATCATGGGGAAGCTGAGCTCCACCACATGTTTATTGGACCCCTCCTGGCTGGTTTATGCGGCTCGGGATGGGACACGAGGCTGGCTCCAGGCAGTGATAACTGCTTCCTTGAGTGAGGGTAGTTTTCCCGCCACCTTGAAGGAGGCGGTAGTGAGACCTCTCCTCAAGAAGCCTGCCTTGGACCCAGCTGTATTAAACAATTTTCGTCCGGTCTCCAACCTTCGCTTTCTTGCGAAGGTTGTTGAGAGCGTGGTGGTGCATCAGCTCCCTTTGTTCCTGGAGGAAGCTGATTATCTGGACCTGTACCAATCGGGTTTCAGGCCCGGGCACAGCATGGAGACGGCATTGGTCGCTCTGGTGAATGATCTCTTGCAGGCTCGGGACAGGGGTTGTTCCTCTGTCCTAGTCCTATTAGATCTCTCAGCGGCTTTTGATACCATCGACCATGGTATCTTGCTGCGGCGTCTCAGGGGGTTGGGAGTGGGAGGCACGGTTCTTCAGTGGTTCTCCTCCTACCTTCTGGGACATTCGCAGTCAGTGTTGGCAGGGGGGCAGAGGTCGACCTCGAGGCCTCTTGTTTGTGGAGTTCCTCAGGGGTCGGTCCTCTCGCCTCTCCTGTTCAACATCTATATGAAGCCTCTGGGTGAGATCATTTGTGGTTTTGGAGTTGGTTATCATCAGTACGCTGATGATACCCAGCTTTTCATTTCGACCCCAAACCACCCCAGTGATGCCCTCGATGTGATGTCCCGTTGCCTGGAGGCGGTCTGGGTCTGGATGGGGAGGAACAGGCTTCAGCTCAACCCTGACAAGACTGAGTGGCTGTGCGTGCCGGCATCTCGGGAAATTCAGATTATTCCACCTCTTACTATGGGGGGGGAGTTATTACCCCCCGTAGATAGGGCTCGCAACTTGGGTGTCCTCCTAGATTCACAGCTTTCCTTAGAAGATCATATAGTAACTGTGACTAGGGGGGCCTTCGCCCAGGTTTGCCTGGTGTGCCAGTTACGGCCCTATCTGGACCGGGATGCCTTGCATACAGTCACTCATGCGCTCGTGACCTCTTGGTTAGACTACTGCAATGCCCTCTACATGGGGCTGCCCTTGAGGACCACTTGGAGGCTTCAACTGGTGCAGAATGCAGCCGTGTGAGTTGTGTTGGGGGTCTCCCGATACTCCCATGTTATACCTCTGCTCCGTGAGCTGCATTGGCTTCCATTTGCCCTCCGGTGAGATTCAAGGTGCTGGTGATGACCTATAAAGCCCTACATGGCATGGGTCCGGATTACCTATGGGAGCACCTGCGGCTGGCGTCAACTTCCCTTCATCCAGTGCGCTCCCACAGAGTGGGCCTCCTCAGGGTGCCACCGGTCAGAGAATGTCGATTGGTGACCCCCAGGTGGAGGGCGTTCTCTGTGGGCGCGCCAGACCTGTGGAACCATTTACCGGTTGAGCTCCGGATGGCTCCTGACCTCCGCTCCTTCCGACGTGATTTAAAAACTTATTTATTTGAACAAGCCGGCCTAGTCTGATGGGTTTGGGGTTTTAATTATTGATTTTAACTAATTTATTGTATCAGGCACAATTGTTTAATTTGTTTTTAATTTTTGTATCTTGTATTTTTGGTATTTATTGCCCTGTACACCACCCTGAGTCCTTCGGGAGAAGGGCGGTATATAAATCAAATAAATATAAATATAAATATAAATATAAATATAAATATAAACTTCTCTGATCCACAGTAATATTCCATTCTTCATATTACAAATAGGCTATGTTTGTTTTTTGTGATAATAACACTTTGGAAATCTGTAGTGCAGTCATATTCTATTCCGTCTGTTATTATTTTCACATGCCCATTATTCACTCTTAATCCTTTATTTTGGTTCAGTGACACATCTGAGCAAGTTACTTCATGAGGTGCTCTGCCATGTATGCACATACCACGTTCACATCCTGTCTTTTCAGCAGAAAAGGGCACCCAAGACAGCCAGTGCTGATAAAGTACAAAAATTAGCAAATATAATGAATAATTTAAAAGAAAACTAATGCAGATATTTGTGCTTGTTCAAACATATCACAGGTGAAACAATCCCTAAACTAATATACAAAAACATTAAGCAAGCCAATCAAGGAAAGTATTTCCTCTACTGCCTTGGCTTTGGATTTGATGTAAGCTATGGATTTCTGGAGAAGTTGGCCTTAGACAATTCAGGATTCGCTCGACGTATATACGTGGACTCAGATGCAGCCCTTCAGCTCCAGGTAAGAACCGATGTTCAAAACGTGTCAGTATCTTTTGACATACATCAGTAGCACGCTAAAAATAAACTTAATTTTCCTGATTGAAATATGCAATGATTTCCTGTGGTTCTATCTTCCTTTATTTAAGGACTTTTATAGTGAAGTGGCTATTCCCATCCTGAAGGAGATTCATATAAACTACATTGGCAATGCTGTAGAGGATGTCACTGAGAATAACTTTAAGTTGCTCTGTGACGGTTCTGAAATTGTAGTGGCCGGAAAACTTGAGAATGAAATTGATACTTTTTCCTTGGAAGTAAAAGCTCAGGCGGTAAGTACCATGCAATTACTCCTAGTGAAAAAGGTACAAGAGTTCTGTTTCATAGGTGAAATACTGAGCTATGTTTCCAAACTAAGTTCTGAAAAGAAGTAACAGTGTGTTACCTTCAAAATGTTTTAAAAATACAAAATGGAGTGCATCTATGTATGTGTACAAAAACATAGGTGAAGCCGCTGCGTGACATATTGCATGATAAAGAAATCTTAAAGCAAACCGTGAATGAAAGGACTGTAGCTGCTGCTACAAGTTTAGCTGCTGTTAGGATCATTTGCAGGTTAAACCAGATTTTGCCTTCATGCTGTGCAAATGTGGCCAATGAATTCAGTACTTTGAATATGCAATTCACCATTTCATTTGAGAGCTTTAATTTTAATGTGTATAATCTTTTCTTTCTTGAAGGTAGTAAATTGAAAGGGCCTGTCCTTTCAAATATGTTCTGCCAAATAGAATTTGATTGGATATTATATCAATAACTCACCCTGATCCCTTTCCCCATTTTTCAGCATGGAAGCAATTTGACCCTGAAAGAAGATGCTAATGTCGAAGAGAAAGCACAAGTTTTTGAACATCAGAAATACATATATGGAAATTTCATTGAAAATTTATGGGCCTATTTAACCATTCAACAGCTATTAGAAAAGTCGTGAGTGACTATCTTTGCACATTTGGGGGGGACGGTAACTCAAAGAAAATACTTTCTTTTAAATATCCTCGGACAAGCGCTGGCTCTTCGGCTTTGAAACGGAGATGAGCACCGGCCCCTAGAGTCGGAAACGACTAGCACGCATGTGCGGGGGAACCTTTAACTTTTTTAAACTCAAGTAGTTAGTGCTTGAGTTCACAAACGTGCTGGTCACGTACTAATTTCAGTTCTGTTATTCATTCCTGTTTCACTCTTAGTCTATCTTGTCCTTCAGCTTGCTTTACTTTGTGTCTCAGTGAGAAAATATGTATATTCCAAACCACATCTTAAAAAATCCTGATTTACATATAGAATCAGCGGAAACTATGCTCTGTGTTTCAGCATTTTGGAGCAAGGAGCAGGGAAAAAAAATCTGGAAAACCAAGCATTAAACCTCTCCTTGAAGTACAGCTTTGTAACACCCTTGACTTCCATGGTGGTCACTACACCAGATGCTAAAGAGTTGGTTAAGAAACCAACAGAACAAGGTAAAAACCCACATCATTTTTTCTGTGTGCAATATGAACCTCGGAATAGATTGCTGGCCATTTCATTGTCTTCTGAATTTCAATCAGTTGCTAGAAGAATGACCGGGACAATGTTTATGAGGATATCTGTAAGAGCTGCCGTGATGAATTAAGAGTTCTGAAATAAAAACATGGTAATTATGGTGTGTGAGAGCATAAATATAGTATCAGTGACGTTCACACTGAATACAGTATATATATTTCAAGTGTTAACTGATTACCATGAAACAGGATTGAGATTTTTCTAACATTATTTTTATTTTCTTTGAGGAAATATTTTTTTTTAAAAAAACAAAACCCTAATCCTATTCCTTGTTTACTCAATAATATACCGTAACCAGAAATAGATCAAGCTATTTTCTGTATTGTGGTTTTATTAAATATAAACTGAATTTTCTTTAGATGAACTAGATTGATTCACATATTAGATTATTTCAAAATAAAACTGAACTGTGTTCTATCCACTTTATTTTTATACTAAATATATTTTTGTACTATTTTTTTTAAAAAAGGACTAATAAATGGAATGGAAACCAGAAGATTATAGCTGAAAGCTTTGTTATTTTCATTGCCTATCTTGCCATTGTAGTTATTCCTAAATTCCTAGGTTATGTTCTATAAATACTATAAGAACAGATTGTGTGTTGTGATTGTGATTGTAGTTCATAATGTTACAAAGTCTCTTGATGGAATTCTGTGATTCAGAATTCTGAATTAGACTGCAAAAGATTTGGTAAACTAATAAGGTGATGAGATGTAGTTTGGTCCAGTAGTTAAGGCCCCAGGCTAGAAACCAGGAGACTGTGAGTTCAAATCCTACTTTTGCCATGAAAGCCAGCTGGGTGACCTTGGTCCAATCCTTCTCTCTCAGCCCACCCGCTTGACAGGGTTTTTGCTATGGGAAAACTAGGAGCAGGAAGATTTTTGGATATGTTTACCACCTTGAGTTATTTGTGAAAAATAATAAAAGCAGGATACAAAATGAAAATAATAATAATTAAAATAATAATGAGTTTTCTATTGAATCAGGAGGATCTAAGTTCTGTTAACCATAAAACTGACCAGTCTACTTCAAAACAGTTGTAATCTTTCAGCATAAATAATCTCAGAGGTGGGTGAGCATGTTCTCTTTCTTACCCAAGGGGACAGTTCTGAGAATTGAGAATCTAGAAAATGATGAAAAATGAAGCCCACATTGAAATAAAGTTGATATTATTTCTGTCATTTCTTTGTCTAGATAATGAGAAATTCCAGAAAAGAAATCCAGGACTTGCTGGAAATTTACATTCCTTTAGCCACCCATCCCGTGGTATGTTTTATATTTTAGAAATATAGTGCCAGTTTTTATTTCTGACAATTTTTCCCATCATAAAACCCACCTAACATCAGGATTCTTTCATAGGTACACGACTATTGGTTTCTACAAGTTCCAGGCTTAGGGGTCCTTCTGCGGCTGTGACTCAAACACTTGATCACCCAGGTATTTTGTCATCTTAAGTCTAACAAAAATTACTGTTCAGGCTGATAGTTTGATCAGGCTGTTGCCTATATTTTTGTGAAGTGGGTTGCGCATGACATCCTCTCCAGTCGGTAATGAAATCCAAAAAGCTATTTCAGTAGGAAACCTAGGCTTTTCTTAATGCATGTTTTGAAATATTCAAAATAAAAGGCAAAGCTTTGGTTATTTTCAACAGAAGTTACTTTTTTGTAACAAATGAAACAGTGGTGATATGAAAATATTCTATCAATATTATTTTCATATGTTACAAATGTGCATGCATCAGTAGATGTAGATTATGCCATAGGCCACATTATAAATAGAGCCCTTCATTTAGGAACCTGGTTGGGAAGAAGGGCGGCATATTAATTTAATAAATTAATAATTGTTCCCCTTTCTACAATATCATTTCATTTCCCTCCCTTATTTCTGCCCTATAATCATTTTTTAGACAATACTTCTGATACATGACCATAGAAAGACAACTGCCATAAAATTGGGCATAGTCATCTGTGATCTGTTTAACACCATCACAATTTATGACCAAAATTTAATTATGGTCATAAGTCAAAGACTATCTGTACAAGAGAGTAGGCAGGCACACAAATTTGGAATTTAGCAAAGTACTCATTGCTTTAATTGTGTATTCCTCATTGTGCCTGCTTACTCTATTAAAATAAGAGCATGTTATCTGGACTGAGTTCGATCCTGTTTCCCCTGATGATGTGGACAGGATCATGGGGAGGCTGAGCACCACCACCTGTTTGTTGGATCCGTGCCCCTCCTGGCTAGCTTATGCAGCCCGGGAGGGGACACGAGGCTGGTTCCACGCAGTAATAACTGCTTCTTTGAAGGAGGGTGTCTTCCCTGCCGCCTTGAAGGAGGCGGTAGTGAGACCCCTCCTCAAGAAGCCTGCCCTGGACCCGGCTGTTTTAAATAACTATCGTCCAGTCTCCAACCTTCGCTTTTTGGCGAAGGTTGTTGAGAGTGTGGTGGCGCATCAGCTTCCTCTGTTCCTGGAGGAAACTGATTATCTGGACCCGTACCAATCGGGTTTCAGGCCCGGATACAGCACGGAGACGGCATTGGTCGCGCTGGTGAATGATCTCTGGCGGGCTCGGGACAGGGGTTGTTCTGGTCCTATTAGATCTCTCAGCAGCTTTTGATACCATCGACCATGGTATCCTACTGCGGCGTCTCAGGGGGTTGGGAGTGGGGGGCACTCTTTTACAGTGGATCTGCTCCTACCTCCTGGGCCGCTCACAGTCGGTGTTGACAGGAGGGCAGAGATCCGCCCCGAGGCCTCTCATTTGTCGAGTTCCTCAGGGGTCGGTTCTCTCGCCCCTCCTGTTCAACATCTATATGAAGCTGGGTGAGATCATTCGTGGTTTCGGGGTGGGGTATCACCAGTATGCTGATGATACCCAACTTTTTCTTTCCACCCCGAACCAACCCAGCGATGCCCTCGCCGTGATGTCCCGGTGCCTGGAGGCGGTCCAGGTCTGGATGGGGAGAAACAGGCTTCGTCTCAATCCCGCCAAGACTGAGTGGCTGTGCATATCGGCATCTCGGGTCAACCAGACTATTCCATCTTTAACGATGGGGGGTGAGGTGTTACCCCCCGTTGATAGGGCTCACAACTTGGGCGTCCTCCTGGATTCATGACTCAATTTTGAAGACCATATAGGAGCCGTGACCAGGGGGGCTTTTGCCCAGGTTCACCTGGTGCGCCAGTTGCGACCCTATCTCGACCGGGATGCCCTATGCACAGTCACTCATGCGCTCATGACCTCCCGTTTAGACTACTGCAACGCTCTCTACATGGGGCTGCCCTTGAAGACCACTCGGAGGCTTCAGCTGGTGCAGAATGCGGCCGCGTGAGTTGTGATGGGGGTTTCCCGATACTCCCATGTAACACCTCTACTCCGCGAGCTGCATTGGCTTCCAGTTGCCCTCCGGGTGAGATTCAAGGTGCTGGTGATGACCTATAAAGCCCTAAATGGCTTGGGTCCGGGATATCTGAGGGAACACCTGCTGCCGGCATCAACTTCCCTTCGTCCAGTGCGCTCCCACACGGAGGGTCTTCTCAGGGTGCCACCGGTAAGAGATTGCCGGCGGGTAACACCCAGGGATAGGGCCTTCTCAGTGGGGGCGCCTGACCTTTGGAACCAGCTGCCAGTGGAGCTGAGGACTGCCCCCGACCTCCGTTCATTCCGCCGGGGCCTGAAGACCTGGCTCTTTGAGCTCTCTGGCCCAGGCTGAGGATTAATCTTATTTTAACTGGGGTTTTATTTAGGCAGGGACACATATATATTTTTTTTAAAAAAATTGTTTTTAACTTTTGTATTTTGGTTTTTTAATCACCCTGTAAACCGCCCTGAGTCCTTCAGGAAAGGGCAGTATATAAATGTAATAAAATAAAATAAATAAATAATTATTATAATCCCTTCCTCTTCAGTCTCTCTATTCTGCAAGGGAGGAAAAAACATACTTGAGGCACAGGACCACACATCCTGGCTATAATGGTGATCCTGTGACTGAGGAATACTGCAGAGTTTGTTAATATGGGGGACTGTTTCTAAAATTATTATTTTAGCACCACTGTAACTTCCAATGGTTACTAAACAAGGAAGTCAGCAAGTAAGGATTACCAGGTCTTAATCTGATTTTAGTACTTTGTCTCTATGTATATCTATGCAAATTTGTGGGAAACAACATTTATTAATAGTATACATATATTATCTCTCCCTCTGTATATGTGTGTCTGTGCGCGCGCAGATAAATGTGTTTGTGGCAGGTGGAGGGGTGCTTCTTATCTTACCAGTAAAACTGAGACTAGGATTGGTAAGAAATAAATATAATTCTTGTTTTAGATAACGAATTGCTATTCTATGTATTAGAATAAAGTAAAAGACAAAAATGAGCCATCTTCATTAACATGTACACTTCTGCAGGTGATACAGTCTTTAAATCATCAAGGACATATTTGAAGGACCGGAGACCAAAGTCAAGAATGGAAGTGCATTATGACTTTACAACGTTAAAGTCAGAAACGCATGGTCAGTGTCAACGGATTGCCCATATGCAAAAATAGATTGATACAATATCAATAGGTGTCAATGGTTCTGCTATGCAGATAGAGACTTTTGACCATTTCATTTGGGTTAGAATCCCAGTTCAAAAATGCTTTGGCATGTTTAAGGCAAATTACAAAACTTGATTAACTCCCCGACCCTTTGGAATGCCCATCTGGATGCTGGCAGCCCTGCCTGTAATTGACAAGACTAAGCAGTTTCACCCTAACCGTTGGCTTTTGTTTGCCTCCCAGTGTCAAGCTACAAAGATTGCTTGTGCTAGGATAGCCATGCCACTTCTAGCTAAATTACAAGGGGAGAGGGGAACGTATGGAATGCATAAGTGGTTTATATCCCTATGGGAAGCAAGAACCTAGGAGCTATGTTATGGTGAGCAGAGTCATAACAACTGCCTGGAGACTAACTGGACAGTGTGACCTGAGAGGGGAGGGAAGACTTTACTCTTTTAATTATTTTTCTTGCACCATATTGCCAGGGCTGTTTTTCTATTCATTAGTGCCGGTATGCTGTACTTGATAAAGTTTTGCATTAAAGATTGGAATATTGCAGGTGTGCTAACTTCATTGGGATCATCAGCCAGAACCTTGACACACAGCCCCTCCCTCCCCTTTGGAATGCTCACCCCCCCCCCATGCTGGGATAATTAGCAATGTTTGTATTTACATTCATTAGAGAGGAAGGGTTACAGCCCTGAGCACATCATGCAAACAGCCAGTGTATTATTCCCTATTTGTGTGGTGCTTATTCTCTTGTAACCTCTTCATCTCCAGTTTCTTCATTCTGAGAGGCGGTAGGAGGGGATACAAAAGAACAGGTCAGGCACAGGAGAGATTATGTAAAGAGATCATTTTTTTCCTTCCCCTCCCCCCCTTGTGTAAGCAATCTCTCCTTTCTGTAAAGTGGGGGGGGGAAACAAGCAATGAATCTGTACTTCGTTAATCTTAAAGTAGACACTATTATTTTAAGAATAATATTAGCATCAGAGTAGAAAAACCATAGGATTATTATTTATTAAACTTATATGCCACCCCTCTCACCACTAAGGTGTCTCTAGATATCCTTTTGAAGCATCTCAAATGGAAAGCAAGTGAGGCTGTCAGTTTACTTCGTCTTCATATGTTTTGACTTCATAAGTGCAACTTGGGTTTAAATTACAGTGAACATATTTTCTTGATGGGGAAAAAATGACAAACCTGAAAAGGAAGCAAATATGAAAGAGGTTCATAAGGATTTAAAAGTGTTTGTGTTTATATGCTTCACAAAGGAAAATTCAAGAGCAAAATTAAGAAAATAAAACATTAAACTAAATGAACCTAAACAAGGACAGTTTTCTGAAATAAAGATCGTATGGCACTGTAGCCTAAGTGGACCATGCCAGCTCATTAACAGGCTATTTTATTTTTTTACTGAGTGAAAAATCCTGACTTTTAGGATGCTGTGCATGGTCATTTGATGAAACAAATTACCCCCATGAAGAATTTGACAGCTCTGTTAATTAATATTTAGTAAACTTTTGCAGCCTGCTGTTGACACTAATTATAATTAGCTCAATTTTGTCAGTCATAAGGCTTAGCTAAGATATTAGGGATCTTGGAGAATTCCACAAATCAGTATAAAATACATACTAATAATTACTTTTCTTTCCAGGATTTTCTGGGACTGTAGATCCCCATTTCCTTTTTCAACAACCTCATGAAAAATTTTTAGTTTGTGTAACTTTTAGTCATCAGCCAAAAACAACCTTAAATCTGTTGTCTGATCCAGAGAAAGGTAAGTGATTTCCATAAAGAATTGGGTAGATCTGAATATTCAAAGTTCTATGGGAATGTTTTCCTTGTAACAATCTATGAAAATCTATTCTTTTCTGATTCTTGTTTTTGCTGACTGTTCTTTTCATCCCATTTCAGACAAATGCATTGTAACTTGTTGCAAATTCCAATATGTATATGTGGGTGTACTGACTTATCTTTGTTCCTAAATCCACTGATTATTTGTGATATTTATTTTAAACGTTGGAGATTTCTATCAACTCTTTATTGATTGTCTTGTATTATATCTGCTGCACAGATGTAAAAAATATTTAGCAGCATTGGCATGATAGATTAATGCTTGTCAGCTATCTGGATAAAAAGAGATTTTGTAATTATTTGTGTAATGTAACTAAGTCATCTCCAAATTAAGCTTGACTGCTGGTGAATTTCATGGACATGTTTAAACATCTTTTCCCTGGAGGTAGATGTAGAAATAGTAGACATAGATATAGTGGACATAGATGTAGACGTAGAGAGCTTTTCTATCTACCTAGTAATCTGCGGTTTTATGGTGGTCTCCCATCTAAATCCTAAACGGGTTAAACTCATCTTAGGTTTTAAGTCTAAATAAATTGAGCAAGGTAGTGCACTGAATTGGCAATCAGATTAACTAAAGAGCAATCTTGTGAGATTCAGATGTTTTTTATTCATTGTATGGCAATTTATATGGCAATTATTTCTGTACTAATGAATGTTAGGCAAACAGTAATACATTTCCTGAATGTTCCTTTACATATTTGTAGGGATCCAAGTGACTGGCAAGTTTGGTG
Source organism: Vipera ursinii (assembly GCF_947247035.1). Taxonomy (NCBI): domain Eukaryota; kingdom Metazoa; phylum Chordata; class Lepidosauria; order Squamata; family Viperidae; genus Vipera; species Vipera ursinii. The sequence goes on from NC_139513.1 coordinate 65,719,742, forward strand.
AAAACAAGCATTTTACACAGTTTGAAATAATTTATCCGAGGCTTAACCTGGAACTAAATGTGTCAACAAAACAAATCACGCTGAAAAGTAATGGCTCCAGTGACTCTTTTTTGTGGAATGACACAGAAACTTTAACAATTGAAGGGTAAACTTGTTGTTTTTAGTTTTCTTTTATAGACAATTGAAATCTCCAATCCCTAAAACGTAGTTTCTTTTGCATAATCTGTCAGACTGAAAGGTGTCCTTTCTTCCTCCCAGAAACAGTCCACATAAAATGAAAATCTTTGTATGTCAGGCTGCAATATTAATAATATTGAATTGGCTTTATTTTTTTACCTCCCTGGATATAGCTTTAAAACATTTTACTGTAGCTTTAAAACATTTTACTGTAATAGATACTTCATAATATATGTTCAGAAAGAATATCATTCTTTAAACCCTTATGAGGCCTACTCTATTAGGAATCTGCCACTATGGAGCTTTCTTAAAATTGGCTTATGATGTTGTTTATACAATCTCAAGGAACAGTTAGTAAAATTGGCTTATACAATCCCAAGGAATTGTTTATACAAGCCCAAGGAATAGTTAGTAAAACTTTTTTTTTATTGAAAAGTTTTATCATACATTTTATCTTTAACAGTCCCCCCTACCCCTCCCCTATCCCTCCCTCCTTACCCCTCCCCCCCTCCCCACCCCCCCCCCGACTTCCCAGAGCTAAGTACAAGGTATAAAAAACAAAAAAAGCATAAACAACCATATGCTAATAACCGTAAACTCTAAAATCTATCGCTCTCTAGCTCATATAGGATAACTACAAACACTATTAATATAGAATATATATATAAAAAAAACAGAAAAAAAAAGAAAGGAAGACTTATTCAAATGCTACATGAAACTTCTTAGTCCCATATTTGTTCTGGATATACTCAATCCATTTTCTCCACTCCATAATATAGCGTTCTTGCGAATGATCTTTCAAATAAGCCGATATCTTTGCCATCTCTGCCAGGTCAGAAACCTTTAAAGTCCATTCTTCTATAGTCGGCAGTTCCTCCTTCTTCCAATACTGACCTATTAAAAGTCTTGCTGCCGTAATTAAATTCAACATCAACTTAGTGTCCACAACTGTAGCATCTGTAATTATTCCCAACAAAAAAAGTTGCGGACAAAACTTTATCCTTTGCTTAAAAATCTTCTGCATATTCCACCAGATTTTTATCCAAAAAGCCTTAATCTTTTTACAAGTCCACCATATGTGAAAATATGTTGCGTCTTCGTCACCGCACCTCCAACATTTAGGCTGATAATTCGGATACATACTTGCAAGCTTTTTAGGATCTAAATGCCATCTATAAAACATTTTATAAAAGTTCTCTCTTAGATTTTGAGCTTGTGTGAATTTTACGTTCCTCACCCAAATCCTTTCCCACGTGTCCATTGTAATAACTTCTTGGATATTTTGGGCCCATTTAATCATACAATCTTTAACAAACTCTGTTTCTGAATCAATTTCTATCAATGCAAGATATATCCGTTTGATATGTGCTGGACCCTGATTTCTAATTTGCTTTATCAAATTTTCATCAGTCATTGTAAAACCAGTTTTCTGATCTTCTTTCCACCTGGCCCGTAACTGAATATATTGAAACCAAGTTTGAACAATCTTCTCATCTCGCAAGAGGCTATATGGTTTCAGACACCAGACATTTCTTTCCAAACTTAAAATCTCCTTATACGTAGTCACATCATGTTTGAAACCAGCATGTATATTTTCTATTGCGTGTTTTGGAATTGCCCACAATGGTATCTTGCAATCTAGCTTATGTCTATACTTCTTCCAAACTCTCAACAATGCCTGTCTTAAAATATGCACTCTAAACACATTGTCTACCTTCTTGTCATACAACAAATATGCATGCCAGCCAAACAACAAGTCGTGGCCCTCAAGATTTAATAATCTCTCTTGTGTCAAATTAATCCAATCACTTATTCCTACTAACGCAGCAGCTTCATAATATAGTTTAAGATTGGACATTTTAAGACCACCTCTCTCACGAGTATCCTGCATAATCTTAAGTTTAACTCGTGGCCTTTTCCCTGCCCAGACAAATTTATTGATACCTCGCTGCCATTCCTCCAAATTAGAATCTTTCTTAAGAATCGGTATCATTTGAAATAAAAATAAAAATTTAGGCAAGACGTTCATTTTCACTGCTGCGATCTGTCCCAACAAAGACAATTGCAATTTTTCCCAACTCTCCATTTCTTTTTGAATTTTCCCCCATAGTTTTTCATAATTATTTTTATATAACTTTGTATTAGAGGGCGACAAAAACACCCCCAGATATTTAACCCTTTTAACAATCTCAAATCCAGTTAATCCTTCTAAGAGAGCCTTTTGCGAAACTGTCATATTTTTGGCCAGAATTTTGGTTTTCTGTATATTAACTTTAAATCCAGAAACCTTCCCATATTGTGTTATTATCTCCATCAGGTCCACAACAGAGTTCTCTGGCTGGGTCACTGTAACAACCAGATCATCTGCGAATGCTCTCAGTCTATAATCCTGATCTCTAATTTGTATACCCTTAATTTTTTCCGAATTCCGTATTTTAACCAATAATATCTCTAATGTTAACACAAATAACAAGGGCGATAACGGACACCCTTGCCTTGTGCCCTTCTCAATATTACATGCTTCTGTCAGGCTATTATTAACTATAATTCGGGCAGTTTGTTTTTGATATAATGCCCTAATCGGTTGTAAAAAATTTTTCCCCAAAATCCATTTTATCTAAAACTTTCATCAAAAATTGCCAATTCAGTTGATCAAAAGCTTTTTCAGCATCTAAAAAGATTAGCGCCGCAGGGATCTGGTTGTTCCTTTCCAAAAACTCTAACACATCAACTATATGCCTCACATTGTTTTTCATTTGCCTACCACTAATAAACCCCGTTTGGTCCCCATGAATCACCTGTTGCAGAACCCTCATCAGTCTATTAGCCAACACCTTAGCAAATATCTTGTAATCTGTATTTAAAAGCGATATCGGTCTATAATTTTTAACTTGAGTAGCATCTTGGTCTTCCTTCGGAATCAAGGAAATAAAAGCTGTTCTCCAAGACGGTGGCACCTTTCCCCCCCTCTGGATTGTCTGGAACAGTTCCTTTAACGGTTTTATCATCTCTAATTGTAGATTTTTGTAATAAGCCGCAGTCAAACCATCCGTACCTGGTGCTTTATCCACCTTCAATTCCTTAATTGCTGTAAAAATTTCTTCTTCTGAAATCAATTGATTGATCCCCTCTTTTTGTACTTGCGTAAGAACCGGGATGCTAGCATTCTCCAAATATATATCAATGTCTTTTTCATTAATCTTCTCCTTAGCATATAATTTAGAATAAAAATCCACAAAAGCATCCTTAATAAGGTCCTGTTGAAACACAACCCTTCCTTTATTCTCAATTCTGTCTATATTAGAAGCCCTTTGCTTTTTCCTCAGTCTATAAGCTAACCATCTACCTGGTTTGTTAGCGTTGCAAAAGGTATTATGCTTGGCAAACCGCAAATTGGTTGCCACTTGGTCAGCCATTAATTTATCAAATTGTCCTCTTAACAGTTTAATAGCCTCCTTAGTCTTTACATCCTCTGGATTCAAAATCAAAGCCTTTTCTTTTTCCTTTATTTCATTCTCCAATTCTTTCCTCCTAGCTTCCACAGCACGTCTATGTTTATTGTTCATATATATCAACACCCCTCTCATATAGGCCTTGCTAGCATCCCACACCATGTCCATAGAGGTGCCCTTATTCATATTAATTTCAAAAAAATCCTTCATCCGCTGTTTACATTCTTCCACATTTCTCTGATTTCTAAACAAATTCTCATTTACGCGCCACGAGCGCCTATCTCTATTTTCCTTATTAATCTCTAACCAGACTGGGCTATGATCAGAAATAGTTCTTGCACATATCTTCACCTTCTTAATCCTTGAAAAAAAGTCATTAGTCAACAAAATAAAATCAATCCTGGAAAAAGATTGATGTCTGTCAGAAAAAAAAGTATAATCCTTTTCATACGAATGTCTTTCACGCCAAATATCTCGCAGTTCCAAGTCATCCTTCATTTCAAAAAAGGATTTAGGCAGTCTAGCATGACTTGGGACGCGCTTAAAAGCTCCAGCCTTGTCCATCTGTACATCCAAAACACCATTCCAATCCCCCATAAAAATAAAAGATTTATAATCCAACTGGGTAAGCTTTGTATGAAGTAAACTAAAAAAATCAGCTTGTTGTTGATTAGGAGCATATAATCCAACTAAAAGCGTCTTTTTACCTTCTAGCAGCAACTCTATCATAACGTATCTTCCATGCTTATCTGCTTCAATTAAATCCGCTGTTAAAGCACTTTTAACATAAACAACCACTCCATTTTTCTTATTCATTGCAGAAGCAACAAATTGCGTGCCCAACCTTGAGTTCAATAAATACTTTTGGTCCACAACCCTAATATGCGTTTCTTGCAAACATATAACATCTATCTTGAATTGTTTTAAATATTGAAAATCTTTCTTCCTCTTCTGTGGTGAATTTAGTCCATTAACGTTCCAAGTTAAAAATTTAGTTGCCATGCATATCATCCCAAAGCTCTTGGAGCACTGCTTTAATAGGACTATCTTTTTTAGGCCGTGCTCCTCCCACTGCTTGGCTGTAAGTACGTTTTGAAAGTTCCATAGACTTCTGCTGATCTTGTTCTTTTATTTTTTTTGATCGTTTTAAAGCAGCACGCGTCACCCTCTGCTCTCTAGGATCATCCAAAGAAGTTGTAGCTTGGTCTCCTCCAGCACCATTCTCCTCTGTCTGTCCATCTTCAGCCTCTTGATGTTCTCCTTCTCCAGATCCCTTTACAGCTTCCAGAAGTGATAGTGGGGTTGCTTTTAAAACGTTATTATAAAAATCACGCGCCTGCATCACAGTGGCCAAACGATACCTTTTACCTTCATGCATCACCATCAACCCAACTGGAATCTCCCATCTGAACCTTATATCTCGTTGCTTGAGCTCTTGCACAAGAAATGTAAAATCCTTCCTTCTCCTTAAAATCTTTGGAGGAATTTCTTTTAAAACCAAAACTTCTTGATCAGCAATCACAACTTTAGTATCATAGGCAGCTTGAATAACTTCATCTCTAATTTCCCTCTTTGCAAAATAAACCACCACATCTCTAAGTAGCTTTCTCTGTCTAGCAATCCATGAATTCACACGAAACACTTTATCCATGCCTCCCTTTATTTCAGATGCTGGCTGATTCAATACTACTTCCAGAGCCTCCGAAATCAGCTGCTTTAGGTCTTCCTTAATATTCTCTTTTAAACTTCTGATTCTAACAGCATACTGCATCTGGTAATATTGAGCAAGACTCAGTTCTCTGTCCATTTTGTCTCTTAAATCTTCATTCTCCAGTACTTTTGCTTCTAATATGGCATTCTTTTGAGTCAAATCTTCCACTTTTTCATCCAAATCTTCCACACATTCAGCCACTTTATGCACTGAAGACAAAATGTCTACCTTCATCACACTAAACTTCTCTTCCATCCTCTCTTCTATTCTCTCCTCCAATTTCTCCAATTTCTCCTCCATCTTTGCAAATTTATCACCCATTGATTCCAGAATGACCTGGGCATGTTTTTCAAGAGCATCTTGTAGATCCTTCGGTGTCAATACATCAGGAGGAAGCAACGCTGACAATGATGACTGTTGCACCGGAGAAGTTCCAGCACTCCGAAGAGTTTTTGGGGGAGGTTTAGCCGCCATCTTTACTTTCACTTGCTACGCACTTTCACTTTTAAATTTATAAAGTCCATTAAGCTAGAAAGCAGTAATAAAAGTCCTCTTCACCTTTTCCTCCTGTACCGCTCTGCCTGCTCCTTTTATTCCATGGTCTTTCCTTCTGGCAGGGGTGGTCGCAAACGCCTGGCTCCGCTCCAGAAATCACGGAGCAGAGACGCTGAACAGCTGGGAGCAACCCAGGCTGCGGGGGAGTTCAATCCTTCAGCCGCCCAAGCTATAAGCTCAGGCGGCCCCGGAGAACTCAACCCCTACCTGGGGCCTCACCCCCTCCTCTTCACCCGAGGAGGGGGCTTCAAATCCACCCGAACAGCTGATCGGCGCTGTTTCGGGTGGAAACAACACAGCTGAGCCGCGGGCAGCCCGAAAAGGCTGTCTCCGGCGCCGCGCCACCACCGGAAGTCGTAAAACTTTGAGTAAACCAATATGACCACTTGCTATTGCATTTGTAGGTAAAATTTCTCACCTCTAATTTACACTCCTTCATTAAGATAGAATTAAAGACTAATGCAGCCAATACAGCATTTGGTCAGTTTGTTATGGAAATATTTGAACATAGTCTCTTTTTGCATAATTTATCAGAGTAATAATTTAAGAAATTATGTTTGAGAATACAAATAAATTATTCGGATATTTGAGATGCATTGCTTAGATGGTTCCCATTCCAGCTAGACCATCGGCTTGAAATTCAATCTGATTAATCCTTCCATGTTGCAATTTTTAGTTCTTTGTTCCTTGGAAAAAGGTGGTGGTTTTAATTCATTTAAATAAAATGAAATTAAATCTAGGTGATATAAAAACTATAGTATCCTTTGTCTAATTTTTCAGTTGTTAACTAGATATTAGAAAGACTTACAATGCCTGAGATTTAATAGGATTCAAATTACCAGCTTCTTTTCAGTCTGATTTTTGCTCTTATTAGTGATTGAAACTGTTTTTGGTAATCCGATGTATGGCCATGATGGAAATAGAAACATGGCAATAGTATTGATCTTTCTGATGAATTAGCAGCTTTTAAAGATGGTGATCATACTGTCAGGATTAATACAACATCCTTTTTAAGTATACTGTATATACTTGGAATTTATTGCTCTATTATCTTTCTTCTGTGGTTCTTCTAGATTTAAATTTATATGAATGGTATTTGATACCCACATAAAATTAATCAGAAGGAGACAATGGAAATCCTAAACTGGTATCTGAAAACAATTCCAAATTGATAAAGGCAAATCATATACAATTCTGATTTCTCTTGATTGTTTCTAAGTCAGCTTTGTTTCTAAGTCAGCTTTACCTATGTAATTGTTTCATGTTGCCTTCTATAGTATCTTTATTTATTTTTCTCTTTTTTAAAAAAAGGTGGGGGATGTGGATAGTTATTTGATAAATATCCATCAAACAGATGGGGGAAACAGTTGAGATTTTGCCTTCTCCCTACAGTCACAAATCTAGATAAGCTATTTAAGACTCTTTAATAAAAGCATAAGATGTAAGCCTGAAAACAAGAAGTGATTTTTGGTTTTTTTTTTGTGTGTGGTTTTTTTTAAATCATCCTCTTTTTGTTGTAATAGATGATGCCTTCCATCAATGGAGGGACAGCAATTAAAAACTGCCTTTAAGGTGTTGCTTGAATAAGCATTTTCTAATTTTCTGTAAGGCCATTGTGCTGGAAACTGCTGTGTAAATTACTTCCGGGAACGGTACAGTATAAGGGATATATAATAAGAAACAAATGCAAAAATATTCATTTACGTATGGTTTATTAAAATTGTGTTTACCAATAACAGTATGAGCAATATTAAATTACTACATCAGCATGACAAATTGTCAAAGGAATATTAGGAAATAATACAATTTGTTTTACCTTAGGCTAAACATTACACTGACAAGTGGAGAAAGTCTCTTTCTGTCAGGACCAGACAACATTGTGACCAAAATTTTCTATATACCTCCTCCACTGGATCGGCTTGGGTTGTACTTTGAGAATAGCAATTCCTTTTCTAAACAAGTTACTGGACTTCTTGGTAAGTATTTAACTACTGCTGTTGACTACAGTAATACAATTTGGAATTAAATTTGGCTTTTTAATATGATCATAGTATCCACAAAGCACCTTATCCACGTTATCTTGCTAGTCTTGCTAGATAACCCTTTGAGGTACATGAGCATTAAAAAGATAAATTTGCCCTTGAATCAGTGTTGACTTTTAGTGACTTCATGAACATATAAATAAGTTTTCTTATAAAAAGAAGCTTCCTAGTGATTCAGAAGAGTACAAAGACTGCATCTATAGAAGCGCTTATTTCTTCAGAGTGAGGAAAAAGAAAACTGGATTGTTTCCTTTTTCCTTTCTCGTTTTGAGAAATATATCTTTGCCTCTATTTACATTATTTTTTAATCAAGGCTTCCTGATCACAGTGTTTTGTAATAAAGATATTGATGTAGTAAATCAGAGCCAATCCTAGTGCTCTTTGGAAACTGCCTTCCAGGGTTACAAATGGTGTGTGTGTGTGTGTAAAATTTGTGGGATTTGGAGAATAAAACACAACAAGTTTGTTGAACACTCTGGATGTTCAAGTTCTTGTGTAATTGTTTGCTGCTCATCGTTGCTCAATTGTTTGTTGCTCAATCATTTACCCTCTGTGAGTTTGGTCTCAGCTGAGCAGAGAACAAACATGTCTTGTATAGTTTTTCATTAATCATTCTCCCTACTCTTGGCACTTGAAATATTCCATCTTTCTTCACCTAGAAAAATAATAATAATGTTTGATATTTTTATTCAAATTGGCAAACAAGCAATAAATGGAAGAGGAAGGAAATACATAATTCCCCTGAAATTTGAAATAAAATAAATAAACAAGCTTGTGGCCTATAACAGAAACTACTGCATTTTTTTTCTTGTGAAATTTGCCAGGGTTTATTCTCTAATAAGGGATTAGCAGCCTTCCAAATTTTTAAAATGAGAAATTTAAAGCCACTTATTATTTCCAATCACAGTCCGAACATATGTGTTGAAGGTTTTCATCAAACTATGAAAGCAATATCATGGTATCGTGATTCATAACATATATGTATCACAATACACCTACTGTATGTTGTGGAGCCTGCATTGTGATAGTGCAATATGGCTTTTGTCATTTGTTCATCCCATGCATGTCTCTGAGTCAATCAGAGATTTGCATTTTTAAATCAAGATCTGAATTCACACCTGAAATAGAAGTAGGCATTCTTTTAAATAATCCAAGATGGGCAGCTTAACCTACCCCAAACTGCAACTAAGTACCAGCATAGAAGTGAGAGGACATGATTGCAAGCTATTTCGTAGACTGTTTCATTTAAATGTGAGATTTGCTTCATGGAGGATGTTAGAAATTCTGTTAATATGTAGCTCTACAGAACAAACAGAATATTCAGTCACTATGTGCTTTACTGCTTAATTGTTTTTTTTAACTGTAACAGGAAAGCGGAAACTTCACTTAGAACAAAAAGGACATAGAGCAGACTTGTCAAACTCGTGACATCATGTGACGTCGTGAGATGTATCGGGACTGTTTTGCCATTGCCGGCAATGGGGTGGGGGTGGCTTCCAGATGACACATCCAATAGTTTGACACCCCTGACATAGAGTATATACCATAGATCCAAACTTGTAAATACTGCTATCCACTGGCTAAATACTACTGTAATTATTGCATAAAATACATTCCAACAAAATGTATTCCAGCAGAGGATAAAGCCAAATCTATTGCCTGCACTGATTATGATGGTCTTGGAGAAGACTATATGGCACACTCTAGCCATGGATGAAGCTTTCTGAATAGAAAAGTAATTTCAAAATTAACTAGTAGCACAATAGTGCATCAAAATTCCAGAAATGTTTATATCTCAGGGGCTCCCAACCCCCGGTCCATGGACCGGTACCGGGACACAGCATGACAGAAACCGGTCCACACAAACAAGCAAGACCCATCTGTGGGATGCAGGCAGTACATGAAAACAAGTCCCCTCCAGTCTGCAGAAAAACTCTCTCCACGGAACCAGTCCCTGGTGCTCAAAAGGTTGGGGACCTCTGTCATAACTCATAAATGTAAGAGTTAGTTGAAAAAGCACAACAAAAGTGTTCTGAAGTTTAGATTGTAGCTTTGAATTGCTATGGGCTGATTAAAATATAATCCCAAAATATGCAGTTAAAATGCTGAATGATTCATTGATCATAGCTACTTAAAGAAAAGCAAAGGGAAAATATTTAACAGACCTCAAATGTGACAGATTTAAGCAGAATGTAATCTGCCTCTAGATTGTCTAGGCTATTACATTAAAAATTGTAATTGTGGGTTTGTGTCTTTTTGTGTTTTCCAGGTCAGTTTTTCACTAATACATCTTTTGAAATACATTCTGGCCAAGTAAGACTCATTTCTGTACAGGGACAGCTGTATGTATCCACCAGGTGAGAGAAACCAAAAAGTACTTACTTGATAAACTATGTTCACAGAAGAACGGTTGCAGGAATTGAGTATGTTTAGTCTAGTGAAAAGAAGGACGAGGGGTGACATGATAGCAGTGTTCTAATATTTGAGGGGCTGCCACAGAGAAGAGGAGCTCAATCTATTTGCCAAAGCACCTGAGGGCAGGACAAGAAGCAACGGATGGAAACTAACCAAGAAGAAAACCAACCTAGAAATAAGGAGAAATTTCCTGACAATGAGAACCATTAATCAGTGGAATGACTTGCCTCCAGAAATTGTGGATGCTCAAACACTGGAGCTTTCTAAAAAGTGATTGGACAACCATTTGTCTATAATGTTATAGGGTCTCCTGCTTGAGCAGGGGGTTGGACTAGAAGACCTCCAAGGTCCCTTCCAACCCTGTTATTCTGTTGTTTTTGTTGCCTTTTTTCTAGACTAAAAATTTTAGTCTTTAGAACTTAGCTTTTATCATGGATTTGAGAATGCAAGTGGGATGGAGTTGTGGAAAAGGTTTACTTAAAGTCAGAGGATTCTCACAAGTGTTAGAATTTAAAAATTTTGTAATGATTTATTCAGTCCTTGATTTTGGAAGCTCTGTCAGAAAGGTCTACCTTCCTTTGAGCTCTCAGAGAAGAGAGATACAAATATTGCATTATGTCACACACCCATGGATAGGACTTTACATATGTTCCACTGTACCTTTTGGACAGCTGTGTGTGATTTTTTTCTATTTTTTACATTGTGTGGTATTTTCAGTTACGCTGATTAACAGAAGGCATCAACTAACCAATTTCATTCTTACTAGGTTTTCCTCAGACATGGTGTATCCCATGTAATTTGAACCCCTTAGAATAATACCCAGATACCCCTATTCTAGGATACCCAATTAGAGGTGAAACCAGTCACATAATGCCTCCTAGTGGTCCATGTTATTGATTTGCAGTAAATTTCTTTTCAGTATAACTGTAATATTCTGTTAAACCTTTTAAAATAAAAAGTACTGTAATGTGCAGACCCCTCACTGCAAATCTAGGATAACCAAAGCAAATAAGCTAATCAGACAATAATTTAATACCACTAGTGGTTTATGTCTGGCTATAGCTTTTATCATTAATAAATCTAACACTTAACACTTCTATTTTTTTATTTTTCAGGAGACGTGGGAAGGATTATAGAACTGGATCTAGTCAAACTGAACTTTTCTGCTGGCCACTGCAAATAAAAAATTAAAGAACACACAACAGCAGAAGATTTTTACTGCCTAATGTCCATGATTTTATTGAATAGCATAAAATCTTCCACGTTTTTCAGTTTAATTACATTATGGACATAAGAGTGAATGGCCACACTTGTTGAATAACACTGCTATGTCCATAAAATTTGGTACCTTGTGAAAACCTAAATTCAAAGAACTGATTTTGTTTTCTAAAAAACCCCCCCCCCAAAGCCTATTATTGTCCTTACTAAGAAGTCATATTTTTTTCCAATTTAGTTCAAAATGGCATATGTTATTGTGATACAAATGAATCTACATTGCCTTATTGGGTTAATAATAAAGAAAAATTGTTTCTGATAAGTGTAACAATAATGACATCTTGCCAGTTTAATAAAATAATTTTAAAAAAGGAGTTTGGGACTGAGGTTGCAGGCAATTAATGTAACAAGTCTATATTAGATTATATAAAAGTATATAATTGAGCAATCAATTTCTCCCCTAGATGGAAATGCACAAACCCACAACCTCCCCCTCAAAGAAAAAATGCAGACACCTAGCAAAGAAACAACACCAAATATCCCTTAAAAAGTCACATCAACAAACACACCTGAGACAAACAGAAAAGCACCTCAGACTGCACACACACACACCCAAAAAAGAAGGCAAGTTCTGGTGATACGAGATTCTATACTCAAAGGAACAGAATCAGCCATCTGCAGGCCAGACATACAATCCAGGGAGATCTCCCTGGAGCAAAAATCAAAGATGTGGCTGAGAACCTAACCAAAATAATTAGGCCCACAAATTACTACCCTCTCCTATTCCTTCACATTGGGACAAATGACACAACAAAGAACCTGAGCACAATACTGAGAGACTATAACCAACTAGGCAATAAAGTTAAGTAGTTAGGAGCACAAGTAGTGTTCTCATCAGTACTCCTAACAAAAGACCAACACCCATTGAAAAAAAGAATTCTAGAAATAAACCACTGGCTAAAGGGTTGGTGTCGCCAAGAAAACTTTGGTTTCCTGGACTATAGACTGCATTTCCTATGCAAGAGACTCTTGACAAGGGATAGGCTGCAGGGAAAAATATACTTGGAAAAAGTCTCATTAGAAGGCCTTTAAACTCATTAGAAGGGCTTTAAACTAAAATTGAGGGAGGAAGAGTGACCAATCATTAGAATCTCTAGAATACAAAAGCAATCACAAATCCCAAGAAAACAAATCAAACAAAGAGGTAGGGAGTGATGAGAAAAAAATAAAAAAATCAAACAACAATCAGGAGATCCTGGAAACATACCCATGGACAGACATAAAAGCCTTAAATGTTTATATACTAATGTTCAAAGCTTGGGGGACAAACAGGGTGAACTAAAAGCAATAGTACACAAGGGTGGGTATGACATAGTTGGCATTACAGAAACCTGGTGGGACAAAATCCATGACTGGAATGGACTGATGGATGGATACAAATTGCTCAAAAGAAACACAACTACAAAAAGAGGAGGAGGAGTTGCACTATATGTAAGAAAATACTACATATCTACAGAAATGCACATGATCAAAGATAAACATTCTCCAGAATCTATATGGGTCAATATAAAAAGAAAAAAAGTGACATTGCCATAGGGGTATACTACAGGCCACCCAACCAATCAGAAGAAACAGGTGGACTCTTTGCCAACCAGTTAACAAATGTATGTACAAAACATACCACAGTAGTAATGGGAGACTTCAACTACCCAGATATCAGCTGGGAGACAAACTCTGGAGCAAGCAGGAAATCAAACAGATTCCTAGCCAACAACTTTGTCATCCAAAAGGTAGAGGAGGGAACTAGAAGTAAAGCTATACTGGACCTAATTCTTACTAATAGAGAAGAAGTGATAAAGGGAGTTGAAGTTGCTGGAACCTTGGGGGAAAGTGACCATGTCTTACTGGAATTCAATATCATGCAAACACAAGCAATAGAAAATAATTCAAGCAATGTCTTAAACTTCAAAAGAGCTGATTTTACCAAACTCAGAGAGAACCTAGGAAATATTCCATGGATGAAAATCTTAAAGGGGAAAACAACTCAAGAAGTGTGGGAAACTTGAAAAATGCTATCATAAAAGCCCATTCCAGCACAATGCCACTGAAAAAGAAAAACAAGAAAGTCAAGAAGAAACCAGCATGTCTGCACAAAGATCTCTCAGACAAACTGAAAGACTAAAAGGACAAGTACAAAAAGTGGAAAGAGGGAGACATAAAAAACGCTGATTATGAACAGGCAGCCAGAACATGCAAAGAACAAATCAGGAAAGCAAAGGCTCAGAATGAACAAAGACTTGCAACAGAAATCACGGATAATAAAAAAAGATTTTTCAACATATTATTAATAGCAAAAAAGAAGTCAAGGAAATTGTATGTCCACTAAAGAGAGAAGATGGTAAGGAAGTAACAAGCAGTAGGGAGAAAGCAGAGCTGGTTAACTCATTCTTTGCATCAGTCTTCACACAAAAAGAAAGAAAGAAATATAGCACAACATACCAAAAAAATATTACAAAAGACATACTAGAAACAAAAATTAAAATAAGCAAGAAAATGGTAAGAGAACACCTATCCAACCTTGACGAATATAAATCACCAGGGCCTGACAGTTCTTATTTATATATTTTATTAGTTTTTATAGGAGTAGGAAGAGGGTGGGGTCGGGATTGGAGTTGGGATTTGGGTTAGTGTTAGGGTTGGGTTGGGGCTGGGGTTAGGGTTTTTACAAATAACATTTTCAATATTAAGCAAACAACATAATGTCTGGGCTCATGTGTTTAAAGAATAAAAAAACCAGTGAGTAATAATTATCATAAACAATACATTAATTAATAGTTTGATAGTCTTCTTCTTGCTAATATATATTCAGAGTTACATATCACATTCCTTTCTCTCTAACTTGTTTTTCTAGCCATTGATAAAAATTATCCCATGTTCTAAAACACACTGAGTCTTCTTTCTCTTTTATCTTTAAAGTAATCTATCCATTTCTGCACACTCTAAAATTTTCTTAATTCTTCAGTTGGTAAATTTTCATTTTTCCAATATTGGGCAAATACAACTCTTGCTGCAGTTAGTACATGTAGAATTAAATATATACAGTCTTTCTCATAATTTGCTCCTATTATTCCTAACAAAAATAATTCTGATTTAAAGTCTATTTGTTTTTTAGTCATTTTCTCCAACCATAAATGTATTTTGAGCCAAAATCTTTTTGCTTTAGGGCATTTCCATCAGCTATGGTAATAAGTACCTGGTCTTTGTTTACATTTCCAACACTTGTTTGAAGTATTTTTAAACATTTTTTGCTAATCTCACTGGTGTCATATGCCATCTGTAAAACATTTTATATAAGTTGTCTTTATGTGCCACTGCTTTAGTTAATTAAATTCTGTCACAAGATTGAATCTCCATGGAGATTTCTTTCTCCCATCTCAAACTTTTCTTCAAAGTTTTAGAAATCCTCTTTTGTAAATCCAAAAAGAAATCCTTGTCCAGGTCCTTCTTCATCTCTTGATTTGTCGTAAAAAGATTTTTAAAATCCTGCCTTTATTATTTTTATTCCACCTTCTTTTTTCCTCACAACAAAAACTCTGTGAGGTGAGCTTGGCTGAGAGAGAATGATTGGTCCAAAGTTATCCAGCCAGCTTTCCTGCTTAAGGCATCGTTCTCAAGGTTGGCAGGTCTCTCCGGGACTTCTTCCCATATGACGTGAGATAAGGCAGATGGCTGGAGGCACAATCCTTTCACACCCCCAAGTAAGATGCTTCAAAAAGGATAGAACAAAGCAAAATAAGTACATTGCAGAAGACCCATAGGTTATTCCCCTGAATTCACAACACAAACATCCCCCCACAATAGAATGGCAGAACCTGAAAAGCATAAGGAAGAAATACAGTGAGGATCTGACATGCCTTCCCCCTTAAAAATAGAGAGACCCACCTGGAGAAGAGAAAATAATAACAGAGAGAATGAAACATAGCAATTTGGTTTATCAGGGTAACAAGTATGAAAACGTTTGAGCAGTCTAGGGGTCCTCACATGTTTGTCTGGGAAACCAGGAGGCCCTTCCATGCCACTAAGTATTGGGTGGCCCCATGGTGCTTCCTGGAGTCTAGGATTTCCCTGATTTCAAAATCTTGTTCACCTTCCACCATGATAGTTATGGTAGAGGGGCCACTGCTGGCCTTAAGGGCGAATTCGTCTCTGGCTTTAGCAAGCTACAGTGGAATACTGGATGGATCTGTCTTAATGTGTTGGGGAGTTCAAGCTCTACTATGACTGGGTTGATGATGTGTTTAATAGGTAAGGGTCCCACAATTTTTGGCCCTAATTTCTTGGATGGCTGAAAGGACTGCAGGAACCTAGTGGAAAGGTATACCCTGTCCTCCACCCTAATGTTCTGACCTGACTCCCCAAACACAACAGATGCACCAATAAATCTCCAATGTTTCTTTTATTCAGGAACACCAGCAGTTTCACACAGCCAACTGTTAAAATCTTTAGTTACCTCCAAACAACAGAACTCGCTCCCTGAAGGTGTCTCCCAAAACCCAGAGTTAATCTCAGTCACTCACCACGCTTGCAGCAAGAGTCCTCCAGGCAAGCTGGCTCTTTTCCAAAATAAGACGCACGAACACTCTCAGAAGGCGCTCTGACTCCCAGCACCACAGGATCCAAGAAAAACTCTGGCAAGTTTCCAAACAAGAGACAGGAGTTCCAAATAGAAGTGACTGACAAGCAGGGAGATAAATACTTGTCTACCACACCTAATCATCTCCACCCCTGCCTTTTGTCCATAGCTGAGGGTTAGCAGCAGTGACTTTTCCACCCCAAAGACTGGCCCATAGCCTCTCACTGTTCTTCTCTTCTCAGCCTCTGCCGTGCCCATGCATCAATCACTGGCCCCATCATCCTCTCCTGAATCACTTGCCTCCAGGTACAGAGGTCTCAGCCTTTCCATCTAGAGGCTGGTGGATGGCCAAAGCTCTGCCTCTGTCCCTGGCTGCAACAGCTCCATTCCTTCATTCCCATTGGAGCTTTCAGCTACCCCGATGGCCACTCCTGTGTTTCCTACTCTGAGTTGGCTGTGGAGTCTTCTGGCAGCCGACAGGCCACAACACCTAAAAGGCTTGGGCTTCGCCCTCTTTTTATCTGCCTGCAATTTATAGGCTTCTCTAGCTTTGATAAGGCTTTTCTGACAACTGGCTGTGTGTTTTGCAATTGCAAGATCCATTCCTTAAGGGAAGGGGTGGTAGGTTCATTGGTAGGTAGTTCAGGCATCAGGTTGAAACTCTGTCCTGTGGCCACTTGGAATGGGGTGTAACCAGTACTGGAATGCACTGCATTGTTGTAGGCTACTTCAGCGATTGGGTGCAGGTCAGTCCAATTGTCTTGTTGATGGTTTATGAAGCTCCTCAAGTATTGTTCTAGTACTGAGTTTGTTTGTTCTGTTCCCCCCCCCCATTCATTTGAGAATGATGACTGGATGACAGGCCTTGAACTGTGCCAAGTAGGTCCAAAAAGGCTCTCCAGAAATTGTAGGTGAATTTGACCCCCCCATCAGAGATCATGCATTGTGGGGCTCCATGTAGCCAATAAATGTGTTGTACAAACATGTTAGTCAAGGCTTTAGCAGTTGGAATTCTTTGGCAAGGGATGAAATGGATTTGTTTGGAGAATAAATCTGTTACTACCCAAATAACAGTGTTTCCTGCACTTTCTGGTAGCTACACAATAAAGTCCGTAGAGATCTCTCTCCAGGGTGCTGAAGGATTCACAACTGCCTGTAGGAGGCCCTGCCTCTGTTTAGCTGCTGCGCAAATGGGGAAATTGGCTACATAGCTCTCAATGTCCTTTTTTAAAGATGGCCACCAAAACTGTCTCTTTATCAGATGGAGGGTTTTCACAAACCCAAAGTGCTCCGCTAGTTTTGAATCGTGGCAGAGTTGCATGAACTTTAGCCTGAGTTGTATGGATATATAATTCCCCCCTCTACCCAAGGTAATCCATCTTGCATTGAAAAGAGGTTTTTGTGACCAAGGAACCACTCATCCTTCTCTAGGGCTTGTGGCCGCCATGCTGTCCAGTGGCAGGATGCTTTTTGCTGGCACCATCATGTTGATGGGGGCTGCTAATTGCCTTCTGGGCAATAGCAGTTTAATTATTTCAGCTTTCATGCTGTTGTATTGCAGCATCCATGATAGGGCATCTGCCAAAAAGTCCCCCCCCCCAGTAAGTATTGGAGAGTAAAATTGAATTGGTGGAAGTCCTGGGTCCATTGAACTTCTTTATGGGACAGCTTCTTGAGGGTCTTTAATGTTTTGAGGTTTTTATGATCAGTCCAAACTTGGAAAGGGATCTTGTTCCCTTTCAGGAAGTACCTCCAGGTGAGGAAGGCCTAGCACACAACGTAAGTTTCTTTCTCCCTGACAGCCCATCTTTGTTCAGTTTCTGTGAGTTTCTTTGAGGTATAGCTGCAAGGTTGTAATTGGCCTGCCTGGTTTTCCTGGAGTATTATTGCACCCACCATTACACCGCTGGCATCAGCCTGGATGACAAACTTTTTTTCTGGATCTGGGTGTTTTATCACTGGCTCCGCAGAGAAAAGTCTTTTTAATTTATTTCTCAAATGGCGCTTGCCATTCCATAATCCATTCTAGTGGCTGGCTAGGTTTCAGCTTGTCCTCCCTTTTTTTCAGTAAGTTAGTAATGGGAAGCATGATATAAGTGAGGGAGGAGATGAATTGCCAGTAGAAGTCTGCAAAACTCAAAAAACTTTGCAGCTGCTTCTGGGTGCGTGGTGGGGCAAATAGCTTGCACCTTTCCTGGGTCCATTTCCACCCCTTTGTGAGAAATCCAGTAGCCCAAATAGTCAATCTTTTCTTTGTGAAATTCACATTTCGAAAGTTTGTTATACAGTTCGGCTGCACGGAGCTTATTTAAAACTGCTCTGGCTAATTTAACATGCTCAGTGTAGATTAATATGTCATTCAGGTACACCAACCCCCCTCTTGTACAAATGCTCATGGAGGACCTTGCTAATTAGCTGCATAAATATTGTGGGCGCTCCTTGTAGCCCAAAACAGGAGTACTTTGAACTGGAAGCACCTTAGCAGGCAGTTGAAAGTGGCCTTGCACTCATCCCCATCCTTAATTCTAACCCAGTAACATGTTTCGCACAGATCTAACTTGGAGAAAATCTTTCCCTTTGAGAGGTGGGCTAGCATGTCTTTCATGAGCGGCAAGGAGTAGACATTGTCCACACATGCAGCATTCAAGCATCTATAATCCATAAAGAGACAGAGACCCATCTTTGTTTTCCTGAAATAGCACTGGGGTAGCCATTTTTGGTCTGGCCGGTTGAATGAAATCGCCCACCAAATTCTTATCTATGAATTTGCACAGTTCCTCTAACTCCCAGAGGGGGGGGAGTCATCGAATAGAGCATGGGTTTTGGCAGCTTAGCTCCAGGGACAATCTCAATAGCCTAGTCTGTGGGATGGGGGGGGCAATTCATCAGATCCCTTCTTGCTAAAGACCTCAGCCAGGTCCTGGTACTCCCTGGGTATGCCTTCCAATTCCCAATTGTTGATAGCTGCCACCACTTTGGGCTTGCACTTCACTTTGGTGCCACAGTGGCTATTGGGCAAGTGGGGTTTCCCTTTTGAGAATCTCAAATCTCCTGTCCTCCAGTTCACCCTTGGGTTCCATTTTTTTTAACTATGCCAGTCCTAGGATTAAGGGCCATTCCATGCCAGGGATCACTATAAAAGTCAGTCTCAGCCTTGTCCCCCATGGTAAATTTTATGGACATTGTAGCGAGGGTGGCCAGGATGCCCCTTGCAATAGACCCATCTAACTGCCTGAACAAAATTGGCTTCTTCAGCCACCTCACAGGAATCCCCAGATTAAACATCTGAGGCAGCCCGAGTCCAGTAAAGCCTTTAGGGCCACCTTCTTCTCCATCCCTGGGCTTAGCCGTTCTATGGATCTGGTAATGGGTGTGATGGGTCCACTTACCAAAAGTTCATGATTTGAGTTGCTGTCAGACATCTCTGGGCCCTTCTCCAGTGGGGTCGGAGTTCTCCCTCCCAATTTCTTGGAGGGGTGGAACTCCACAACCATGGCATTTTTCATCTCCATCTCCCTCAGGTGTTGGGGTGTGGGGTTTAACAGTTCTTCCTCCCCCCCCAGGCCAGTTTCCTTTTCTCACTGGAGTCTTCGAACAACACTCTGCAGCTTGATGGCCCTCTTTGCCACATTTAAAGCAAGCAGTTGAGCGCTGTGGGGGCTTTTGTTGCCTCTCACTTCCTCTTTAGTGGGGAACTCTCCATGCTTGACCAAAATGATGTTGATTTTGGGCTTAGTTGATCTCTGCCTCCTTGGCTAAGATGCCCCAGTCGTGGAGGCGGACAGAGGCTCCTTGTGCAAAATAAGCATGATAGAGGTCATCATTCAGCCCATCCTTGAAACAACTCACTAAGATAAGTTGTTTGGCAGAACCCAAAAGACAGAATGGCAAAAGCCAAAATGAAAGCATAGGAAACAAATACATTGAGGGTCTGGCACTTTTGTTCTACTTTGAGATAAATTTTTACTCACTTTTTCAAACTTGTTCCTTGAAAGGCCTCTTTCAAATAAATTATACAGGTAGTCCTAAAGTTAGGACAGCAATTGGGCTAGAATTTCCATTGTTCAACAATGTGTTTATAAAACAAAATATCATATGACTGCATCATTTCGAAATGACAATCCCTGCAGTTGTTGTTGCTCTACTTAAATGATAGTGGGTCATTAAACAAACACCTCCTCACAGTTTCCTACCAGCTTCCAACAACCAAAGTCATTGGGAAGCTGGTAGGAAATTGTAAGTCCCAGGTGGCTGGCAGGCAGATCAAGTGGCTCCCGCTCGGTGGGATAGGGAGTGAAGGAATATGTGGGTGGCCAGGGAGATGGGGCACAAATGTAGTAGGTCTTGGAATGCTTCTGCCATGTGGGAGAAGGAGTGTGAGGATGCATGATGGTGAGGATGGTGTAAGTGTAGCAGGGATTGAAGTGGCTATTGCCAGGTGAGAGAGGATGGGTGAATGGCAGGGGGGTAAAGTACAAGTGATGCCTATTAGTTTGAAAGAGAACAGAAGGGGTCAGAGCCTGTCCAAGTTCTGAGAAGAGGTGGAACAGATTCATTGGTCTGGCTTACATCCTGGTTTGCAAACGTTAATTTATGGCTTGGGATGTTATTGAACCCTGCAACAGTGGCTTATTTAAAAACCATGGCTTATTGCTATGGCTAAATCCATTCTCAAAGGCAATCATTCAAACTGTATTGTTAGAAAACAGTTTACGATAAAGGCAGAAATAATGACCATGGATGGAAATATAAGACAGAAGTACTTTGTAAGCTGAGAATTGTATTGGTCTATGGTGGGAAAACTTCAGAAAGAGTCTGGTATCATCTTTTCCAAGCAGCCAATTTTATTAGAGAACATACATTTTCCTTCTAATGTTAATTGAAAAAGTACAAGAAGACACAAGACAGAAGTACTATGCCTGGGAAATCTCAGAAATATGTCAACAAACCTATTAGCTCCCACTTCTACTTAATCTATTGCTTGTCTTACATGAAGGCAGAAGCCAATTTTCCAAAACTGAGTCTTAAATCTGCCATTCAGCAAGTCATTTGGAGCTTTCTTGGGAACAAACAACTTTGGAATAGGTTTCACTGCAGCTGGCTTCCTGCTGCAGCTGGGATTATTCTGAGAATGGGTGGGAGAGAAAAAAAAGCAGCTTCCTTTTGGCTTTTTTCAATGACAAATGGGTGAGCGATTTAGCCAAGATACACACTGTCTTTTCCCCACATAATCAGTCTTTGATTCTGTTGAGTAACTGTAATCTATTTCTATGATTTTGTAATAAATTTGCAGACATTGACAAATATTTGCTTTTCTATCTGAGCTTCTAATTTATGTTTCACCAAAGTCATTGCAAGACTGCCTGATCTTGTTCATTCCTGCCAATGTCTTCGATCATGGGGAGATGTCTGCTGTTTTATATTCTGCTGGCAACAATTCCTGCTGTTGGATCTTATGATTTTCTAATAAATAATGTCAGAAATATCAAGGTAAGCATACGGAAAGGCAGATTGGTATTTATTCATTCATTTATTTATTTATTAGATTTACACCCCACCAGAATCAAATGGCTCTCAGTGACTTATTGATATTGAAACCATACGAGTTATGCATGCATTGTTTTGACATTGAACTGCTAGCAAAAGTCTCCAGTGGAAAGTCTCACTTCTCCTGGATACTGGAAATTACAAAATCTGGTATCGTGAAGTACTATTTTTGAAATTGCAGTATTACAAACCCCATTCTTTTCTGTTTCCAAAGTTTCTACTAAGTTTATGCTACAGTTTTTTTAATGTATTGTACTCCAACAATACTACCTATTTTGATATTAGGCACATACACAAACACAAATTAAATGTAACAAAATATTGATCCATATATAAACAAACAATCCTAGAACTAAGGAGAAACTTCCTGACAGTTAGAACAATTAGCCAGTGGAACAACCTGCCTCCAGAAGTGGTGAATGCTCCAACACTGGAAGTTTTTAAAAGACTGGCCAGCCACTTGTCTGAAATGGTACAGGGTTTCCTGCCTGAGCAGGGGTTTGGACTAGATGACCTCCAAGGTCCCTTCCAAATTATTATTATTATTATTATTATTATTATTATTATTATTATTATTATTATTATTATTATTATTATTATTATTATTATCATCATCATCATCATCATCATCATCTTAGGCTTTATTTAGTTTCTTTTCGGGTATTGTTTTATTGAGCTGCTCTTCTATACTTGATTACATGATATATATCATCACAGTGCAATTATTTAGGAGTGACCAACCTGTACATGCCTATTAATAACAAAAAAAGTGAGAAAACTGCTAATTTATTAATGAAACAAACAGAATGGCAAGCGGTGTGTTTTCACATTCTGGAATGCAGAAATCCTAATCTATAGAGAAAGAGTTTAGCTACCATTATTTTCTAATTTGTACAGACTAGTGTTTCTTAGAGGGAACCTGAATTGGGCAAAGAATTATATGTTGGAGACCAAACTACTTTAACCCATATTTTATCTTTATAGCTGATTAAAAAAAAACGAGAAGGGACAGGGGATGGAAGACATTGAGGCAGATACAGATTTTGGACTTAACATGTGTGTGGGTTGGAGTCATCCCACTCCTAGTATGGCCCACTCCAAATATTTGCAATGAGAGGAACATATCTATAAGGGCTTTTCTTCAGAGGAATTAGGAGGGGAAAGGCAATTCCAGTTGGGACTATAGTGAAAGAAGAATGATAAAAAACCCTCTTCTTCCACACAATAATACTGATCTAGCTCACCCCTCTATACATGTCAATGCCCAAATCCACATACATCCCTTGTCCTGCCAGAAGCCCAGGACACCAAATATCCTAGGGCATGGAGCCTCATTCCTCTGCTAATATCTTAACGGCAACCTGCAGGCAATGGGGTTTGTGTAGGACAATGGGGTTTTTCTCTATTATCCCTCCTCAAGACTGCATGCAGGCAATGGAAGGTCCTCAGAAAGGATTCATCCTGCAGCATCCTAGTGGCACCAAGTATCTTTTACCATGTTGGTTGTTTCACAAGCTCCAAATGCAAACAATTTAGAAATAAAAATCTTCCATAGAAATGGTGAGCCATTTGTTTTAACAAAGGGACATTTTTAGAATTGCACAGGCAATTTGAGTTATTACATTTTATGGATCATATAAAATCATGTTTGTAAACTTCATCTGGTTCAGAAGGTGTTATTGGCTGTATTGTGCAAACCTTACACTGGCTGCCTTCCAGTGTATTTTGGCCTGTAAGGATCAAAGTATTTATTTATTTATTTATTTATTAGTTTTTATAAACCGCCCTTCTCCCGAGGGACTCGGGGCGGTGTACAGAGGAAGGAAGGTATACAGATGAACAATAAAAAGTAATAAAAACAATAGTGAAAACAAACTGGGACCCCAATTAACGCTATCATGCCAGGCCGGACTGCTGGAACAGGAAAGTTTTTAAGTCGCGACGGAAGGTACGGAGGTCGGGGGCCATCCGGATTTCGGTTGGTAAACTGTTCCAGAGGGCCGGCGCACCCACTGAGAATGCCCTCCCCCTGGGGGCCACCAGCCGACATTCCTTGAGCGGTGGCACCCTGAGGAGGCCCTCTCTGTGGGAGCGCACAGGACGGTGGGGTGCTGACATCGGCAGAAGGTGCTCCCGTAGGTAGTCCGGACCCATGCCATGTAGGGCTTTGTATGTCATTGTTAGCACCTTGAACTTCACTCGGAAGGCAACCGGAAGCCAGTGCAGCGCACGGAGGAGAGGTGTGATATGGGAGTATCGGGAGGCTCCCAATAGTGTCCGTGCCGCCGCACTTTGCACCAGCTGAAGCTTCCGAGTGGATCTCAAGGGCAGCCCCATGTAGAGAGCGTTACAATAGTCTAGGCGAGAGGTCACAAGGGCATGGGTGACTGTACGTAAGGAATCCAGGTCTAGATAAGGCCGTAGTTGGCGAACTAGTCGAACCCGGGAGAAGGCCCCCTTGGTCACAGCTCCTTCTAGGGAGAGCTGCGAGTCTAGGAGGACACCCAGGTTGCGGGCCCTATCAACAGGGGGTAGTAACATGTCCCCGATGTTAAGCAATGGGACATTCTGAATATCCTGGTTTGCCGGAACGTACAGCCATTCAGTCTTGTCCGGGTTCAGTTGAAGCCTGTTCCTCCCCATCCATTCCCGGACCGCTTTCAGGCAGCGGGACATCACGTCTAGGGCATCACTGATATTGTTTGGAGTTGAGATAAAATGCTGGGTGTCATCAGCATACTGATGGAACCCTACTCCAAAACTGCGAATGATCTCACCCAGCGGTTTCATGTAGATGTTGAACAGGAGAGGCGAGAGGACCGACCCCTGAGGGACTCCGCAAGCGAGAGGCTTCGGGGTCGACCTCTGTCCCCCTGTCAGCACCGACTGCGAGCGACCCTGGAGAAAGGAGGAGAACCAACGCAGAACCGTGCCTCCCACTCCCAGTCCCCTGAGGCGTCGCAGCAAGATACCATGGTCGATGGTATCGAAAGCCGCCGAGAGGTCTAATAAGACTAGGACAGAGGAATAGCCCCTGTCCCGGGCTCTCCAGAGATCAAAGTAGAAGTCCAAAGTGCCAGTTCTTCCTATATCAATCTGTTCAATCAAAGAAACTATTAAACATGGGTAGGTGCATTTCAGTTAACATGGCCATCAGGTCAAAGGGCATCAGGTTGAAGAAAGCTGACAACCTTTCTCTTGAGAGCTCAATGCTTGGACTTTAGGAAGGTCAGTAGTAGGGTGGAACTTTTTAGTGGTAAAGTTATAGCATTTCTTCCCCTGGAAATGTTTCATTAATTTCTTCATCATTTTGTGAGTGACAGAATTATTTATTTATTTAATTCAATTTATATGTCACTCACTTCACTATCAAGCAATTCTGGGACACCTACAGAAAATAGTATTTTCATCATATTCTTTCACTAGTTTTCAAAGTTTCTGTCATCAGCATAACAACAACAACAACTGGCTGATTGTATGAAAACCATAACTATATCTGCCTCTTGGAAAGGACTTGATAGCTGGATAAAAATGTCAAATCCAGTCTAAATATCTGGATGTGCAATGAAGCATAATAAAAATAAAACCATTAGTACCACCAGGGAACAACATTTTTCTATGCCAGGTTCCTTGGGAAAGACTTGATAGGTGAATAAAAATGCCAAATCTATTCCAAAGATCTGATGGACTGTGCAATAAACCATAGTAATAATAATAAAGAATACACTTATACGGCACCTAATTCTCAGTTACTCTAGGGCAGGGGTCGGCAACCTCGGCTCTTTTATGACTCGTGGACTTCAACTCCCAGAATTCCTGAGCCAGCATAGCTGGCTCAGGAATTCTGGGAGTTGAAGTCCACGAGTCATAAAAGAGCCGAGGTTGCCGACCCCTGCTCTAGGGTATTTAGAATTGTTAAAATATTTTTTAAAAAACAAAGAACATTATAACATTACATTACAAAAACAGCACAAGGCAAAGGAATAACGATGGTAAAAAGAATAAATCCAGAGGAAAAGAGAAAGAAAGAAAAGGACATCGATCACCCACAAAAAAGGCCTGGGCAAAGAGGTGGGAGCCCAGGCCTTTTTTGTGGGTGATCGATGAGCCATTCAAATATCAGGGGGAACCTTAGTCCAGAGAACAGGCAAAACCATTTTAGGAGCTGGGGTGGCGCAGTGGTTAAAATGCAGTATAATAATAATAATAATAATAATAATAATAATAATAATAATAATAATAATAATCATCATCATCATCATCATCATCATCATCATCATCGTCGTCGTCATCGTCATCATCATCATCGTCGTCATCGTCATCATCATCGTCATCATCATCGTCATCATCATCATCATCCTTCTGAAGTTCAGCAGTTCAAATCTCACTAGCTCAGGGGTACACAACCTTGGCTCTTTTATGACTCATAGACTTTAACTCCCAGAAATCCTGAGTCAGCCATGCTAAGGGGAAAGGGAGAGGTTTCCAAGCTGAGCCAAGCTGGCTCAGGAATTCTGGGAGTTGAAGTCCATGAGTCATAAAAGAGCCAAGGTTGCCTATCCCTGCACTAGCTCAAGGTTGATTCTAACTTCCATCCTTCTGAGGTTGGCAAAACGAGGACTCAGATTGTTGGCAATATGCTGACTCTGTAAACTGCTTAGAGAGGACCATAAAGCATTGTGAAGGGGTATATAAGTCTAAGTGCTATTGCTATTGAGCCTGCTTTCAGACAGACTGAAAAGGAATCTATTTAATGTAAACCCAGTATGATGTTTTATTTTGAGCTTTAAATTCTTATAAAAGCATGCTCTTAAAAAGAAGTTTAAATGACAGAGTAGAATTGAAGACCCCATTAGTCATGGACCTCACTGGATAATATTGAGCCTGTTACTACCTCCCAATCTATATCCAAGAGGGTTGTTGTGAAAAACAATGGAAGAGGAATTTTTCAACTTTTAGAGGAGAGATGGGATAGAATCAGTGGTGGGATTCAACTATGTGAACAACTGGTTCTCTGCATGGATGCCACTTCCAGAAGTCCATTCTGGGCCTGGGAAACAAAAAAATTAGCTACCAGTTCTGCCAAAGTGGTGCGAACTGGCTGAAATCCACCACTAGATATGATGCATCTAATGAGTGGATTAAATAAATACAGTGCTTTTTTTGTAAAAGAAAAAGGTGCCGGAACTCACACATGTCATACAACCCACCTTGCCTACCCTACAAGGTTCCATCCAAAAAAGGTGCCGGAACTCCGTTCTGAGCGTTCTATGAGGAAAAAAAGGCCTGAATAAATATGTTAATAGACAGATGAATGTTGCAGCAATGAATTATTATTCATTATTATTATTATTCATTATAATTATTATTCAGAATTATTATTATAAATATATCAAAACATTTACTATAACATAAATTTATTTAGTCATTTAAATTTCACTAACAATGAATAAAAATGTATTTTTATTATTTTTTTTCCAATACAGAAAAGAAATGTTGCAGATGCTGTAAGTATTCTCTTTTTTATGAGCATTGTGCTGGAAAACCTTTCATCCTATTACACTGATTTTGAGCTGAACTGCAGTATTCATATACATGCTCTAGTTTGGGTTACCTTTGTTTTTAGTCCAGATATTGCAGATACTGAAAGCTGCTGCATGTTAGAAACTGTGGAGCATTGGCAAAATGGCTTCCAGTTTCACTTTGTAAGGCTGTTGAATTGAGATTTTGTTGCATGCTTTAGGTGAGAAGTGTGTGCATAATGGCTCCAAGCTCTGTATCAAAAGATTCTACATGATTTCCTTTCATTAAGCTTGAAACAATTGTCTGTAAGAATTGTGCACCATAAAAATGAGACTAATATATATTGGAAGACCAGATTGTAATATCTTGATCCTGTGTTGCTTTTACTAGTCTATGTATTTATGTATCTACAGTATTTATATCCATGTAACCAAAAACGTTTAAGTTGGGATAAAATGGAAAGTCTAATGGTAGCACTATTAGTCTTTTTTGAATGTCAGTACATATTGAGAAAATGGATACATATCTGTTGTTGTTTCTAGTTTTCATTGTGCCATTAAAACTTTGTTCTGAACTTCTGTTTGAGTTATACCAATCTTCCCAATTTGAAACTGGTTAATGTCTTTCACTAACCCACCAAGTAAATGCTCATTTTTCCAGAACACGGTTGGCATCGATATCCATAGCATGAACATTGATTCCCATATTACCTCTCGATTTGCTCATAATGTCATCACCAGTCGGGCCATCAACCTTGGCAATGTATCTAAGGAAGCCTTCTTTGATGTGGAGCTGCCAAAGACAGCATTCATCACAAGCTTCACCATGTATGTACATCTATTTTCCCAAATGACTGAGTTGTGAACAGACTACCCAATTTGGCCTTCATGGAGTCATTGCCTTAGGTGAAAAAAGTAGAAATTAAGTGTAAGTCTGCACCTTTGATTTCAGCTTTCAAATATGTGAACTAGCTCAATTTTGGAATTAAATTATCTTTGGCTACTCTCAATTTGCAAAGAACCTTCTCTGTCTGTCTGCCTGTCCCTCTGTCTATCAAATTTATAACTACCCATCTCACTACCCATTTCTACCCATGTACAAATGATTCTGAGCAGTATACAATAAATATAATAAAAGAGACGATAAAGCCCCCACAAAAATACTAGAGGGAAAGATAATTTTATGTATCCCCATCAAATGGAATGGGGTTTGTTCATTCTTAGGGTCCTAACTGATTACATGTTTGATGTCTAGTAGTAACTGCATTATTCTTTCATAATATTGTAGAATAGGGAAGATTAATCTGTGATCTCCAGATTATTTCAATTCCCACAGGACCCTGTGAGCTGTAGTTTAATCTTTGGGGAGGGCCACAAACTTCCCAGCTCTCTAAGAGACACTCCTTTTGAATAACAAATTCCATTTAAAAAAATAAAAACGTAATCACATTTTTATTCTATTTGGCCCGAAGAGAGTATTGGAAAACATGTTTTAAATAAGCAATTGCCTAACTAATCTCTCTTTTTATTTTGTGATGAACAAAGTCTAACTGCTGCTTCTTTCTGTGCACTGTCTAAAAATGCCAGTGATTGAACATGGTCTTTGTAGAGCACATGCCTCACCACAGAGCTAAGACTTCCCTTTCGCAGAACATCAATTACAGTTGGGTGTTTTCTTCATAATTGTCCTGTGTTTAATTGCAGTTGTCTAATCTTTAAGGCAATTGTGATAGAAATGTTTCCCCTTTAAAGTAAATCATATGCAGGGATATATAAAAAAAATTGGTGCACTGAAAAGAGAAAGACCAGAAATATTTTCATGTATAGAATACTTTTTCTTTCCTAGGACAATTGATGGTATGACATATCCAGGAACTATAAAGGAAAAAGAAGCTGCTCAAAAACAGTACCAACAAGCGGTTTCAAAAGGACAGACAGCTGGTCTAGTAAGGTAAGATTTTTTTAAAAAAAATCCTGGTGATTTATTTCAGGATGACAAAGAGAGAGAAATGTATGGATTTGTACACAGATTCTTGGCGGAAGTGTTGACTGTTGCACAGTTATTTCAACAAATTGCTAGTGGGCAAGAATAAATATGTTCAATACTATTTGTAAGTCCAGATTGTGCGTTCAATGAAGCATACATGCACAAGGACTGTACTGTTTGATGTACCAACATCAAAAAAAATACCATTTTGAATGGGAAAGGATGAGAAAGTTTATAACTATTTACAGATCCATTATGTAAGGGGAGGAGAATTTATCAATTTTTCTTATTTATTTTTTCAGTATCCAGCCAGGGTGGATTTTTTTCTATGTTTAATGTTTTGATGATTACTTTTACTTTTGACTTTTTCGTACACATTTTTTTTCTTTTTCTTTTTGTTGTTATTGTTGGATATATGTTTTTTTCTCTTTTTTCTATATTGTAACTTATTCCCATTGATAAAACATAATAAATATATATTAAAAGAAATACCATTTTGGGGGGATATAGGAGCTCCATTTCTCACAACTTGACTTTTTTGGTTTAATTTCACTGACGTTTAACTTTTAAAAATTATTCCTTTAAATTAAAAAAATACTAAAATGCATTTTATTTTAATGCAATGGTATATATGCTCAATTGAAAAACTGGGCCTTTCTAGAGCTTCCGGGAGGAAGACAGAAAAATTTACTGTTTCAGTCAATATTGCATCATCCAGTGAAGTGGTTTTCGAGTTGGCCTTTGAGGAGCTGCTGAAACGAAGATTTGGCTATTATGAGATGTTCATAAAAGTCAACCCAAAGCAGATTGTCAAGAACTTTGAGGTAAAGTACTTCTGAATTTACACATTGATGGTGTTTTTTCAGAGTGGACTTAAATGAGTGGACATAATCTTATGCAGAATTGACTTTGGAGACCGGTGTGTGGTGTAGTTGGTTCACATGGTGTGGTAGGATGGAGGGTTTGTTGTCACTGTGTGTTGAGGGGGGAGGGGGGAGCATGGGGGGAGGCTCAGTTAATCTCAATGTACACATGTTGTACTTTGACAATAAAGGTTTATTGATTTATTTATTTAGTACACATTTTATAATTTTCATTACTATACCTTTATGCTGCTTAAGATGACAGTAAGAACAGATAGTAACTGTTCTTCTCAAGATTCAAAGAAAGATTTAGAAACTAACATTAGTATGGGTCCTCTTTGGTGGCCACTTCCTGAATTTGTCAGTGAATTTGTCAGTGACAGCATGACTCAAATTAACATTTCAGATTGAAGTCAACATCTTTGAACCCCAAGGCATCAGTTATTTGGAAGCTGAAGGTTCATTCATCACCAATGACTTGTTACCGGTCTTACAGAAGTCTTTTTCAGGAAAAACGGTATAGTAGATAACAAACTGAGCCAAAATGAGTTTGATTTGTTTTATAACAAAATAGGAAGCTTCAACACTGGTTTATTTTATTTAATTAAAGTATTTCTACTGCTGCTGATCTCATGTGTAACGACTCTGTATGGCTCACAAAACCACATCAAAACCAAAGTAAACAATAAAACTAACCACCAAAAAGCCTAAGCGAATCCTGATCGATGCTTCCTAACTCATCAGCAGACATAGGACTCCATCATTTTATCTCTGTGTTTGGGGAAAGAGCCAGCTGTTTTCTGGCTTCTGGAAAGCTTAAAAAAGAAGGAGAAACTGACAGATCTCATAAGGAAGGCTGTTCCCTAGAACGGGGGCTGCTATAGAAAAGATATGCTTTCTAGGACCTTCTAGGAAATTAAGGGAATATATTAAGGGAATAATATATACACTGGACATGAAAAACCAATAATTAAACTGGAAGTGTAGAACAGGCCCACAGTTCCAAACTGTGCACCACAGTGTCTGCTGGCACCACAGCGAATTCTCAGGGATGCTGTGGGATTATTTTACTACTTAATAATCTTGTAGTAGAGTAGACCTGACAAGGAAACCAAAGCCATGAAGGTCAGTGCTCCTTTTTTGCAAAGCTTTAGTAAACTTGCAAGTCTGAATACACTTCCCCCCCTCCCCACCTTTATTTTAAAATGAACTAAGGAGGGTTTGTCTGAAATGGTTACTCATATTGCATTCTGGACCTGGGCACAAGCCGCTTTTATCTGACTGTTGCTTCAGTAGTGCCATGGTGCAGTTTGGGAACTGCCAAGGTTCTGTGAAAAATTTACTGAGACACTTAAGGACGCATTAAAGAGAGAAGGTTTGGGACCCTCTTAACTAGGCAGTTATTTGAGGGAGTAACATGAAGGTTTAGATTGTTTCATGTGCAAGGTGTTAACTTCTCTGTGAAGCATGTATTCATATTTATAGATCCCCACTGAACATAGATTGCATATGAATGGTTAAATCTGTTAAATTTATATCTGAGTATTTATAGATGTGCATGTGTATACATTGTGTTTTCAGGGTCATGTTTCTTTCAAGCCAACTCTGGATCAACAACGGACCTGTGTAGACTGTCTAACAACACTACTGAATGGAGATTTTATTGTAAAGTATGATGTAAACAGAGAAACTTCAGGAAACATACAGGTAAGCAGGAGTTAGTTAAATGGATGTGCTAATTGTATCTTATATACTTCATACATTTTTTACCTTATTTTTCAGATTGTCAATGGATACTTTGTACACTTTTTTGCACCAAAAAATATTTTACGTTTGTCTAAGAACATTGTTTTTATCATTGATGTCAGCGGGTCCATGTTGGGACGTAAACTGGAACAGGTAACCCAATATTTTAAAGTCAGTTTCAAGGACAACTAATGCTCAAATTAGCAGAAAGGCTCTCTCAGTTTGCCTCATTACTTTTCTTTGCCAGCACTCTTGCATCCCAGTTATGATGGCCATGATCATGTGATTTAATACTGGCCCCTTTTAGATGTGCATAGCACATGCCATGCAGCATATAAAAAGGAGGACTTCATTCACACAGTAGCTGCCATCATCTCACCTTTTTTATCCCCTCCAACTCACATCAAACTTCATGACTGAAGGGAAAAGGCAAGAGGTAAGCAGCAGTCAGACTGCTGCTGAGACAGACTATAGTCAGACTGCATTTTAACATGGAACTCATATTTGCATCTTATGCCAATTGAAGGTCTCCTATACAGAGGTTCTCAATGGTATGGAGAAGAGATTTTGGAGGATGGCACATCTTCTGGCCTATTGCAAGAGTGCCACTTCCTGTCTGCCATTGGAAACTGTACCTCCTTGGCTATTCTTGCTGGGAGTTAAGATGGAACAAGAGGAACTGGACAGTTTATGCACTCTGTTTCTTCTAATGTTTTAGTTGATTTGGTCATGAAAATATTTATCTTGTGGAAGGCCATTTCCAGGAAAATGATCTTTCCCTTAGGACACAAAACTAAAGGGTCTCTCTCCACCCTTGTGCAGAGGAAAATGACCTTTATTAATACATCTCCCTTCTTTTGAAAGTTAGGAATCCCTTACCTGCTTTTAATATGTTTCATCCATAATAATATCAAGACATTAATGTTTCTATGGCTAGAACTTTCACAAACCCTGTGCTTGGAGCAGAATCAAAAAGATGCAATTTGGTAGGTGGTGCCATGCCCCCCCAAAAATGAGGTCCATAACAAAGGGCTTCCAGAAAGGCTGAGTGCCTAATCCAGAAAAGGCACCAAGGCCAACCAAAGGGGGAGGTTCCGGACCAATCTAGAATTCTAAAATGGCTTGGGGATAAATCCCATCAGTTGCCACCAGTATGGACAATAGAAAGGAAGTGTGGGACTGGTAATCCAGAATGTGTCTCCAGAACCAAACTGCCTATTTTTGTTATGAATCCTAAACTATATCCTAGTTTATACAGCTTTTCCATAGTTGATTGTGCCTCTGTATATAGCCAAACTGAGTTCCTGTATAAATGAAAATAATTGCTGAAAGTAACCAAGTTAAACTTGTATATCTTTATCAAGGTTCTTGTTTTAAGCATTGTTCTAATGTTTAATTTTAGACAAAAGAAGCACTGCTAAAAATATTAGAAGATATAAAAGAAGAGGACTACATAAATTTTGTACTGTTTTGGGGTGATGTACACAAATGGAAAGACACTTTAATCAAAGCCACTCCTGAGAACCTGGCAGAAGCAAGACGTTATGTTCAGCAGATTGCTATAGATGGATGTATGTTTTGTGGTGAAATGGACTGAATTTATTTAATTGTAATAACTAATAACATTTGCAGTTTCTTTATAGCAGGGTAGCATGTAAATTCCAGCAAGGGAAGAAAATGGTGGGGGGGTTCAATTTTCAGGGGACAGAATAAACTTCACCTATCTTTCATTATTTATTCATTTTTATGCATCTATATCCTGAGTGTCATTAAAAAAGATGGATAACAACAATAACATCACCTCTTTATTATGTGTAATCCAATTAATATCATCTAAAACAGTGTTTCTCAACCTTAGAAATTTTAAGATGTTGGGACTTCAATCCCCAGAATTCCCTAGCCAGCATCTTAAAGTTGTTAAGGTTAGAATCAGTAATCTAAAAACCTGATGAGATTCTCTGTGGGGAGAATTGCAAGGGCTTCAAAAACTGCATGTCCCTGTTCCCTGAGATAAGGACATAAAATGAACAAATGAAGGAGACACAAACAGTGCTGAATATTATGTTAGTGAATCAGGATACACCTGTAATTTTATCACAGAGAGTCTGCATGGCAATTGCCTCATAATGGATGTTGAAGGCCACCTGGTGACATCCACAGTGTCATGCCATAAGCTCTCTCCCTTTTAGTTTTCTGTGTCAGATATAAAAAGGGGGGGTTGTGTTTCAACATTGCATTGCTGATTTTGTTGTACTGATTCTCCATGTCTGTCCCTGCCACAGTGCCCTGGTCTATTAGTCTCCTTCATTTCCAATTTGTCCTGACATAAATGCACACATCTTTGATGTGTTTCTGTATGTGAATGTATATCAGTGTCTTATATGAAATCAGACTATTGCCCAGTGGTGGGATTCAGCCAGTTCGTACCATTTCTGCAGAACCGGTAGCTAATTTTTTGTTGCCCAGGCCCAGAATGGACTTCCAGAAGCGGCATCCACACAGAGAGCCGGTTGTTCACATATTTGAATCCCACCATTGCTATTGCCCCTTGGAGCGGAGTACAGGTTTGACTAGCTAAGCTAATAGCTCTCCAGGGTTTCACGGATATCTTTTGAAGTACCACAGTCTGAGATTCTAGCCAAAGATTAAATATAAGAGATGTAGCATATTGCTCTACTGCAGGATTTTGTAAGCTGTAATACTGCATGAGCTCAGCCATAGATTTGACTTACCCTCATTTCTTAGATATAATAGCTTGAAGGAAAGAAAGACAATTTTAAAGAATAGATATGGCACACAGAGAAAGGAAAAACAAATTTTATCATGGAAGCCCAGCTGTTGGTTGAATGTTACAACATTCTCTTTCATTATATAAACCTGTAAATACAAGTGCAAGTGTGTGGAGTATAGTATTACAGAATATAGAATAACACAGTTGGAAGGGACTTAGAGATCTCCTAGTTGAAGCAGAAAATCTTATACCATTCCAGACAAATGGCTGTCCAATTGATTCTTAAAAATCACCAGTGGTGAAGTGCCCACAACTTCTGGAGGCAAGCCGTTCCCCTGATTAATTGTTCTCACTGTCAGAAAATTTCTCCTTAATTCTAGGTTGGATGTCTCCTTGATAGGTTTCTGTCCATTGCTTCTTGTCCTGCGATCAGGTGCTTTGGAGAATAGGTTGACCTCCCTCTTCTCTGTGACAATCTTTGAGGTATTTATTTTCAATTTGTGCACTTTTATTCCAGGGACAAATCTTAATGCTGGTTTAATGACTGGTATTGAACTGCTGAATGAAGCTCACAAAAATGGTTCTTTGCCTGAAAGAAGTGCTTCCTTAATTATTATGTTAACAGATGGCAGACCAAATAAAGGTAATTTTCTTGACAAGCAAACTTGGCTAATATTCTGGAACTAGCTTTGGGTTTCATATTTTATTCTTACATAAATTAATCTCTGTATTTGACATATACATTTAACACTAATCATTGTTTATAAAAATACTGATTAAATCATGTATTTAACAATGGTTTTTGCAGAGGTAAACATAGTATGCAATTATTTAGGAAATTTGAAGAGAATTTCACCTTAATGAAGAATAAACCATTTAACCATGCTTAGAGTCCCTTCATTCTTCTGGCTTCAATGAGAGGGAACAAGTAATAAATTCTTCAGTAAAACATCATTTCTCATTTTATCAAACCCAGAAAACTATAGCTAATGCATAGCTAACACTGTGCTAAGCTATGGTTTACTAAATTCCCAGTTATTGAATATATCACAGTTGGCCATATTTACAAAACCAAGAACAAATTACTTTATGGATTAATTTGATGTGCAAAACCAGCCAAACTAATGAACAAACTTTGAACAAACTATGTTATAATGTCAACTTTAAACCATACTTGTTCATTGTAGCTTCTTCATTGTACAAATCATTGCACAAAAAAGACATAGAACTGGTTCCTGTTAGTTCATGTGTTCATATAAATGGAAAAACAAAAAGGGGTTGGGTGTGACAAAAAATTATTCAGTTTTCAACCTAAGCAAAATACAGTGTGCTGCTTTGTTTATATGAACCACAATTATATGTCAACTGAACTATAGAAAGTGTTCAACAGGAAACTGCTGTCCTGAGTGACAATTCTGATTTCAAAAGCAAGCCATGCTGCAAATTCATACTAAGCTGAGTTTTTATTACTTGGGGAAGTATAAATCAAATAGGAACAACAAAAATACAATTTAAAAAAATATATGCTAAATATTTGTGTGTTTTCCTGTAGGAGAAGTAAAAACAGACATAATTTTAGAAAATGTCAGAAATGCAATTCAAGGAAAATATCCTTTATATAATCTTGGGTTTGGCTATGATGTGGACTATGCATCTTTAGAAAAGATGGCATCAGAGAACAATGGCTTGGCTCGGCGTATCTACGAAGATTCCGATTCTGCTCTGCAGCTGCAGGTTTAAATGATTCAACATTCATACAAAATAATAGATAAAAATAGCTATGATATAATTGTTTTACTTTTAAGTCTATAAAAAAAATTAAGTCCAGCAGTAACATCCTTTTCTATATGATCATGGCTTGGGAGATCAGCACAAGACATTGTGGGCTGTCCCCTGACACCATTGGATGACATCGCCAGGGCTCACTGCCTTGGAAGAGTGAGGAAAATTCTCAGGGATGACTCACACCCTGGACGGTATCTCTTTACCCTCCTACCATCGGGTAGGAGATATAGGAGTATAGCCAGCCGCACCAACAGGCTGAAAAACACCTTTTATCCACGGGCTGTTAGGCTTTTGAATGAGAAATAACTTGTGTGAATTTTATGCAGAACTGACTTGGGAGGCCGGTGTGTGGTGTAGTTGGTTCACATGGTGTAGTAAGATGGAGAGTTTGTTGTCACTGTGTGTTGTGGGGTGGGAGCACAAAGGGAGGCTCAGCTAATCTCAATGTATACATGTTGTACTTTGACAATAAAGATTCATTCATTCATCAGACCAGTCAGAGAGGTCCCACAATGACTTCTACAGTGCAATCGCAGAAAGATTGATGGAAGGGAGCTGTCCTTTAGGCTTATATTACAGTGCCCCAGGGCATGTTATGTTGGCTTGTTTTGGTAGCTGAGCAAGTCTTATCTACTTCCCTCGGAGCCAGTGACTTGTGCCTTAACAGCCACCTCTACAGGGTAGTGACAGTGCAAAGTGCAAAGATACCTTTATATCCCACGTTTATTTTTATTTTTTTATAAACAACTCAAGGCAGCGAACCTCCTCCTATTTTCCCCACAACAACCAACCTGTGAGATGGATTGAGCTGAGAGAGAGAGAGAGAGAGAGAGAGAGAGAGAGAGAGAGAGAGAGAGAGAGAGAGAGAGAGAGAGGTGATTGGCCCAAAGTCTTAGGCTTTCATGCCTAAGGCAGGACTAGAACTCACAGTCTCCTGGTTTCCAGGCCAGCACCTTTACCACCATTGTTAGTAAAGAATGGAATTTAATAGGGTGTCAATTTCCCCGACAAACTGTCAAGCTGAACTTTTACTGATGTTTGAGTCAATATGTTTCTGTATTTGCTTTTTTAAAAAATTCTGTTTGATTTGCCTTTAGGGCTTTTATGATGAAGTGGCCAATCCTTTACTTACTGAAGTGGAGTTACAGTATCCTGAGAATGCCATCTCTGATCTGACTCAAAATCATTTTAAACACTATTATGACGGTTCTGAAATTGTTGTGGCTGGACGCATCATAGATGATGTTCTCAACAGTATTACTGCAGATGTGAAAGCTCATGGGGTAAATACAAGATTGGATTCTTCTCCACTCATGGAGGGAGACAGCAGCCCATCCATAATATAGTGGTTCCCTATTTGAAAGGGTCATATAAATGGGAACTTGTCATTCAAATCAGAACAACTCATCTATTCAAACATAGACCAAGGAGTTATTTCAATACTTTCCATATTTGGCATTCAGTAAGCAGAAAGTGTACAGTCTGTTTGTATGTGTCTACATAGGAGACTTAAATGAACATTCTGCTTCTGGATCTTCCAGAGTCCTAAAAGGGTAAGGAAATTGGGGTGTTCAGCCACATAGCCACATTTATGGCCAGTTCCATAGTTCCAAAATCCACAGCCACTTTTTACAATGGTTTTGCCCATCCATGGCAAAACTGGACCCAAAGAGTACTATTGGTTCACTTACTGGCCATGGAATTTGCTTAACAACTATAGATTTGCTTAATGACCATTGTAAAAAAGTTTGTAAAATCAGGTTGGTCTAACCCACTTTAGAAATGTAAATGTGAAGAGCAGGCTCTTTTACTGTCATATGTCAAAGACTACCTATAGATGTTGCCCCTGCTATATAGTAAACTATTACTATAAATCTAATCAATCTGAACTGCTGTCATACAAATGAATCAGTAAGAAAAGCTTTTCTTTTAAAAATTTCTAACAGGCTGAAGATGACCTAACTTTCTCTGAACAATCAGATATTAATGAGACAGCCAAAGCTTTTGAAGAACAAAAGTACATATTTGGGAATCACACTGAGAGACTTTGGGCTTACTTAACCATTCAACAGCTTTTGGAAAAACGGTAATGAAGAATATTTTCCTCATCATACTCTAGTTTAGAAATTTTATAAAAGCATCCTCTATTCAATCCAATCAATTAACAATCCTAAGCAGAATAGAATAGAATAGAATAGAATAGAATAGAATAGAATAGAATAGAATAGAATAGAATAGAATAGAATAGAACAGAACAGAACAGAACAGAACAGAACAGAACAGAACAGAACAGAACAGAATAGAATAGAATAGAATAGAATAGAATAGAATAGAATAGAATAGAATAGAACAGAATAACAAAGTCGGAAGGGAGGTCTTCTAGTCCAACCCCCTGCTCAGGCAGGAAACCCTATACCATTTTACACAGTTGTTTGCCCAATCTCTTCTTAAAAACTTCCAGTGTTGGAGCATTCACAACTTTTGGAGCCAGGTTGTTCCACTGGTTAATTGTTTAACTGTCAGAAAATTTCTCCTTAGTTCCAAATTGCTTCTCTCCTTGATTAGTTTCCATCCATTGCTTCTTGTCCTGCCTTCAGGTGCTTTGGAGAATAGCTTGACTCCCTCTTCTTTGTGGCAATCTCTGAGATAGTGGAACACTGCTATCATGTCATCCCTTGTCCTTCTCTTCATTAAACTAGACATACCCAATTCCAGCAATCATTCCTTGTATGGTTTAGCCTCGAGACCTCTAATCATCTTTGTTGCTCTTTTCTGTACTCTTTCTACAGTCTCAACATCTTTCCTACATTGTGGTGACCAAAACTGGATGCAGTATTCCAAGTATGGCCTTATCAAGGCATTGTAAAGTGGTATTAACACTTCACGTGATCTTGATTCTATTCCTCTGTTAATGCAGCCTATCACTGTGTTGGCTTTTTTGGCAGCTGTAGGACACTGCTGGCTCATATTTAAGTCATTGTACACTAGGACTCCGAGATCCCTCTCACAATTACTACTATGGAGCAAGTTACCTCCTATACTATACCTGTACATTTGTTTTTTCTTGCCTAAATGTAGAACCTTACTTTTTTCACCATCGGATTTCATTTTGTTATATAGTGCCCAATATTCAAGTCTGTCAAGATCCTCCTGTATCTTAAGCCTAGCTTCTGGAGTATTGGCTATTCCTGCCAGCTTGGTGTCAAATGCAAATTTGATGAATTCCCCGTCTATCCCCTCATCCAAATCATTGATGAAGATGTTAAAGAGCACTGGGCCCAGAACAGAGCCCTGGGGTACCCCACTACTCATTTCCCTCCACGTAAATGCAGTTCTATTGAGGACCACACATTGAGTGTGATTGGTCAGTTGGTCAGTTATGACATCCATCTGGTGATGTTGCTGTTTAATTACCTGGCGATAAGCCCCATTGCACACAGTGTGTTTTCCCCTGTCATATTGATTTGTGAATTTCTAAACCACATGTTAAAAACAAACTGAGACTGAAACATTTAAAAACAGTAATTTATGAACAAACTTAAAATGATCAGGGATGTAACTAAATAAACTCTTTGTAAAACCCCTTAGAAAACACAAAACAGCTCAATATGTAGTAGAGTTAGAATTATAGCAGTATAAATAATGCAATACTTACCCTATTTTCATTTGTTCTGAAATTTTATTAAAGTATTTGTTTGCTCAATTTAGAAGGCTGCTGGAGTCCACAAAGACTCTGGGTGGACTGCATAATTAAAAGACTAGAGAACACAATTAAAAAGAGGGAATAAAAGAAATGTCTTTCATGTCAGTGAATTTTATACAACAGCCTTTTAAATGTAAATAACACTGCAACTTCCATGTTGGTCTATCAAGCTGTGAAAGTTATTATACAATTATCTAGAACATCAGGGGCCGGTGCCTTCCAATAAAGAAATGCTGCAGCTTTTCAGATTCTATAAAATGTTCACAGAAAACATGCTCAGGATACAATAGAAACAGCCATTCTCATTAACTGTCAAAGTATTACTGCCATTTGAATATAGAGCTTTGGTTACTATTGTAGATATCAATAGATTTTGTGTATGTATTGCATCCTCTAAAAAAAACCACAAAGAACTCCTTTATGCCACTGGCTGTAAAAACATCTAGTAGCAAGTAATATATTAGGTGTTGTTCTATCATCTAGGAATTCAGCAAAGGGAGACGAAAAGGCTAACCTTACTGCCAAAGTCCTGGAGATGTCTCTGAAATATAAGTTTGTGACTCCTCTGACATCCATGGTGGTCACAAAGCCAGAAGACAATACTGATAAAGCCGTACTTGCTGACAAGCCACTAGAAGGTACACATACTTACTAACTTTTCTAGTGTTGCCAATAAAAGGCATAAGGGATGTTGTCACACACATGAAATAGCTGTACTTACATGTGGAGATAGCCACATAAGCCTTGGAAAGAATGACACTGTTTTAATGATCCAGAAAGCAATGTTTTTATGGGCTGCTATATATTCTGAATTATCTTTTGAAGAATTTGCTCAAACTTACAATATAATATATTTGGTTTTATAGTCCATCTGGGCTATAGGAATCTGAATAGCCATAAGATCACAACAGCGAGCTAGTTTTCTATATTTCTGCCATCTAGTTGTTATTATTTTTTTTTTGCAGCCTAGACCAAGAAAATCTACAAACCTACATACCCAGCATGCTCCCTTTTGGAATAGGGAGAAGCAAAAGAAAGCAGAAAGCAGAAAAGAAGCAAGAAAATTAAGACATAGTGTAAGGAAAAACAAAGCAAATATAGCTATGTCTAGTTCACCTCAATACCATTTACTATAGCTTTCTATATTCTGATTCTACTAGCCTCATTTTAGGCATAAAAGCCAGCAGTTTAACTTTGGGCCAGTCACTCTCAATCTCGCAGCCCAACCCACCTCACGGTTGTTGTTGTGAAGAAAACAGGAGGAGGAAGGAGCAATGCCATTTTTTGTTATTTATAAAAACAATAAAGGTGGTAGAAAAAAATTAAAAAATACTAAGTCAATACATCACTTCATATTGTCTTTTGTTCTTTTACATCTTACCCTGCGTTTTTGACAAAATCATCTCTTTCCATCATAGCAGACTGAGGCTTCCCTTTCTTCTTGACCCATTAATTCCTCCTTCAGATATTTGTTTGATGATTTGATCTGCAGTCATTTTTACTACAAAACCAGTCCACTTCAGCTCATTAATCCACATTTTAGCTTCCCGACTCATCATCAGTCCAGAAGCTCATGCTACCTTTATTCTCAACATTAAATCTCTCCCTTTCTCTTCATCCTCCTCTCCGCCTACCTGCTCTTTGTCATTTCATTCTCTTATATTCCAAATTGCAAGAATCTACTGATCTACACCAAAGATGCTTTTTCATGAGGCAATTGGACTTCCTTGTTTTTCTCTAAAGAAGTCTTGCTTCTCATCCAAGAAGCTTCTTCAGCTCTGACTGGATGGCGGGGAGCTGAAGAAGCTGAAGAAGCCTCTTGGATGAGAAGCGAAATGTCTTCAAAGAAAAACAAGAAAGTCCAGTTGCCTCATGAAAAAGCATCTTTGGGATAACTATGACCTGGATGACTGAGAAGCTCCATAGATTACAGGTCTACAGATCTTGACTACTGTCATCCTTCATGATTTGGGAAATTAAAGATTTAAAATATTATAATATATTTTTAGCAATGTAAAGAAGATATAGCTTAATCATACCCATGCAACATGCAGCTAATGGTCTGGAAAATACTGGTCAGTTATGTTAAATTTGTACCATATAAAGCTGCACCATATAAAGAAAATTTGTATAAAATGTTTTATAGATGGCACATGACACCAGTGAGACTAGCCCAAATGTTTAAAAATACTACAAATATCTGTTGGAGATGTAATCAAAGACCAGGTATTTATTATCATATATGGTGGTCATGTCCTAAAGCAAAAAGGTTTTGGCTTAAGATACATCTATGGTTGGAGAAGATGGTTAAAAAACAAATAGAATTTAAACCAGAATTGTTTCTATTAAGAATGATAGGCCCTAACTATGACAAGGAGAGCGGATACTTAATGTTACATGTATTGACAGCAGCGAGAATTATGTATGCCCAATATTGGAAAAATGAAAAGTTACCGACTGAAGAAGTATTAATCAAGAAAATATTGGATTGTGCAGAAATGGATAGATTAACTTTAGAGATTAAAGAGAAAGAACTTTCAGTTTAGTATAGAACTTGGAACAAATTTTATCAATGGCTAGATAAGCGAGTTAGAGAGAAAGGAATGTGATATGCAATTTTGAATTTATCTGAGTAAGAATAATACTATACATTGAAAACTTAGTATTGTTTATGATAATCTATTATACCTACCATTGTTATTATTAGCTTTACTACTTTTATTTATATATATTTACCCAGACAATATGCTGTTTGCCAAATATTGAATGTTATTGGGGGAAACCCCAAACCCCATGCCCAACCTTTCCTGTATCCTATCCCAAATTCCCATCCCATTACCCCCCCCCCCTTTAACCCTATAAAAACTAATTAAAAATTTTCAAAAAAAAATTCATATATCTTTATAGGATTATAAATCTTAAATGTTCTTGCTGAGCATTTTTGTTTATCAAAGCAGTATTTTATTAATAATGTCATTTTTTGTTTTGCATCTTTCTTATACATTGTTGGAACAGCTGAGGGTAAGTTGGACTTTTATTTAAATTTTTAACTTTAATTTTTTAAAAAAATAATTCAGGAAAATAACTAAGTTTTATTTGGGGTTCATTGCTGCCAACAGCATAGACCTCAGGACTCCTCTTTTGTATGTCAAAGCTGGTCATGTGAATGGACAAATATTTGGTTTGGATGATGGATACCGTATTTGTAGGAATTGGCTGCATTCATTCGAATGACAAAAGTAAAATTAAAATAAAAAATCTTGCTCTTTTTCTCTATAGTATATTTAGAATGCATTGGAAAAGGTAATTTAGGGAAGTGATTTGAATGCTGGATGTGGCAGATTTTCTGGATATTTTGATCCTTCAGGAATTCATCTGTAGAAATTCCTAATAATAAAATAATACTTCAGAAAAGTGGGGATTTGGGGTTCTTTTCCTTATTCACATTAAAGTAATTCTTTGTGTTCTTTCATTTGCATATATTCAACAACATAAGTGGCAATTCTATATTTTTGAACTATCTCACTTCATTAAAAAGTAATTGGATAGAATTGTTTCTGTGACATTTCTTCTGTACTGATTGAAAATACTGCTAACTGTAATATTAAAAAATACAGACATACATTATTTTTCTTGTTTCAGTTTGCATAATAATCAGTCTACTTGTGAAACTGAAAATTTTATTGCTTTTTAAAGTTTGCAATGAAAATGGAGCTTTGCCGTTACACACACTCTGAAATCTCCAGTGAGAAATGGCATGTAAAGAAATGTTGTAAATAAATGGACATAATCACTTATAGTCTCCAAGAGATTTAGTCTCTGTCAGTTTGCCTTTTGATAGCAAGCATTTTAAAGCTATTTAGTGCCATGACCATCTATGGATGCCCTTTTACTCAGGATCTGGCTTCTATCCAGTCATAAATCTAAGTTGTTATTGTGGTCAGTGTAGCTATCTCTGAAGGGGGTTCCTTTCCATTGGGGAAATCTTATAAAAGAACATAACTAAATCTGCATTGACATACTTCAGGAATATCTTCAACTGGTTGAAATAAGCTGCCTTAATAAAAGCAACTCTCTGAAAAGCAATGCCATTTTTTTTTAGGGAAATGGACTGTCCATGCTCATGACTCCCTGCAGAATATTCTCTTGGAGAAGATCAATTAATTTTCATTTCAAAACTGAAATGAAGTGGGTGGTTTTTCATAAATACTTAGATATATAGGCAACACAGAACTGAACTAATAGGAATGCCTATAGTGACCCATTATAATTTTGG
This sequence comes from Vipera ursinii, assembly GCF_947247035.1. NCBI lineage: Eukaryota > Metazoa > Chordata > Lepidosauria > Squamata > Viperidae > Vipera > Vipera ursinii. The sequence goes on from NC_139513.1 coordinate 65,764,102, forward strand.
ACCAGTTAATTAAAAATCCTTGACAGAAATTCCTTAACCATATCAGTACAGATTTATTGTGTTCTTCTTGTATGACTTTTCTTTATTCGTTGATTGGAATTTCTCAAATGCTAAGTTATTTTATTCATACTGTTTTCCCCTTTCTTTTATTTACTTGACAATGGCAGACATTTTATGAATAAAAAACAGTCACATGAAAGTGTAATATAGTGTTGAAAGTTCACTGAAACTGTGAGGTTAAAATAAGGATGAAAATGGAGATAAAAATTCAATACTCCTAAAGTGGTAAAACAAATACAGCTATCCTAATTTCAGTTGTGTAACCTCTTTTCCTTTCCCCCCCCCATGCAGCAGCACCAGCAGTATCTGCTTATCCATCATATAACCCACCAAGCTACAGTCACACGTATACAAGTGGTAAGTTTTGTTTTGATGCATTTTTTTGTAAATAGAAAGTAGGAGATGAAATATGTTCCTTAGCTTCAAAAGCTTAATATCGAAAGTCTGCTGGTGGACATTTTATATTGTGATTATTTTACCATAAAACACATTAGTAGTATACATGGGTCACATCTGATTTGGAGGTTTAGGACTGTGCTAAAAGAGTATTGTAGGTAGTAGTAGTAGTAAGTTATATCCTTTTTTGCTTTCTAGTTTTTTCTAACCATGGTTCTCTAACCATGAAACCCAGCAAATAATAATTTAGTTAGCATGGTTGACAATTCTGCCTTGCTAAACCATTTACAGGTAGTGCTCGGTTAGCAATGGCAACTGGGATTGGAACTTCCGTCACTAAATGAGGCAATTGTAAAGTGCAACATCATGTGATTGCATTGCTTAGCAACAACAGCAAACCCAGCAATCCCCACTGCCATCATTAAGCAAGAATCACAAGTCCTCAAGCGAGTTCCAGGTGACTTGCAAATAGACCCACAGGCAGGTAAGATACAGTGCATAGTGTAACCATAGCAGTCCAAGAACGGCGGCTGCCAGGCTGAGGTGGGGTATGAGCAATTTACTAGAGTGACTGGCAGCCTTCCCTGTCAGTTTCCTCATTGACTTTGCTTGTGGGAAGCCAGCAGAGAAGGTTGCAAAAGGAAAACATATGACCATGCAACCTTTGAAAGCGTGAACCAGTTGTCAAGTGCCCAGATCACAGTCACATGACTGAGGGAGTGCTGTGATGACTGGAACTTCAAAGACCAGTAGTATGTAAGTCTTCTTTTTCAGTGCCATTGTAACTTTGAACAGTCAATGAATGGTTGATAACAAAGAAGTATCTCTATAGTTATGTCATCAACTCATTTCAAAAGTTAATCAACTGGTTCATTAATTATAGCAAACACTGGTTAGAAAAATCTAGACAAGAGAATTTCCATAAAAAAGGGGATTACTAGATGAATCTAAATCTAAAACTCCACTGCAAACCTGCTTTATGGAATCAATTGCCGGTGGAGCTCCGGATGGCACCAGACCTTCGAACTTTCCGTCGGAGCCTGAAGACCCATCTGTTCGAATTAGCTGGTCTGGCCTGATGGGGATTATGGGTTTTTTAATTGTTTTTAATCTGTACTACTGTTTTATTGGGCAAGGGTTTAATTCTTTTTTAATTTTTGTATTGTGTTTTTTGTTTTTTATATATGCCCTGTGAACCGCCCTGAGTCCTACCAAGGAGAAGGGCGGTATATAAATCAAATAAACTATAACTATAACTAAACTATATGAAAATATTTTCAACAAATATTTGTAGCATACTCGTGTCAGAAGCCCCGAGGTGTTTCTGAGTTGAAAAGATTAGTCAGTAACATCACCGTTTCCTGGGGGATGCCCAATTGGGGGCTCCTTTCATGTCCCTGACAGGAGCTGGACTGAAGGATGGGAGCTCATCTTGCCTCACAGCAGCATTGGGTCTTGAACATGGGCATCCTAACCATGTGAACCACTGTGAACCACTGTGCTACCTTCAACATATATTGAGTGGCACGCTAAAAGTATTATCATAGTGAAAGTATTATCATAGTATATGAACCAGATTCATGAGAGATATAATTTAGTCAGAACGTTTCATTAAAATGGCTTCAGAATTAAACCTCAAATGTGCAGAGTGAAATCTTAACAAATAGTAATGTCAATTTATAATGTAATCTGTTTAGCATTAGAGTCTCGTGTGAATGTAATTCAATTAAAAGCAACATAGCCATTGTGTACTTATAACGGTAAGGTGTACTTAGCCATCTGGGATTTATACAACAAGTAGTGGTTAAAACAAACTACAACTGACTAAAACCCCAACCAAATATCTGATTTCAGACTGCCGTAGGCTGGCTTGGTCAGTCAACAGCAAGACACTGGTGAAGTGGGCATAGCAGTGCCTGCATTTTCTGCATCACATGAGAAAAGCACATCTTCCTTCCCCTGTCCTGACCACTTTCTACAGAGGGACAATCAAATGCATCCTGTCATAATGCATTACTGTGTGGTTTGGAAGCATCACTGCTTCAGACAGGAAGGCGGTGCAGAGAGTGGTGAGGATGGCCGAAAAGATGATTGGCAGTTCCCTCCCTTCTATCCAGCATATAAGCATTGCTGAACAGGGTTAGGGTTGGCAGGATTTTCTGGGACACTACCCATCCTCTTCATGACCTGTTTTCCTTGTTACCTTTTGGGAGGAGGCCTTGTGGTATCTGAAGCAGAACATCCAGATTCAGCCACAGTTTTGTTCCATACAGTATTAACCTTGTGAACTCTCAAGCTTCCTCTTTCTGCTATAGAAATAGCACTTAGACCTATATACCACTTCATAGTGCTTTACAGCCCTCTCTAAGTGGTTTACAGAGTCAGCATGTTGCCCCCAAAAATCTGGGTGCTCATTTTACTGGCTTTGGAAGGTTGGAAGGCTGAGTCAACCTTGAGCCACTCAGAATTGAACTCCTGGAGTGAACAGTGAGTTAGCCTGCAGTATTGCATTCTAAGGGACGCGGTGGCTCAGTGGGTTAGGACGCTGAGCTTGTTGATCAGAAGGTCGGCAGTTTGGCGGGTTGAATCCTGAGTGCCGCGTAACAGAGTGAGTGCCTGTTACTCGTCCCAGCTTCTGCCAACCTAGCAGTTTGAAACCACGTAAAAATGCAAGTAGAAAAATAGGGACCACTATGGTAGGAAGGTAACAGCATTCCGTGTGCCTTTGGCATCTAGCCATGCTGGCCACATGACCACGGAGATGTCCTTGGACAAGCGCTGGCTCTTCAGCTTTGAAACGGAGATGAGCACCGGCCCCTAGAGTCGGAAACGACTAGCAGGCATGTGCGGGGGAACCTTTACCTTTACCTTACTGCATTCTAACCACTGTGCCACCATAGCTATGTATTCAAGATGGAATGTGATTAATATTTACATGTATTTGTATATAAGGGTGTAGGTATATACTGTACATATGTTGTATATAGAATGTCCATATGTGTGTTATGTATGTGTACACTTTTGAGAGCAGGCAACTGAATTTCATTTTTAATGTGTGCCAGTGTGCACACGGTAAAAAATGACAATAAAGGTTATCTCTTATCTTTTTTGAATATGTTAATGACATTAATTATAAAAGGGGTGAAATATATCATAAGGCATACGATACTCATTTGTATGGGATCAAAGATCAAGCAGCCATTTGTCTTTGCAGTTGATGGAGATCCACATTTCATCATAGGCATTCCACAAAAAGAAGACCATCTTTGCTTTAACATTTATGAAGATCCAGGGAAAATTTTAAACCTAATCAGGGACCCAAGTACAGGTAAGTTGAAATGATCCTGCCAAGACGCAGGTTTTCCATTTCATCTCCTGCCTAAGAATTAACTCAGATATTGTGTATTTATTGATTTAATCAGTTCATATGACCACCAAACTTACAAACTGCAACTTTGGGCAGCTTGCCTAGAATTAAAACAGAAAAATAAGGGCAGGGATGTGTGTGTGTTACAAAATGTAATCATGAGAAAACACAGTGCATCCAAAGCAGTTGCCAATCATGAGCTCTACTGTTACAAAACAGGCTGAATATGGCCTGATGCCTGAAGGAAAGAGCCACGTTTTCACAGCTTTACAAAAGACCAGCAACACTGGGGCCATCCAAATCTTTAGGGAGGGGGCAGGTTGGAAGATGCCTTTCCATAGAAAGAGTCTGCAACAGAGAAGGAACAGAACTGAGAAGGTGAGACTTATTATTATAGTGATTTTGCAGGACATAAAATATATTATTTCATTGCATTAATATACTGCTCAAAAAAAAATAAAGGGAACACAAGATAAGACATCCTACTATTAAATACAGTACATTGTGTTGTTTAAGTGTTCCCTTTTTTTTGAGCAGTATATATTTCTATAGCTATTGAAAACTGCTTGTATTTATTGTATTTATTTATATAATAAAATCAAATTGCTTTCCATTGAAAGAAACCTAGAAAGGCCTCTCTTCTTCATCCTTTTTTTAAGGCATTACTGTCAATGGACAGCTGATTGGAAATAAGCAGAGCAGGAATGATGTTCAGCCACAGAATAGTTATATTGGTAGACTTGGGATCCTCAGTGAAGAACTGAATTTAAAGCTTGAAGTAACTCCTGAGAAAATCATTCTATATGATGGCACAAAGCAGATGACATTCACATGGCTGGATGAAGTTACCTTACTACGTCCCACGTAAGATCCTAAATCACTTTTTAAAGTAAAGTGGACTTGTGTCAAGAAACTCAAAGAAGGAAGCTGACCCATCAAAGTATTTTATTTTATTATTAAATTCATGCTTATTATGCTTTTGCAAGCAAGGGCAGTATCATACTCTGATTCCTGTTTTAACTGCACAAGAATGTAGAGTGGGTTATGTAAAAGATAACAAGTAACCTGAACTTTAAACATGGTTAAACAGAGATCTGGAGCCTTGGTATCTGAATATGGTTGATAACTGTACTTATTCCATGAGACAATCTCTCTCCCTCTCCCTCCCTCCCACCCTCTCTCCCTCTTTTTATCCCCCCCCCCCGTTGAGGACACACCCCAGTCCACGTCTTAGGAAAACAAAAACTCTTGGAGTCAGTTCTAGTCCAAAAGGAATTTTTACTAGGACATGCTTGGTTGTGGAAATACAAGACAGGACTTAGTATTGTTTTACAAATTGAAACTTTATAAAGGGTTCCCGGTTCAACCCCCCTTCCCACAACCCCATTTGGTCAGCCCCCATCATTTTACTTCGTGTCATCCCTTTTGTGGGAAAACAGGAACTTCGAAACTTTATGGTTATTGCCTTCTTCCTCTACAGATTTAAATGAAAACACAGGCCAGATGCCCTCTTCTCTAACCCTCCCTTTTGTTCCCCCAGTTCAAAAGGTTCCCTTGGTCTTTGAAATAACCTAAGGCAGGCTGAATCCACATGCACTCCTCCTTCCTCGGGAGATGGCAGAATCCATGGGGGTGGGATAATGTTTTAAACATACATTTATGAATGCGATATAAATGGATTCTGACAGTAAGTGTGTGTGAGTGAGAGAGAGAAAAACACTGGGAGAAACATAATTTTGCTATATCCCGCTAGAAATAAAGTTTAGAAAGGGACAATAATACTATGGTAGGGATTGGTAGAAAGTGACAACAACAGTACGCATAAAAGATTTTAAAACATAAAGCATTCTTCATTTGCAATGTATTAGTATCCCCTTAGAAATAAGCCCCATGGAATTCAATAGAAGCTACTCCAAAACATGTATAGAATCACAGTTATGCTTTTCATTCAGAATTACCCCTTCTAACTCATGTTAATTTCCTCTGTAGTGCTTAGTTGTTCTTTGAGTCTTTGAGAAATACAGTGATATGAAGAGGGCATCCATTCTGGTCCTTTCTGTCTCAGCCCACACTGATCTGAAATCAGGGTACCAGGACTACAGCAGTACATCCCTCACCCCAATGACTGTGATTCCAACAGCTGGTGTTGGCTGTTGGCTTTTGGCTTGATGCTTTAGGACAGACATGTCAAACACAAGGCCCGGGGGCCGGATGCGGCCCGTGAAGTGGTTTCATGTGGCCCGCGAAGCCATCCTGGAAACAGTGAGGGAACGGCCCCCACTGCCTTGGCCCTGGCCCAGAGACCCTCCTTCCGCCAGAGACCCTCAGATCTGTCCCACTCCTGCCTGGGCCCCCATAGGCACCCTTGATGCGAACGATGTAGAGCTGACCACGCCCACCCAGTAGGCCATACGCACTCTAGCCGCGCCCACCAAGTAGGCCACGCCCACCCTGGCCATACCCACCCGGCCCCCTGAGGGCAACCGCAATGCTGATGCGGCCCTCAATGAAATTGAGTTTGACACCCCTGCTTTAGGATCAAAGACATACTCTGCCAAGTTGCTAAAAACTTAGGTTGTATTTGACATTCCACAGTGAGGTTGAACCATTCACACTCAGGGAATAAAGCTAGCTTCCAACAGGACAGGAAAAGGGGAAAGAACATTAGCATTAATGATGTTATCTAGTTTGGGTAATGAAATGTCTACAAGAAAACAGCCAAGCTCAGAAAGCACCAAGGACCCCCTCATTTCAACCCTGAGCAACAAATATTCTCCTTTGTTGGCTTTATGTCACCTTTTCAGTGCTGTTGTAACTTTGAACGGTCACTAAATGAATTGTTGTAATTTGAAGGCTACCTGCATTAGCATATTTTTTCCTCTGAGCTGTCTACTTTTCCATTATTTTTTAAAATAAATAAATAAATCCATCAGTGTATCATTTTTTCCACATCCTCCTATTCTTTTCATTATTTTTCTACTCCTTGAAATGACTAGGAAGATAATGAAATAATGCACTGATGGACCCATTAAAATAGCAATATAGCTGAAAAATAGGTAACTCAAGGGAAACAAATAGTACGTTGAGATTTAAAACTGCTATCTCTATCCAAACTAATATTTTGCTGCATGTAAGCAAAGGTTATAACCATTACGTTACAAATAAGTCTACTGTAAATGTTACTACAGTAGATGTTATCCAGGGAAAGCAGAGAAAAAGCAGTTTTATTTCAAAATTGATTGGTGTCCCTCCATGTTATGTATGTTTTAATATTTTAAGTTTATACATTTAATTTAGATTTGCATATGGAGATTGATAAGGGAGATGAATCTTCTCATGGGGGGGTTGAAATATCAATCAGAAAAAGTATACAACATGCAAGAACCTTCTTCTGAAAGCTGTTCAGAATTTTTCTTTTCATTTATAATATTTTTAAAATAGAAAATTTGGGCAGGCAGGTTTAGACTAAGTAGTTCTGTAAATCATTGTCAGCTGAAATAAACTGAACAAGCAGACCTTCAAACCTGTTTATTTTCCCAGCAGGATTGCAGGAAAAGCAGGAAATCTCTATGGTTCTAAACACCTTGCCATTCAGGAATTAACTATTTCCCTGCCTACAAAGTAGTGCTTCTAAAGCAGGCTGAGGAATTCTGAGAGTTGAAGTCCACAAGTCTTAAAGTTGCAAAGTTTGAAGACCCCTGTTCTAAAGTCAGTACCTATCCTGAATTGCTAAATAAGTAGTTATGATTCAGGTGCCATCTGAATTTCAGATGGGAATTTCACATCATACATAGCTGGCAACCTCTTGTGGCTAACAGAACTCTGATCTTTCTTCAACAGCTAAAACTGCCTAAATTCCACTTTGTTTGCCTGCTGACCTCTTTGTCAGGACCCACCTCAATCCACATCTTAGGAAATAAGAACTCTTGGATGCAAGTTTAGTCCAAAAGGAAAATGTTTACTAGGATGGAATCGATTGTGGCAATACAAGACGGAATCTAACAAAGTTACATTTCAATCCTATATAAAGCATTCTCATTTCAGCCCCCTCCCCTCATCCATTTGGTCAGGCTCCCATCATTTACTTAGGTGTCAGGCCCTTCCGTGGGAAAGGGAACTCTCCTTGTTTTTATTGTTATTGCTTCTTCCTTTTCAGTTGTAAATGAAGATGCGATCCAGATCTGTCTCTCCCCCTCCCTCCCCCAGTTCAAACGTTTCACTGTTGTTTGAAGATCGCCTTAAGTAACCATCCTCTCCCCGCCCCTCGGAGAGATGGCAGAATCCCCAGAATAAGAACAATGTTCTACCTATACATTTATGAAATGTGATATATATATGGATTCTGACACTCTTCTTTATCTCATCAACACTAACTCATTTTAGCTGCAGTAAAAGAGAATATCTATAGTTTAGGATTGAATTACGGAATCTTTGGTGCTCTCCGAGCCTGGTTGTTTGCAGAAATTTCTTTATCCAGCTAGATAATATCATGAATGCCAGTGATTTGCTCATATAGAGCTCAATCACATTTATGCACCAGTCAAAAGAAACAATAAGTATCTAGAAAGGAAATAAAAATATTACAGCAACATTCAGATAAGCAGCGATCAGCACCAGACAATCAATATCCTAATCAAGGAACTACCAAGGAGAAAACCACTCCCTCACTAACACTGGCAGGGCAAACTACAGTATATCTAAACTGGGAGCAACCCCACATTCCCTTGCAACTATGATGCTGTCTAGTTGGGCAGTGAAATATCCTCAAGCAAACAATCAAGCTCAGAGGACACCAAGTGCTCCTTTCAGTTCCTCAGCCCATCTCAGCTTCCTTCCCCTTTTCATCAGACAAGCTCTCTCTCTCTCTCTCTCTCTCTCTCTCTCTCTCTCTCTCTCTCTCTCTCTCTCTGTGTGTGTGTGTGTGTGTGTGTGTGTCTGTGTGTCTGTGTGTCTGTTTATATATACTTTATCTGTTTGTTTGTTTAGTCTCTCAATAAACAATACTCACAATACAGTATTTTAAGGAGGTGAGCAAATGATGAAAACAAAAACAGAAATATAGTAAAGAAACTCAAACCAGATCCAATAAGATTTGTTTTTGGACCACCCATCACCCTCATAGAGACAATCACTAAAACACTCTAGTTCTAATACAAGGACTGGAACCAAACACGAGACTCACATATCCCTCTAACCCCAAAAGCCTGCAGAAACAAGGTCTTTCATGCCTTATGAAAGGCCAAAAGGTCAAGGATCTCAGGGAGGATGCAGTTTGTTCTGGGCTGTTTTTCCCCCAAAGATTTCATTACCTCCAGGCAAAGTTTATATGTCTGAGAGGCCATGTGTCAGGATAGCAGACAGAGTTTACATGCTCCATTTTGTCATATTGACACAAATGTGTACACAAACACAGACTTCTAAAAATATGAATGACTAGGAAGGCCTGCCACAGGAAGGAAAGAACTTTGCAATTTTCTCCCAGAAGCAGAAGGTTGAAAGAGCACATCAGCAGGTGAATTGTTGAGGGAGACGATATGGCAGCCTGTAGTCTTGACAGGTTTTTCTTAAGATGGTTTAGAGCCAAACTAGCATGAATACAGGGTAAGAACTTACAGGTACAGTACAGAGAGGTCCTCTGTAATTTAGAGAGATCACATTAAAATCTGACGTCCTAGGGAATATCTCTAAATTTCATAGGATTTTTTCTGCCTTCTGTCCATACAGAAGAGTTTGGAAAAGCTTTGCAAAGCTTGGAGTTTCTTCGTGGTAGTGTGGGTAAATTGAAACCAGTACCTATTCTTGTCTCAATGATAAAAATGGCTTGGGTTGCCTGCTTACACTACTTTGAAACCATTGCATTGACCTGCTTCTATCATATTTTCTCATCCAAACTAGTCTGACCTTTAAAATCATCCGAAAGAAGAGTTTGGAAGTATCTGTGGGAGAAGGAGCCACATTTGTAATAGTTTTACATCGAGCTTGGCGGAGAAATCCAAAGCATGGAGATTTTCTTGGGTTGTACACTCTGGATAGCCACAGACTATCTGAACACACCCATGGTCTGTTAGGTAGGAATTTGTGCAACATTTTTGATGTGCAGAACTTAAAAGGAACTGTTCATTCTATTTAAATCTGAAAGGCTCTGATAATTGAAGCTTCCTTCCATAAAATATTGTGCTCACAAAGATGAAAAGTAACAAGCAACTGTTTTATTATCAATATACAAGAAGACGTCTTGGATTTCTGGATGAAATATAATTATTTTTTCTTTTTGGTAACTCTTTCATCAGGTTTTAAAAATATATTAATTTGTTTTGTACACTGGGAAAAGAGAATTTAAATATCTTTCTTGACTAGTTTCATTTATGTAGCTATCCAAAGAGTTGATCTTATTCCACAGAAAAGCTTCCAAGATACAAGATGAATGTCTCTGTTATTGCTTCATGTTACAACTATCCCTTGAAAAATAACATCACACCAAATGAGAGATGTAATGTCCTATTTTTTTTGAAAAAAATAAAAAAGTAGGGAAAGTATGAGATGGAAATTTGTGTATCAGATTGTTTCCAATCCCTTTTAATTGAAATGAATGGCAGCAAGAAAGTTAGAAGCGTGGCATCAGGAAGGGCCTCTGACCAGTAAATACTCAGTTCCATCCAGTCTGCCTGATTCTAATGAAAGGTAAGGGATTAGAGGGTCATAATAAGTGAGGTTGTTTTTTTGCCAAAACAAAAGTAAACAAGAAGGAAATAACGAGGGTGTATTTACTATAAGCTTAGGAACTTTAAAAAAATGTTTTTTTTAAATAAACAGTAAAACATCGTTTAAAACTTTTAGAAAGCTGCAAACCAGTTAAAGGTTCAGATTAATTTGGAATTATTTATAAAGAATCCTTCCTGCAGGAAAATGTTTTAAAAAGTGCAAAATTTTAAAAACTAGACACTACAGGAAACTAATCATTTCAATTAAAGATAAGAACAGATACATTTGACTAATAGATACAGAATGGTGCATTGTGAAAATACTGAAGGACACTTTTGAAGAATGGTGTCAAAAGTTAATATTAACAATGTCAGTCAACAGCAATATCTGACTTACATGGATAGACTGTTTAAAAAAATGTAATGGAAGAGCAACAAGTACTGCAAGTAAGAGACTGGGTTGAAAGTGGATTTAACAATGACAGGTTACAAGAATGACATGGAAATTTCATTCACTGGACATACAAAAAAACCTTATGTTTTATTAATTAAAAGGGACAAACAAATAATAAATCAAGGGAGTGACCTGGATAATTTTCCTATATTGAACTTTTAAAAAACTGGTTAAAGTTTTGAATTTCATGAGAAAGGAGAAAGAAATGAAAAGAAATCAACTTTCTTTTATCTTTAATGAGAGTACTTGAAAAATCAAGTTTTGTTTAATAATAGGGAAAAGTAGGATCTTGCCTAAGTAGAACCTCTGCAAAGACCAATATTCTATTTTATTTCTATTTGACATGTTTTTCTAGAAAACAGTTTAATTGATGTTGCTGCTTTCATCTTCAGGTCAGTTTTTTCACCCAATTAACTTTACCATACTTGAGGTCCATCCTGGATCTACTCCAGAGAAACCAGATGCTACCATGCTTGTTAAAAATCACCAGCTTACAGTCACCAGGTAAACAATAATTCAGGTATTGTGGAAATGGTATTTTACCTGCAGGAAGTTTGCCTCTTAAATTTCACTTTCTGTGATTTTCCTGCAGGGGATGGCAAAAAGACTACACTGAAGATTCAAAGCATGGCAAAAATGTTCCTTGTTGGTTTATTCACAATAATGGAGAAGGTCTGATTGATGGCACATACACTGACTACATAGTCTCTAATCTGTTTTAATCAAACATTTAACTATGATGATGGCATTTTGAAACAATCGAATATTATTACATGACACGTGCCCAACGACATCAAAATCCTAATAAATTATAATTTCTTCTCTATAATGAAATAATTCTATACTGTATTATAAACTTACCCAAAGAGAATCACTAGTTAACCCACAAAACTCATGAGCTACTGTGTCTTCCATTTCTTTTAAATATTAGCTCTGAATGTTTCCTCTCTATAGTTAAATGAAACAAAATATAATGTTGTTAGAAAGAGCTTTTTAAAACATGTTAAGAACCTTATAAAAACCTATATAACATCTTAGAAAATATTATGTAATTTTCAACTGATATTAAAATTTATATGTGTATATGTGTTTGTATTTATTTTATACACACTAGCTAATAATCATCGGAAAGACACATTATTACAAAAGCCAATGCAATAAAATTACTTAACAGAATAACAGAAAACTAGAATAACAGAACAGGAAGTGACCTTGGAGGTCTGCTAGTCCAACCCCCTGCTCAGATGGTTGCCCAATCTCTTCTTAAAAACTTCCAGTGTTGGAGCATTCACAACTTCTGGAGGCAATTTGTTCCACTGATTAATTGTTCTAACTGTCAGGAAATTTCTCCTTAGTTCTAGGTTGTTTCACTCCTAGATTAGTTTAGTTTAGTTTAGTTTTATTTGATTTCTATACCGCCCTTCTCCCTAGGGACTCAGGGCAGTTCACAGGGCATATATAAAATAGCGATACAAAAGTTAAAAAGAAATTAAACCAGTGCCCAGTTAAAAAACAATAATACATTACTAAAAACACCAATTTAAAAACCCATAATCCCCCATCAGGCCAGACCAGCCAATTCAAACAAATGGGTCTTCAGGCCGCAACGGAAGGTTCGGAGGTCTGATGCCATCCGGAGCTCCACTGGCAGTTGGTTCCATAATGCCGGAGCGCCCACAGAGAAGGCCCTCCCCCTGGGGGCCACCAGTCGGCATTCCCTGACCAGAGGCACCCTGAGGAGGCCCTCTCTGTGGGCACGTACTGGGCGGAGGGAAGTTGACACCGGCAGCAGGTGGTCCCTGAGGTAACCCGGACCCATGCCATCCATTGCTTCCATCCATTGCTTCTTGTCCTGCCTTCAGGTGCTTTGGAGAATAGCTTGACTCCCTCTTCTTTGTGGCAGCCCCTGAGATATTGGAACACTGCTATCATGTCACCCCTAGTCCTTTTCATTAAACTAGACATATCCAATTTCAGAAACCGTTCTTTATATGTTTTAGCCTCCAGTCCCCTAGTTCACAATTTAACAGCAAAGACAAACCAAACATAACAATTAGACATATTTAACATACTTAAAACAATACCTCACAATATATCCAAGCATATATAAATCCATGTATATCCACAGCTAAAACAAAATAGAAATTACCTTGCCGTCTTCTCTATTAATCTTAACACTCTAGTTAAATAAAATATTCTTTAAATCCCTTTTAATGGCCCTAGAGCTTTTATGAAAATAGTGTAAAGGAGGAATCTGATTTCAGGGAAGTGAAAGAGGTCCCTGCTCAGAAAAATGTAAGGAACAAACAGAACTGTAGGGAGAACTAAATCCTGAGTGGGTGAGTTTCCTAACAAAAGGACTGGTAGTTTAAATGGGACTTATATAATGCTTTACAGTGCTTTACAGCCCTCTCTAAGAGATTTACAGAGTTAGCATTTTGCCCCCAACAATCTGGGTCCTCATTTTACCGACCTCGGAAGGATGGAAGGCTGAGTCAACCTTGAGCCAGTGAGAATCAAACTGCCGAACTGCTGGCAGCTGGCAGTCAGCAGAAGTAGCTTGCAATACTGCATTCTAACCACTGTGGCATTCAGAATCCTGTTATGTTGCCAAGGCCGAAGCAGGTTATGATAGAGCTCTTTATTGCTCTGCCCCTGCAGTGGACATTAAGGCTCCATCCCCACTTCTCTGAAGGCAGCCACCCTCAGTCCCACAAAAGCCAGTAAGCAACAAAACCAATTTGCAAAGACAGAGAGTCCAAAGAGAAGTCCAAAGAGAAAGTGCAAGCCTACAGGGCAAAGTCAAGGTCCACAGGGCAAGGCTAATCCACAAGGCAAAAGGCAAGTCCACACAACAGAAGTAAAAGGTAAAGGTAAACAAGTCCCTGCTGATTTTACTTTGCTAATCATTGCTGACTCTTAGGGGCCAGTCATCACATCTGTTGCAAGGCCACTGAGCCAGTGTTGTCCGAAAACATTTCTGTTATGTACTGGGCTTTTGGGTACCACACTACGTGTGTTGCTGGAGAGCTAACGGCTCTCCAGCAACCCAGACAGGCTGTCTCCGGGCCTGCAATTGGTCAGCCTCTGGCAGAAAGCAGATCCTGCTTCACCGTTTAAAAGGGCTGAAGTTTTCGAGCGGTCGGCAATAATCACTGGAGGGAAGAGACATTTTCCCCTCCTCTCTCTAGTCTGGCTAGTAAAGCTACACTAGTGGCTGCGTGCTCAGTGGACGCATTCCCTGAGCCCAAGAAGCAGGATCCAAGAACACAGGAATTGAGAAAAGATGTCGAAGGTCAGCAAGCTCAGAGAGTTCGACGTAAAACATCCAGAAGAATGGCCGTCTTACCTCTCGCAAGTGGAGAACTATCTACGGGCAAACCAAATTGCAGAGGAAGGCCTAAAGGCCGCCACGTTGCTGTGCGTGTGCGGACCAGCAACTTTTGACCTAGCAGAAAACCTTTTCGCACTGACGTCCATCAAAGCAGTATCGTTTGCAGACATTAAGAAGAAGCTGACTGGGCATTTTCAGCCCAAGAAGTTGGAGATGGCATGGCATTTTAAGTTTGACCAAAGAGTGCAGTTACCCAGTGAGACAGCTTCAGAGTTTATTGCGGGCCTAAGGCAGGCCGCACGCCTTTGCAAGTTCTCGAACTTAGAGGAACGACTGAGAGACCAATTTGTCTGTGGCCTTTGAGACAGAACCCTTCAGCAGAGACTGTTTGCTAGACCCAATCTCACATTCTCCGAGGCACAGGATGAGGTCATGGCCAACGAAGCAGCCGGGGGTGCAGTGCAAACAGTGCAGGCCACCAAACCTTCAAGGGTTGAAGATTCCATTAATCTTGAGGTCGCCAAATGCATCGGAGAATCGTCAGAAGATGCAGAACCCGAAATCAACAAGCTCCAAAGGTAACAAACGTGCAAAACTGCGGAAACCACCAACGAGAGAACAATTACAAGGCAGTTCTCTTACCTAGATGTAAGGGGTGAGGAAGCAACCATCTTTGCGCCAGTTGCAGATTTCTCTTGGCCACGTGTAGAGCTTGCAGAAGGACCGGGCACATCGCAGTGGTTTGCAGAGCCCGCCAGAGAGACAGGGCACCCAAACACCAGTCAAAGGAACTGACTAGGAGAGGTACTGGGGCCCAGGGTCCAGAAGCCAGAGGAGCATTTGCCACACCAGGGTTCATCGTCCCCTCAAGCCTAAACTCAAGCTCTCGATAGAGCTATAAGGAGGTCCATGTAAAATGGAGTTGGACTCCAGCTCAGCAGTATCAATCATTTCGCAAGACATTCAACTTTGTGTGTAGGTGCAGTAACCACTGGGCTAAACTAAGGCCCTCAGATATTATTTTAACAGATTTTCAGAATGCTCACATTAAAGTTAAGGGTGAAGCCACATTATTGGTAAAGTTTAAAGGGTTTTTGGGGGACCTGGATGTCATAGTAGTAGAGGGCCAAAGAATGAGCCTTATTGGACTTGGTTTGATGCTTTGGGCATTCAAATTATGGTCATTAATAGTACACAAACTGCAGACCTCATGACTGTTTGCGAGGAATTCGTGGATATTTTCAAATCAACCCTGGGGACGTACACGGGCCCGCCAATTTCATTTAAGTTAGATCCTAACGTGCCAATTAGGATTAAGCCTCGCAGGGTCCCTTTTGCCCTAAAGCACAAAATCAATTCTGAAATTGATAAGTTAGTAGAACAGGGCGTATTACAGCCTGTTGATGGGGTGGGGAGTGGGAAACTCCTATTGTCACCCCCTTGAAGTCCAACGGGGAAGTTCGCATTTGCACAGATTATAAATGAACATTAAATTAGGGCCTTAATCAACATGCTTATCCAGTTCCTGTAGTCAGCCATATTTTAGCCTCCTTACAAGGAGGAACCATTTTTGCTCAACTTGATTTAGTGCAGGCGTATCAGCAATTGCCGGTTGATGAGGCCACAGCCACGGCTCAAACAATAGTAACTCACAGAGGGGCATTCAAAGTCAAACGCTTGCAGTTTGGTGTCAGTGTTTCACCAGGTATTTTCCAAGGGATTATGGAACGCACTCTTAAGGGTATTCAGGGTGTCTGCCCCTATTTTGATGATGTTCTCATTGCCGGGGAATCCCCAGAAGTGTTGGCCAATAGGCTCAGGGCTGTTTTGCAGAGGCTCTGCAATGCAGGCCTCAAATTAAAGAAAAACAAATGTAGTATTGGGGTCTCATCAACAGAATTCTTGGGGTTCTGTATTGATGCTAATTCCAATTCACCCCACTGATTCAAAAGTGAAGGCCACCAAAATGGCTCCAAGGCCTAAATCAAAGGGAGAGCTGCAAGCATTTTTGGGCCTCCTAAATTTTTATCACACATTCCTACCTCATAAGTCTGCGATAGCAGAGCCCCTCCACAGGCTGCTTGATAAAAAAGCCCCTTGGAAATGGACTAGCTTACATGAAAAAAGTTTCCAGGATTTGAAAGCCCTTCTATCAGAAAAGTCCACTGTAACTCATTACATAGAGTCTAAACCTGTATGTCTTGCATGTGATGCATCTCCCTATGGGGTGGGGGCAGTCTTAAGCAACATAGAGAAAAATGGGAAACAGGTTCCTATTGCGTTTTATTCTAGGACCTTATCTTCTGCTGAGCGCAATTGTACACAGATTAATAAAGAAGCCTTGGCCATAGTGGCTGGAGTCAAGAAATTTCATGATTATTTATATGGCAGGGATTTCACTATCTACACTGACCACAAACCTCTTTTGGGATTGTTCACAACAGACAAACAAACCCCCCACATACTATCTCCAAGAATGCTCAGGTGGTCTACATTTTTGTCTGCATACAATTTTAAGTTAATTCATAAACCGGGGAAGGTAATGGGCCATACGGATGGCCTCTGCAGACTACCACTGCCACTAATGGATCTTGATCCAGCTCCTGCTGCTAAAATATTGTCCATTCAGGACTTACCTGAGTTTCCACTCCACGCAGGGGATATTGCTGCTGAAACTGCCACAGATAAAATTCTGAGGAGAGTGTTGTCATAGGTATACACGGGCTGGTTGGAAAAAAGTCCAGGCTCTGAATTTCAAAGTTATTTTGTCAGGAGACATGAGTTATCTGCACACAAGGGCTGCATTTTATGGGGCAACAGAGTCATTATTCCCACTTCATTGAGCGACAGAGTCTTACACTCTTTACATGAAGGCCATCCAGGCATTGTAAGGATGAAAGCCTTAGCTAGAAGCTACCTTTGGTGGCCTGCCCTGGATAAGGCTGTAGAGGATCAAGTTCATGGTTGCTATACTTGCCAGCAATCTAGGCCTGAAATGCCTCAGGCCCCAGTTCACAGGTGGGAAGAAACACACACTCCCTGGTCCAGGGTTCACATAGACTACAGTGGGCCTTTTCAAGGACAGCTTTTCCTGATAGTAGTGGATAGCCACTCAAAATGGCTGGAAGTAGTTCCAGTCCCTAATATGACTACTGCTAGGACCATCCAGGTGCTGAGAAAACTCTTTGCAACACATGGGTTGCCTGACATTTTAGTTTCTGATAATGGGGCTCAATTCACTGCTGCTGAGTTTCAGGCTTTTCTTAGAGCTAACCTCATCAGACATGCTACGTCTGCACCATTTCATCCTTCTTCGAATGGACAAGCAGAACGCATGGTGAGGACAACAAAGGAGGCACTCAAGCGTATTATCACAGGTGACTGGCATCACAGATTAGCAGATTTTTTGCTCTACCAGCATTCTACACCCTGCACTGCTACAGGTAAAAGTCCTCCTGAGCTTCATTGGGGAAGATGTTTAATTACTAAACTGGACAGGTTGCATCCAGACAGAGTGGCATCAGAAGCCTCTAGACCAAAACCCCCGAGGGGGCTGCAAATGGGTGATTTGGTTTGAGCCAGAAACTATGGGCCAGGAAATTTATGGGTTCCTGGTCAGGTGACCAAGGCATCTGGACCCCTATCTTACAAAGTGGGGTTGGAGGGAAGGCGACTAGTCAGAAGACACATTGACCAGCTTAGAAAGAGGTTTCCAGAATGGTCACTAAGAGAGGACTGTGGCATAAGTCCCTCCCGAGGTCCTCAAACTAGCACCCAAGCCAGCCCACACCAGAACCACTAGGGTTTCCCCTTCTCAGCAGAAGTTGATTCCAAGGAAGAACCAGGTAGCTCAGAAGTGCAACATGGAACCCCTGACCAGGAGAGCCAGCCGAATCTCAGCAACTGCTGTGCCTACTCTGCAGAACAGACTGACTCTGGGGTGGGCCAACCTGGTGAGGCCAGCCAGAGCATTTCAATTCCCCTGGACGATGGAGCACAAGGGGACATGGGTCTACCCAGCCCACCGGGTAAGCTGGTAGACCACAAAGTGAGTGGAACTCCAAGGTCTTCCTCCAGGCCACACAAACCTCCAGCGTATCTTACAGACTATATTGTAAAATAAAGTGATGTATAGTGTGTGACAATTGTACCACTACCTACAGAAATTGGGGCATTTTGAAACTGCTTGTAAGCATGTTCATTGAGACGTTGTTTAATCTCTTGTAGTACTTACTGCATTGGGAAGCTGTTTAGCCGTTGTTTAATCTTATTGTAGTCCCTACTGCAATGGCACGTCTGTAAAGGTCACTTAATATCATTCTAGCCACCATGAATGCATAAGCATTATTTTTTTATTATTTTGTTATTAGGTATTTTGGTTGTTGGGAGTGATTCATAAGTCTTGGCTGTTGTCAAGTTTATTAAGGGGATTATAGCCTGATCTTAGGAGGGAGGGGTGTTATGTACTGGGCTTTTGGGTACCACACCACGTGCAACCCAGACAAGCCATCTCTGGGCCTGCAATTGGTCAGCCTCTGGTAGCAAGCGCGGGTTCAATCTTATTGGCTGCTACCATAGGGCTTGGCTATATATTGGGGCTGGGAGCAGCCCAAGCTCAAGTACAGTTCCATCTAGAAATAGTTTCTAGAGTTTCTCTACACTCAGCCCTGTGTTTTCATTCCTGCTCACCAGAACCCACGACATAACAATTTCTACAGTCATGTGGCTAGCATGACATAACAGAGTGCCATTACCTTCCCACTGAAGTGGTGTATAGTTATCTATTCACATTTGCATGCTTTTGAACTGCTAAGTTGGCATGAGCTGGGTGAGCAAACAGGACCTCACCCCGTCACATGGAGCTCAGGTCTCAAACTTGGGTTGTTGGCTTTTTAGCCAACAAGTCCAGTATCTTAACCACTGAACCACCTCGCCACCCCTGTACTAACAGAAGAGCCAGTCATAAAGTTGTTGGGATAGTACACATCCTTTCAAACTGAAAGTGCCAATTTTGGAAAGATCTTCCACATAAAAAGTAATTAAGCAGGCATACAAGCCTAACAGTTGATGCGTTTCTCATCTATATCATTCCGCTAAAGAGACAGGATTTTTTTTAATAATATTTTATTAGTTTTTCAATATTTACAATAATATCTTTAGAAAGCAACGTGGTGTCCGAGTTACAATAGTTCCATTTTCAGACAGATACATATTATTACAAATCTCCACATTATTATAGCTAATACTTTCTCTCTTTTCTTCGATATATATTATCTCTTATCTAAGTTAACATATTTTTATTGCTATCCATCAATCACTTAATAGTTTATTTTATTTTATTTTTTGGATGTATATCCATCGATCTTTTAATATGTTTCATATTTTAACATTCCATCTTTAAAACATCAAACACCTTATCTATTTTTTCTAGCTTTAATTTTGTATTAATATTAAAATTAAAACGTTTAAGATTTCGATTTCATATTACTAAATAACCTCTTTTTCTTTTATACAATTCTCTTCCATACTTAATACTGTAAAGTTCTCATTTATCTCATTTCCATATCTATATCAATTTTATTATATTTAAGATAGTAATCATTAAAATACAAATCACAAGGAGAAAAAAAGAAAAAGAAAGAAAGAAAGAAGAAAGAAGGAGGAAAAAGAAAAGAGGAGGACAATAAAATATTCTTGTTTCTCATTTATAGTTTCCACATATTAAACCTTAACCACCATTTTAACATTCAATACATCCTTCATATCTTTCATATCTCAATACATCCTTCATATCCTTCATATCTCTGCATCCAAATATACTAGCTACATTCTATCATTCTTAACATATATACTGTACATCTTAACCCATATCATTTTAAAAAACTCAATGTTTCAATGTTAATATTCATTTGTATTTTGTTTTTTATCTTTATTATTATTTTTGTTAAGTGATCAATATTTTTATCTACTCATCAAATCATTCTCGTAATCCCAGTACTATCCTGTCTATTTTAATATTATCTATTTCAGGCCTCTTAAAATGTTCATATTTCTTCAATCTTATTCTTGCTTTCTTCTTTTGCCATGTCATTTTATGCTTCTTTGCCTCCAGGTCATCAAAGCATTCTTGTATTACTATATCATGTTGAGGTGGACCTCCAATCTTCATCCTTGAAGAGTTAAAGAATTTACCAATAGCACCAAGTCTTATTATTTTCACCTCTTGATACAATTGTCCTGGTCCAAGTAAACATCCTTCCATATTTTCTTCATCACCATCTTCAGAAACCTGCATTTGTTGACTATTTAATTCTTCTGCCAATATATTTAATTGTTCAATTTCTTCTATTGAGTCCTGTCCCAATAAAAATATTAGTTGTAATCACAGTCTGAGTTTGGGTTAGTTTTATCAAAATACTTGCTAACTCTTTTCCAAAGGCTTTTATTTCATCGCCAGCTGTAGAAAGAAGCTGATAGGTTTGGTAGGATATTTCCCACAGAGCATGAATTTGTTTTTGAAAATCTTCCATTGTAGACTCTCACACCTGATGTTCAAGGTTATTCTTTATCTTGGGTTTTTGGTTTTTTTCTTTAAAGAGAAAATCAGAATTGCAATTTCAAATTTAGCCACTGGGTGTCCTCCAAGAATCCTTTTCTTTTGTTATTTGTTCCTTAAATGTTTTGTTTCAAAAAAAACAACCCACCCCTGAATTTGTGTGCCACCTTCCGAGGAGAGGGTTAAATTCCCCCTCCCTCTTCACAGGGGGGAAAGTACTTAGCAGGCCTTCCGAGGAGAGGGTTAAATTCCCCCTCCCTCTTCACAGGGGGGAAAGTACTTAGCAGCTTAATTAGGTGAAAAAAGGATGATTGAGGTACAAGAGAGGAATCTTACCCTTGTCTCTTCCACGTTGCTTAATGTTGCCTGATGTTAGCTTTGACTTCAGCTGTCTGCAGCTTAGGAGCTGGCCATATTCCTACAGTCTGTCTTTCGTCCGCCGGTACAAAGGGAATGCAGGCACTAACGAGGGGGTTCCTGCCCCCCCCGTGTTTCTGCAAAGGTCCCTTCTGTCTGGACACCCCTCCAGGGCGACTCTTTGGTCCCTCTAGGACCCCCCAGCGATGCAAATCTGGACGTGGAAGACGGGAGCCGTCCTCCAGACGTCCATTTTATAGCTGTAGGCAAACCGGAAGCCAGGAATTTTTTATCATGCATAGAATTATCAGCCTTAGTTATTTCTGTGCCATGTGCAGCAGACTATACCAATGGCAAAGACAACAGCAAACAGTTGTTTTACATATTTGGGCCTAAGTACACCCAAACAATTCTCACTTCAACATATGCATGCTATTCTATTAGGTTAGAATCTCTATTTAGACAATATTTTGTAAGCCAATAAACTGCTGCCTATCAACCAGGAGATCCATGCAGTGTAGTGCAGTGTAGTTGCCATTATTTTAATTTGAAGACTGCATATGTCAAATTACTGTGGATGGGGGGGAAGGGGGAATGATAACATCTTTTTAAATCATAATTTTCATTACAGTTCTGTCTTTTGGGAAATTCTTTAAATTGGTGTTTCTACAACTAAACAGAAGTGCTATCTATTCTCCCTCTAGGTAGCAGAAAACATACAGACTTGAAAACGTCTATCTTTGTTGCAAATCTCTGTCCTGTTTGTGCACCCAGTTATTATCTATGAATACCTCCAAAGTAATAAATTACAAATTGGAATAGATTTTATCCACCTTTAGGCTGCCACAGGACAGGGTCAAACTAAAGCAAAAAATACTTTTTTAAACAAGCCGATATATGCCTGTCTCAACTCATAGGTTGGGGAAAACATGAAGACAATGTCATGGGCCAAGTAGAAAAAACAGTTACTGTTAGGACAGCTTTGTGCCATCCTTAGGTGTGAAAGGGTGGATAGGTGGGGGAGGTCCTGTCTGTTAATTATAGTAAAGGTTGGGGCCAAAAAATGGACCTCACCCTTTTTAACTAGTAATTGGCTGGAACACCATTATTAAATATAAGAGGTAACCTAGGGGTGTTTATTCTTAAGGAACTGCAGGTCTGTTATCTTTCTATTGAGTATGTTACAGAGTTTTATCATTCATTCAGTGATTTTTGTTGTTATGACTGAGATCTAGATTATTGCAGAGGTTTTTGCTGCTTCTCTATCCAGCCAACCTTTTCCCAGATTTTGTCAAAAGACATAATTCCACAAAAGCACAAAAAAAACAAAAAAGTAAATATATAATGATAAAATGATCATATGATTTCACTTACATATAGAACAGAACAGAACAGAACAGAACAGAACAGAACAGAACAGAATAGAATAGAATAGAATAGAATAGAATAGAATAGAATAGAATAGAGCTGGAAGGAACCTGCTGGAGGTCTCAAGCAGGAGAACCTATACCATCTCAGATAAGTGACTGTCTAGTCTCTTCTTAAAAATCTCCAATGATGGAGCACCCACGATTTCTGGAGGCAAGCTGTTCCACTGGTTAATTGTCCTCACTGTTAGGAACTTTCTCCTTAATTCCAGGTTGCTTCTCTCTTTGATCAGTTTCCAACCATTGTTTCTCGTCCTGCCCTCTGGTGCTTTGGTGAATAACATGACCCCCTTTTCTTTGTGGCAGCCCCTCAAATACTGGAATACTGCTATCATGTCTCCCATATTTCTTCTTTACTTTAGACTAGCGAAACCCAAGTCCTGAAGCTGTTCTTCATATGTTTTAGTCTCCAGGCCTTTGGTCATCTTAGTTGCTATTGTCTGAATTTTTCCCAAACTCTCAACATCTTTTTTGTGATATGGTGACCAAAATTGGCTGCAGTATTTCAGGTGTGGTCTTACTAGGGTTTTATAAAGCAGCACTAATACTTTGTGTGATCTTGATTCTATGCCTCTGTTTATACAATCCAGGATTGTATTAGATTTTTGCTGTACACTGCTGGGTCATAGTCAAGTGATCGTCCACTAGGAGTCCAAGGTCCCTCTCACAGTGACTGTTTTTGAGCCATGTCTCGCCCAATCTGTACATGTACCTTTGATTTTTCCTGCCTAAATGTAAAACTTTGCTTTTCTCCACATTGAAACTCATTTTGTTGGATAGGGCCCATTGTTCAAGTTAGTCAAGATCTTTTTGGATCCTGAGTTTGTCTTCTGGGGTGTTGGCTACTCCTGTCAGTTTGCTGTCATGTGCACATTTGATGAGTTCCCCTTCAATTCCCTCATCTAAGTCATTTATGAAGATATTGAAGAGTACTGGTCCTAAAATGGAACCTTGTGGTACCCCCACTACTTACTTCTCTCCATGTGGATGTGGTGCTATTGAGGACTACTCATTGAGTACAGTTTGCCAGCCAGCTACAGATCCATCTGGTGGTGATGTTGTCTATTCCACCTTTTTCTAGCTTACCAAGGAGTAGGTTGTGGTCTACTTTATCAAATGCCTTATAGTATATAAAGACACATCTATCCCTGTCCTTTTCCAGGATCAGCAGCACTATGCCATTCATTTTCACCATTCCATTTTTTTCCAAATAGAGTTTGCTTATTATTTTTGTGAGCAACATTTTTTGTTCATTTGTGCAACATTTTTGGGTAGCTAACCTGTAACATATCTAAAACCAATGTTTGACTTTCTCTACTTTAGTCTGTCACAATATTTTTAATATATATTCTGTTCAGATTTTGTTTATTTAATCTTTACTTGATTTTCTTCCCAGAATCTAGCTAAATAACACATAAGGACTCTGACCTTAAATGAGATCAATCCCAAATCTGCAGTTGGACAATATGGTTAACTAAAATGTCACAAAAGTGAGGAAGCTTTTGAATTCTTCAGATCTCTTCTTCAGGCAGATGTAGAAACTTGAAGTGTAGATAATATCTGCCTGAAGAAGAGTTCTGAAGAATTCAAAAGCTTGTGTCAGAATCCATTTATATCCCATTCATAAATCCCTACCTGTATGGTCTAAAATCTTACACCCCTCACTGGATTCTGCCATTCCCAAGGAGGAGAAGAGAAGATGTTAATTGGCCATGCCTATCCATTTGATGTAAGGTTGTTTATTCAGCCTGCCTGGAGGCCATCATTAGACCAGGGGAAGAACCTTTGAACTGAGAAGAACAAAGAAAGGGAGGGGGGAGAGATCTGGTTTGTATCTCTGATTAGAATCTGAAAGGGAGGAAGGAAATGTCGTAAAGGCATGGAAGATCCCTCTTCCTTTGGAAGGTTTTGACACCTGAACCTTTATTGATCCAGGACTGAACAAATGGACTGAGAGGAGGGGGTTTCACTCGGGGACACTTTAAAAGTATCAATCTGTAACACAGTTTTCAGATCCTGCCTAGTTTTTACACTGACAATCATGTTTTAGTAAAAGCTCCTTCTTGGACAATCCTGTCTCCAAGAGTTCTTCTTTCCTAAGACGTGGATTGGGGTGGGTCCTGACAGCTTGCTTTCTGTTGAAAGTCTTCAGTTTGTCCTCCAATCATCCAACAGTGCTCCAACAAGCTTAATAATATATATTACTTATCTCTAATAAAAGAAATAGGCTGATAGTCTTTTGTCTTTATTTTAACTAAGCAGGTCTGTGTCCACTCACTGGCTAGTGAAATAGAAAGCTATCCTCAGTGAAGGATAAGCAGGCTGTACCAGAGAGGACAGCTTTTATTGTCAGAGGAAAAAATGCTTCTTCCCCAGGTGAACAAAACCTTGCTGGAACTCAGCTGGAAGGATGGAGGACAAGCCAAGCATCCAGCCTGCTTCATCTAGAGAAAGTAAACTAAAAGCTCATTTCTTAGACAGCTGGAACACAAAAGAGTAAGGAAAGAAGGGGACTGCTGAATTAATAAAACCGATTATCATCTCCCAATAACCTGGTTTTTGCTAACAGTGGATCCTAATAAAAATGTTGATGTTTTAATACATATGTTAATAGAATATGGAGATTTTCAGTTTTAAGATAAATAAAGGGGGGAAAAACAAGATCATATACTACTAAAACTCTCTTGTCTATTTGTCTATAAGTCAACTTCAATTAGCCAAAATGATGCATCATAGGGCAACCATTTTTGAATCCAGTAACTTAAAGATTGCATAGAAAATCAAAGAACCATTATTCCCATATAATTGATATTTTAAAGATCTTCACACCAGTTGCATTTACAAATTTGCGGCCACTTCAGCACTGCTGTGGTCAGCCACAGTCACATAATTGTGATTTCTGACACTATGT
Organism: Vipera ursinii; assembly: GCF_947247035.1. NCBI lineage: Eukaryota > Metazoa > Chordata > Lepidosauria > Squamata > Viperidae > Vipera > Vipera ursinii. Next base: position 65,789,665 of record NC_139513.1, read on the forward strand.
GCCAGCTTCCCACAAGTAAAGTCAATGGGAAGCAAGAAGGAAATCAAAAGTTGCTCCAACTCCCACTGCTTTCCCCCCCCCCTGTCCATGGGCATTTAGTTTATCTCTTTAGGTAAGTGAATATTGACAAAGAAAAACCGAATATAATATGTCATAGGTTGTCTAGTATTAATTAAATACATGACAGAGGGTGATCAAAATCAGAATAATTGACTGGTTTCATACTGGAGATGGTTAATATCTAGGAGTAAATTAATGTCTTATGTCAGACATGTCAAACACAAGGCCCGGGGGCCGGATCCGGCCCGCGAAGTGGTTTCATTTGGCCCATGAAGGCATCCTGGAAACAGTGAGGGAACAGCCCCCACTGCCTTGGCCCTGGCCCAGAGACCCTCCTTCTGCCAGAGACCCTCAGATCTGTCCCACTCCTGCCCAGGCCCCCATAGGCACCCTTGATGCGAACGATGTAGAGCTGGCCATGCCCACCCAGTAGGCCATACACACTCTAGCCATGCCCACCCAGTAGGCCATGCCCACCCTGGCCATACCCACCCGGCCCCTTGAGGGCAACCGCAATCCTGATGCGGCCCTCAATGAAATTGAGTTTGACATCCCTGGTGTTGTGTATTCACACATTAACGTTATGTTACCAAGTTCCAGTTATGAGGTAAACCTTCGGCAGCTTTTGACAGCTGTCAAAAGCTGCCGGAATGCTACTGCGCAAGCGCAATCGCTTGACAGCTCTCGGCTGTCAAGAACCACCGGTTACTGCGCAGCCGCGAGCTAGCTTGACAGCTCCGGGCTGTCAAAGCTCTCCTTCGCCGATTGGCCCACTTGAACAAGCGGGAAACCAGCACATGGCATGGGTCCGGGTTACCTCGGGGACCACCTGCTGCCGGCGTCAACTCCCCTCCACCCTGTGCGTTCCCACAGAGAGGGCCTCCTCAGGGTGCCTCCAGTCAGGGAATGACGACTGGTGGCCCCCAGGGGGAGAGCCTTCTCTGTGGGCGCTCCGGCATTATGGAACCAACTGCCGGTGGAGCTCCGGATGGCATCAGACCTCCGAACCTTCCGTCGCGGCCTGAAGACCCACTTATTTGAATTAGCTGGTCTGGCCTGATGGGGGATTATGGGTTTTAAATTGTTGTTTTAGAATTGTATTATTGTTTTTAACTGGGCATTGGTTTAATCTTTTTTTAACTTTTGTATTGTTATTTATATATGCCCTGTGAACCGCCCTGAGTCCCTAGGGAGAAGGGCGGTATACAAATTAAATAAAACCTAAACCTAAACAGCCCTGATTGGTCGCCGACCGACCAGCTGGAGTATAAATAGAAGCACTGTAAGTCTGTTCTTTGCCCGGTTCTAAAATAAAAAGGTTTTCGTTAGCCAGCTGTCTTGCCTGCTTTTTCAAGCTGTTAGAGCACCTGTCTTACGTAGAATGCTTTTGTTGTTGTTGTTGTATATACCTATATTGAAAAAATGATGTGCCCTTTTGCAATGGCAAAAAGATCTCAATTCATATAACAAGGCAAAAAAAACCATAAGGTCAAATGAAGGTGTTACAGGATGCTAAAGAAAGAGATAGTTTAGCAGAACCTAATCTAAAATTATATTTTGTGGCAAGCTTTCTGTATGTTTAAAAGAATAGATCTTGTTGAGGAAGAGAAGGTTGTTAAATTTGGAGATGTAACAGTCACAGTATAACAGAGTTGGAAAGATCCTTGGAGGCCTTCCATTCAGGACAATTTGCTGTCCAGTCTCTTCTTTAAAACTTCCAGTGTTGAAGCATTCACAGCTTCTGGAGGTAGGTTGTTCCACTAGTTAATTGTTCTCACTGTCAGGAAATTTCTCCTTAGTTCTAGGTTGGATCTATCTTTGATAAATTTTCAAATGCTACTTTTTGACAGGCGCTCAGATGCATTGGAGAATGAGATAATTCAGATAAGGACTAAATAGGTTAGATGATAAGGTAAGGTTAAAATATACATTGAGTTTAAAAATCACCATGTCCAAGATGCCGTTAAAAATTTGGAATAAATACTGTATAAGAAAAGTTTGTTCCTATATTGTCATTAGGTAAAGGTAAAGGTTCCCCCGCACCTGCGTGCTAGTTGTTTCCAACTCTAGGGTCCAGTGCTCATCTCGGTTTCAAAGCCGAAGAGCCAGCGCTTGTCCGAGGACATCTCCGTGGTCATGTGGCCGGCATGACTAGATGCCAAAGGCACACGGAACACTGTTACCTTCCCACCGTAGTGGTCCCTATTTTTCTACTTGCATTTTTACATGCTTTCGAACTGCTAGGTTGGCAGAAGCTGGGACAAGTAACAGGCGCTCACTCTGCTACACGGCACTTGGGATTCGACCCGCCAAACTGCCGACCTTCTGATCGACAAGCCCAGCGTCCTAACCCACTGAGCCACCGCGTCCCTATATTGTCATTATACACCTCAATTTGAGAAGCTTTTGTCAGGAGACAGATAGCAAGCCAAGAGAAATGGTTAAATTATGAGGATTTGCTGATGTTTATAGATGACAAATCTATACTTAAGATTTGTATAGCTAAGTGCAGAAGGTATAAATTTGACTAGGTTTGCCTATATGCAAATAAAGGCACACTTTGAAAAGGATGTGAAACAAGGAGATATAGGAAGAAGTAAGAATGAATTTCAAATATGACCAACATGCAATTGCAATAATTTATAAACTGCTGTTAAAATGTGATATAGAAGATGAACAAGTTGAGCAATACAACATTAGGATGGTAGATATTGGACACAGTATTGGTAAAGGATATTTGGGGGAAATGAACGCTAAAAATATTAAATTTACTCTGTGCAATAAAAGAGGAAAAAATATATAAAATTGTGTATAGATGACACTTGTGAAACTATCAAAAATGTATAAGAATGTTTCAAGGAACTGTTGGAATTGTGGAAAAGAGGATGGAACCTACTGTATATGTGGTAGAGACTGCAATCCAAATAATGGATGAAATTGGTAAAATAATAAGAATCCCTTCCAGAAGTAGACGTTAGGGTTTATGGAAAAACAACTGAGTAAAAAGAACAGTCTTAAAATTGCATGTGATCACTCCAACAAGATTATTATATGCACACAACTGGAAAAATATTGAAAAATATCCAAAAATCGAAGACTGGATAGAGCCTTGGTGGAGCAGTGGGCTAATGCCTCCTTAAGTAACACCAGCTGCCTGCAATTAGTGCAGGTTCGCATCCCACCAGGCTCAAGGTTGACTCAGCCTTCCATCCTTCCGAGGTAGGTAAAATGAGGACCCAGATTGTTGGGGGCAATAAGCTGACTTTGTAATAATGCCGCTTGGGGGGGGGCGAAAGCCCGAATAAGCAGGCATATACATAGAATGAAGGCTATTGCTAAGCACATTGGTTTGTGCTTAGATTGTAAGCCGCCCTGAGTCTTTGGAGAAGAGCGGGATATAAATGGGATTAAATAAAAAAAAATTAAAGTTATGGACTTGGTGGAAATGGCAAAACTGACATGCCTAATAAGGGACAAATCTACAGAGGCTTTTTGTTAAAGACTGGAGCCCAATTTTGAGTTACATTACAAAAGTAGACAAAAAGAGCTTGATGATAAAGGGAGGGTAATAGAAAATTTACATAGTAATTACAATGGTATAAAATAATAAGAAATGGTTAATGGATCTATGAGGAAAGTATAGGGTGGAAATGGGCTATCCACCAGATGGATTTGTAGCTGGCTGACTGGCCGTAGGCAGCATGTGGTCCTCAATGGAACCGCATCTACATGGAGGGAAGTATGTAGTGGGGTGCCCCAGGGCTCTGTTCTGGGCCCAGTGCTCTTCAACATCTTCATCAATGATTTGGACAAAGGGATAAATGGGGAACTCATCAAATTTGCAGACGACACCAAGCTGGCAGGAATAGCCAACACTCCAAAAGACAGGGTTAAGATGCAGGAAGATCTGGACAGACTTGAACACTGGGTGCTATCTAACAAAATGAAATTCAATGGTGAAAAAGTAAGGTTCTACATTTGGGCAAGAAAAACCAAATGTACAGGTATAGTATAGGTGGTACCTTGCTCAATAGTAGTAACTGTGAGAGGGATCTCGGAGTCCTGGTAGACAATCACTTAAATATGAGCCAGCAGTGTGCTGCAGCTGCCAAAAAGGCCAACACAGTGCTAGGCTGCATTAACAGGGATAGAATCAAGATCACGTGAAGTATTAATACCACTTTACAATGCCTTGGTAAGGCCATACTTTGAATACTGCATCCAGTTTTGGTCACCACGATGTAAAAAAGAGTACAGAGAAGAGCAACAAAGATGATTAGGGGACTGGAGACTAAAACATATAAGGAACGGTTGCTGGAATTGGGTATGTCTAGTTTAATGAAGAGAAGGACGAGGGGGGACATGATAGCAGTGTTCCAATAGCTCAGGGGCTGCCACAAAGAAGACGGACTCCAGCTATTCTCCAAAGTGCCCATAGGCAGGACAAGAAGCAGTGGATGGAAACTAGTCAAGGAGAGAAGCAACCTAGAACTAAGGAGAAACTTCCTGACACTTAGAACAATTAACCAGTGGAACAACCTGCCTCAAGAAGCTGTGAATGCTCCAACACTGGAAGTTTTTAAGAAGAGACTGGACACCCATTTGTCTGAAATGGTATAGGGTTTCCTGCCTGAGCAGGGGGTTGGACTAGATGACCTCCAAGGTCCCTTCCAACTTATTATTATTATTATTATTATTATTATTATTATTATTATTATTATTATTATTATTATTATTATTATTATTCTCCTCAGAGTTGAACTGCAGAGACCTTGCTGCTCTCTGAGCTTGTTTGTTTGCAGATGTTTCATTACCTGATTAGGTAATGTCGTCACTGTGAGTGAGTGTGGGGTTTGTTCTCTGTTCATAAAGTACACACTCAGAGAGGGGTAGAAAAGCGATTGCCTCTTGGAAAAGGGCAGTAAACTGACATGGGCTAAGGAGCTGAAAGGAGTCCTTGGTGCACACTGAACTCAGTTGTTTGCTTGCAGATGTTTCATTAACCAACATCATTCATGCAAGTTAGTGTGGGGTTTGCTCCCTGTTTGTACACAGTACCTGGTCTTGTCAGTGTCATGAGGATGTGGTTTTCTTCTTAGTATTCTTTCATTAGGGCATCATTTTCGATGAGAGATGAGATGAGAGAGAGAGAGAGAGAGAGAGAGAGAGAGAGAGAGAGAGAGAGAGAGAGAGATGGATAGAGATGGACAGATAGCAGACAAGATGTTAAGTTTTGTGTTGGAAACTTATTGTTTTTATGTTCATGTACTGTGGGTTTTTTTAATGTCTACTGTATGTGTAGAAGTGTAATAAAGTTTATATCCAGAAAAGAAGGGCATTTGGGGAGGGGTTCATGAATAAATGAAACTGACCAGAGGCAATAAAGACTCAGACTAGCCCTAGAGGGATTTACTAAAACAATCCTAATAAGAAAATTGGACAAAGTAATTGGGTGATAGGTACTTAATCCCATCAATGTTTCTTTATTGGTTAACAAGAAGCAATATATTTTTAGTATCCCTGCCACCTCTAAAAGACTCAGTGTTTTTAAGCAGGAAAGTGGCTCTCCTTACACAGTTTTCCAGTTATGATCCCCCAACAAGAGCAAATCAGAGCCTTAAAATTTCCTGCCCCCACAATGCAAAGTCTTTATTAAAAAAATCTTCCTTTCTCTTTCTGTTTCTTTTCCTTGTAAGTTGGAATCCAACAATCTTTTAATAAAGTATGATCTTCCTCCTGAGAGTAGCACTGCATCTTTCTTATCCATTCTGTGTGTGTGAGTGTGTGTGTGTGTGTGTGTGTGTAGATGGGTGTGCACATGCACAGGTGCACACACACTCCTTGTCTATTCCTCTGTACTGTACTGCTTCTTCCCTTTCCTCCATAATATCTGCTTGCCCAGCATCACCTTTTAGCTCTATATTCAGTCTAAAGTCCAGAGTCAAGTTATTTCAGACAGTAAACAAGTCCATTGCAAAGTGTACGTATAAAAATAGTAATAGCCACCTATAGAAAAGGACACCGCCTCCCATCTCCTCCCCCAATCCTGCAAGTTTCCTGCACTTTGCTATTGACAGAATTTCTTCACAGTTATGCCCTCCTTTACCTCTTCAGGTATCCCGTAACCCTAACTGGGGAGAGGGGGGGAAGGGAAAAAGCAATGGATTTTCCCCCTGAACTGCGTCCATAAAGAACAAGGTAATATAATCCTTCAGGGTATGGATAAAATGAAAAAGCCACGGAGGGAACCATCTAAATTGTACTGTGAACATTCTTTTCCACAATGGTAATTAATGGCGATCCTGTTATTATTTCTCTTGAGCACAATTAGAAGATAATATTGGCACCATCTGCTTGATTGCTTGGGAACTGGTCTTGAAAATTTGGTAGGGTTCCATCTTGTTCACCATGTTATTTAATATCTGTCTAAAGCAACTGGATTTGGGGCAGTTGTCATCAATGGATTGGTGATAGCAGTAGTTTCCTTTCCTGCAAACTAGAGTTTTGATATTTTGACCATCTCTTCATCTATGGATATTAATACTGGTTCTCTAATGTGGAAATTGTTTGTCTGCTATAGGAGCTCACTCACACACACACACACACAAACACATTTTGGACATATTTTCACGTTGCATCTTATAGGTTTTCCATATTTAATGTTTAGTTATGTAAACTTGCCTAGAAATACTCAGGAGTGAGTAGAAAATAAATGTATAATTAAATCAATTCCAAGTTTTCCAGTTTATTGAAATTAAATCTCAGCAGGAGATACACATATTGTACCATGAATGTATCAGATTCAGTTACGCGGATTCACAACAAAATCCCCATTATTAAAATATTTCTTTAGATGATATCGCAAGCAGTTATCATAGCATGAACTTTTTCATCATTATCATCATCATCACACCTCTGAAGGTTTTTTTTAATTTCAAAAGATGCTGGGAACAATGTAGTCTGTGTGATTGCCATCAATAAGGCCGTCTCCATTGTTGTGAATAAACCAGCAAGGAATATTGGTGCCATGCTGGACATCAGCTGTGTAATCCTTCTGCCATCCCCTGCAATAGAACATAGAAAGCAGTGAGCTTAGAGCATCCAGTTCATGCAACCATGTCAATATCAGCTAAAACGTCAGGCTCTCTTTACCTGGTTACTGTCAGCAGGTTATTTTTCACAATCATGGTGGCATCTGGTTTTTCTGGATCTGATCCAGGGTGGACCTCGAGTATATCAAAGTCGATTGGGTGGAAAAATTGCCCTTAAAATAAACATGACAGCAGCAACAGTAATTATTAAACAGTTGGCAGTCTTGATTAAATAGTTGGCAGTCATTCAAGAGCCAAATCATAAGCAGGGCCACTTCTTGCATTTGACAGGGCTAACTGTGGCTATAAATTGGATGTATCTACTTTTATAGCTACCCTGTTCTATTTTTATTTATGTAGAAATGTTGCATACATTACTGTTCTGCTTTCAGAGAGCTTGCCACTGAGACCACTACCACTGGGATTGGCAATGGGGCACTAAGGTTCCAATTTAAAATAAGCCTGTTTGAATGATCCAAATACTGCTTTGAAAATTGCTTGTGCTTCGTGTATGAGTGTTGTATGTATGGAAGAGATAAAGAGCTACAGAGAAGATAAAACGGCTCTAGAAAATGAAGGTTCCGGTTCTAAACTTCTAACTAGGGAGAAGTTTCTTCTTTATTATGGGAGGAAAAAAAGCAAGGGAGGGTGCCCCAGGTCAAACTGGTTGGCTACATTATTCTTGTCCACCAAATTGTTTCTTTCAAGGTCCAGAAAAGAAAAGGAATGAACTGGTGATTCCATTTTTCATCTCTATTCTGTACATTAAAGGATTAAACCTGGGATAACCAAAACATTAACTAACCATTTGAAACTGTCTGTGCTAATTACCTAGAAAATTGTTTCCAGTTAATTTGGGAAGTTCTGTCCTTTTTTATTTAAAAATGGTCTTTGGTTAATAAATTATCATTCCATTTATTTTACTTTTTATTTTATTCATTAATTTTTATGCTGCCCATCTTCTGACTACAATAACTGTTTTCTATCTCTACCTAATGTTCATTTCTCTCTCTCTCTCTCTCTCTCTCTCTCTCTGCTTCTGCTTATTCTGCCAATTAACTGTTTTTTATATTTGCTCTGTTTAATAAATAAACATCAGGGTGTATTTATTGCTGCCTATGTCAAGTGGTGTGATCTGATCTAGATATAGGGATTGAATGGAATATGCTTGGTGAAAACCAAACTGGAAATTACTCATAATAATAATTTTAAAAACCCACCAAAACCCCAACAACTTTTCTAAAGAATTGGGTCTAGCAGAAGGAACAATCCAGAAATAAACACTGCATTGCTGGAAAAAAACAAAAGTAAAAAGCACATATTACTGTCTACTTAATCTCATGCCAAATCAATGCTAAACCAGTTTAATCTCATGCCAAGTCAGTCAGGAGTTTAACCTCATGCCATGTCAGAAGACCATATGCCTTGTGAAAGGAAAGCAGTGGGGGGAAAAATCCCCCAGAATAATATCTTTCTGTTACCTAGTAAACCATGGGTTTGTTCAGATAATCTGTGACTATCCACCATGTAAAATCCCAGGAAATCTCGGTGCAGTGGATGTTTCTTCCACACTTGGTGAAGAACAACAACAAACTTTGCTCCATAATCCATTGAAACCTCCAGCCTCTGTTTTCGTTTGATTTTTAGTGTCAAACTAAGTGGGAAAAGAGAAACCAAGCAGGGGAAAGTGATTATTAGCGTGCATAATGCAGATATTCAGATTAGGAGATTGGTTGCAAGGGGACAGCCATTTCTGGAGAAGGCCTCTGTAAGCACATGACTGTTGTTTAAATTACGCCTAGTTTTAACTTTTGCTGTAGCCTATCAATTCTGCCCCTCAACCATGTTCAGTTTCAAAAATGTAAATGCCCATAAAATTCCTGTACAATGCCCAGCTTCCCCACCTTGTCAAATTAGATTCGTCAATTGCAGTTGAAACCACTCCTAGAAAATTTCCCAACTTTTAAATATGTACAGTATTGTGATATAATTTATGCACTACACTTCTGGAAGGCCCATTTTCATCCATGAATCAAAGCATGCAACAGGTCCCTACCAGAACGCTGCCATTTTGGAGGGAGGGAAGTTGGGGATTGAGGGTGTTTCTACATTGTCTCTCCTTTTCACTCTTACGCTTTGATGTATCTGCATGGGAATTGGGGAGGAGGAAATGGGCTCTCAGGACCATTTGGCTCGACTCCTTCCGGCTAACTCCTGCTTACTACCCAAGGTTGTGGCGCCAGAGAACAACTCATTATCACGTTTTCGGCTCTAGGTCTCACAACAACTTCACACCAGTGGATTGGCCCCTGTTGGCATTGGGGTGGGGTTTGGACAGCAGAAAATTCCGCCTGATTTCTCTGTAATCACTTTCTCTTGGTAAAAGATCCTTTTGAAGTAACACTTGTTTCAAGAGTCATGCTTTCCTGAAGAGATAGCTAGGCAGGACCATACAGTATGTGGTGTCTGTACAGGTAGTCCTCAACTTATAATCAGTAATTTAGTGACTGAAATTACAGCGGCACTGAAAAAGGTGACTTATGACCATTTTTTACACTTACAATCGTTGCAGCATTTCCGTGGTCACATGATCAAAATTCAGACACTTGGCCACTGGCTCATAGTTGTGATGGTTGCAGTGTGCTAGGGTCACCTTTTGCAACCTTCTGACAAGCAAAGGCCGTGGAGAAGCCATATTGACTTAACAACCAAGTTACTAACGTACAACGACTGTGGTCATTCATTTAGCAACTGTGGCAAGAAAAGTCATAAAATGGGGCAAAACTCAGTTGTCGGTCTTGCTTAACAACATAAATTTTAGGCTCAATTGTAGTCGTAAGTCAAGGACTACCTGTAATGGTGTTTCTCAATCTTGGAAGCTTTAAGATGTGCAGAATTCTAGCTGGGGAACTTTGAAGGTTGAAGTCAGCACATCCCAAAGTTGCTAAGGTTGAGAAACATTGGTAATAGAAGAAGCTTGCCAACCATGGACTCCACACCCTTTCTCTGATTTTCTCACCTCAGTCTCACTGACACAAGCAGATTCTTCCTTGAAATATTGTCCCCCACACACAAACACACTCCAAAGCAATTATTTGAGTGGGACATTGTGTTTTTTTAGATAACTCGAACGTGAGCATATTAAGTATATGAAATATATTGAAAATATATATTTTATATATGCTTCAAAAATATATTTCACCTACAGGTAGTCCTTGACTTACGACCACAATTGAGCCCAAATTTTATGTTGCTAAATGAGATATTTGTTAAGTGAATTTTGCTCCATTTTATAACCTTTCTTGCCACAGTTGTTAAATGAATCATTGCACTTGTTAAATTAGTAACACGAATGTTAAGTGAATCTGGCTTCCCCATTGACTTTGCTTGTCGCAAGGTCGCAAAAGGTGATCCAATAATCCCAGGATACTGAAACCATCATAAATATGAGTCAGTTTCCAAGCATCTGAACTTTGATCGCATGACCATGGGGATGCTGCAGTGGTCGTAAGTGTGGAAAAATGATCATAAGTCACTTTTTCCAGTGCCGTTGTAACTTTGAATGGTCACTAAACAAACTGTTGTAAGTTGAGGACTAGCTGTTTTATGAACAATGGGTTATATTTCATGGGCCTTGTAGAATGTTTAATAGTTCACATAATTTATTATTTATTATTTATTTTTATAAAGCATGCCTCATATCTGCACATAAATGTATAGCATGGTGCCCTTCTCTGTAGCTGAATTCATTTAGATCTACTTTATATTAGGCCTGGACAAACTTGTTTTCTTGTGAGGGTCACCTTCTTTCAGGGTTAGTCTCTCGGGGGAATGAATTATTAGTAGAGTCAAAACAAACAGAGATTATAAGAGCAGAACCCAAAGGCAGTGCAGGAATAGAAACAGAAAATGGGTGGGAACATCCATTCTGTCTGACATTCTTTTTTCTCTTATTGCATTCTGCAATGAAATAAAGATAACCTGTCAGAAGTCTGATCTGGTATCTTGCCTTTGGCTTTTAGAGGAGGCCAAGAGATGTGCAAAATTACAGAAGCTTCAAGTCACCCATCCATGATTTAAAAATAACACTTTTATACATTTAGAAGTATGCAAAGCTCACCTGGGTTGTTGTAAGGTAACTTCATCAAGCCAACTGAATACTGTCCTTTTCATACCATTTTGAAGGATGATATTCTGAGTTGTTATTTCAAGCCTTACATTCTGATTCATAGTTACAATCCCAAGTTTTCCAAAATATGTATTCTGTGGTCTTACGTTATTGATGCTCTTTTTATCTCCAATAAGCTGTCCATTAATGGTAATGCCTAAAGTCCAGAAGTGAGGTTAAAGGGATGGCATGCGTATAAGTAACATATTTGTAAATATAATTGTACCCCTCCTTACTCATTGTTAATTAGTTCTGGGAATTGTGATGAATCCCCAAAACAATGTGTACCAAACAAATTTTTCCCAAAAGCAATAATATAGTAAGTCGCAATGTAGCTGACAGCGATAAGTTCTACCTTATGCCTTGAGTACCAAACCAACAATCAGTCCTGGCAGAAAATGTTCATGTCAAAATACGTTGAGTACCAAATGGGGTGAGTTTCAAAGCGGTTGAGTACCAAGATGCCACTGTATGTCTTTTCCTGATTTTCAGGAGGCAGAATTGCATACTGTTTATTTTTGTCAAACTGGGATTGATTGTAATGAAAATGAAATGTTTATTTCTTTTTCCCCTAATCTTAATTAATAGCATGTTCCCTTACCATAATATTATGTTTGTACTGACAAAAAACCATTGGTCCCATATTTCGCTTTAAGCTCTCTTGAAATATTTAATGTAATGAATTATTCTTATATTTAGTATAATAAATTATTCTTAGAATAATTGAATTTTCTTAATCACCTCTAATTGGGGATAATTACAAATTTATTTCTTCAGAGAATAATAGATTGTTTTAAATATAAGCAAGTAGCTTTTCCAAAGGGCAATTGGTACTTCCAGATTCTAGAATTCATATATACTAGTGTGGGTAGCTCGGAAAAAATATATAACATTCTGAAGCCTTTTCAATAAAAAAAAATCTACTTCTACTGATTTGGATTTGTTCCATCATTTAAAATTACATCTGTTATTTAGATTGGTGCATAAGAATCACTATGGCATCCTTGAAGTGATCTTACCTTCTGACATCTGTTAGAGTACTTTCAATGTGATGATAACCAGAGTATAGAAGTAGGGATGAATAAACAACCATACTAAACTAACAAAATGGTATATACACTCAGAACTAAAGCAAATAATCTATCTTGAGATATATTGGTGGTGAGTGGATTTTAGAATATAGCAGAAACTTTTATAAGCCTAGGCAACCCTGAGCATGTTGTTCACATGTTAGCAACATTGGTGAATTCTTTAGATATACTAGCATGACATGGAATCAATGTATAAGTGGTTATAAGAGAGTGGAACAGTATAGTGGATGAACATTTGGAGTAGCACACATACACCTTCCTCTATGTCTATGATCATATCGACTTGATGACTCAATTTTCCAATAATAACCTAGTCAAACCCTGAAATTCACTCCTATTGGATTGAAAAGGGGGGATACTTATACTGTATTGAAGTACTATAGTGATAGTTCTACTATCTACCTGTACTGCTATAGCAGACTTTAGAATATGGGATTGTCAGCAACTAATCTAACAATGTGGTGACTCTAGTATATAAACATCCTATGTGCCAAGCATTCCGGATTCAAAACTTTTAAACAGGTCTTGTGAAGAGAGCAGTAGAAGCTTCTTTAGTATTAAAGGAATATGTAAGACAGTGGCAGTTAAAGTTCATTGTACAGTATGGAAATGGAACATTTGGGTATGCCAGAAGAAAAAAGTAAAAAGCCTAATTCCATATAAATTTAAAAAGCTATTAAAGCTTTTTTAAATTTAAATTTCCATTTAAATTTAAAAAGCTTTAATAGTCAGTGTTATGTACTGGGCTCATTAGTAATACCACGTGGGTTGCTGGAGCAGCTAACAGCTCTCCAGCAACCCAGACTACAAGTCTCCAGTGCTGCTATTGGCTATCCCTAGGCGGCAATGGTTGCTTCAAACCTATTGGCTGCCACCTAGGGGCTAGACTATATATTGCAGCTAGTTGCAGCCATTTCCCCAGTACAGTTTTTGCATGAAATAAACCATAAGTTTTCCTGTACTCGTTTACCTCGTCTTCATTCCTGCGCCAAAGAACCCGCTACACAACAGTCAGCCTGGGTATTATGAAGAAAATGGAATCTAGGAGAATGAGCCTCAAATTTACAGACTATTACATGATGTGCATATTCTTTATGCAAAAGAAACAGACCTCAAAAAAGCAAATGGAATTAGATAGACATTGAACTGATCTAGCAGTGCCATATCATTCTAGCTTTCCATTGCAATTTCAGAAAAGAAAGGCTCACCTGTAACTGGATCTCTTACCAAATTTATCACTACCCCTGGCTCCTCATTAATATTGAAACAAAGGGCATCTTCTTTCTGGGGCACAGCTATGATAAAGTGTGGGTCTCCATCAACTGCAAAGAAGAAATCACACGAAAATCATGCTTCCATCAGTGGGTCATTTTATTTCTGTGCTCTATAGAGGAATGTAAGAATAAAAAGTATGGAAAGACGCAGAGTTTCTATTTAGTAATTTTTGTAGTGCCCTTACAATAGAAAGAACATTCAGGGTAACGTTATTGTAACATGGGCCTTAGCCTTAGTCCAACATTAGTAACTGAGAAGAGGAGGTCCTTGATTTCCTTTTCTTGTTACATAATCATCTCTAGTTGATGATTGATGGAGCTGAGAAAAAAATAGGCCTATATCTTTCACGGGCAGCAGTAGTTGCACTAGACATGATCCATTCTTTGAAGAGCCTCCCATTTTAAGGTAGGTATCAGATGTTCCAATCCACATCCAACAGTTGGCTGTTCGGTCTCAAACAGAAGGGTCTGAAACCATTTTGTTGCCTTTAGTTCATGGATTCATGCCCCTAGGACCTCAGAAAGATTTAAATATCTCTCTCTCTCTCTCTCTCTCTCTCTCTCTCTCTCTCTCTCTCTCTCTCTCTCTCTCTTTCTCTCTCTCCCTCCCTCCCTCCCTCTCTGTATGGATAGATATAGATAGATATAGATATATAGATATAGATATAGATATAGATATAGATATAGATATAGATATAGATATAGATATAGATATAGATATAGATATAGATATAGATATAGATATAGATATAGATATAGATATAGATATAGATATAGATATAGATATAGATATAGATATAGATATAGATGATATATAGATATAGATATAGATATAGATATAGATATAGATATAGATATAGATATAGATATAGATATAGATATAGATATAGATATAGATATAGATATAGATATAGATATAGATACAGATATAGATACAGATATAGATACAGATATAGATACAGATATAGATACAGATACACAAACATATATGTTACAAACCCTCTGAGATTGTGTTCTAGATATTTATGAACTCTTAAAAAAGGAAACTTACCACTAGAATAATAGTAAGGGGCAGGTGGAGGTTGATAGCTGGACACCTGCTGCTTTGCTGCATAAAAGAAAAGAAAAACAAAACAATTTATTCCACATGTGGTTGTTCTGGTAAGTACATCAGTTAACATTCTGCTCCATTTCAATAATAGCTTTGTAGGCCAGGTTCACATTTGGGGCAGGAAAGAGAAATTTTGGGGGGAGGCAAGGATTACATAACATTTGAAGGAAGGACAGGAACATTCAGTAAAGCAAGCAATGGGATCAATTTGTGCACCTATCTTGCATGTTCATGGACCGAGATTTTTTTTGTTTTTGTTTTTCTTGGTCTGAGTTTAGTGCATCAGGAATTACACCAAATTAAGGTTTACCCTGCACAGATTTCATTTACTTTGTGCCTCAAAATAAGGGAAGATCACTTCTTTTCACTGCTTGGTAATTATGGTAAAAGGAGACCTGGAGGCTTTCCAAAAGAAAGCAAAAAGTTTGAGGACTACCTGTGACTTTGGGCAATGGATTATTCACGTGTGATTTAGTGAAGGATTGGAATTACTTCTTTCATTGTCAAAAGTGGTAATAGATACTTTCTTTGTTTTCTTTATCACTTAAAAAGCCTCTGCACATCACTGCAGCACCAAACCCTTCCTTAGCCACAATTGCCACAATACTACAATGGTCATTCCAGAAAGTGCTGCAGGAGCTAAACAATCTCTGCAAAGAGCACCAACCTGCTGTGAGTGAAGAAATCACTATAAAAGCCAGTGCTTTTTTTGTAAAAGAAAAAGGTGCAGGAACTCACACATGCCATACAACCCTATAAGGTTCCATCCAAAAAAGGTGCCGGAACCCCGTTCTGAGCGTTCTATGAGGAAAAAAAGCCCTGATAAAAGCTAAACAAAAACAATGTGTGGAGTTTTCAGATTGAAGTCAAAATGCCAGTTCAACTTCACTTGTGGCTGATTTTTACTTTTACCATGGAACTACTGGAGCAAAAAGTCCAGATTTGCTCCCAGCAATCTCCGTAATAGAATTCCTTTAAATACTTGGTTGTTGTTTTTATTATATGTGAATATGACCTTCCTGGATGTAAGGCATTTCCCATCTGCACAGGCATGGTGAGCAAGATTCAGTTGAAACTTTCCTTACAATCAACTAAGCTGTACAATAAATTTCAGAAAATTAGGCTAGTAATTTAAATTTTATATAATTTAAGTTACACATTTAGAAAATTGCTCTGAGATAATAAATGGAAAATACTGCTTATACCTTCCTTTAAAAGCACATTGTATATTTAAATTATATTCCATTGTGAAAATATACACATAGGTAGCAAAAAAAGGAATTAAAATAACACTCAATTAAACCTGACCAATGAGATGGCAAGATCTGAGATCTGAGTTAAACTTATTTAAAACACCATTGACTTATTATTGCTTTGTTTGCTTCTTTTCAATTAAATCTGGAACTCTTCTAAGTAAAATGTTATAATAAGCTCATTTTCGTCTAGAAGAAAGGCAAAGAATTACAACTCAGTTTACCTTCAGCTGTTTCCAACGATGATAAAAGACAGAGAGAAGAAGGGAGGGGGGAGAGAGAGAAAGAGAAACATTAATTTTTATGCCAAACTAGTTTGACTGCCAAAAATTATAACTGACTATCAAAATAAGGATAGGCTGGAGGGTGCCCACAATGTCAATTACATGTCTCTAGGCAGCTATTTTTATTTCTTCTTAAAAAAAACCAGCTACTTCCTTTTAAAAGGGCTTGATCAAATGATCTCTAATTATACATATTACAAAACATAGTTTATACACATAATTATTCCCTTCACCTTCCTCCCTTCCTCCATCGATTCATGTCATGGAGCTAGTTAGCAAAGCAACAGTGTCAAGACTTTTATTTCCTTTAATCCTTTCAGTGATAATCTTCTTCTGATGGAAATGATACATTTCAGATTGCAATTTTTTCATTTAAGAGGGACTTCATGATACCACATGACCTTTGAGAGGGAAGGGAACTACTGTAAGAACAACTCTGGTGAGGTTAGCAGATAAATTTAGTTGAACCCTTTATGGCTCTAGAGCTGAGGTGTCCAAATGGCCACTTTTACACCAGTGGACTTCAACTCCCAGAATTCCCAGGCCAACCATAATGTCCACAGGTCTTAAAACTGACAGGGTTGGACACTCCTGCTCTAGTGCTTGTTTCTTAATCATAGGAATAGGCTGGAGAATTTTGGGAGCTGAAGTCCACACATCTTAAAGATGCCAAGGTTGGGAAACACTGCTCTAGCAAGCCATTGCGTTTGAATCTCTTTTATAGTTTTTTTTAAAATTTTTTAAATATTTAAGTTAAAATGTAAAAAATAACAAAAGAATATGACAAAGGCCATATTGTGTGATTATTCTTCTCAAGTTCTTCTCCTTTGGAAAATACATGGAATATCACAATGCATGTGGAAAAGTGGTGGAGCTTGTGTTGCAATGCCAAGATGCTGGTGACATCAATCTGATCCCTCTTGGCCTGTTGGCAGATGCTGCTGAAAAGCACACACCACAGAATTCACGCTTTCCTATCCTGATCTAAGAGGAAAGTATACTGCTTGCTGCTCCAGGATATTCTTTGATTAGTTCAACTGTGAATATTAGAAATACTCACCCCAAACCACTAAAAGCCAGATAGAGTAATGTCTTTATGACAATATCTGTACCTTCTATAGGTTTGTCAGCAACTGCTTCCTTTTCTTCATTGTCTTCTGGCTTTGTGACAACCATGGACGTTAACGGAGTCACAAACTTATATTTCAGAGACAACTCCAGGGCTTTAGCAGTAATATTTTCCTTTTCATCTCCCTGTGCAACTGAACTAAAAGCAAGGACATTGGAGAAGCATTTAGAAAATGTTTTAAGCATGATAATATTAATTATTCAGTATTTTTCCACCCTGTAATGCACAAATATATGGTAAATTGCTCTAAATAATAAAATAAGTAGGATATGACCTCATGAATACTTTGGCAACAAAAGACTCGTCTCCTAAAAGAAGAAAGAAATGACTGGGAGTTAAAACTAAACTTACCAAAGTCTAATGTGAAGTTAGAAGACCTGCAATAATTACCATGCATTACAATATCTGAAACAATTTAACTTGGGCCAAAAGATCAGATCAGTTACAGGCCAAAAATACTAGTCAATTCCAGGCTTTATTGAATGAAACTAAATTTCCTCTTTTGACTGATTTTAAATTTATCTTTAAAACAGAAACCTTAACCCTAAAGTATAATCTTTCTCAAGAAAGGAATAGAAAGTGATTGATTCTACCTGTCCTCATGAACTTCTCTGGATTAACCAGAAATAATAAATCTACTGGAAAAAACCTTACATTACCGTGCTTCTAGAAGTTGTTGAATGGTGAGATAAGCCCAGAATCTCTCAATATATTCTCCAAATATGTACTGTTGCTCTTCAAAAGCTTTCTTTGTTTCCTCAACATCAGCTTGTTCACTATATGTCACCTCATTTAGTGCCTACAAGAAAGAAAAGGATTGGATTTATAATTGCACTATAATTTTTCAGCACTACACTTTTAAACAGGTGTTTTTTTCTATGTATACGCAGATTGAGCAACAGATGGCTGATTTCACATATATCAAAAAAATTCAGGCAATCTTTAAAGGTCTCAATAAACCCTATCGGTTTCTAACACATTGCCATTATTAACCAGGAAGATACAAGTACTTCTAGCAAGTAAACTATATTTTTGGTTTGAATATTTTCATTGTACACAAATGTGGTTTTATCTCTTAGTAGTGAGCTGCCCAGAATTTGGTACAAGCTGGGTCACTACATAATCACTATATAACTATTTTTATATAAAATACATGCATGCATACATCCATGCATGCATACATACAGTATATACATACATACATACATACATACCTGTATTACCCTGCTTGCCCAATCTCAATTTAAATCCCACACCAGCCTAGCCACTCAATGCATCTGATGAAGTGTGCTGCATTTCAGAAAAAAATGTGCCTTTCAATAATGTTAGAAGGAAAAGGTGCCATCAGTCCCCTTGCATTGAGTGGATGAGACTTCATTTGTCACTCAGCTCAACATGACCACATTCAGCCATGTAAACTAGTGATAATATGGATGCCTCCCATGATGCCTCACTGCCTGAAAATGCTTTGTGTGAGACTTATGACAGGTGAAACTATGTTGAAATGTGGAAGGATGGATATGGCTTGGAAGTTTAACTTCAGTTTGGCTAGCTACTAAATGAAATAATTAGCCAATATACCAGGAATCTGAATGGCTTTCCCATCTCTAGAAGCAATATAAATAGAGACCATCTCCAAAATCAATTTTTTCACGATTAGTTCTATCTTCTGGAACATCGATAAAGGCAGGTAAACTATTTAATAATTTCCCCTGGAGTACCTACTTTCTCACCAGTGTTTACACAGTTATGTTTCTGGAACTGATTAACTTACCCCTTGAGCCTTTACTTCTGCTGTGATACTGTTCAGGTCATTGTCTGTAATTCGTCCAGCCACAACTATTTCAGAGCCATCATAATAATGTTTAAAATTATTTTGAGTCAAATCTGAGATGGCATTTTCTTTATAGTCTAACTCCACTTCAGTAAGCAAAGGATTGGCTACTTCATCATAAAAACCCTGGGAAAATAGATACTAGGTTGAGTAAAAACTGTAACGCTAAAAGTGTATTTATTCTTGAAATCAAAATATTGGAAATTAGAAGTTGCTTTTTTAACCACGCTATTTTTCTACACTACCCTTCATTTGAAAAAGTACTCTGGAAAACAGAACTCTCTTTGAAAGTTTTAATTCTTTAAAACTCTATCCCTTCTTTCACATCTACCATTTTGTATAGATATGGAAAAGTGAGTTTAGAAGTAGCAATGACATTACACATGTGCAGTACAAAAATTAGGACTATTTTACTGTACATGTTAATAAAACCATTTTCAAGTCTGATGAATTTTATTTTTTTTAATCACGAAAAAATGTGCAATTCTTTTCGTTCACAATTTTTACCAACACAAAGCAATTCTCGACACCTTTTCCTATTTTGCAAAACCATTGATCACTGGGAAATCCATTTTTAAAATAAAAAGGTCTACTTTCATTCATCATATATATTCCCTGATGTAGATTCTCATGAGATAAATTTTCCTGATGTGAGCAGATTTTTCAAAGGAAGAAACTGACATTTAAAATTGGACACAGATTTAAATAAACTACTTTTTCAAGTTTTGTCTCCCCAACCTCTCACTTTTTATTAATTTTTGCCAGGAAAATATGGAGTATGATATGGAATGAAATAACAGTAGTTAGTTGCCTGAGAAGGGATAAAGTTTCATCCCAGTGGGCTGTGCTGATTCTATTGCAACAGGCCAGAAACAAGAAAAAAAATGGTGTCTGAGGTCAGGATCTAGTCAAGAACTAAAGAAAAATATGGTCCCTGTGATGCCTTACCTGAGTTGGCCTCTTTAGAAAACTAATTGATGGGATGATGAAACTTATTATTAACAATGGATTCTATATTTTCTCACTCTATGTTTCATGGTATATAAACATATTCTTAGTTGATTCTTCACCACAGTGTGGGAGGGATATATATGCTAATCTCTCTTGGCTACTTTTGGATGCTATACACCTCTGCTTGAGGATGGGATGAGATACCATTTTCTCCATGGCCTCTTATAACTGAAAAAAGTAATCAGTGACCTTTCTGTGCTTGATAAGAAAATTATTTATCAAATAGAACAAAAAATCTAGCAGTTATTTCTATCTTGTCTAACCAGTCCTCTTGAGAAATGAAGCAATGGGAGGCAGGAATGGTAACAAAATTATAATCTTAATATACACTGTGGACACAGGTTGGAGAAAGCTGAATTGTATTTTTTTAATTTTGTCTTTCAATGTCATCTGGCCTAAGAATTGGGCCAAAGGCACATCTTTGAACATTGTGGACCAGAACGCTTGCTGGCAGCAGATCATGTCTCAGTGACGGATTCAGAGCTCTGACAGGAAATTGCAGAAATGTCTAAATTTTGGTAGCCATATTATACACAAACTGCTTTTTTTGTTGTAGAATCTTTTTTTTTCTTTTTATGACTCTGCAATCTTTTGATTGGTAGTAGAGTCAGGATGACTAGAATAGAGCAGAGCATTTACTGGCTGGATGTCCTTCCTGACATCTCCATGGATTTTGCAGCAGATATTTTTCTTTGGGCCCTAAAAGAGAAACATCTGCCACTACCTAGGATTGAACTCTAAGTCTTCTGAGTCAGAGGAGAGCATCTTCACTGCTCAGTCACCATGCTGCTCTGTTGGAGAATCAATACATTTTATGACCAATAGAAGCTGCTACCAAACTTCATCTGGGATATAATTCCTGCAGTTTTCAGATGGTAAACATAGGAAATTGGGAAAAATGGGAGGAGAGGAGAAGACATATGTTTTTTCTCTCAGGTCTGAATCCAAGTAAGGGTAGTGTCGTTATCATACCTTGTACTCAGTGTCATTTCTCTACCACAGAAATATTTCATCATAAATATAAATATCAACCTTTCATATGTTTATTCTTCTACCTGTAGTTGTAAAGCTGCATCTGAGTCTGTAAAGATGCGGCGAGCCACACCATTGTTTTCTGTTGACAATCTCTCTAAGAATGCATAGTCAACGTGATAACCAAACCCAAGACTATATATAGGATATCTTCCTTTAGTTGCATTCTTAGCATTTTCTTGAATGTCTCTGGGGTTTGATACACCTGCATAGAAAGGATCACAAAACACAATTAAATAACACAATTATCTGAAAAATGTTTGTGGGGTAAACCTTTTTGGGCAGAGCAATCCTGTAACTTAAAAACAGGGCTCTACAACTTCCTAACTTTCAGCTTCAAACTCTCCTCCTAATGGGTTGGAAGAGAATGAGTAATGTTGTAATTTGGTTCCTTTTTTCTTTCCTCACTGCGTTTTCCCTGGGAAAAACAGTTGCTGTTGTTATTTATTAGATGTATTGTATTATAGCCCCCCTGCCCCATCCCAAAATATCTTGAAACTAGCGATAGACAATCAATCAACAGCAGCTTCAGGAGTTTAGCAGTCATTTGGGAGCATTTCTGGGAGCTTCTCCCAGGACTTCTGTAGTGCCTCTCACAATGAATACTAATTTTCAGCCTTTGGAGGTAGGGAGGGAACTACCAAATAATACAGAGACAAGTTCTTCATAGGAGGTGGAACTAGATCTATTTCTGCCAAAAGAAACCTCTTGGGAGTCCATGATTCTAACTGGCCAGTAAGTGCCTCCCAAATCTCACAAAGCTGAGAAACAGGTTTGGATACTCTTGTGAGATGCACATACATAAATCATCTTCCTTCCCTGTCCTCTATAACAGCACAAAGCTATAAACGTGACACATGACCACCAGGAGTTGTTATATATAGAGAGAGAATGGAGAAGACTACGTGAAAACAAGGAGACTGAATAGCAGTCTTTTTCCCATATTCATTGGTCATTCAGCTACTTACCTACATTGGCTTCCCCATCAGATAACATAATGACTAAAGAGGCACTTCTTTCAGGTACAGATTTACTTTCATAAGCTTTATTCAGCATTTCTATGCCAGTCAGTAAACCATCATTAAAATTTGTTCCTACAAAGTAAAAACAGGGGTTCGAATTTTTCAGCATATGAAAATAGAGATTCAAATATTTTCAATGTAGTGTTTTTTAATATAGCCATTTTATTTTAACCTTATTTTAATACAGCAATTTAACTTTAATTTTTCTTTTTATTTTCTACTTACCTCCTCTGTCCCTTATTTGGCTAATAAATTCCTTTGATTTGTTCACATTCTGCGGAGTAGCTTGAATTAAGTTATCTTTCCAGGTTGAAACTGAAGATTCAAACAGGATGATATTGAAGTGATCTTCCTCTTTTAAGTCTTCCACTATTTTTGTCAAGGCTTCCTTTGCCTAGAATTATTTTAAAAAAATCTAATATGGAACAAATTCTTTTGTATTTGAGGGATTGCTCAACTCTCAACAAAGGACTTCTGCTCCATACTTACTCCAACCTGTGTTCCTTTCAACTCAGTGGGCTCTCTATACTAGCACATTACATTGCTATGATCTTTTCTTCCCAATTACAGTATATTAGCCAATTGAAAACAAGGTAGTTCCCTACTGCCAGTAATCAATATTTTATCTGATAGGAGTTTATCTCTTTAAGTAGTTAGATGATAAGTTACATTGTGATAGAGCAGAAGCTATCAGCTCCTAAATTCAGATGTTATGCTCTTGTCCTGCTATTGCCACCCACATTATATGCTGCTGACAGATCCTTTGATTATATTTGTTTGCTCAAAGTCTTCAGCTATTTAACCCAAAACTACATCCTTTAAGGACAAATATTTACTGAGGGGGAAAAAATCCCGCTTCTTTTTGCGAAAGGTAGACCTCCACACTGAGGCAACACTCCCTTGTCTCCTAACCATGGTCAGTAATATTGTGCAACAGTCAGGCTCCAAACTATCATCCCTTAACCATCAATATTAAATTTAATATGTATTTTTTCATAAATAAAAATTGGCTAAGTCTTTTCCGATGTATGTGAAATTTTGCCTTTCCCCCATGAAATTCTAGGATGTTTGAAATAACATGAAATCTTACTAGAGAGATAGCTAATATTTTTTTAAAAGGATAATTGCATAACATGTTGCTTTTAAAAAATTATTGCTATTATTTTAGATTTTTATCTATTTTTAATAATTTCGTTAAGTGCAAACTGATTGTTTCAAAATTAAACTGCTTCCTCAAAGAGAGTCCTCTTATATTCACATTCACCATTTTGGGTCCTCACCCTAGTTGTAAAGCAGAATAAAGCAGTTGGCAATGTCATGTTCAAGCTTGCCAGTATCCCACATTTCATTCTAATGCTGAAGTGTTTTATTTCCTCAGGAGCCAGCTAGAAGAATGTTCTGTATGACTTTGGAGCTAAATAAATATATGGCTTAAATCAGGGATCCCCAACCTTTCCGGCTTGGCGGTCTGGCAGGGCTGGGGGAGAGAGGTGATGGTTATGTGTGAGTGGCAGGTGTGCCCGGACAAACGTGCACAGCTCCTATTTGTATGAGTGGAGCTTTGTGCATGAGCAGAAGTGGTTGCTGCACAAGCTAGTGGATCTTCATGCATGAGCGCAAGCACCCACAGCTTGGGTGAGTAGAGCTTCACGCATATGTACACACTCACCCACCACCTGCACAGCCCTTTTCTGAACAGGCCGCAGCCAGGGACCCCTGGCCTAAATCAACACATCAAAAAGAAGGGTCAGCTAAAAGTTAAGGATGAAGCATTAGAGCTCAATTACATTATTAAATAATTTCAAGTTTACTATGCTACATATTTCACTATATGGGTAAATCTTGTAAGACAGAAATAACTTGGAGTAAAAGATTGTAGGACCTGATTTTATCTGCTGTACAATTTATCATCTTTCTAGCAATATTACAAGAATTTGTGTTGTTCACTTACTTGCTGAATTTTCTGTCCAGACATGGAACCACTGATATCTATTACAAAGGCAACATTCTTAGGTAAACGTTCAAGGTTTTTTGGTGCAAAAAAGTGTACAAAGTATCCATTTACTACCTAAAAAACATTAATAAAGGTAGCATTAATTTGTGGTACGGTTTTTTGTTTAGATTTGTTTTTGTACTGGTATATTAGTTTAAATGTCAAACAACTAGATTTTACCTGTAAATTATTAGGAGAATCTCTGTTCACATCATACTTAATGACAAAATCTCCTTGTAGCAGAGTAGTTGTACAATTGTCACAGGTTCGTTGTTGTTCAATAGTAGGACTGAATGATACATGAGCCTTTAAAAAGAAGAAATCTTCATCTTAGATTTCAGCAAATGAAGAAAGCAGATTCTGCAGAAGTTTTGCTATCATTCAGCAATCCAGGATAATGAACCGTAATATTTCTCAGTACATCTTCTGCAATTTATATTCAAATATTACTTCCAAACAGCTGTGGTATATTTTTAATTATTAAATATTGGAAGAGCCCACATTGTATGTACCAGCTTTCTGCATTTGTAGGAACAATAAATGCAAGAAAAGCTAGCAGTGGAACCTTTGCGTTTTTATCTCCTTTTCTTGTCTAAGAAGACTTACTCTGCATATCTTACTCTGCATTGCCTCTTATGAACCATACTTATACACTCAAGATTATTTCATTCATTCATTCATTCGTCATATTTTCATGGTGATATTTATTATTTTTAGTTCCTCCTTCATTGATTTTATTCATTACTTTTTCCATAATGCTGGATACACCATACCAGTTCTAGGCTGTGTCAGGGGAAAAACTTGTTCAAATGAAACAGGAGACAACACACAACAAAAGTCTCACTTTAGGATCCAGAAGTTTATTGAAATGTGAAACAGACATTCAGTACATTACTTAGGTTCAAACCCATTGCAATGAGGGCCAAATGCACAAGCAGTCATTAAGGTGTGACAGCTTAATGGCCAAATGGCAACACCCTCATCTCTGAGGCAAGCAGAAGTCATTGCAGAAGTTTTACCCATCAACAAGGGTCAGTTCCTCTTTTAGTTCCCATATTCCATTTATCCCCTTCATGCATTACTGCTTTGTCGTGGCGAAGGGGCTTGTATAGTTCAATGAAGCTATGAGCTATGCCGTGCAGGGCCACCCAAGACAGACAGCTCATAGCAGAGAGTTCTGACAAAACATGATCCACTGGAGAAGGAAATGGTAACCCACTCCAGTATCTTTGCCATGAAAACCCCATGGACAGGACCAAAAGGAAAAAAAGATATGATGCTGGAAGATGAGCCCCTCAGGTTGGAAGGGGTCCAATATCCTACTGGGGAAGAGCAGAGGTCTAGTACTAGTAGCGCCAGAAAAAATGAAGCGACTGGGCCAAAGCCAAAAGGACGCTCAGTTGTGGATATATCTGTTGGTGAAAGGAAAGTCCAATGCTGTAAAGATTTTTTTTCCATAGGAACCTGGAATGTAAGATCCATGAATCAAGGAAAGCTGGACGTGGTCAAACAAGAGATGTCAAGACTGAACATCAACATCTTAGGAATCAGCGAACTAAAATGGACAGGAATGGGTGAATTTAATTCAGATGACCATCAGATATACTATTGTGGGCAAGAATCCCTCAGAAAAAATGGAGTAGCTTTCATAGTCAATAAAAGAGTAGGAAAAGCAAAACTGGGATGCAATCCCCAAAATGACAGAATGATCTCAGTTCGAATCCAAGGCAAACCATTCAATATCACAGTAGTCCAAGTCTATGCCTCAACCACTGGTGCTGAAGAGGATGAATTTGACTGGTTCTTATAGAACTAGACATCCTAGAATGTGAAGTGAAGTGGGCCTTAGGAAAGCTGAGCAACATCAAAGCTAGTGGAGGTGACAGTATTCCAGCTGAGCTATTCAAAATCTTAAAAGACGATGCAGTAAAAGTGCTACACTCAATTTGCCAGCAAGTTTGGAAAACTCAACAGTGGCCACAGGATTGGAAAAGATCAGTTTACATTCCAATTCCAAAGAAAGGCAGTGCCAAAGAATGTTCAAACTATCGCACCATTGCATTCATTTCACATGCTAATAAAGTTATGCTTAAAATCCTACAAGCTAGACTCCAGCAGTATGTGGATCGAGAACTACCAGAAGTACAGGCAGGATTTCGAAGAGGCAGAGGAACTAGAGATCAAATTGCCAACATACACTGGATCATGGAGAAAGCTAGGGAGTTCCAGAAGAACATCTACTTCTGCTTCATTGACTATGCTAAAGCATTTGTTTGTGTGGATCACAACAAACTGTGGCAAGTTCTTAAAGAGATGGGAGTACCAGACCATCTTATTTGTCTCTTGAGAAACCTATATGTGGGTCAAGAAGCAACAGTGAGAACCGGACACGGAACCACTGATTGGTTCAAAATTGGGAAAGGAGTCCGGCAAGGCTGTATAATGTCACCCTGCCTGTTTAACTTATATGCAGAGCACATCATGAGAAAGGCTGGGCTAGATGAATCAAAAGTTGGAATTAAGATTGCCGGGAAAAATATCAACAACCTAAGATATGCAGATGATACCACTCTAATGGCAGAAAGTGAAGAAGAACTAAAGAGCCTCTTGTTGTGAGTGAAGAAGGAGAGTGCAAAAGTTGGGTTGAAACTAAACATTAAAAAAACCAAGATCATGGCATCCGGCCCTCTCAATTTATTTTCCTGGGCTCCAAAATCACCGCAAATGGGGACTGTAGCCAAGAAATTAAAAGACGCATGCTCCTGGGGAGGAAAGCCATGGCAAATCTAGACAGCACACTAAAAAGCAGAAAAATCACCCTGCCAACAAAAGTGCGTATAGTCAAGGTTATGGTCTTCCCAGTTGCAATGTATGGCTGTGAAAGTTGGACCATAAGAAAGGCTGAGCGCCAAAGAATTAAGGCCTTTGAACTATGGTGCTGGAGAAGACTCCTGCGAGTCCCTTGGACTGCAAGGTGATCAAACCGGTCAGTCCTAGAGGAGATCAACCCTGACTGCTCTTTAGAAGGCCAGATCCTGAAGTTGAAACTCAAATACTTTGGCCACCTAATGAGAAGGAAGGACTCACTGGAGAAGAGCCTAATGCTGGGAAAAATTGAGGGCAAGAGAAGAACGGGACGACAGAGAATGAGGTGGCTGGATGGAGTCACTGAAGCAGTAGGTGTGAGCTTAAATGGACTCCAGAAGATGGTAGAGGACAGGAAGGCCTGGAGGAACATTGTCTATGGGGTTGCGATGGGTCGGACATGACTTCACAACTAACAACAACATTCTATTTATATAGAGAAACTGTCCCCATTTCCTACTGAAGGTCAATGGCAGCAAAAAGTATTTGTTAGCAAGCTCAAGTCTAATATATAATTGATATAAACCACTTATAAAAGAGTTATCAATATATTTTTCCTTTCACAACTGTTAGGTATTGTTTTATGTTCTTCAATAAAGAACCTATTGGGTTTTCATTCATACTAACTTCCAGGGTTTTATTTGTACAAAACCAAGTCAAAAGAAGGAGGGCCTTGACTGTCTGATTGTTTCCCACCATTTTGAAGCCACTGACTTCATCACTGCAT
Organism: Vipera ursinii; assembly: GCF_947247035.1. NCBI lineage: Eukaryota > Metazoa > Chordata > Lepidosauria > Squamata > Viperidae > Vipera > Vipera ursinii. The sequence goes on from NC_139513.1 coordinate 65,817,610, forward strand.
ATGATCCTGCACTGAGCATATACTATTTACTCCCCCTGCCCAAGAGTGTTCTGTTGGGCAAGAAGAGAGAGTAACTTATATTTATATAAGTAACTTATATATCCGGGTAAGATTCAAGGTGCTGGTTACAACCTATAAATGGCATGGGTCCGGGTTACTTACGGGAGCACCTGCTGCCGGCATCAATTTCCCTTCGTCCAGTGCGCTCCCACAGAGAGGGCCTCCTTAGGGTGCCGTCGGTCAAAGAGTGTCGACTGGTGGCCCCCAGGGGGAGGGCGTTCTCTGTGGGCGCGCCAGACCTTTGGAACCGTTTACCGGTGGAGCTCCGGACGGCTCCCGACCTTCGCTCCTTCTGACGTGACTTAAAAACATATTTATTTGAACAAGCCGGCCTGGTCTGATGAGTTTAGGGGTATTTTAACATTTTGTATTAATCTATTGAATTGGGCTGTTGTATTTAATATTTCTTTTAATTTTTATATATTGTATTTTATTGTATTGCCCTGTACACCGCCCTGAGTACTTCGGGAGAAGGGCGGTATAAAAATTAAATTATTATTATTATTATTATTATTATTATTATTATTATTATTATTATTATTATTATTGTTGTTGTTGTTGTTGTTGTTGTTGTTGTTATTATTATTATTATTATTATTATTATTATTATTATTATTATTATTATTATTATTATTTAGGAACAAAAGAGTTTGTCAGCCTGCTTTGCAGGCAGAAAGGCCATGAGCAATCCAGCAAGGAGTTCTGACTCGATTGAACTGCTCTATGATGGAAACTATGGAAAAGTCTTCTTTCTAATAAAAATGCTGCTGTGGTGCTTCACATTCTAGAAGAACCAAGGCCAAAAGAAACAGGAAAAAAGCAAGAAAACAGTCATGGATCACGCTTCTGTAATAGCAAGTGATCCCTTACTAGATTATACTGAGAAAAGAAATGTGGAGTAGACTTCAGAAACTATTCAGCACTGCAGCTTGACTTCTCAAGTGTCTGTGTTGCTACCTTAAACAATGTACCTATATTAGCCAGTGTAACTAATGACTTAAACTTCCAAATGCATTATCTGTTCATTGGTAGGAATTCTTTTCAGGAACTCAGAAAGCTAAAATATAGGGGAAGGTTTTCATTATCTAATGTCCAGCACTTTTCCAAAATATTGACTTACCTTCAGAAAGAGCAAAGAAGCCTTGGAAAAGCAAATAGAACATGCTTTGCAAGAATGAGTAATGTTTCTGGAAGAAAGCCTAAAGTACTGCATACTTTACACACTGATAGTGGGAGTAAAAACACAGGAAAGGAAGGTGAGAAATAGCTGAGAGGACAGAGGATAAAACATGACAAAATAGTAACCAATATCCCACCACAAAGTGATGGGGCAGAGAGGAAAACCAGAATCTAATGCAAATGATCAAAAGCATGATTCCCTATGCTATACTAATAAAGTAATATTGGGAAGAAGTAATAATGCTTGCAACTTCCAGTACGATCTACCCATAAAAGACAAAGTGAATTGTGGTACAGGTAGTCCTCGACCTACGACCATTATTAAGCCCAAAATTTATGTTGTTAAGTAAGACATTTGTTAAGCGAGTTTTGCCTCATTTTATGATCTTTCTTGCCACAGTTGTTAAGTGAATCTTGTTTCTCCATTGACTTTGCTTGTCAGAAGGTCACAAAAAGTGATCACATGACCTTGGGACACAGCAATGGTCATAAATATGGACTAGCTGCCAAGCGTCTGAATTTTGATCAGGTGATCATGGGGATGCTGCAAAAGTCGTAACTGTGAAAGACAGTTATAAGTCGTTTTATTCAGTGCTGTTGTAACTTTGAATGGTCACTAAATGAACTATTGTAAGTCAAGGAATACCAGTATAAAACCAAAGCAATGTGAAGCACATCATGTGTTGGAATTCAAAGCGTATGTATATATTTAAAATTTTATAAAACTATCCTCTTTCACTTCGGCAATCTAATACGTTTAAGTTATGAAGATATTAAATAGACACAAGTGATACATAATTCCCTGCATTCTATTAAAATAAACAGCGTGGCATATTTTGATGAAGACAAGGACTGAATACTGAGATTTCATTTAGAAATGCCAAGAGGAGAAGCAATAGTGGAGCTTTCATAGCAAGAAAGAATTGTGATGAATTAGTGTGATGAAGAAGGCAATACATTGTCTAATTCTACAAGACAAAATAGGTTGCCAACAGATACTCCCCAAAACATGGCAAAGATTACAATGGAATCTTTGTACCAGCGGTGAAACACATTTTAATAATAATACCCTTTGCTAATTTAATTTCGCTTATTAAATGTCTCAATCTCAAAGGACTCAGAGCAGCTTTAAGACAAATGTTGCTCAATACCTATATGTACCGTAAAGGCAACTTTCCTATATGAAGGAAGGCATATAAATGTAAAAGCCATCATGATTCAGAACCTGAAAAAGAAAGACTTGTGTAAGTTACAGAAGTGTGTCCATGGATTCAAATAAGAAGAATCAAATAAAACACTGGAATCAGCTTGGAATGAAACACTGAATCAAACGTTTTTTTAAGGACCAGTACTCGAATCTTGTCTATACATCAGATGCAAGAACAGGAAATGGACACTGACTTTACTGTTCCTCTGTGTGCACAGTCTTTCTACCGTGTTTCCCTGAAAGTAAGACCCAGTCTTACTTTCTTTTGGGCTCTGAAATAAGCACTAGGGCTTACTTTCAGTGTAGGAGTTACAATTGCCAGCACCTGCTTTCCCACTCCATCACATTTCTCTGTGGCCGCAGAGCTGGACAGCTTGCCCCACCACCGCCCAGATGCGAAGGTTCCAGTCTCTGTCAACAGCAACAGCAGACTTCCCCTCTGGGATGGAGCTCTCTGCCGCCATCGCGGCTTCCCCCTCAGAGCTGCAAAGGTGGAGCTTGGTAGGCAGTGGCAGGGCATAGCCCGGGCGTGGCCCAGCAGCAGCAGCAAAGCAACAGCAGAATCCCCCCAGGATGGCCCACTGCAAGGTACCATTATTTACTCTTAATACTAAGCACCTAGACCAGGGGTAGGCAACCTCGGCTCTTTTATGACTCATGGACTTCAACTCCCAGAATTCCTGAGTCAGCTTTGCTAACTCAGGAATTCTGGGAGTTGAAGTCCATGAGTCATAAAAGAGCCGAGGTTGCCTACCCCTGACCTAGACTGAGCCCTGTTCCCGGTAAATACTACTAGCTTGCAGCAGATGCCGATGAGGCCATCCCAGGGGAATTCTGCTGTTGCTTTGCTGCTGCTGCTGCTGCTGCTGCTGCTGTGCCATGCCCGGCCTATGCCCTACCAAGCTTCACCTTTGCCACTGGCTTAAATGATACAGGTAATGCCTCGGAGCAGCCTTGCAGTTCAGAGGGGAAAACAGCAGTGGTGGCGGAGCGCTCCGTCCCAGGGGGAGGGAGTCTTCTGTTGCTGTTGACAGAGACGGGAAGCTTTGTCTGCTTGAAAATGGGGCAGTTGGAAAGGGAGTGAATCCCTCCGTTTCCAACTGCCCCATTTTCAACCAGACGAAGCTTCCAGTCTCTGTCATCTCTCTGAAAAGTGCATGGCATGCCCAGATCACATTCCACACCCACACCTCCACGCTGGACTTACCTGGGCTGCACCAAGGGGCTGGCGGGCTGCTCCTGGACACCGTTGGCCCCACATGCTCGCCACCACTTGTGCTGGCCACCCCCACCCCCGGGCTTATTTTTGGGGTAGGGCTTATATTAAGTCCACCCCTAAAATTCAACCTAAGGCTTACTTTCAAGGTAGGTTGTACTTTTGGGAAAAAATGGCATAGCTACCTCCTTCAACATTAAAAAATACTGTAAAGCAGAAAAACTTTGAAAGAGTGAAGATTAGACGTGATAAGGCTTAAATATATTCAGTATTATTGTTTGGGTTCAGCTTCATCCCTTTTTTTGAACCCTGCTTATTTTTTCCATTCTGACACACATATTTTTTTGTAAGTGCAGTTCTTTAGCTATTCTAGGAAAATATTGCCTATTCCTGATATAGGGAAATGATTGGGAACTACTTTTACTTTTGTGAAGTATCCTCAAATAATTCTGTGCCTGTATCTTTGCTGTGCCATGTCTCACTTAGAGCCTTGGCTGGGACAATATTACCTGTCAACTGAGTTCCATGAAACAAGCAGATATATTCAGGGGCTCATTCTCTTCTTCTCTTCTGGATAAGGCATGTCACCATTGTGATTCTCTCTTCTTTCATATGAATCCATTTGACTTCTTGTGTACTTACTTTCAATCAGGGGAATCTGCATCCAAGGTGGTGACCATCCTCATGTTCCAACTTACCATAGTTAATACTCAGTTAACAATGGTAATTGGGACTGGCATTGCCACACAAACCGCTTAGCTGCAGAAATCCTGGCAGTCCCCATTGCCATTGCCCATCCCACTGGTCATTAGGCAAGGACTACCTGTGTCTGAATCACCTTTCAAGACTCTATTACCAGGCATACCTTTTTTTCTGAAAAAGACTTTTTCACGACTGGCAGCAGTTCGTTGTTGAGGAACGTCCCTTCAACTTCAAGTTCACTGATGCCTTGAGGCTCAAAGATATTTGCTTCAATCTGTAACATTGATTTAAAATTTTTTTGATGTTAGCAAGACTGAGAAAAAAATCAGATATACTACCAATAATGTAAATTGTAAACAAAGCATTAAAAAAAGAATTAAATCCATAGTTATTTATACATTTGTCTCTAAATTAATGGGAGAGATAAAATTCCCGGAAAGAGTTCTGAAACTCACAAGCTTTTCCAAAAACTACTACAGGATAAAACCACAATACATTTGATCGTACCTCAAATTTATTGACAAGCTGCTTTGGGTTTACTTTTATAAACATCTCATATTTCCCAAACTTTCGCTTCAATAGTTCTTCATAAGTCAATTGAAAAGTAACTTTGCTGGATGACGCAACGTTGACCGAAACACTGAATTTCTCTGTTTTTCTTCCAGAAGCTCTTCACATATTAAACACAGGAAGATTCATAAGATTTAAGAGAGCCATAAAAGGATGGTCACATATCCACATGCTGAATAATATAGCCCACCATTTAATACTTCCATTTGCTCTCTGTTCATATACTTAGCATCTGTTTATTGAATAAATACTTAGGACAGCAAATGAAATAACGAAACAGATACGGTGTGGCCTCACATACTTACTTCACAAGCCCTGCAGTCTGGCCCCTTGAAACTGCTTGTTGATACTGTTTTTGGGCAACTTCTTTTTCCTTTATGACTCCAGGATAAGTGACACCATCAATTGTCCTATTGAAGGATACATCAGATATCTGAATATATATGCAGAGATGTTATTATTCTTATTTTTGCTTCAGTTCATCAAGTAAAGGGGCTATTTGAGAGGAATAATGCAGAGGCTGGAAAGAATGCTGCCTCTGTATGACTGAAAACATAAATGAATAAAAATGAAGGAAAACCTTCTCCGGATATTGCAGAGCAGATTTGTAAAAACTCTATCCAGAGAGCAAGTCTAGTTCAGAGGAGCTTATGTAAGAGATGGTTCCCTTTTGGATGAACACTAAAAAGGATGAAGGTAAGAATAATGCTGTAATGGAACCAGTTATCTAGACTGGTGGGAACGGAGAGGTTGTGACGGAGACCTTAATTTAGGTTTCCTATTTTGAGCACATAATTGGATTAGACGTCTACAACTGCAGCTGTGTGATTCATGGTAGTTTAACAGCATCTGAATGGCTTAATTATTGCTAGACTGATCTCCAAAGCATAGAGAAATAAGAAAATAATGTACATACAAGGTAAAGTTGGAAATAAAGGCTGTTTTAGGAAGCTCCACATCAAAGCGAGCTTCCTTGGACACATTGGCACGATTGACAGCTCGACTAGTGATGACATTACGGGAAAACCTTGAAGTAACACTGCAGTCAATTTTCACCCAGTAGATTTCTATGCCTTGGGTGTGCTAGAGAATAAAAAAGTCACACAATTATAAAGAAATATACTGCTGATGTTTTTAATCTTTATTTTAAACACTTTGAGGTAGCAAAAAGATCTTTCAATACCTCACATCCCATAAATAGTAATTTCTTTTAATGCTAATTACAATGAATTAGTTTTTTTATTTACTTACAAAATGTTTCATAAATTGCACCTGACCCCAATCATTTTCTGGTTCCATTCCTATTATTTTTTAAAATGAATTCCTAAGGCCCAGATATATGCTCAGCATATTCACAATACAAGAAATATCCAGAAAATGATATGAAGGGGGATCTGTGGGTCAGAGTTTGATCTCTGATCCTCACAGGCCAAGTCTTGCATTGTGGGTTGTAATGAGGCAGAATACAAGAACAAACTTCTAAAGCATTTTATTTTCTTTCTGTAAAGGGAACACAAACAGATATCTGTAAACCCCTGAATCCATGACCGAGGTTGTCTCCTTCATAAAAGACGGTGATGAGGCCTTCACACACATGCACATGATGGGTACTTTGCAAGAGTGAATGAAATATGCCATTTGCTCAGAATTACAACATCCCTGAACAGAAGAGGATTGATTTCAGAAGAAATCAATATAGCTTTCAAGTTGAGTAAGCCCAGCAATGAAGAGGCATTCGACTAAGATAAAATATTTATAAAATTTCACGTGGCATGGAAACGTAATGACCAGCATTCTAAATGAAAGGTTACTTACCACATCAGTGGCACTTCTCTTCTAAAAATAGAGTGAAAAAAGGAATAATTATTGCCAAACAACATATGTTGTATCTTACCAAATATGCTACATAGTAGCTGTATGTCATTCCACATTTCTTTTCATTTTAAGCGAGAGCATCACAATAAATGAGAGCTCCCATAATAATCAGCATGCACAACCTTGGCTGAGTTCTTACCAAACAAATCCCCATCTTACTGACCTGTCTAGTCTGGAAACATTAATTACGTCAACAGACAAAAATAAACATCTGGAAAATATGCCATAAATTTTCATACTAACTATAATAAATATCTTTACTTAATAGAGTTGTTCTACTGTTCCTCAGAGGCACAGAGTACTAAGATTATTTCATATTCCTTCCCATGTCTGTGGAATTGCCTAAGTTCAGTTTTAGGTAAGTTAGGTGTAAACATAGGTGTGGTGGATAGCTCTCTCATGTATGTATGTATGTATGTATGCATGTATGTATTTATGTACCACTATGCATCCGTTTCAAACACCCCACCATCACACACAAATTGACGGAAATACTCCTTTGTTATATTTGATTCATTATTTCTTAATTCAGTGTTTATTTTAAAAAATATTATTTTTTTAAAAAATTGAAATATACAACACAATATACAGCAGATAGAAATCAAGTTTGGATCCAATAGGGTCCCCCTTGGGGTACCTATCAGCAGCTCAGGAGCTGCTGACAGGCAGAGTGAGGGACCAAAACCCCTTAAAGGCTTCTAATCAAACCTTTATTATGGTCATAGACCAGCATAACTTTGCCTGCTTCATATCCAAATGCAGCATGTCTGAGCCAGCTAGCCCAGGGCATGAAATTTCATAGAGAAGTAGTTTCTGTGAAGTTTAGAATTGCAGCCAAATTAAGTATGTGGTAAGTAAAGATATCTCAAATCAGGCAGGCAGAAGGCTGAAGAAGTCTTGAAGGATCCAGATAGTGGATTTGCAGTTGCTGCTTAAAGCTAAAAAAAAAATCTAAGGAAATAAGTAGGGGACTTGATATATTTAGCTACGTACCTTAATGTTTCTCAGCGGGTTTATCAAAATATCTGAAGTTACAAGAGCAGGAATCAAGGCCAGTAAAATATAGCATGGGATATGCTTCCCCATGTTGGAAGAAAAATAAAAATGTCAATTTGGAAGGACCTTTATTTGTATGAACCTTGTCCATAGTCAAAGAGTAACATCGAAGTAACTATGGCAAATATTTATCTTTGGAAAATGGTTGATGAAATTTCTTCATGAAAGCTAGGGAGCCTAAGTCCAGAAAAGAATATTTCAGCCTCTAATCTATCTAGCCTACATTCACCCATTGTGTCCTATGTAGAGCACCTTTAAAATTAACTCTCAAATTATATTTCACATCTGTTTCACCAATATGGTCAGAACTCTTCAGATTTCTTGAGCTAGCACTTGGATCACCTGGATACATTTCCCAACTGAGGCTTCTATTTCAATTAAAGTCATTATGTTTTTATGCATGTAAATTGCTCTTATGAATAAACAGGAATCAAGGCCAATAAAATATAACATGGGATATGCTTCCCCGTGTTGGAAGAAAAATAAAAATTTCAATTTGGAAGGACCTTTATTTGTATGAACCTTGCCTGTAGTCAAAGAGTAACATCCAAGTAACTATGGCAAATATTTATCTTTGGAAAATGGTTGGTGAAATTTCCTCATGAAAGCCTAAGGCCTAAGGCCAGAAAATATTTCTGCTTCTAATCTATCAAGCCGAGGTTCACCCATTGTGTCCTAAATCTCACCCATTGAGATTTAAAATTTAATTCCAAATTATATTTCGCATATGTTTCACCAATATGATCAAAAATCTTGAGATTTCTTCAGCTAGCACTTGGATCACCTGGATACATTTCCCACCTGAGACTTCTATTTCAATTAAAGTCATTATGTTTTTATGCATGTAAACTGCTCTTATGAATAACAAGAATAAGACTTTATAAGCTTTTCCCTTGGTTTTTCAGAATCTGATTAAAGAAGAAAATTGTTATAAAACATAATTAAATTGTGGTTTAAAACATGCTTCTACTTTTAAGTTCCTGTCAAAGAGAAATTTCTCTCTTAATATATACTGTTCAAAAAAAATAAAGGGAACACAAGATAAGACATCTAACTATTAAATATAGTACATTGTGTTGTTTAAGTGTTCCCTTTATTTTTTTGAGCAGTATAGTTTTCAGAGAGATAGTAACAATTGCTCTATCCAGTGAATAACTAAATATACCTAGAATGAAAAGATATTTTGTGTCTTTCTTGAACAAAAAACGTAGAAAGAACAGTATAGATGTTAAAGACTTCTTGGGAAGGTAAAACTGAATCTTGGCTGAAATTGTCCAAAGCTGAATTATTAGTCTCTGCAACACTGTGCAACTCTAGAAAGAAAATGAGGTGACCAATGAAGGAGAATATTTGTAGCTCAGGGTTGAAATGAGGGGTCCTTGGTGTTCTCTGAGCTTCCTCGTTTTCTTGCAAACGTTTCATTACCCTAACTAGATAACATCATCAGTGCTAGTAAGGAATATTGTTTGCTGTCATTTTATATTCTGGTGTCTTGCCTGTCTGGGTGGGTAGGGGTGGTCTTACAGTAGGGATTCTTTGCTTGGGCCATTTACTGAGAAAAAGAAAAAGACTCCAGCACCTCTGTACCAGTAATCAGCACTCAGATCAGCATAGATTAACTCCAAGTTCACCTTCAGACCGAGAATCAAGTAAGCAATACCCCAATCAAGAAACTTCCAAAGAGCCACTAGTAAACAGCCCAACCAAAGAATCCCTGAGACCACCCTCACCCACACAGACAGGCAAGATACCACAATATAAACTGACAGCAAACAACACTCCTTACTAGCATTAGTTAGGGTAATGAAACGTCTGCACGAAAACAAGCAAGCTCAGAGAGCACCAAGGACCCCCTGACTGGAAGAGCCTTGGCGCCTCCTGGTGGTCTCAAAGAAAAAGTTGCTTATCCTGTTCTATGGACCTATAGTCTCTGTGTGTGTGTGTGTGTGTTACTAATCTCAAGCACACTTTCCAATTGCAGAAAGAGATTCCGTCTCAACAATAATTTAGCAAATAGAGATGGAAATTGAGCAGAGTATCTGGGAAAGAGACATGGATGTGAATTCCGTTTCCCCCCCCCCCAGTATTTGTATGAAAAGCATATTCTGCACAGAGCTCTCAAAACTCTAAATGTTTCCCTGATGCATTCTAATATTATCAAATATCAAAATATTATCAAAGTACAAAAATAGAGAAAAATAGCTTGATAATAAAGGGAAAGTCTTATAGATTAAATATGAGAAGATAATAGAAAATTTATATAGAATTAAAATTGCATAAAATAATCAGAAATGATTGATGGATCTATGAGGAAAGTGAAGGGCGGAAATGGACTACCTTTGTTTTTCAATACAAGACAATTATCTATCATCTATCTATCTATCTATCTATCTATCTATCTATCTATCTATCTATCTATCTATCTATCTATCTATCTATCTATCTGTTGTGATTCAGGGTCAGCCTGTGGGTTCGGCAGTTGGGTCGGACGACTCAGAGGAGGAGGAGGGGGGTGTTGAAGACCTTGCTGAGGGGTTGAAGATCTTGCTGATGAGAGCCCTCAGCCAGGCCCCTCCCACTTGGTCACCACGGGGACCCAGCTGTGTGAGCCTGACAGCGTGGATGAAGATGACCCACAGCTGGCCCTGTTCAAGGACGCCCGACGCAGGAGGCAGTCAATTAGGAGTAAACAGAGGAAGGCAATGGGGCTTCTCGGAAGGAGGCAGAGAGAAGCCACGCCCTGAACTCTATATAAAGGGAAAGTCTGGGAGGGCTGGTTTGCTAAAGGCAACCGCTCGGATAGTTCATGTTTCTTAAAGCTCCTGTTTCTTGGTTTGTCTTGTTCTGTTTGTTTTTGTGGTAATAAATTTGGCAGGCGTAATTCCAGCCTCTTGCCTTCTTGAAAAAGGGGTTGTCCCTGCCTTTTCTGCAGGGCTGATAGCAGGCTGGTACAGAACACTATCTATCTATCTATGGCTCTTCCTACAAATCAAACTTATCAGTTTTCCCAGTTATATCCCACAGTTCTAACAGCAAATCAGAGGCCTAGAATTTGCTGTTCTACAATGCAAAAATAAAAGATATTCTTTTCTACTGTTTTCCATTTCTTTTTCTTGTAAGCTAAAAACCAACAATCATTTTAATAACGCTTCTTCCCAAGCGTTGCACTGCATCTTTCATATCCATGATGTGTGTGTGTGTTTCTGATTGGGGCTGGTCAGCACCCGCCAGCTGAAGCGACCCATGCTGAAACCAGCTGAGAGCCGCAATGGTTTTCTGCAGCTGACAGTGCTAAGCGGCTTCAAGGCTGGAGAGGTAGGTGTAAAGCAGCCTTGGCTGAAGCTGAGCAGAGCCACACAAGCTGGAGCAGCTGATTTGAGTGAGGAGAAAAGCGTTTCCTCAGGAACCACCCAAAGCTCCGCAGCTGGAAGAGCTTCAGCCGAGGCCAATCAATCCAAATCAGAAAAGGTGCGCAGACCAAACTGTGGACCAGGAAAGAGATGCTGGACAGGCTGTGCTCCAGAAGTTTTAATAAATGCCTCCAGCGAGATTCTATCGGGGCCTGAAGGAAAGGTCAGCTCTTTATAGCCACCGTGTGCTCTTGCCCCATGGAGCACCTTTTACGCATGAGGCGCCCGGCTCATTCACACCCTGGAATGTGAGGAAGGTGGCCAGAAGCAGCAGCAGAGGTGCCTTCCCACTTGATAAGGCTGGTGCAAGGTAAAGGCAATTCCAGCCACCCCCTTCCCACCCGGACCACTCCTTCAGTCAGTTACTTGGGTGCAGTAGCCCCCTCCTCTTCGAGAAGCCTCATCCAACTCTACACTGGGAATTCTGGTGAAAGGGGGGCACAATGAGGAGTGTGAGGGAGAAGCGAACGGGCTACGGCAGGAGTGGTGGGGTCTATTCATTTGGCAGTGTCATTTGGCAGGAAGAGAGAGGGAGGGAGGGAGGGAGTGAGAGGGAAAGAGGGAGAGAGAGCATGTGAACTGCAGCAGAGGCTGGTCTCTTCCCAACCCAAATGGTGAAGCATCAATTTGGTTTCCAGACATATTTTCAGAGCCCTGGGGAAAGCATGTAGAGCAAACTGTTGTGGCCCTTTTATTTTTCGTTTCCTAGGAACTGTCAGACAGTTATTGAGACAGGCGAGTGGCAGCCACCCCTTTTTAAAAGACAAAAAGGATTGGAATTTGTTAGATTTTCCCAGTAAGTGGTTTGCTGGAAGGAAGAGGGAGAGAGGGAGGGAGGGAGAGGGAGGGAGGGAAGGAAGGAAGGGAGAGGGAGAGAGGGAAGGAGAGAGAGGGAGGGAGGGAGGGGGAGGGAGAGAGAGCGAGAGAGGGAAGGGGAGGGAGAGAGCAGTTCATTGATTTCATAAATGCAACACACTGTAGTTTTTTTATACATAGCATAAAGGTAAAAAATGATATATGCAGTGTTATCTTCATTTTAGATGTCAAAAGGGTTTTGTGGCTCCCGGTGTTTTCTTTTCTGTGGGAAATGGGTCCAAATGGCTCTTTGAGTGTTTAAGGTTGTCGACCCTTGACCTATACTATACCTGTGCATTTGGTTTTTCTTGCCTAAATGTAGGACCTATTTAACTTATATGCAGAGCACATCATTTTTACTCATTGTTTTAGCCTGGGCAGTTGTTTAATTCTCTTTTAACTTTTGTATCTTTGTATTTTTATATGTTTGCCCTGTTCACCGCCCTGAGTCCTCCGGGAGAAGGGCGGTATACAAATAAATTTTATTATTATTATTATTATTATTATTATTATTATTATTATTATTATTATTATTATCATGAGAAAGGCAGGGCTAGATGAATCAAAAGTTGGAATTAAGATTGCCGGAAGAAATATCAACAAACTAAGATATGCAGATGATACCACTCTAATGGCAGAAAGTGAAGAAGAACTAAAGAGCCTCTTGTTGCGGGTGAAGAAGGAGAGTACAAAACTTGGGTTGAAACTTAACATTAAGAAAACCAAGATCATGGCATCCGGCCCTCTCAATTCCTGGCAAATAGATGGGGAATAAATGGAGGTAGTGACAGATTTTATTTTCCTGGGCTCCAAGATCACTGCAGATAGGGACTGTAGCCAGGAAATTAAAAAATGCTTGCTCCTCAGGAGGAAAGCCATGGCAAATCTTGACAGCACACTAAAAAGCAGAGACATCACCCTGTCAACAAAAGTGCATATAGTCAAGGCTATGGTCTTCCCAGTTACAATGTATGGCAGTGAAAGTTGGACCATAAAAAAGGCTGAGCGCCAAAGAATTGAGGCCTTTGAACTATGGTGCTGGAGAAGACTCCTGCGAGTCCCTTGGACTGCAAGGCGATCAAACCGGTCAGTCCTAGAGGAGATCAACCCTGACTACTCTTTAGAAGGCCAGATCCTGAAGCTAAAACTCAAATACTTTGGCCACCTAATGAGAAGGAAGGACTCACCGGAGAAGAGCCTAATGCTGGGAAAAATTGAGGGCAATAGAAGAAGGGGACGACAGAGAATGAGGTGGCTGGATGGAGTGACTGAAGCAGTAGGCGTGAGCCTAAATGGACTCCAGAAGGATCTTTGAAAGATATAGTTCAGTAGTTCTGAGATCACATCTGCCAGTTCCTTCAGAACCATGGGGTATAGTCCATCTGCTCCTGGTGATTTGAACTCTTGTTCACTGTGTTATTTACCTGTAATATCTATCTAAACCAGCTGGATTTGGAGCTGTTGTCATCAGTGGGTTGGTGATAGTTAAAAATATTTTTCATTTCTTGCAACCTAGAGGTTTGATATTTCGACCATCTCTGTAACTCTACATATTAATACTGCTTCTGTAATGGATAATTTTCTATAGAACAAACTGCTATTGGAGCTGACAGACACACACAACCACAGCATTATCCAGACATTTCGGAGATATTTTTATGTTGTAACATATAAGTTTTCCATATTTAATGTTTAGTTATGTAAAATTGCTTAGAGACATTCAAGAGTGAGTAGAAAATAAACGGTGTGGGGAAACCCAATGAACAAGACAAGAGACAGCAACACAAAACAATAGTTCTTACTTTAAGATTCAGAGGTTTATTTTGCTAATAATTTGGAACATAGCAAGCATAATAACACATCATCAAGTATATTAATAACCCATTGCAACAAGGACCATATGACATAGCAGAATCCAATAGGACAGCTATAGGCCAATGGCAAATCATTCAGGTCCAGTTGCAACCTTTTATATCCTTTCTCATTCTAAGACTGTAGTCAGATGGTCCGCTGACTTTTGCTGACTTCTACTGACATTTGCTGACTTTTACTGATCTCCTGCTGACCTTCTGCTGAACATAACTATCCACATATACCCGTGTACATTGCAACCCGCATCCATCAGCTACTTTCAGTTCCCCTTTTTCCCACAGTTACAATACTCAGGTTCCAATATACATAGAACTATCTACTTCGCAATTTCATATTGCACAAAGCTCAGTAGATTACAAATAGTATGTTCATATTGTGAAACAGTATAGAGTTCGAGTTAAAGCTTTGTTTTTAATCACTACTGTGGGGCTTATCTCAGGTTTGCTCCAGCCTCATCTTGTTATATGAGGAGAGGGCTATACTTTCATCTCCCACAATGGGTAAATAAAAATGTTTTCCAATTTATTGAAATTAAATCTTAAGCAGAAGATACACATATTGTACCATGAATGTATCAGATTCAGTTACGCGGATTCACAACAAAATCCCCGGTATTAAAATATTTCTTCAGATGATATCACAAACAGTTATCATAGCATGAACTTTTTCATCATCATTATCATCATCACACCTCTTCAAGTTTTTTTATTTCAAAATATGCTGGGAACAATGTAGTCTGTGTGATTGCCATCAATAAGGCCGTCTCCATTGTTGTGAATAAGCCAGCAGGGGATAATGGTGCCATGTTGGACATCAGCTGTGTAATCCTTCTGCCATCCTCTGCAATAGAACACAGAAAGCAGAGAGCTTAGAGCATCCAGTTCATGCAACCATGTCAATGTCGGCTAAAATGTCAGGCTCTCTTTACCTGGTTACTGTCAGCTGGTTATTTTTCACAATCATGGTGGCATCTGGTTTTTCTGGATCTGATCCAGGGTGGACCTCGAGTATGTCAAAGTCGATTGGGTGAAAAAATTGCCCTTAAAATAAACATGACAGCCGCAACAGTAATTATTAAACAGTTGCCAGTCTTGATTAAATAGTTAGTTGTCAGTCATTCAAGAGCAAATCATAAGCAGGGCCACTTCTTGCATTTGACAGGGCTAATTGTGGCCTTAAGTTGGATGTAACTATTTTTATAGCTACCCTACCAATTCTGTTTTTACTTATACAGAAATGTTGCATACTATACATTATTTTCCTGCTTTCAGAGAACTTGTCTTATATGGGTCACATTACCATTGGGGCACTAAGATTCAACCTTAAAATAAGCCTGTTTGGATGATCAAAATACTGCTTTGGAAATTGTGTTTTATGTACTGTATGTTGTTCATATGAAAGAGATAAAGGACTACAGAGAAGGTAAAATGGCTCTACAAATTGAAGGTTCTGGTTCTCCCTACTATTGTGTATAGCTCCTGTACAATGGCTTTTGATGGCTCTTGATAGCATAGCTTGTTGAGTATTTTTGCATCCATATTAAAGAAGAAACTTAATTAGGGAGAAAAACAGGGCAGTTAGCCACATTATCCCTATACATCAAATTGTTTCTTTCAAGGTCCAGAAAAGAGAAGTAATAAACTAGTGATTCTATCCATCTCTATTTGGTACAGAAAAGGATTAAACCTGGGATGACCAAAACACTAACTTCCTGTCTCCTGTATAAAGTGACTCCTTTCTATCTCTACCCAAAGTTCATCTCTCTCTCTCTCTCTCTCTCTCTCTCTCTCTCTCTCTCTCTCTCTCTCTCTCTCTCTCTCTGTCTCTCTCTCTGTCTCTCTCTCTGTCTCTCTCTCTCTCTCTCTCTCTCTCCCTGCTTCTACCTGTCTTTTAACATTTCTGCCAGTCTATTCTTTTTGATGTTTGCTGATCTTTAATAAATATACATCAGGATGTATTTATTGCTATGTATATCAGGTGATATAGCGATCAAATGGAATGTGTTGATGTAATTAAACTGGATGTTGCTCATAATAATAAAAAACAGCACCCAAACTGAACAACTTTTATACACAATCTATTCTAGCAAGTGATACAATCCAGAAATAAATATTGCATGCCTGGAAACAAACAAAAGTGAAAAGCAAATATTGCTACCTTTTTAATCTCATGCCAAGTCAATGCCAGTTTAATCTCAGGCCAAATCAATCAGGAGTTTAACCTCCTGCCAAGTCAGAAGACCATATGCCTTGTGAAAGAAAAGCAGAGAAAAACAAAACCCCCCAAACTCAAAACTCCCTCAGCATAACATCTTTGTGTTACCTAGTAAACCGTGGGTTTGCTCAGATAATCTGTGACTATCCACCATGTAAAATCCCAGGAAATCTCGGAGCACGGGATGTTTCTTCCACACTTGGTGTAGAACAACGACAAATTTTGCTCCATTATCCATTGAAACCTCTACGTTCCGTTTTTGTTTGATTATTAGCGTCAGACTAAGTGGGAAAAGAGAAAGCAAGCAGGGAAAAGTGATTATTAGTATGCTTAATGCAGAGGCTCGAATTAGGGAGATTGGTTGCTAGGGGAGAGCCATTTCTGAAGAAGGCACCTGTAATCACATGGCTGTTGTTTAAATTATGCCTAGCATTAAATTCTACCATATCCTATCAATTCTGGCCCTCAACCTTATTAAATGATGAAGCTATCCATTCATTCACCAATGAAGCAGGCTGAAGTAGAGCAATGCAAATAAACCTCTCACCTGAAACAATTGCTCTAATTGCATTATGCTGATTACTAGCTCTAGGGATTGCTCTCAATTTCAGCCAGGATCACTATGTACGTAATACACTAGACCAGGAGTGGGGAATTAATTTTCCCAATGGGCTGCAGGAGAAACTGCTGTAGAGGGCCAAACCAATAGGGTTGTGAAGGGGCATAGGTGTGCATGCATGCAAATATGTAAAGTGGGGGGGGGGAACAGTCGCCTTCAAAATGCAAGCAATCCACACAGGCCAGACAGGGACAGCCAAAGGAACAGAAGTGGCCCAGGAGCCATAAAGTGCCCAGGTCTACACTAGACTGAACGCATGACAACTTTAGCCTATCCTTCTAGCTTCTTCTGTTGGCAAACATTGGCCTTTATGGACAATTGCTTCCGTACAATTGTCTGGATCTGGATACCCATATCTGCTTTTATTTATTTACTTAAACACATTTGTAAAGCCACCCATCTCACATTGTGACTCTGGACAGCATACATAGTATATATGTTTTATTATTTCTTGTATTTCCAGTGCCATTTGAAGGAGGGGGAAAAAAGGGTTTCTGCTCACATATACCACAGCAATTAAGAAAAGTGCATAAAGTATCAGGTGTTCCCCTGTTTATTTCTGTAAATATTCATATTAAATGAATTGTATAACATTTATCTGAAACGAAGAGCAACTTGTATTTAAGAAAATTACTCCCCATACAGAAGAGAAGATAGGGAAAAGTATAAATGTGCTGGTTAATAACTGTAATAAAAATTGAAGTTTCAAAAATATAAATGTCCATAAAAATCTGTACAATGCCAACTTCCCCACCTTGTAGATTAGGTTTATCAACTGTAGCTGAAACCAGTCCTAGAAAATCCTCCAGCCTTTAAATATATATTGGGACATAGTTTTATGTGCCACACTTTTGGACGGCACATTTTCATAGATAATGTGGTGTTTGTACAGGTAGTCCTTAAATTACAAGGAATCTTTTAGTAACTGAAGTTATAATGGCATTGAAAAAAATAATGTATGACCACTGCAGAATCCCCATTGTCATGTGATCAAAATTCAGACACTTGGCAACTTTTTATAAAGCATGCCTCATATCTACACATAAATGTATAGCATGGTGCCCTTCTCTGTAGCTGAATTCATTTAGATCTACCCCACTTTGTTTATATTAGGACTGGGCAAACCTGTTTTCTTGTGAGGGTCACCTTCTTTCAGGGTTAGTCTGTTGGGGGAATACATTATTAGTAGAGTCGAAACAAACAAAGATTATAAGAGCAGAACCCAAAGGCAGTGTAGGCATAGAAACAGTGGGTGGGAACATCCATTCTGTCTGACCTTTTTTTTCTCTCATTGCATTCTGCAATGAAATGAAGACAACTTGTCAGAAGTCTGATCTGGTATCTTGCCTTTGGCTTTTGCAATAGGCCAAGAGATGTGCAAAATTACAGAAGCTTCAAGTCACCCATCCCTGATTTAAGAATATCACTTTTATACATTTAGGAGTATGAAAAGCTCACCTGGGTTGTTGTAAGATGACTTCATGAAGCCAACTGAATACTCTCCTTTTCATACCATTTTGAAGGATGATATTCTGAGTTGTTATTTCAAGCCTTACATTCCGATTCATAGTTACAATCCCAAGTTTTCCAAAATATGTAATCTGTGGTCTTACATTGTTGATGCTCCTTTTATCTCCAATAAGCTGTCCATTAATGGTAATGCCTAAAGTCCCGAAGAGAGGTTAAAGGGATGGTATATGTGCAAATAACATACCGTATTTTCCGGCATATAAGACGACTTGGCGTATAAGACAACCCTCAACTTTTGGGAAGATTTTCAAGATTTTTCATCTTATACGCCGGAAAATACTTACATGCCAGTTGCCAAGTGTCCGACACAAGCCTGATTCAGCCCCGTCTGATGCAGATGGTGCAAAGCCTCCCTTTTGAAGCCCAAAGGGGCTTTTCCTTCCACCCACCCTTTGGAATAAATGCAAGAGCTGCGTTCCAGGCCAGACTCTGCAAACGGCACGCCAGAAGCCGCAACCACCGCGGGAACCCCAAGTCCCCGCCTTTCGGCAGCCTGCACAGCTGAACACAATCCGGCTTTGAGAGCGGATTTGCAGACGGAGCAGCCGCGTCTCTGGAGCCAAGCCCCGCCCAGGAGGCGGTCAGCCAGGCAGGCCCGGAAGACGCCTGGAGAGCCGGGCTTGGGGCAGCCATGCCGAGGCCAGCTGGTGAGGGCCGCTGCGTGGTCTGCGGGTGAGAGGGGCACCAGGCTGCCAAGTACCGCTGTCCAGACTGCCGGGAGAGATAGCGGGTAGCAGGGCGCACTCTGCTTATGCTCAGATGCCGCTTGGGGGAGGGGGAGGTGCTTCCTGCCGCTCCCAGGGTCTGGCGTTTGCAAGGGGGAGGAGAAGGGGCTTAGAGGCTTTTGGGGGTGGGAAGGGAGAGTCACGTTGGAGGGGGGACTGGACTAAGGAGGCTTGAAGTTGCTTTGGAAGAACGGGGACACTCGATTGATTTATGTGTTTTTTTCCCCGGCGTATAAGACGACTGGGCGTATAAGACGACCCCCCAACTTTTGAGAAGATTTTCATGGGTTAAAAAGTCGTCTTATACGCCAGAAAATACAGTATGTGTAAATATGTCTTTTCCTGGTTTCTTGGAGGCAGGACACTTTCCATACTATATATTTTTGTTAAACTGGGACTGATTCTAATGAAAATTTATTTATTTGATTTCTATAGCCACCCTTCTCAATCAATGACTCTGGGCAGCTCACAGTTCAAAAACATGCACTGCAATGAAAATCTTAAGCTTTTAAAATAATAAAAACAGTAAAAACCATTAAAACAATAAAATACATTAAAACGTCTAATTCAAACTACACGCAAAGGCAAGATATCTGGCCTGTTAACACTATAGCTAGTAGGCAGGGCCATAGGCTCATATAGCTTGGCTTGTGAGAAAAGCCTTTAAAGCTTTATGGAAAACTAACATCATGGGGGCCATTCTAATCTCCAAATGGAAAATATTCAATAGAGTTGGGACTAGTGCAGAAAAAGCTCATCTTTTAGTCCAGTGGTCCCCAAACTTTGTGGCTTGGCGGCTCAGTTGGGGGGGAGAGGGGAACTGGGTTCTGTGGGCAGTGGGCCAGTGTGTGCTCATGCAGCTCTTGCACGACTGATGGGCTGGCACAAGCGACGGGCCAGTGCCAATGAACACATGTGCCCACTAGGCCACCGCTCACAGAGGTTGAGCTGTGTGTATATGTATGTGCTCTGGCCAAGCACTCACATGGCCCAATTCCAAATAGCCCACAGCCCGGTAGTGGACTGCAACCCAGGAGTTGGGGACCCCTGTTCTAGTCCATGTCAGCCTACATTTTTTTGGCTGATGCTGTAGATCCTGTAGAAGCTTAGAAATTATGGCGGGAAAGGCGATCCCTCAGGGTAAACGAAATGTTTAGTTCTTTCCCTCCTAATCTTGATCAATAATATCCCTTATTATAATATTGCATTTGTACTGAAAAGAAAACCATTGGTCCCATCTTCTACTTTAATTGGTCTTGAAATATTTAGTGTAATGAATTACGCTACTTAGAATAATTTAATTTTCTCAATCTCCTTTAACTGGAGATAATTACACATTTATTTCTTCAGAGAATAACAGATTGGGTTATATATAGGCAAGTAGGTTCTCCAAAGGGCAATGACCATTTATTGATAATTCCAAGTTCTAGAAGTCATATATTCTAGTGCAGATAGCTTGGGAATATATACATAAAATTCTGAAGCCTTTTCAATAAAAAAATCCCACTTCTACTACATTTGGATATATTTCATCATTTAAAATCATGTCTTTTCTAATAATCTGCTAATATGATAATCTTTTTAAGACTGGTGCATAAAAATCACCATAGCTTCCTTGAATTGATCCTATCTTTCGCCATCTTTTATAAGTGATCAATGTGATGATAACAGAGTATAGAAGTAGGCACAAATAAACAGCCATGCTGGAATACGAAAATGGTATATATATTCAGAACTAAAGAACATAGTCCTCAGCTTATGACTTCAATTGAGCCAAAAATTTCTGTTGCTAAGGAGGCAGTTGTTAAGTAAAGTTTGCCCCATTTAATGACCTTTCTTGGCAATATTGTTAAATGCAGTTGTTACATTAGTAACAAGGTTGTTAAGTGAATCTGGCTTCCGCATTGACTTAGCTTGTCAGAAAGTTTTAAAAGGTGATCACATGACCCCAGGACCCTGCGACCGTCATTAATATGAGTCAGTTGCCAATCAGCTAATTTTTGATCACATGATCATGGGGATGCTGCAACAGTCTTAAATGTGAAAAATGGTCATAAGTCACATTTTTCAGTGCCATTGTAACTTTGAATAGTCACTAAACAAATTGTTGTAAGTCAAAGACATCTGTAATCTATTTTGAGATATATTGATGGTTAGTATATTTTAGGATACAGCAGAAGCCATGGTAAGCCTAGACTACCCTGAGTATGTTGTTGGCATGTAGAGCAAGAAAGGTAATCAAGAGCAGAAAATCCCCCTAATTCCATATAAATAATAAGCAGTCCAAATTTAAAAAAGCTTTAATAGTCAGCCTGGGTATTATGAAGAAAATGGAATCTAGGAGAACAAGTCTCAAATTTACAGACTATTACATGATGTGCATATTCTTTATGCAAAGGAAACAGACCTCAAAAAAGCAAATGGAATTAGATAGACATTGAACTGATCTAGCAGTGCCATATCATTCTTGGTTTCCATCGCTGTTTCAGAAAAGAAAGGCTCACCTGTAACTGGATCTCTTACCAAATTTATCACTACCCCTGGCTCCTCATTAATATTGAAACAAAGGGCATCTTCTTTCTGGGGCACAGCTATGATAAAGTGTGGGTCTCCATCCGCTGCAAAGAAGAAATCACACCAAAAATCACGCTTCCATCAGTGGGTCATTTTATTTCTGTGCCCTCTTTGTGCACCGTTTAAAATGAAATAGAGGAATGTAAGAAGAAAACATATGGAAAGATGCAGAGTTTCTATTTAATATATTTTTGTAGGGCAATAGAAAGAACATTCAGGGTAACATTATGTAACATGGGCTTTGGCCTTAATCCAACATTGGAAATTGGGAACAGGAGGTCCTTGATTTCCTTTCCTTGTTCCATAACAATCTCTAGTTGATGACTGATGGAGCTGAGAAAAAAATAAGGCCTTTATCTTTCACGGGCAGCAGTAGTTGCACTAGACATGATCCATTCCTTGAAGTCTCTCCCATTTTAAGGTACAGTATGAGACGTTCCAACCCACATACAACAACTGGCTGTTCAGTC
This sequence comes from Vipera ursinii, assembly GCF_947247035.1. Lineage (NCBI taxonomy): Eukaryota > Metazoa > Chordata > Lepidosauria > Squamata > Viperidae > Vipera > Vipera ursinii. Next base: position 65,839,744 of record NC_139513.1, read on the forward strand.
TCAAACAGAAGGATCTGAAACTCATGTGTTGCCTTTACTTCATGGATTCTCTCTCTCTCTCTCTCTCTCTCTCTCTCTCTGTGTGTGTGTGTGTGTGTGTGTGTGTGTGTCTGTGTCTGTGTCTGTGTCTGTGTGTGTCTGTGTGTGTGTGTGTGTGTCTGTGTCTGTGTCTGTGTGTCTGTGTCTGTGTGTCTGTGTATTCTAAAAAAGAAACTTACCACTAGAATAATGGTAAGGGGCAGATGTAGGTTGATAGCTGGATACCTGCTGCTTTGCTGCATAAAAGAAAAGAAAAACAAAACAATTTATTCCACATCTGATAAGTACATTAGTTAACATACTGCTCCATTTCAATAATAGCTTTGAAGGCCAGGTTCACATTTGGGGCAGGGAAAGAGGATATTTGGGAGGGCAAGTATTACATGATATTTGAAGGAAGGACAGGAACATTTTGTCCTTCAAACAATTGGTAAAAGGAGACTTAGAGGCTCTCCAAAAGAAAGTAAAATGTTTGAGAACTTCCTGTAACCTTGGGCAATGGATTATCCACTTGTGATTTAGTGAGGCACTGGAATTACTTCATTCACTTAGAAAGTGGTAAGAGATATTTCCCCTGTTTTCTTTACTACTTAAAAAGCCTCTGCATATCACTGCAGCACCAAACCGTTCCTTACCCCAAACTGCCACATTAATACTATGGTCTTTCTAGGAAGTGCTTTCAGAAGAAAAACATCTTGGCAAAGGGCACCACACAGCAGTGTGACTGAAGAAATCACTTTAAAAGCTAAAAAAAAACCCAATGAAACACCTGTGCAATTTTTAGAAGAAGTCAGACTGCCAGTTTGACTCCACTTGTGGCTGATTTTTATTCTTGCCATGTGTCTGCCGAAGCAAAAACTCCAAATTTGCTGTATGCTAAATGTACACATTTCATCTTCAGGTAGCAAAAGAAGAAACTAAAATAATACTCCATTAAACGCAATCAATGGAATGGCAAAATATGAAATACGAGATAAACAATTAGAACCTAATTTACCTTCAGCTGTTTCCAAGGATGTTGATGATGATGATGATGAGAGAGACAGAGAGAGAGAGAGAGAGAGAGAGAGTCAATTTTTATGCCAATCTAGTTTGACTGCAAACTAGGCAGCTATTTTTTTCCTTCTAAAAAACCAGCCACTTCCTTTTATTTAATTAATTAATTAATTAATTAATTAATTAATTAATTAATTAATTAATTTTATATACCGTCCTATTCCCGGAGGACTCAGGGAAAATTAAAACAAACATACAAAAATTAAGATCAGATTAAGACAATTAATTAAATAAAGTCCCCGAAATTTAAAACTAAAACCCAATAAAAATTAAAACCCCTCAGCCTGGGCCAGACAGCCCTTTTAAAAGGGCTTGACCAAATCATCTCTAATTATTAATATTACAAAACATAGTCTATACACATAATTATTCCCTTCCCCTTCCTCCATCGATTCATGTCATGGAGCTAGTTAGTAAAGCAGCAGCGTCAAGACTTTTATTTCCTTTAATCCAGGGGTCTTCAAACTTGGCCCTTTTATGACTTGTGGACTTCAACTCCCAGAATTCCTCAGCCAGGCACACTGGCTGAGGAATTCTGGGAGTTGAAGTCCACCAGTCATAAAAGGGCCAAGTTTGAAGACCCCTGCTTTAATCTTTTCAGTGACAATCTTCTTCTGATAGGAATGATACATTTCAGATTGCAATTCTTTCATTTAAGGGGGGCTTCATGATACCACATGACAAAAACTATAAGGCCTTTGAGAGGGAAGGGTTCTACTGTAAGAACAACTCTGGTGAGGTTAGCAGATAAATTTAGTTGAACCCTTTATGGCTCTAGAGCTGAGGTGTCCAAACTTGACCACTTTAAGACCAATGGACTTCACCTCCCAGAATCTCCAGGCCAGCCATTACATCCACAGGTCTTAAAGTGGCCAGGTTGGACACCCCTGCTCTAGTGCGTGTTTCTTAATCTTGGCAACAGGCTGAGGAATTCTGGGATTTGAACTCCACACTCCTTAAAAATGTTTGTTCTTTATTTTTTTAATTGTATTTTCAAAATATTTAAGTTAAAATGTAAAAAATAAGAAAATAATGTGATGAAAGCCAGATTGTTCAAGTTCTTCTCCTTTGGGAATACATGTAAAATCACAATGCATGTGGGAAAGTGGTGGAGCTTGTGTTGCAATGCCATGACGCTGCTAATATTAATCTGATTCCCCTTGGCCTTTTGGCAGATGCTGCTGAAAAGCACACACCACAGAATTCACGCTTTCCTATCCTGATCTAAGAGGAAAGTATACTGCTTCCTGCTCCAGGATATTCTTTGATTAGTTCAACTGTGAATATTAGGAATACTCACCCCAAACCACTAAAAGCCAGATAGAGTAATGTCTTTATGACAATATCTGTACCTTCTATAGGTTTGTCAGCAACTGCTTCCTTTTCTTCATTGTCTTCTGGCTTTGTGACAACCATGGACGTTAACGGAGTCACAAACTTATATTTCAGAGACAACTCCAGGGCTTTAGCAGTAATATTTTCCTTTTCATCTCCCTGTGCAACCGAACTAAAAGCAAGGACATTGGAGAAGCATTTAGAAAATGTTTTAAGCATGATAATATTAATTATTCAGTATTTTTTCCACCCTGTAATGCACAAATATATGGTAAATTGCTCTAAATAATAAAATAAGAAGAATATGAGCCTATTGGCAAAACTAAACTTATCAAAGTCTAATGTGAAGTTAGAAGACCTGCAATAATTACTTGCAATATCTGAAGCAATTTAAAAGATCAGATCAATTACAGGCCAAAAATGATGAATGGCTACTAGTTAATTCCAGGCTTTATTGAATGAAACTAAATTTCCTTTACTTTTGACTGGATTTAAAATTTATCTTTAAAACAGAAACTATTAACCTTAATCCTAAAGTATAATCTTTCTCAAGAAAGAAATAGAAAGTGATTGATTCTACCTGTCCTCATGAACTTCTCCGGAGTAACCAGAAATAATAAATCTGTTCAAAAAGCCCTATATTACCATGCTTCTAGAAGTTGTTGAATGGTGAGATAACCCCAGAGTCTCTCAATATATTCTCCAAATATATACTGTTCCTCTTCAAGAGGTTTGTTTGTTTCCTCAACATCAGCTTGTTCACTATATGTCACCTCATTTAGTGCCTACAAGAAAAGGTTTGGATTTATAACTGCATTATAATTTTTCAGCACTACACTTTTATACAGGTGTTTTTTCCTATGTTTATGCAGATTGAGCAACAGATGGCTGATTTCACATATATCAAAAAAATTCAGGCAGTCTTTAAAGGTCTCAACACATTACAAGTATTAACCAAGAAGATACCAGTACTTCTCGCAAGTAAACTATATTTTTGGTTTTTATATTTTCATTGTACACAAATGCGGTTTTATCGCTTAGTTGTGAGCTGCCCAGAATTTGGTACAAGCTGGGTCGCTACATAATCACTATATAACTATTTTTAAATAAAATACATGCATACATGCATACATACCTGTTTTACCCTGCTTGCCCAATCTCAATTTAAATCCCACACCGGCCTAGACACTCAATGCATCTGATAAAGTGTGCTGCATTTCAGAAAAAAATGTGCCTTTCAATAATGTTAGAAGGAGAAGGTGCCATCAGTCTCCTCCTAATATCTTGCATTGAGTGGATGACACTTTGTCACCCAGCTCAACATGACCACATTCAGCCATGTAAACTAGTGATAATATGGACGCCTCCCATGATGCCTCACTGCCTGAAAATGCTTTGTGTGAGTCTTATGACAGGTGAAACTATGTTGAAATGTGGAAGGATGGATATGGCTTAACTTCAGTTTGGCTAGCTACTAAGTGAAATAATTAGCCAATATACCAGGAATCTGAATGGCTTTCCTATCTCTAGAAGCAATATAAATAGAGACCATCTCCAAAATCAAATTTTTCACGATTAGTTCTATCTTCTGGAACATCGATAAAGGCAGGTAAACTATTTAATAATTTCCCCTGCAGTACCTACTTTCTCACCAGTGTTTACACAGTTATGTTTCTGGAACTGATTAACTTACCCCTTGAGCCTTTACTTCTGCTGTGATACTGTTCAGGTCATTGTCTGTAATTCGTCCAGCCACAACTATTTCAGAGCCATCATAATAATGTTTAAAATTATTTTGAGTCAAATCTGAGATGGCATTTTCTTTATAGTCTAACTCCACTTCAGTAAGCAAAGGATTGGCTACTTCATCATAAAAACCCTGGGAACAAAATAGATATCAGGGTGATTAAAAACTGTAACACTAAAAGGGTATTTATTCTTGAAATCAAAATAATGGAAATTAGGACTTCCGGTTCCGGTTTTCAGCACGACCAGACGCATGAGGGAATGCTCCCCACATCGTCTGGATTTCTTCATTGGGGAGCCCCTGTAAAGGGGTTGAAAGTCACCCCGGAAGGGTGACAAGCAGGGGTGAGGTCTCTCCAGTTGGTGGTAGAAGGGCAGCAGCCCTCCCATTGGCTTGGAGCAACTCTCCGAACTGACGAAGAAAGGATCGGCCACTCCCATGGCCCATCATTTCAGCCATTTCCAGCCAAAGCCAAAATTACAACAAAGCATTTGAAAGCACTGAGAATTGCCTTCTTCCCTTCCTAATTGTCTACTTTTTCCTGCCAAAAGCTCCTTGAATTTGCTTCCCCCAGTGAGGAGAGAGGGAAGGGAGCTTTTTTTCCCCACCCACCTTAAGGGTGGCCTTTGATCATGCCGGGAGAAAAAAGAAAACCTTGAACAGAATAATACTATTTAATTCAACTTACTTCCTTTCTATTTTTGGCGACCCAAAACTCCTATCCTTACAGAAACTGGCTATTCTGTCTATTTGATTAAAAAAAGAGAGAAAAGAGAGAAAACAACTACTTAAAAGCTACCTAAAAGTACTCAAAACTGATAAATTTACTCTGTCTGAAAAAGATTTTAAGTACGCTTGGGACATCTTGCAGCCTTTTTGGCAAATAAACCTGTTTATTTTGGAACTGCCCGTGGCATTATCAGCTAAAGATAAAAACCTGAAACAGCTGAAGGTGAACTCAAGGCTTGTGGAGGTGAACATTTACTGACTTTTGTTTAAAAATTAGCCTCGACTAAGGACTATTTACCATTACTTCTAAATGGAGACTGATCAGCCACAAACCTCGCTTGACTATAAGCTCATATTAGAAACAATCCATAAAGTTTTTGAGACGTTTATCTCCAGGCTGGAAAATTTAGGTGCCAGCTCCAATTTACAAGCTGTAACCCAGAGTTCAACTAAAGAATTTACAACTCAAAATATAACAAAACTGGAACAAATTACTACTGAGACAGAGGAACACAAGATACAACAAGATATTGAAAAAACTAATACAAAAAAATTGATTCTATCCAAAGAGCCAACAACTCTAAAAGTACAAGGAACTATCACTATGGCAAATAAACTTAAGGACCAAGAACAAACTATAGGAAAACTTAATACTCAACTTTTGACTCCATCAAAAGAGCCTATAACTTTAGAAGTATACTATGTGCAAGATAGTGATGCTAACATAGAGGACGTGGAAGATCAACAAAGACAGTTTCCTGAAAGCCTGGATAGCCAAGCACTAATTAAAAACTGGATAAGACTCTCTACTTAAAGCAGATGAACCAAGATGGAAGAGGAATCCAGACTGAACTGAAGATAAAGTTTTTAGAGCAAATACAGAGACTAGAACTAACAGGGCAACAACATAATGACTACAAATGGTTTGGTTTTTGTGGATCACTGATGGCTAGATGGCCCCCTTCGATTCAAATAATATGTATTGGAACGAATGGAGATCTATCTGGCAATTCAAAGGCCTTGGTCTGGAAACCTGATTGGTAAAAAAAGAAAGCCAGAGTTAGATTTAAAAAGTGAGTTCTTAGAGAACCATTAAAGGTTATCCTTCCAGTAATCAGTGATCTAGCACAGGGGTGTAAAACTCAATTTCATTGAGGGCCGCATCAGCATTGCAGTTGCCCTCAGGGGGCCGGGTGGGTATGGCCAGGATGGGCGTGGCCTACTGGATGGGCGTGGCTAGAGTGCATATGGCCTACTGGGTGGGCGTGGCCAGCTCTACATCATTCGCATCAAGGGTGCCTATGGGGGCCTGGGCAGGAGTGGGACAGATCTGAGGGTCTCTGGCAGAAGGAGGGTCTCTGGGCCAGGGCCAAGGCAGTGGGGGCCATTCCCTCACTGTTTCCAGGATGGCTTCGCGGGCCGCATGAAACCACTTCGCGGGCCGGATCTGGCCCCCGGGCCTTGTGTTTGACATGTCTGATCTAGCAGGATCTAAAATAGAAAATCTTTATGAGATAGAACTAGAATGTGTTTATGTATTTATTAGGCTTATTTTAGACATTATAATTTGTGCACTGACATAATGGAAATTTGGTTTATAGATCTCACGTTTGATGTTAAAAGACATTTGATTATTCCATTTAAGAATTAAGAATTAGCTAAAATTTAAAACAGAATCTGGTTGTGTATAAATAGTTGTAGATTGATAAACATAGGCTGTGGTCCTGTTAGTAACATGTGATGTATTAGGATGTGAAACAGACAATGTTTTTTAGGTAGAACATAGCTACTCAGCCACTGTGTACATGTTAGATGCTATAGTTTTTGCTGTAATGAAATAAGGGAAATTTGGGTTGTGAATATTATTTGGGATGTTAAAGGCTATATTTGAATAATATAATTAAAATCAAAATTAGGTAAAATTTAATAACAGGACATAGATATATCTCAATGAAATTGAATTGACAATTTTTTAACTGACCATGCTATTTCTAGAAATTTATTAGTTTAAACTGGTTGTATGAAATGTTAAGGGAAATTGAAAAGGACGTTTTGATAATGTAACCTGAATTAAGTACTGAAAACTCTGTTACTGAATCTCTGATTACCCAGTCACCATGATGCTTTCTAAATATGTAGATTTTAATTGAAAAACCAATAAAACTTGTTTAAGGACAAAATATTGGAAATTAGAGGTTGCTTTTTTAACCACACTACTTTTCTACACTACCTTTCATTTAGAAAAGTACTCTGGAAAACAGAACTCTCTTTGAAACTTTTAATTCTTTAAAACTCTATCCCTTTTTTCACATCTACCATTTTGTTTAGATATGGAAAAGTGAGTTTAGAAGTAGCAATGACATTACACATGTGCAGTACAAAAATTAGGACTATTTTACTGTACATGATAATAAAACCATTTTCAAGTCTGATGAATTTTATTTTTTAATCACGGAAAAATGTGCAATTCTTTTCATTCACAACTTTTACTAACACAAAGCACTTCTTGACACCTTTTCCTATTTTGCAAAACCACTGACTGTTAGACAATCCATTTTTAAAATAAAAAAGGTCTACTTTCATTCATCTGTATACTCTCATGAGGTAAATTTTTCTGATGTGAGCAGCTTTTTCAGAAACTGACATTTTCAATTGGACACAGATTTAAATAGATTAGATTAGATAACTTTTATTGTCATTTTTCCCTGTGGGCACAATGGCACACATTAAAAATGAAATTTACTTGCTTCCTATTTACTGTTGTAAATAAACTATTTTCTAGATTTCTTTCCCCAACCTCTCTCTTTTTATTAATTTTTGCCAGGAAAATATGGAGTATGATATGGAATGAAATAATAGTATCCTGAGAAGGGATAAAGTTTTGTCCCAGTGGGCTGTGCTGATTCTTTTGCAACAGGCCAGAAACAAGGAAAAAATGGTGTCTGGTATCAGGATCTAGTCAAGAACTAAAGAAAAATAAGCACCTGGTTGGTCCCTGTGATGTCTTACCTGTTAGATATAGTGTCTTTAGAAAACTAATTCATGGGATGATGAAACTTATTATTAACAATGGATTCCAATATTTTCTCACTCTATTCTTCGTTCAATCTTTGCCACAGTGTGAGGGGAACATATATACTAATCTCTTTTGGTTACTTTTGGGTGCTATACAGTTCTGCTTAAAGATGGGATAAGAATACCATTTCCTTCATGTAACTGAAAAGAGTAATCAGTGATCTTTCTCTGCTTGATTCATGTCTGAATCCAAGCAAGAGTAGTGTCGTTATATTTTGCACCCAGTGTCCTTTCTCTACCCAGAAATATTTCATCATAAATATAAATATCAACTCTTCATATGTTTATTCTTCTACCTGTAGTTGTAAGGCTGCATCTGAGTCTGTAAAGATGCGGCGAGCCACACCACTGTTTTCTGTTGCCAATCTCTCTAAGAATGCATAGTCAACGTCATAACCAAACCCAAGATTGTATATAGGATATCTTCCTTTAGTTGCATTCTTAGCATTTTCTTGAATGTCTCTGGGATTTGATACACCTGCATAGAAAGGATCACAAAACACAATTAAATAACACAATTATCTGAAACATGCTTGTGGGGTAAACCTTTTTGGGCAGAGCAATCCTGTAACTTAAAAACGGGGCTCTACAACTTCCTAACTTTCAGCTTCAAACTCTCCTCCTAATGGGTTGGAAGAGAATGAGTAATGTTGTAATTTGGTTCCTTTTTTCCTTCCTCACTGCCTTTTCCCTGGGAAAAACAGTTGCTGTTGTTATTTATTAGACGTATTGTATTATAGCCCCCCTGCCCCATCCCAAAATATCTTGAAACTAGAGATAAACAATCAATCAACAGCAGTTTCAGGAGTTTAGCAGTCATTTGGGAGCATTTCTGGGAGTTTCTCCTAGGACTTCTGTAGTGCCTCTCACAATGAATATTAATTTTCAGCCTTTGGAGGTAGGGAGGGAACTACCAAATAATACAGAGACAAGTTCTTCATAGGAGGTGGAACTAGATCTATTTCTGCCAAAAGAAACCTCTTGGGAGTCCATGATTCTAACTGGCCAGTAAGTGCCTCCCAAATCTCACAAAGCTGAGAAACAGGTTTGGATACTCTTGTGAGATGCAAGAACATAAATCATCTTCCTTCCCAGTCCTCACAACCATCATATATATATATTTGTTAGCAATCTAAAAAAAATTACACAAATATGAGCTGTCACTGTTGTGACTACTGCCTGTGGATGGCCTTCGGTTAGGCCGAAACAGGAAATAAGATTTGTCCCATGTTTGGGGCCTAGCAAGGTAATCTAAATAGTTAACAAGCATTTATATATATATATATATATAAACAAGGAGACTGAATAGCAGTCTTATTCAAATATTTATTCGTCATTCAGCTACTTACCTACATTGGCTTCCCCATCAGATAACATAATGACTAAAGAGGCACTTCTTTCAGGTACAGATTTACTTTCATGAGCTTTATTCAGCATTTCTATGCCAGTCAGTAAACCACCATTAAAATCTGTTGCTACAAAGTAAAAGCAGGGGTTCAAATTTTTCAGCATATGAAAATAGAGATTCAAATATTTTCCATGTAATGATTTTTTTAATATAGCCATTTTATTTTAACCTTATTTTAATACAGCATTTTGACTTTAACTTTTCTTTTTTTCTACTTACCTCCCAGTGCCCTTATTTGGCTAATAAATTCCTTTGATTGGTTCACATTCTGCGGAGTAGCTTGAATTAAGTTATCTTTCCATATTGAAACTGAAGATTGAAACAGGATGATATTGAAGTGATCTTCCTCTTTTAAGTCTTCCACTATTTTTGTCAAGGCTTCCTTTGCCTAGAATTATTTTAAAAAAAAACTAATAAAGTGTAACAAATTCTTTTGTATTTGAGGGATTGCTCAACTCTCAACTAAGGACTTCTGCTCCATACTTACTCCAACCTGTGTTCCTTTCAACTCAGTGGGCTCTCTATACTAGCACATTACATTGCTGTGATCTTTTCTTCCCAATTACAGTATATTAGCCAATTGAAAACAAGGTAGTTCCCTACTGCCAGTAATCAATATTTTATCTGATAGGAGTTTATCTCTTTAAGTCAGACATGTCAAACACAAGGCCGGATCTGGCCCACGAAGTGGTTTCATGTGGCTCACGAAGCCATCCTGGAAACAGTGAGGGAATGGCCCCCACTGCCTTGGCCCTGGCCCAGAGACCCTCCTTCTGCCAGAGACCCTCAGATCTGTCCCACTCTTGCCCAGGCCCCCATAGGCACCCTTGATGTGAACGATATATAGCTGGCCATGCTCACCCAGTAGGCCATATGCACTGTAGCCACACCAACCCAGTAGGCCACGCCCACCCTGGCCATACCCACCCAGGCCCCTGAGGGCAACCACAATGCTGGTGCGGCCCTCAATGAAATTGAGTTTGACACCCCTGCTTTAAGTAGTTAGATGATAAGTTAAATTGTTATAGAGCAGAAGCTATCAGCTCCTAAGTTCAGATGTTATACCCATGTCCTGCTATTGCCACCCACATTATATGCTGCTGACAGATCCTTTGATTATATGTGTTTGCTCAAGGTCTCCAACTATTTAACCCACAACTTCATCCTTTAAGGACAAATATTTACTGAGGGGGAAAAAATCACGCTTCTTCTTTTTGCCTCCACACTGAGGCAACAGTCCCTTGTCTCCTAATCATGGTTAGTAATATTATGCAACAGTCAGGCTCCACGCTATCATCCCTGGACCATCAATAGTAAATTTAATATGTATTAAATATGTAAAAATTTGCTAAGTCTCTCCCCATTTATGTGCTATTTTGCCTTTCCCCCATGAAATTGTAGGGTGTTTGAGATAACATGACATCTTACTAGAGAGATAGCTGAGATTTTTTTAAAATGATAATTTTATAACATGTTGGTCTTTTAAAAAATTATTGCTATTATTTTAGATTTTTATCTATTTTTAATAATTGGTTGACTCTTGACATAGTTCATGAACATATTGATTCACGGCTTAAGTGTAAACTGATTGTTTCAAAATTAAATTGCTTCCTCAAAGAGGGTCCTCTTATATTCACATTCACCATTTTGGGTCCTCACCCTAGTTGTAAGGCTGAATAAAGCAGTTGGCAATGTCATGTTCAAGCTTGCCAGTATCCCACATTTCATTCTAATGCTGAAGTGTTTTATTTCCTCAGGAGCCAGCTGGAAGAATGTTCTGTATGACTTTGGAGCTAAATAAATATATGGCCTAAATCCCATAAAAAGACAAAAAAATGGGAAAACACCAGGTCCAGATGGGCTTCCGGCAGAGCTATATAAAAATATACAAGACATACTAAGTGAACTGCTGAAAGATGTTTGTAATGGACTTTTGTTATAGGTTAAACTCCCAGCTACATGGATGGAAGCAAATATTACTCTAATAAGAAAAGAAGATTCAGATTTGACGCAGATCAAGAATTATAGACCGATTTTACTGCTTAATGTGGATTACAAAATTTTTACTTCAGTAATGGCAGAGAGACTGAAATAATACTTAGTTGAATTCATACATCCAGATCAATATGGCTTCTTACCAAAGAGACAAATTAAAAACAACTTAAGAGTGATAATGGAGATATTAGAATACTATGAACTACACCCAGGGAAACAATTAGCACTAATTTTTTTAGACATCCAAAAGGCATTTGACAACGGTTCCTGGCAATTTATGGCTCAGCAACTACAAATAATGGACTTTGGACAGAACTTTATAAAAATGATAAAAACAATATATAACAAACAGAAAGCCAAAGTGATTGTGAACAGAGACTGTACCAAGAGCTTTGAGATAAGAAAATGCACAAGGCAAGGATGTCCACTATCCCCATTGCTATTTATTTTTACTTTGGAAATTTTAAATAGAAATATTAGACAAGATACAGAAATTAAAGAGCTGGAGATAAAAGGTGAATCATATAAATTACAAGCATTTGCTGATGATCTAGTATTTATCCTAGAAGAACATTTGGAGATGATTCCTAAGTTATGGGGAAAGATAGAACAGTATGGAGAAATGGCAGGATTAAAAACAGAGAAAAAACCAAGGTAATAGTTAAGAATCTCACAGATAAACAGAAAAAAACAAATGTCAGAAAAACAGAGAAACAGATAGTGAAAAAGGTTAAATATTTGGGTATATATCTATTGGCCAAATGCTCAACAATAAAAGAAGATAATTATATAAAATTATTGAAACGAATAAAACTGGACTTGGAAAGATGGAAGAATCTGCAATTGTCAATATTAGGAAGAATTGCTATAGTGAAAATGAATGTATTGCCGAAGATTCTATTTTTATTTCAAACAATTCCAATAAAACTTGAGAAAAAATTCTTCCAATACCTAAACTCATTAATTTTGAATTTTGTCTGGCAAGGAAAGAAAGCTAGAATTAAGATGAAAATGTTACAAGACACTAAGGAAAATCGCAGTTTTGGGTTACCAGAATGGGCCTTGTATTATCAAGCATCTGTTTTAACATGGATGAAAGAATGGATAACTCTTAGAAATAAAAGGTTGTTATATTTGGAGGGGTATGACTTACAATTGGGATGGCACGCTTTCTTATGGTATGGGAAAAACAGAGTTCATAAATATTTCCAAAATCACTATACAAGAAATGATTTGTTAATAGTATGGGGAAAAATTAAAACTAAAATATATTTAAAAATTCCAGGATGGTTATCAACGATGGAAGCAATTTTACATCCAAACTTGGTAGACTTTGAAAATATTTGGACATATAGAGATATTCTAAATATTGATGGGAATTTAAAATCTAAACAAGAACTGAAAAATCAGTGTATCAACCTGTCGTGGTGGGCATTTACAGATGCAAAATAGATATGAAAAAGACCTGAAATTGTATGGATTTTATATATATTTTTGTCTTTTGGTACTATACATGGGGTTTTCATGGCAAATATACTGGAGTGGGTTGCCATTTCCTTCTCCAGTGGATCACGTTTTGTCACAACTCTCTGCTATGACCTCTCCGTCTTGGGTAGCCCTGCACGGCATAGCTCATAGCTTCATTGAATTACGCAAGCCCCTTCACCATGACAAGGCAGTAATCCATGAAGGGGATTTTTTTTTGTTGGACCATAAGAAAGGCTGAGCGCCAAAGAATTGAGGCCTTTGAACTATGGTGCTGGAGAAGACTCCGAGTCCCTTGGACTGCAAGGTGATCAAACCGGTCAGTCCTAGAGGAGATCAACCCTGACTGCTCTTTAGAAGGCCAGATCCTGAAGTTGAAACTCAAATACTTTGGTCACCTAATGAGAAGGAAGGACTCACTGGAGAAGAGCCTAATGCTGGGAAAGATTGAGGGCAAGAGAAGAAGGTGACGACAGAGAATAAAGTGGCTGGATGGAGTCACTGAAGCAGTAGGCATGAGCCTAAATGGACTCTAGAAGATGGTAGAGGACAGGAAGGCCTGGAGGAACATTGCCCATGGGGTCACGATGGGTCAGACACGACTTCGCAACTAACAACAACAACAACAAAATAATTTTTTGTTAATTCTGGAAATGGAAAGTGAACAAGTTAAAGAAACAATGATAAGATGGGCAAAAAAAAACTTTGGTTATAATATAGAACTAGAAAAGTTGCAAACGCTATGGGAGAGATATTATAAATTGACAATGTCAACTTCGTATAAAGAAAATTTATATAAAATGTTTTATAGATGGCACTTGCCACCAGCAAGATTAGCAAAAATGTTTAAAAATATGTCAGATAGATGCTGGAAATGTAAGCATAACTCAGGCACGTATTATCATGTTTGGTGGACATGTGGCAAAGCAAAGGCTTATTGGAAAAAGATACATGCTTGATTAATAATAATAATAATAATAATAATAATAATAATAATAATAATAATAATAATAAGTTGGAAGGGACCTTGGAGGTCATCTAGTCCAACCCCCTGCTCAGGCAGGAAACCCTATACCATTTCAGACAAGTGGCTGGCCAGTCTCTTCTTAAAAACCTCCAGTGTTGGAGCATTCACCACCTCTGGAGGCAGGTTGTTCCACTGGTTAATTGTTCTAACTGTCAGGAAGTTTCTCCTTAGTTCTAGGTTGCTTCTCTCCTTGAGAGAACTTGTTAGAAACTTGTTAGAAACAATATTGGGAGAACATGTTGATTTTAAACCTGAACTTTTTTTATTAGGTATAATGGCAGAAAAGACTAACAAACAAAGCCTATATTTGATTTTACACATCACAACAGCAGCAACAATAATCTTTGCGCAATATTGGAAAAATGAAGGACTACCACCAGAAGAAGAAATAATAAAAAAATACTGGAATGCGCAGAGAAGGACAGATTAACTATGAGATTGAAAGATAAAGAAGAAACAGAATATTATCAAACTTGGGATTTATTTTATCAATGGCTAGAGGAAAGAATGAAGGATTAGGAACTGAATATGTATTAGCGCTTTTAAACCCAGACAGCACGTTGGTTGAAAAAATAATATATGTATTTAAGAGAAAATTAATAAAATCTTTATAATAAATAAATAAACATATGGCCTAAATCAGTGATCCCCCAACCTTTCCAGCTTGGCGGTCTGGTGGGGGTAGGGGGAAGACAGGTGATGGTTCTGCGTGAGTGGCAGGTGCGCACGTATGAACGTGCACAGCTCTTATTTGTATGAGTGGAGCTTCATGCATGAGCAGAAGTGGTTGCTGCTTCATGCATGAGCGCAAACACCCACAGCTCGGGTGAGTAGAGCTTCATGCACATGTACACGCTTGCCCACCACCTGCACAGCCCCGTTCTGAACAGGCCGCAGCCAGGGACCCCTGGCCTAAATCAACACATCAAAAAGAAGGGTTAGCTAAAAGTTAAGGATGAAGCAGTAGAGTTCAATTACATCATTAAATAATTTCAAGTTTACTATGCTACATGTTTTACTATATGGGTAAATCTTGCAAAACAGAAATAATTTGGAGTAAAAGATTGTGGGACCTGATTTTATCTGCTGTACAATTTATCATCCTTCTAGCAATACCGTATTACAAGAATTTGTGTTGTTCACTTACTTGCTGAATTTTCTGTCCAGACATGGAACCACTGGTATCTATTACAAAGGCAACATTCTTAGGTAAACGTTCAAGGTTTTTTGGTGCAAAAAAGTGTACAAAGTATCCATTTACTACCTAAAAAACATTAATAAAGGTAGCATTAATTTGTGGTACGGTTTTTTGTTTAGATTTGTTTTTGTACTGGTATATTAGTTTAAATGTCAAACAACTAGATTTTACCTGTAAATTATTAGGAGAATCTCTGTTCACATCATACTTAATGACAAAATCTCCTTGTAGCAGAGTAGTTGTACAATTGTCACAGGTTCGTTGTTGTTCAATAGTAGGACTGAATGATACATGGGCCTTTAAAAAGAAGAAATCTTCATCTTAGATTTCAGCAAATGAAGAA
This sequence comes from Vipera ursinii, assembly GCF_947247035.1. Lineage (NCBI taxonomy): Eukaryota > Metazoa > Chordata > Lepidosauria > Squamata > Viperidae > Vipera > Vipera ursinii. The sequence goes on from NC_139513.1 coordinate 65,855,181, forward strand.
AGAAGATTCTGCAGAAGTTTTGCTTTCATTCAGTGATCCAGGATAATGAACCGTAATATTTCTCAGTACATCTTCTGCAATTTATATTCAAATATTACTTCCAAACATGCTTTATCAATCTAGAAGCCTATCCTGTCCTGTATTCACGCTTTATAATAATGAACTAGAGCCCTACAATAAGCTTATAAGTAGTGCATGGGTATACTTATTACAACAACTTAAAATCTTCAATATTTGAAGTACCGGTAATAAACAGATTGTAAAGGTAAAGGTAAAGGTTCCCCTGCACATGCGTGCTAGTCGTTTCCAACTCTAGGGGCCGGTGCTCATCTCCGTTTCATAGCCGAAGAGCCAGCGCTTGTCCGAGGACATCTCCGTGGTCATGTGGCCGGCATGACTAAACGCCAAAGGCGCACAGAACTCTGTTACCTTCCCACCGTAGTGGTCCCTATTTTTCTACTTGCATTTTTACGTGCTTTCGAACTGCTAGGTTGGCAGAAGCTGGGACAAGTAACAGGCGCTCACTCTGTTACGCGGCACTCGGGATTCGACCCGCCAAACTGCCGACCTTCTGATCGACAAGCTCAGCGTCCTAACCCACTGAGCCACCGCGTCCCTGTAACTAGTAGCTATTGATACACTTTTTATACATGTAAAATTTCTGAGGAAGGAAACCTTGGGAATTTTTTAGAGGAATATTTAGAATGGGATGAGCCACGAGTTGCTTTCAAACTTCAGCTGTGGTATATTTTTAATTATTAAATATTGGAAGAGCCCACATTGTATGTACCAGCTTTCTGCATTTTTAGGAACAATAAATGCAAGAAAAGCTAGCAGTGGAACATTTGCGTTTTTATCTCCTTTTCTTGTCTAAGAAGACTTACTCTGCATATCTTACTCTGCATTGCCTCTTATGGACCATACTTATACACTCAAGATTATTTCATTCATTCGTCATATTTTCATGGTGATATTTATTACTTTAAATTCCTCCTTCTTCATTGATTTTATTCATTACTTTTTCCATAATGCTGGATACACCATACCAGTTCTAGGCTGTGTCAGGGGAAAAACTTGTTCAAATGAAACAGGAGACAACACACAACAAAAGTCTCACTTTAGGATCCAGAGGTTTATTGAAATTTGAAACAGACCTTCAGTACATTACTTAGGTTCAAACCCATTGCAATGAGGGCCAAATGCACAAGCAGTCATTAACCGTGACCAGGGCTTTTTTTTGGTCATAGAACGCACCTTTTTTCAATGGAATTTGTGGAACTAAAAAAAAGTCCAGTCAGACCTTCTAACTTCTTGTGGAGGGGAAAAAAAAGATCTCACAAGGAGTTGGAAGGTCTGACTGAACTTTTTTTAGTCCCACAAACTCCGTTTCCCTGCAGCAGAAGAGAAACACGCCAGAACTGGAAATCAGGTTAGCAAAGAAATTCTTTCGGGAAGAGGGAGGAGCTGTGCCGGGAGGAGAAGCAGCAGGAAACGGGGCTGCCATTTCCAGAAGGGAGAAGGGAGACGTGGGGCAATGCAGGGCAGCAAGAAATGCTGTTCTCTGCTCTGCATCCCTGCACACAGCTGCTGTGTTCTCCATTCTCTGTGAGACAGGTGACAAAGGACTGGTGGAGGGAGGTGGCGGGGGAGGCTTGTGCCACCCGGTCGCGGCGCAAGCCACAGGAGAGTTGGCAGAGGACGAGGAGGCAGCTGCATCCAGGCAGGTGATCTGCGGGGCAAAGCTTAAAGAAAGCCAATCCAGCGGCGCACAACAACAGCAGACCCGTTCACCATCACTCATCCCTGGCTCCAAAATGGTAGAGGGGGACCAGGCCTACCTCGCCCATCCCATCCACCTTAGCGTGGCAGTCCTGCTCAGGATGGGAGTGAAAGCACTGAGCATGACAGCTTAATGGCCAAATGGCAATGCTCTCACCTCTGAGGCAGGCTTTATACCTTACTACTATGACAACCCCTGACTTCTGGAACCACCCAACAACCATCCCATTTCCCTTTTATTGTTAAAACCATCAACACATGGCTTTCCGGACAGCACCTTTGCTAGTTCCCTTTTCCTGAAACTGACCACTTGGTTATTTCCCTGTTCTTGTTCTTTTGCCCTGGCTACTGAGCGAGTTTCCTGTTCCTCCTTGTCCTTATCCTAACCAGTACTTTCCTCCCCACCGTTCCTACATGTGTCATTGCAGAAGTTTTACCCATCAGCAAGGGTCAATTCCTCTTTTAGTTTCCATATTCTGTTTATATGAAAAATGTGTGCCAAACATGAACTGTCCTCATTTCCTACTGAAGGTCAATGGCAGCAAAAAGTATATGTTAGCAAGCTCAAGTCTAATATATAATTGATATAAACCACTTATAAAAGAATTATCAATATATATTTTTTTCCTTTTTCCTTTCACAGCCGTTAGGTATTGTTTTATGATCTTCAATAAAAAAATCTATTCATACTAACTTCCAGGGTTTTATTTGTACAAAACCAAGTCAAAAGAAGGAGGGCCCTCTTTCACTTCGGCAATGTAATATGCTTAAGATATGAAGATATTAAAATGACACAAGGATACATAATTCCCTGCATTCTATTAAAATAGACAGCATGGCATATTTTGATGAAGACAAAGACTGAATACTGAGATTTCATGTAGAAATGCCAAGAGGAAAAGCAATAGTGTAGCTTTCATAGCAAGAAGGAATTGTGAACCTTTGTAATAAAGAAGAAGTGGAAGTGATAGCATAGGCACAAAGGCCACTGGAGAGACGCAACCACAGATAAGATACTCAACTCAACAAGGCAATTTGCCTTCTAAATGATTTCTCTTCTAGCCAGGGAGGATGATGTACTAGATTTTTCCACAAGGCACCCACGCTGGAGGGAAGGCAAATGGCTACATGCTGCTGAACTTTTTTACAAGAAAACACAGACTTTCACAAAGATAACAAAAGAGAGAAAGTTCTTTGGAAACAAATTAGTTTTCACAATTAGTGTGATGAAGAAGGCAATACAGTGTCTAATTCTACAAGACAAAATAGGTTGCCAACAGATACTCCCCAAAACATGACAAAGATTACAATGGAATCTTTGTACCAGCGGTGAAACACATTTTAATAATAATACCCTTTACTAATTTTATTTAGCTTATTATATGTCTCAATCTCAAAGGACTCAGAGCAGCTTCAAGACAAATATTGTTCAAAACCTATATGTACCGTAAAGACAACTTTCCTATATGAAGGAAGGCATAAAAATGTAAAAGCCATCATGATTCAGAATCTGAAAAAAAAGAGTGTCCAGGATTCAAACAAGAAGAATCAAATGAAACACTTGAACAAGCTTGGAATGAAACACTGAATCACATGTTTTTTTAAAGAACCAGACTTGAATCTTGTCTATACCAGGGCTTTTCAATCTTTTCACCCATTGTACCACTTTTAGGATATGGCAACATCAGAGTACCACCAGTCGCCTAGCAAGGTGTCAAAAAAAGGAAAAAAGTGATGACGTACAGGTAGTCCTCAACTTACACCAGTTCGCTCACTGACTGTTTGAAGTTACAATGGCACTGAAAAACGTGTCCCCCAAGTCACAGCCGAGCAAGACACCTGCCTGCCCACCCAGCGGTGCTCTTCCTCTTGTCCGAGGTTTTCATTGTTGTGAGTATTTCTGTTGAGGATTGGCAGCAGGGGTAGGGTGGGGAGGGTGTTTGGTTTTTACTCCTCCCCCATCTGCTGGGTGGTTGCAGCAGGTTTTGGTCACTTCACATGACCCTGGGAAACTCTGATTATCATAAATATGAATCAGTTGCCAAGCATCTGAATGTAAATCACAAGACCCTGGAGATGCTGCAACATTCCAGCTGATCGGCGCTTCTTCTGGGCTCAGAAGCGCCAGGATCAGCACCAAGCTCCAGCTGGAGCCTGACGCTGATCCTGATGCTTCCGCTGAGCCCTGACAGCCCTGCAGCTCCAGCCATCTTCCCCTCCCCACTACTTTTCTAGGATGGTCGCGTACCATCTGCCAGGTGCCAATATACCACAAGTGATACCCGTACCACTGGTTGAAAAGCCCTGGTCTATACATCAGATGCAAGAACAGGAAATGGACACTGACTTTACTGTTTCTCTGTGTGCACAGTCTTTCTACCGTGTTTCCCTGAAAGTAAGACCCAGTCTCACTTTCTTTTGGGCTCTGAAATAAGCACTAGGGCTTACTTTCAGTGTAGGAGTTACAATTACCAGCTCCTGCTTTCCCACTCCATCACATTTCTCTGTGGCCGCAGAGCTGGACAGCTTTCCCCACCACCGCCCAGATGCGAAGGTTCCAGTCTCTGTCAACAGCAACAGCAGACTTCCCCTCTGGGATGGAGCTCTCTGCCGCCATCGCGGCTTCCCCCTCAGAGCTGCAAAGGTGGAGCTTGGTAGGCAGTGGCAGGGCATAGCCCAGGCATGACCCAGCAGCAGCAGAACCCCCCAGGACAGCCTTGCCACTACCCACTGCAAATTACCATTATTTACCCTTAATACTAAGCACCTAGACTGAGCCCTGTTCCCGGTAAATACTACTAGTTTGCAGCAGATGCCGATGAGGCCATCCCAGGGGAATTCTGCTGTTGCTTTGCTGCTGCTGATGGGCCATGCCTGGGCTGCGCCCTGCTGTTGTCTCCCAAGCTCCATCTTTGCCACTGCCTTAAAGGGGATAGGTGCTGCCTCAAAGCTGCCTCACAGTTCAGAGGGGAAAGCAGCGGTGGTGGTGGAGCGCTCCGTCCCAAGGGGAAGAGAATCTGCTGTTGCTGTTAACAGGGATGGGAAGCTTTGTCTGCTTGAAAATGGGGCAGTTGGAAAGGGAGCAAATCCCTCCGTTTCCAACTGCCCCATTTTCAACCAGACAAAACTTCCAGTCTCTGTCATCTCTCCGAAAAGTGCATGGTGCATCCAGATCACCGTCCTCCCCCACCCCTCTGCTGGACTTACCAGGCAAGCTGCAGCTGCTTCTGGACACCGTCAGCACCCATGCACTTACCACTGCTTTTGCTGGCCACGCTCACCCCTGGGCTTATTTTGGGGGCAGTGCATATTTTCAGGGAAACACGGTATTGGGCATAAGCTACCTCCCACAACTTAAACAAAATAGAAACACTTTGAAAGTGTGAAAACTAGATGTGATAAGGCTTAAATATATTCAGTATTGTTATTTGGGTTCAGCCTCACCTACTGTTTTTGAGCCCTGCTTATTTTTTTTTCATTCTGACCCACCTATTCTTTTGTAAGTGCAGCTCTTTAGCTATTCTAGGAAAATATTGCCTATTCCTGATATAGGGAAATGCTTGGGAGCTACTTTTACTTTTGTGAAGTATCCTCAAATAATTCTGTGCCTGTATCTTTGATTGTGGTTGCCCTGTGCCATGTCTCACTTAGATCCTTGACTGGGACAAAATAACCCATCAGCTGAGTTCTATGAAGCAAACAGATCACTTTTAAGGAATATATTCAAGGGCTCATTCTTTCTTTTCTTCTCTTCTGGATAAGGCATGTCACCATTGTGATTCTCTCTTCTTGCATATGAATCCATTTGACATCTTGTGTACTTACTTTCAATCAGGGGAATCTGCATCCAAGGTGGTGACCATCATCATGGCAGATACTCCTCATGTTCCAACTCACCATAGTTAATCCTCAGTTAACAATGATAATTGGGACTGGGATTCCCATTGCCACACAACACACTTAGCTGCAGAAATCCTGGCAGTCCCCATTGCCATTGCCCATCCCACTGGTCATTAGGCAAGGACTACCTGTGCACCCTTCAAGATTATTATTCTATTACCAGGCATACCTTTTTTCCTGAAAAAGACTTTTTCACGACTGGCAGCAGTTCGTTGTTGAGGAACGTCCCTTCAACTTCAAGTTCACTGATGCCTTGAGGCTCAAAGATATTTGCTTCAATCTGTAACATTGATTTTTAAAAAAATTGATGTTAGCAAGACTGAGAAAAAAATCAGATATACTACCAATAATGTAAATTGTAAATAAAGCATTTAAAAAAGAACTAATTCCATAGTTATTTAAACATTTTTCTCTAAATTAATGGGAGAGATAAAATTCCCAGAAAGAGTTCTGAAACTCACAAGCTTTTCCAAAAACTACTACAGGATAAAACCACAATACATTTGATCGTACCTCAAATTTATTGACAAGCTGCTTTGGGTTTACTTTTATAAACATCTCGTATTTCCCAAACTTCCGCTTCAACAGTTCTTCATAAGTCAATTGAAAAGTAACTTTGCTGGATGACGCAATGTTGACCGAAACACTGAATTTCTCTGTTTTTCTTCCAGAAGCTCTTCACATATTAAACACAGGAAGATTCATAAGATTTAAGAGAGCCATAAAAGGATGATCACATATCCACATGCTGAATAATATAGCCCACCATTTAATACTTCCATTTGCTCTCTCTACTTAGCATCTGTTTATTGAATAAATAATTAGGACAGCAAATGAAATAATGAAACAGATACGGTGTGGCCTCACATACTTACACGACAAGCCCTGCAGTCTGACCCCTTGAAACTGCTTGTTGATACTGTTTTTGGGCAACTTCTTTTTCCTTTATGACTCCAGGATAAGTGACACCATCAATTGTCCTATTGAAGGATACATCAGATATCTGAATATATATGCAGAGATGTTATTATTATTATTTTTGCTTCAGTTCATCAAGTAAAGGGGCTATTTGAGAGGAATAATGCAGAGGCTGGAAAGAGTGCTGCCTCTGTATGACTGAAAACATAAATGAATAAAAATGAAGGAAGACCTTCTCCGGATATTGCAGAGCAGATTTGTAAAAACTCTACCCAGAGAGCAAGTCTAGTTCATAGGAGCTTATGTAAGAGATGGTCCCCTTTTGGATGAACACTAAAAAGGATGAAGGTAAGAATAATGCTGTAATGGAACCAGTTATCTAGACTGGTGAGAACGGAGAGGTTGTGAGGGAGACCTTAGTTTAGGTTTCCTATTTTGAGCACATAATTGGATTAGACGTCTACAACTGCAGCTGTGTGATTCATGGTAGTTTAATAGCATCTGAATGGCTTAATTATTGCTAGACTGATCTCCAAACCATAGAGAAATAATAAAATAATGTACATACAAGGTAAAGTTGGAAATAAAGGCTGTTTTAGGAAGCTCCACATCAAAGCGAGCTTCCTTGGACACATTGGCACGATTGACAGCTCGACTAGTGATGACATTACGGGAAAACCTTGAAGTAACACTGCAGTCAATTTTCACCCAGTAGATTTCTATGCCTTGGGTGTGCTAGAGAATAAAAAAGTCACACAATTATAAAGAAATATACTGCTGATGTTTTTAATCTTTATTTTAAACACTTTGAGGTAGCAAAAAGATCTTTCAATACTTCACATTCCATAAATAGCAATTTCTTTTAATGCTAATTACAATTAATTATTATTTTTTTATTTACTTACAAAATGTTTCATAAATTGCACCTGACCCCAATCATTTTCTGGTTCCATTCCTATTATTTTTGACAATGAATTCCTAAGGCCCAGATATATGTTCAGCATATTCACAATACAAGAAATATCCAGAAAATGATATGAAGTCGGATCTGTGGGTCAGAGTTTGATCTCTGATCCTCACAGGCCAAGTCTTGCATTGTGGGTTGTAATGAGGCACAATACAAGAACAAACTTCTAAAGCGTTTTATTTTCTTTCTGTAAAGGGAACACAAACAGATATCTGTAAACCCCTGAATCCATGACCGAGGTTGTCTCCTTCATAAAAGTCGGTGATGAGGCCTTCACACACATGCACATGATGGGTACTTTGCAACAGTGAATGAAATATGCCATTTGCTCAGAATTACAACATCCCTGAACAGAAGAGGATTGATTTCAGAAGAAATCAATATAGCTTTCAAGTTGAGTAAATGATTTAAGCCCAGCAATGAAGAGGCATTCGACTAAGATAAAATATTTATAAAATTTCACGTGGCATGGAAACGTAATGACCAGCATTCTAAATGAAAGGTTACTTACCACATCAGTGGCACTTCTCTTCTAAAAATAGAGTGAAAAAAGAAATAATTATTGCCAAACAACAGATGTTGTATCTTACCAAATATGCTACATAGTAGCTGTATGTCATTCCACATTTCTTTTCATTTTAAGCGAGAGCATCACAATAAATGAGAGCTCCCATAATAATCAGCATGCATGACCTTGGCTGAGTTCTTACCAAACAAATCCCCACCATCTTACTGACCTGTCTAGTCTGGAAACATTAATTACGTGAACAGACAAAAATAAACATCTGGAAAATATGCCATAAATTATCATACTATAGCTATAATAAATACGGTATCTTTACTTAATAGAGTTGTTCTACTGTTCCTCAGAGGCACAGAGTACTAAGATTATTTCATATTCCTTCCCATGTCTGTGGAATTGCCTAAGTTCAGTTTTAGGTAAGTTAGGTGTAAACATAGGTGTGGTGGATAGCTCTCTCATGTATGTATGTATGCATGTATGTATGCATGTATGTATTTATGCATGTATGTATTTATGTACCACTATGCATCCGTTTCAAACACCCCACCATCACACACAAATTGACGGAAGTACTCCTTTGTTATATTTGATTCATTATTTCTTAATTCAGTGTTTATTTTTTTAAAAAAATATTTTTTTAAAAAATTGAAATATACAACACAATATATAGCAGATTGAAATCAAGTTTGGATCCAATAGGGTCCGCCTTGGGGTACCGATCAGCAGCTCATTAAAGAAGTCACAGGAGCTGCTGACAGGCAGAGTGAGGGACCAAAACCCCTTAAAGGCTTCTAATCAAACCTTTATTATGGTCATAGACCAGCATAACTTTGCCTGCTTCATATCCAAATTCAACATGTCTGAGCCAGCTAGCCCAGGGCATGAAATTTCATAGAGAAGTAGTTTCCGTGAAGTTTAGAATTGCAGCCAAATTAAGTATGTGGTAAGTAAAGATATCTCAAATCAGGCAGGCAGAAGGCTGAAGAAGTCTTGAAGGATCCAGATAGTGGATTTGCAGTTGCTGCTTAAAGCTAAAAAAAATCTGAGGAAATAAGTAGGGGACTTGATATATTTAGCTACATACCTTAATGTTTCTCAGCGGGTTTATCAAAATATCTGAAGTTACAAGAGCAGGAATCAAGGCCAATAAAATATAACATGGGATATGCTTCCCCATGTTGGAAGAAAAATAAAAATTTCAATTTGGAAGGACCTTTATTTGTATGAACCTTGCCTGTAGTCAAAGAGTAACATCGAAGTAACTATGGCAAATATTTATCTTTGGAAAATGGTTGGTGAAATTTCCTCATGAAAGCCTAAGGCCTAAGGCCAGAAAATATTTCAGCTTCTAATCTATCAAGCCTAGGTTCACCCATTGTGTCCTAAATCTCACCCATTGAGATTTAAAATTTAATTCCAAATTATATTTCGCATCTGTTTCACCAATATGGCCAAAAATCTTGAGATTTCTTCAGCTAGCACTTGGATCACCTGGATACATTTCCCACATGAGACTTCTATTTCAATTAAAGTCATTATGTTTTTATGCATGTAAATTGCTCTTATGAATAACCAGAATAAGACTTTATAAGCTTTTTCCTTAGTTTTTCAAAATCTGATTAAAGAAAATTGTCATAAAACATAATGAAATTATGGTTTTAAAACATTTTTCTACTTTTAAGCACCTGTCAGACAGAAATTTCTCTCTTAATATAGCTTTCTTAGAGATAGTTTCAATTGCTCTATCCAGTGAATAAATAAATATACCTAGTGTTATGTATTGATATTGACCGTTATGTATTTTTATTTGAATATACCTCCAAACTGGTTCTATGAAGCCCTACAGCACCTTATAGAACTAACACCAAAAAATGATGTCCTTATCATCATGGGGGATTGGAATGCTAAAGTAGGAAGCCAAAAGATAACCGGAATAACAGGCAAGTTTGGCCTTGGAGTACAAAATGAAGCAGGGCACAGGCTGATAGAATTTTGTCAAGAGAATACGATGGTCATAGCAAACACTCTTTGCCAACAACCCAAGAGACGGCTCTACACATGGACATCACCAGACAGTCAACACAGAAATCATATTGACTATGTGCTCTGCAGCCAAAGATGGAGAAGCTCTATACAGTCAGTAAAAACAAGACCAGGAGCTGACTGTGGCTCAGACCAGGAGCTTCTCATTGCAAAGTTTAGGCTTAAAGTGAAGAAAGTAGGGGAAAGCACTAGGCCACTCAGGTATGAATTAAATCATATTTTATTTTATTTTTTTAATTCCATTTATATCCCACCCTTCTCCGAAGACTCAGGGCGGCTTACAAGCTAACCCTGTTGAATATACAGTAGAGGTGACAAATAGATTTAAGGAATTAGATCTGATAGACAGAGTGCCTGAAGAACTATGGACAGAGGTTCACAACATTGTACAAGAGGTAGCAACCAAAACCATCCCAAAGAAAAAGAAATGCAAGAAAGCAAAATGGCTGTCTGAGGAAGCTTTGCAAATAGCTGAGGAAAGGAGGGAAGCGAAAGGCAAGGGAGAAAAAGAAAGATACGCCCAATTGAATGCAGAATTCCAGAGAATAGCTAGAAGAGATAAGAATGCATTATTAAATGAACAGTGCAAAGAAATAGAACAAAACAATATAATAGGGAGGACCAGAGATCTTTTCAAGAAAATTGGAGAGATGAAGGGAACGTTTAATGCAAAAATGGGCATGATAAAGGACCAAAATGGCAGGGACCTAACAGAGGCAGAAGAGATTAAGAAGAGGTGGCAAAACTACAAAGAAGAACTATACAAGAATGAGCTTAACGTCCCAGATAATCACAATGAGGTGGTCACTGACCTAGAGCCAGACATCCTAGAATGTGAAGTGAAGTGAGCCTTAGAAAAGCTGAGCAACAACAAAGCTAGTGGAGGTGACAGTATTCCAGCTGAGCTATTCAAAATCTTAAAAGACAATGCAGTAAAAGTGCTACACTCAATTTGCCAGCAAATTTGGAAAACTCAACAGTGGCCACAGGATTGGAAAAGATCAGTTTACATTCCAATTCCAAAGAAAGGCATTGCCAAAGAATGTTCAAACTATCGCACCATTGCACTCATTTCTCATGCTCATAGTCATGCTTAAAATCCTACAAGCGAGACTTCAGCAGTATGTGGATCGAGAACTACCAGAAGTACAGGCAGGATTTCGAAGAGGCAGAGGAACTAGAGATCAAATTGCCAACATACGCTGGATCATGGAGAAAGCTAGGGAGTTCCAGAAAAACATCTACTTCTGCTTCATTAACTATGCTAAAGCCTTTGATTGTGTGGATCATAACAAACTGTGGCAAGTTCTTAAAGAGATGGGAGTAGCAGACCATCTTATTTGTCTCTTGAGAAACCTATATGCGGGTCAAGAAGCAACAGTGAGAACTGGACACGGAACCACTGATAGGTTCAAAATTGGGAAAGGAGTCCGGCAAGGCTGTATACAGTCGCCCTGCCTATTTAACTTATATGCAGAGCACATCATGAGAAAGGTAGGGCTAGATGAATCAAAAGTTGGAATTAAGATTGCCGGAAGAAATATCAACAACCTAAGACACGCAGATGTTTTCCTTGCAATAAATCATGTTGCATCAGTTCGGTCTGGTTATTGACTATAAGAACCCACTACGCAACAGCTAGAATGAAGAGATATGTTGTGTCTTGAACAAAAAAAACTTAGAAAGTACAGCATAGATGTTAAAGACTTCTTGGAAAGGTAAAATTGAATCTTAGCTGAAATTGTCCAAATTATTAGTCTCTGCAGCATTCTGCAACTCTAGAAAGAAAATGAGGTGACCAATGAAGGAGAATATTTGTAGCTCAGGGTTGAAATGAGGGGTCCTTGGTGTTCTCTGAGCTTCCTTGTTTTTTTTGCAAACGTTTCATTACCTAACTAGATAACAACATCAGTGCTAGTGGCCAGGGCTAGATAAAGCTATTGAGGCCCAGGTACATGGGAGTTACACATGTCAAGAGTCCAGACCAGAGATGCCGCAGGCTCCTGTCCACCGATGGGAGGAAACGCACACACAGTGGTCAAGAATCCACGTAGATTTTGCTGGGCCCTTTCAGGGACAGTTGTTTTTAATAGTGGTCGATAGCCACTCTAAATGGTTGGAGGTGGTTGCAATTCCCAATATGACTACTTACAAGGACCATCCAGGTGTTGCGGTCACTGTTTGCAATGCATGGGCTTCTGGATGTCGTAGTCTCTTACAACGGAGCCCAGTTCACCACATCAGAATTCCAGGCCTTTCTCAAGGCCAACCTCATAAGGCATGCCACATTGGCTCCCTTTCACCTGTCGTCGAACGGGCAGGCAGAACGGATGGTTCATACAACCAAAGAATCCCTCAAACACATCACTACAGGGGACTGGCACCACAGGCTGGCCGATTTCTTGTTATGCCAGCACACAACACCTTGCACAGCTACAGGCAAGAGCCCCACAGAGCTTCGCTGGGGCAAGAGGCTAATAACCAAACTGGACAGGCTGCACCCCGATAGAGTAGCTTCCGACACGGCACATCTGAAGGCACCTAGGAATTTACAAGTGGGGGACCGGGTTTGGACCCAGAACTACAGGCAAGGGCAGTTGTGGATGGCAGCAAAGGTTGTTAAGATGTCAGGACCACTCTCCTACGAGGTGGTCCTGAAAGATGAGTGAGTCATTTGCTGACATATTGATCAACTGCGCCGGCGGCTAGCAGAGCAGTCGCTGGCTCAGGATTTCCAAGAGGGACAGACATTGAGTCCACAAGCCAGTATTCCAGCAGTATTACATGCTCTGAGAGATCTCTTGCACAGGAGAATGGGGACAGAGCCATAAAAGCACTTCCCCTAGGAACACAGACTGTACTATAGGAGCCGGACAGTCATCCGACAACAAGTAGCAGCCCTGCCGATTTCGTGGCATTTTCGGACTTTGTTTTGGGCCAAGCAGGACAGGCCAGCCAAAGGGACGCGAGTCATTTTGAATCCACCGAACCGCAGAGCCCAGGTCTACCTAGCACAGCAGGTGAACCGGTAAACCAGGAGTTTCCAGCAACCCCCCAACGCTCTGAACGAGCACAAAGACACCCCCCCAAGTACCTACAAGATTTTGTAACCAAATGAATGTGTGTGCTATTCAGGGAGAAGGGGTGTAATATATTAGCCTTATATGCTGTAAGTGCTTGCTTATGTTGAACTCTTTGCTAATGACTGGATTCACGTGTATGTTTTGTAACGGTTGCTAGGCAGGCCTAGACTGGCTGTCTTCAGCTGGTTAAGTAAGGTTTGGGGCGGGAAACTGCTGCTTTAAACCTATTGGTCGCTGCCTATCGGCCAACCATATAAATAGCTGTGCAGTAGCTCCTAGGTTGCTTGTTATGTTCTGACCTTCAATAAAGCCTGTTGCTGTTTGAACCTCCTGTTTCGCTCAGTGCCTGTAAAGAACCAACTACACAACAAGATGTATCTGAGCCAAGACCAAGAGCCAAAACCCCCTAATATTAATTCCAACAAATCCATATTGGAATTCTTTTTTAGGAGCAAGATGTACACTGACTTCAATCCAGAGAGACTTCAAGTAAATATGAAAATTTTTTGATTATGTGATATCCTGGAATGAGAACTATTTGAGCCTATAGGACAGGTCTGCTGTAAAATAAAAACTATGGCTCAGGTTTACTGTGCAGCAGCAGTGGCTCTTTAGGTCACCAGTTAATGTGGTGTTGCATCATAAATTGACCATTCTGATTGTCATAGCTGCATATGTCAACAACATCCAGAGAATCAGTTCTGTTCTCCTTAACTATTATGTTTGTAATATATAATAAATAGCTTTCCATGAAACAGAATTCACATCATGAATTTGCCCATTGCAAATTATGAACAATACATGGAGGGCCATGATACTTTATGCCTGGTCTTTCCACTGAGCTGTCTCTCTAGCCGTCCAACATCACTCACGAACCTACCAATGCAACAAGCAAGATCGCCCACAACTCAGGCGGCTTAAATGCCCGCAATTTCAAAACTCTAGCCAGAATGCCCAGAACTAAAATGGCTGACAAGCAGTAAAATAGTGTAGGTAACAGGATTGAACGCATGCGCCGAAGAAAACTTGCCCGTGTCCAAAATGGTCGCCCAAGCATCGGTAACACTGCCATAGAAAATAGAAGGACGTCTTTCTTTTGTACGTTCTGGAAGTAGTGCTCTCTATGGCACCCCGAGGTTTGGCGATCTCTATGGCATCGGCAGCCGCGTTCTCTCGAGGGGTGAATGGGGGCTGCTGCAGCCCCCCCGCTCCCGGCTCTCAACGGGCTACTTGAGTGTGGGGTCGCGTGAAGATGCCCCCGGGCGAATACACTTTGTTGCGGGTTGTGGGGAAGGGCAGCTACGGGGAAGTGAGCCTGGTGCGGCACCGGCACGACGGCAAACAGGTAAGGAGGGCTGGGGGAAAGGGGTTGTTGGGAGAGGGACACGGGACACGTGTTGCGCGGAGTTGGGTGGGGAGAGACAACGCTACGCTTCCTCTGCACTCCTTTTCGCTCGCCCTCCTTTTCTCCGGAGGCCTTTGCGGGTTAGGGATGGAGGTCGGCGGCCTGTGCGAGTCTCTGGTTGCTTTTGCTCTCCCACCAAAGAGGAATTCAAAAACAACTCCGCGCTGCGAAGTGGTGGCTTTGCTTCAGCAACAGGCATTGATTGCTCCGTGTGAACATAAGGATCGACCATCCTTTCCTCCCTCTCGCTTTGAAATTTACTATCGATGGTGTCCCCGCTCTTCTGTAGGCTGATGCCGATCTACAGCACTCCCCCTATCTATCCTCGTCATCCAGCTCTTCAGCGGATTTCACCCGAGAAGAGTGACTCTTTACACTGACATGTCGTAATTTTTCAGCCAATCCCCTCAAACCCTTCTTTTTCCTGCAAGAGCAGCTTTCCATCAGAACATTAATAAATAATGTCTTTAGACGACACCTACACTAGATCTTATTAAAGCTTTAAATCATCTGAAAATCTAATCAGGATTTTTTTTTATTTTGAGTCTAGTACATTAAATTGAGATGTATTAAAGGAGAAGAAAACCAGTCCATAATTCTTGATTGCCAGATTTTGATAAATGATTAAACAATTCACTTACATCTTTACAACCTTATTGATTTGTGGTCTTGTAAAGCAAATAACAAATAAATTAAAGCAAAAAAGGGCAACAGTGAAAACTCTTATTATAAGCATTCAGTGTGCCCTTATCAATTGTACACTTCGAGCTTGACTGGAGAGGCAACCCATATGCTGAGGTGTCCTAAATGTTGATCTATATTTCAAACTGCATTTGAGGATTTTCTGCCTCGATACACTGACATTAAAGTACTGTAGCTTTTTAAAACAAGGATACCAAATTTAAAGCAGGAGATTTTCAAACGTGTCATTTTAATTGTTAAATTAAGTGCAGTCTGAATTAAATGAAAGTTCTGTATGTCGGAAGACATGTCATTTGGGGATTTGGGACATAGTTTGTACTTTTGAATGTGCAGACTGGCAGTTTGGAGATATTCCTGGAAGTATTATTGGCCCCTGGAGAGCATATGTCTGTTTTGGGTGAGATATGCCTTTGGCTAGCATACAGTGTTAATGGAGCCCTTTCCTTGAATGGAGATGTAATGCTATATTTATGGTCCTAGAATCACATTTATTTTAAGGTGTTGCATTTTCTACTTGCAAAGGATTAAGTGCTTTCCTTGAAAAGTGAAAAATGTTGGTTGGTGGAGAATGCTACAGGTAGAGTTCTGTCAAAGATTAAAATATCATTTCTATTATCAGGCTACTTTGCCATCACTTTTTATAAAGTGCCAAGTTTATTTGCTTCTTTTATCCTTCTCTACCTCTCTCATGCATGTTGCTTTTGCAGGTGGGAGGGTTGTTTTTATTTTAAGCAACTCATCTCTTTTCTCAGGTGATAGTTTTAATAGTACAAAGCCACATGGTTGATCTTTAGATTTCTTTCATTTACAGTAATATCCTTTTTTAAAAAAAGATTAAACCTTCTTTCTATGTCTGCAGTATGTTATAAAAAGGCTGAACCTCAAACGTGCCTCAAGCCGTGAGAGAAAAGCAGCAGAACAGGAGGCCCAGCTATTGTCACAACTGAAGCATCCAAATATAGTCACCTATAGAGAGTCCTGGGAAGGTGATGATGGCTTGCTTTACATTGTCATGGGCTTCTGTGAAGGAGGGGACTTATATCATAAACTGAAAGAGCAGAAAGGACAGCTTCTTCCTGAGTCTCAAGTGGTAGAGTGGCTTGTTCAGATTGCTATGGCACTGCAGGTACCTGACTTCCCTTTACCAGACAGTTCTGATATCACTGAATTTTAGCATGAATTGATTTTAATCATTTTATCTAATGTGTTCTAAGAAGCCGATTGCTAGTTTTCATGAATATTTGTAATTAGCAGAGAAAATAATGAATGTATTCTTGATGTACTTTTGATCATCTTATTAATATCTACAGAGTCAACAAAACTGATTGGTAACAATGGCTGTCCAGCTTGAGAGATTTATTTAATGTATTCTCTTCCTTCTGCAGGGAGCTCATAGTCTATTAAATAATTGTTTCTTTTCCATGCAGTAATTCAGGAAAATAAACTTGATATGTGGTTTGTGAATTCTCCTATTTTATTTTTCAGTATTTGCACGAGAAGCACATTCTGCACAGAGATCTCAAAACTCAAAATGTTTTCCTGACGCGTTCTAATATTATCAAAGTGGGAGATCTGGGAATAGCCAGAGTGCTGGAAAATCAGCATGATATGGCTAGTACTCTAATTGGCACTCCTTACTATATGAGCCCTGAGTTGTTCTCTAACAAGCCTTACAATTACAAGGTAAAAGTATACCATATAAATGAACTTAGTCTCTTAGGTATCTATCCTCAAGTAACCAGTCTACATTATTCTTGAGATGAGGTATTACCACTTAAACTTACCATATCTGGGCTGCCAGCATTCACACAGCCAATATATGGAGAGCCAATAATTTGTATTTCTTTGCTATCTTTGGAGTTTTCTGGATTCTTGTGGCTAGTATACTTGTTTATAGTGAAACTACAAACGTATAGCAGAATAAGACAAATTTTACAAAGAAAAAGCAAATACATTCCCAAAGACAGAAAATGCTAAGGAAATTTAACATGCATAGTATCTAGAACGTTGATTGTCTTTTGAAGGGAAAAGAAAAAAAAATGCTGGATAGCATGAATGGGATGGGCTGCTCTGGAAGAAGGACAGATTGAAGGTCTGGAAGACTGAATGTTCCATATTGCAACATTTTGAAACATGTCCTTCCTACTTGTTAATTCCTAATGAATCTTCCTGATGTTCTTCCTCTTCTACTCCCTGCAACTTATTTCCAAAGTTTCTATCATGATTCTATTTAAAAAAAACATTACATTATTTTCATAATTCTAGTGAATATATCTAGTGAATCATATTAAAAAAGATTCCATCTATAGGTTATCTAGAGGAAACCAAAATAGTGAATATGATATGTTGGAATGGCAACTACATCAGGACTTTCAAAATCTGCATTGTCGTAGGCAGGCAGACAGACATGCAGAAAGAATAACTTAACAGCAATGTCTAGCAAACTTTGATCAGTTTGCTACATAAGAGGGCTTTTAAGATATTTGATTTATGGGGCACCTGTAAAATAGATGGTGGAAGCAATATGTATTTCATTTGATTTTATCTGGATGGCTTCTCAAAAATATATTATTGTGCTTTGTTTGCTTTTACAGTCTGATGTTTGGGCCCTGGGTTGCTGTGCATATGAAATGACCACCCTGAAGCATGCTTTTAATGCTAAAGACATGAATTCCCTGGTTTATCGAATTATCGAAGGAAAGGTACATTTTCAGCCTAATATTTAGGTTGAGCATGGTGGACCTGGGAGTGGTTGCTTCAGGAAGGGAAAGACTTGTGAACTTCCCTGTTGGCTTCCCCATTGACTTTCCTTGTGGGAAGCTGGCAGGGAAGGTTGCAAATGGTGATCACATAACTGTGGGACGCTGCAAGTGTCGTAAGTGCCAGTTGGTTGTCAGATGTGCAGATCACAACACCATGTATGTGCTGGGAAGGCTGGGACTTCATAAGTACCAGTTGTTCAGCACCATCATAAAACATTATTATTGCTATACTAACAAAAGACAGCAACATCCAAAAGCCATCATGACTTATTTTCATTCTTCGATTTGATTTACGTAGTTGCTTAACTCATATATTCCAGGTAGTTTACAATAAAATAAATATAATACATAAAATACACAGTGTAGAAACAAAAATACTTAGCCATGCATCATAAAAAGAAGAAAAAAAACAGCCAAAACCAAGAAAATGACTCCGTGACACACACACAAAAAAAGAGAAAGAGAGAGAGCACAGACTTTATACTCTACCTCGTTTTCATTTATACCTTGAATAATTAATGGCCATGTACAGAATGATATACAGTTTAATTAGATGTACAAGTCAGAAGTGGCTGAGACATTTCTGGCTGCCACACTCAGGTTGGATAATAGGCATAACAGTTGAACTGGTAGGAGCAACCACCTTGGTTTGCCTTGTAAGGCTGGCTACTGCTGATTTCTGTCCATCCATCCGAGTCATGGGCATTTCATAAGCAAATGAAGATGGACAGCTTTGTGATCTAAAGAATGTTATTTAAATGGAAATGCTTTCCTGTTTCAACTGTTAACATGTCATTTGAAATGGGACTGTTCTCTTACAGTTGTGATGTGTTCTGGAGGAGAAGGAAAAAAGCAAAGTAGGAGCAGCCATTTGGCAGGGGAAAAAATAACAGAGTCTATGTGCATGACACAGGAGTGGCAAACATTGAAAGCTGTTTGAATTGTTTGAAAATCGAGTGCGCCTTGAGAACAAGCCAATTTCACATTGGGAATATTTCTTCCAAGCTTTTAGCAGAATGACAAATCAGTTATCTATTAATAACTGGGTTTCTTATTAAATGTTTAAAAAGTTCTAGATAATTATAACATTTCTTGATGATATTAGTTGCAAAACCCTGTTAGAATTCTAGCCCTACTTTTCAGCCTCTTTCAGAAAGGTGTTCCCAGAACTTTGGTTAACATGCATAGTAAAACAGAAAAATGCCTTAAGCTCATGTAAAGTGTTCTTTTTTTCTTCTGTGTTCTTCTTTTAACAGCTGCCACCAATGCCAAAAGATTATAGCATTCAGTTGAAAGAACTGATAAGGACAATGCTTAGTAAAAAGCCAGAGGAGAGACCCAGTGTAAGGAGCATATTGAGGCAACCGTATATCAAGCAGCAAATCTCTCTATTTTTGGAAGCTACAAAGGCGTAAGAGATTTTTAAATGAAAAATAATTTGAGGCAAAGTATTTAGCATTATCATTGGTGTTACGCCATTCTAGGGTTCATACACTGGCTCTGATAATGGATTCTTGAGACAAGGTTGACTTGGAAACCCACCCCATTTTTATTACACACACACACAGAGAGACAGAATAAAGAAACACTTAGTAAACCTTTGAGTTAGTTTCACATTATAACCCAAACCATAGCTCCTTCTATATTAGCTAATAGCCACCAAACCTGATTCCTGCTGATATGGAACTTTTGGCAATTCAGATGGATAGTCCAGGTGAGCTGGAGAATACCCAAAGCTTATGCAAGTCGGAAGTTGGCGTTGGAGTGACTTGTCAGAAGACTAGGTCACATCTTTATGCAGCAGTCTGATATTATAGGTCCTGATGTTGGGACTCTCCTGAAGAATTAAAAATACAGGGAAATCAAAAGCCCCCTTACTGCTCTCTTGCTTCTGGCCAAAGTGTCAGTTGTATACCCCCATCAGTTTGAAGTATCGGCTGATAGCAACTGACTGGCATAGGTTAACTATAGTCAGGGCTTTTTTTCTCATAGAACGCTCAGAACGGAGTTCCGGCACCTTTTTTGGATGGAACCTTGTAGGGTAGGCAAGGCGGGTTGTATGACGTGTGAGTTCCGGCACCTTTTTCTTTTACAAAAAAAGCACTGACTATAGTAACTGGGGAAGAAGCCATCCCCTGTCTTATTTGGGACTCTTGTCAATCCCTCAGTTTTTTTTTATTTATTTATATGGAATTAGTCTGTTTTAGTAGTTGATCATTATTTTATCAGAATTCAGTTCCATTCAAAGGCCGACTGGATCAGTACTAGAGCTAGCGCTAACAAAAGGCAGTGTTGTAATGAGTGATAGCATAAGGCCTAAGAAAATAAGGTGTAATTGGGTTTATTTCAGCAGCTCTATAATATCTTCAGTATCAGTTTGATCCTATATCATGTTGGCTCATTGGCTCGTAATTATTTCAAACACTTAGCTACTTTTTACTGCATGTTGTGTTGTCCTCAATTATTTCTTGTGCGAAGGTCTACCTAAACTTCTTTCCAAACTGAAGAATGTTTTCATATCTCACAATTTTATAAAAAGTTTTCAAGAAACTAAATATTGGAGGAGGGTTTATCTGTGAAAGGAAACAGAAAGGTTAGCCTTCCTTGAGTGCCCCTTGAGTTTAGTGCAGAATAGGGTAAACCCCTACAGCAGCCTAGGAGATAAATCCAAAAGCTACAGAGGAAATGAGAACGATGATAGTGATCAGGGCCATAACTTCTTTAGCAGTAGCTTCTGCTCTATTAGCTCGTTACGTATCTCGTACGTTGGGCATCTTTCATAGGAAGTAATACTTTATATTTGGCCATTCTTGAGATGTTGGATTTAGTTGCCCTGTTGATCTAACCAATACATTCTTAAAACTTGCTAATTAAACCATATTTCATGAATGTTTATGACTTGAGAAGCAGTTTTGTATCTAAAATAATATCCATATTGCTGTGCATGCAATACTTCAGAAAAAGTAAACCTATACATAGAAGCATGAGAAAATTATGTTTTGGCAAAAAATATTTAGAAATGTCTACGTTTTGTAAATCTGATAATATACCTTCTTGCTTTTTCCCTAAAGAAAAACATCTAAAAATCATAAGAAAATGTCTGAACCCAATCCTCGGGGATCTTCAGAGAAAGCTGAATTAAAGAAAGAAAATACAGTACCTCAGAAGCTTCCAGATGAACTTTCAAAGAAGTCCAATGGGGCAAGTTATTATTTTAGCTCTGAAGCCAGAATGGGTGGGGCAGAACAAAGTCCATGGTCAAATTTGATGAAATACAAATTTTGTTTCAAATTGAGAATACCAATTCATTCTTAGTACTTCTATCTGATTTTTTCTCATAATGATAGCCATTTAAATTCTGTTCAATTGGAGATGCATAGTCAGTTTCCCTGGAGCAGGCATGTGAAGCCAGGTGCGTCACGCTGAAACCGCGCTCACCCCATTGCCAGCAATGGGAAAAAAGTCGCAATACGTTGCACAATGTCACGTGACGTCGCAAGTTTGACATGCCTGCCCTGGAGTGTTGTGTATCACCAAACCTACAGAAATTGCCACTGAATTGTAATTTACATTTCACAGAAGAAAATTCTGAAATCCATGGAGACTAATGAAGTAACTGCTTCCGTTTAAAATAAATTTAAATTTTGTTCAGTTCCCACCTAGTTCTTTTTCCTGTCCTACTCGCTTTTCAGAATTCAGTCCCTGACATGCTACCCAAAAGTGAAGTGAGTTTCTTGCTCTTCGCAAAGTTGTTTATCCCTATAAGGCATGAGTCTGCTCAAGAACAGTAAAACTAATCCTTGGAGAACCCAAAATGAGTAGAAGATAGAACAGCCTTTTTTTTTACAGTGCATTTTTAAAAAATTTTTAATCCCATTTATATCCTGCCCTTCTCCGAAGACTCAGACTTAGACTTATAATCTAAGAAGCACAAATCAGTGTGCTTAGCAATAGCCTTCATTCTATGTATATGCCTGCTTATTAGGGCTTCCCCCCCAGCGGCATTTTTACAAAGTCAGCTTAATTGCCCCCAACAATCTGGGTCCTCATTTTATCTACCCCGGAAGGATGGAAGGCTGAGTCAACCTTGAGCCTGGTGGGATGCGAACCTGCACTAATTGCAAGCAGCTGGTGTAATTTTATGCTTACATGTTACACTATCTTTTTTGCAGCTGGAATGGTAGCTGGTGATTTATGGGAGTATGGAAAACTTGATGTAAATATTAAGTTCTGTAAAGAACTGATGTTCAAAAAATAAATAATAGCTGGTGGTGGGATAGTTCTAATAGCGGTTATATAATAATTATACCTATGCTGTGGAAGATGGGAGTGTGGAAGTAACATGAAAGAAAAAGATGGACAAATCTTCTGGTGCTGCTTCATGGCAATCAGAGTCAGATGCCCTAGTGATGCCTTGGTAACACAGGGAGAGAGGTGGAATTAATAAGTAATTTCAGTGTACCCTTCTTGCCTTAAGTTCCCATACCTGCCCCATCACAACATACTGTTACAGTAATACTGTAGTAATCTTACAAGATTAATAAGTTGGAATACCACCTCCCATCTTTAGCATGTTTGGTCAGGTACCTTACTGAAGATCTTGGACCTACATAGACTGAAGATATTGGACCTTCATGTGTCTTGGAGGTACACAAAGCATCAAAGCATCCTGTAAATAAGGACAGGGAAACCCACTTCCAGACCAACTAAGGCCATTGCAAGAAATATCAAACAGACCAACAGCCTGACTTCTATATGACTGACCTTTCCCTGATTCATGCACCTCCCATGTGACCAAGAGGTCTTTTGTGGGTGTTGGTGTTGGCTGAGCCATTCCTGCATAATACCATTCTAATAAGACATGCCATGTCTTTCCTTAGTCCATCCCATGCAAAATCTCGTGGCTGGATCAAGTCAGATCAAAATAAATTACCGTAATTTTATGCTTACATTTAAAATAATCTAGCTTCATAGAATGGGTGACCTAATTATACTTTTTACTATTACAGAATGAAGATAAATGTTTAATCAATAATAAAACATTTGAAGTTTCTTCTTCAAAGAAACTAGCACCTGAACCTGAAAAAAACAGCAAAAATGGTTTGAATAGCTTAGATGTCTCTTTGGCAACAATGAGCAAAGTAGATATACTTATTGTTCCACTGGAAAAGAGAAACTCTGCAACCAAACAGTTAGCAGAACATAAAGAATCCAGAAATGTACACATTCCCAAGGAAGCAGAGCCTGACAGAGCAAAAAATAGCCCAGAATTAAAGGAAGAAAGTTTACTGAAAATGACAACGCCTTGCCCCAAAACTGGAAAAGTAGATGCCAAGGAGACCGATAATGGTGGTGACGCTACGAAAGTTCTGCAACCCAGTTCAAAGATTCCAGCTGTAAGCAGTAAAGTAATTATTTTCTTTTTCACGTAGGTGTTTGTGTAGGTGAATATGAATGAATTAGAAGATGTACAGGCAGTCCTTGACTTACAGTCATTTGTTTATGTTCAAAATTACAGTGGTCCTGAAAAATGTGGCTTATGACCGTTTTTCACACTTAACGACTGTTGCAGCATCCCCGTGCTCATATGATCGGAATTTGGATGTTTGGTAACTAGCATGTATTTATGATGGTTGCGGTGTCGCGGGATCATCTTTTGTGACCTGACAAGCAAAGTCAATGGGGAAGTCAGACTAACTTAACACACGTGTTACTAACTTAACAATTGCAGTGATTCACTCAACAACTGTGGCAAGAAATGCTGTAAAGTGGGTAAAAGTCACTTAACAACTGTTTTGCTTAGCAACAGGAAAAAGTTTGGGGCTCAGTTGTGATCGTAAGTCAAGGACGACCTGCAAATCTGTTGAAAATGTGACTGGACTCTGAAAAGCTGGTTTCTGCGGTTTCAGTCATTAGTGCTAAACTTTTGTCATGAACTGATTCTGGACATAAGTTGTTCCTGTGCTATTAGTTGGTTTTGTTCTGTTGGAACAGCTCCTTCTTCTTCAGGCAAAGCAGTGCAGATTTCTTCTACAGCACAAAAGTGTTGATGCTTTGCTAGTCTTAACACTATATTTATTAATTAATTAATTTATTTATTATATTTTAATTAATTATGTCCACTGCTTGGGATTCATATTTTTAGGAATGTATTTCTATATAATTTGTGGGCAGCCTAAAAATATGTTTTGTCACACAACCAGCCAGATGTTTAGACTGGATTTGGCATTTTTATCTACCAGCCAAGTCCTTTCCAAAGACCTGGGATAGACAAATGTTTCTTTATTGTTATGGTTTATGTATGGGTAACCTACAGTTAGATTCCCAATTTAAGACTAGTAGAGACGTCATAATTCAACTCTAACTAAGGACTTGAGAAATTAAGATAGCTAATTATTATTAGCTTGCAAATTGTGCATTCACCTATCCCTTTGCATCTCTTCCAATTAGACTTTTTTCCTACTCAATGTCAGATTTTTTGCTGAAAAGTCAGGTATTTTGCCTTGAATTCCCTTCCCAAATCTATTGTTAGCATTTAATTTCATTTTAATTTCTATCAGATAATATCATTTTTGAAAAAGTGATAGTTTTTTTTTTCTAGGCAGAACAATTGCATTGTACTATTTATTTACCTTTAGAGGGCTATTGAATGAATACACATGCACTTATTTCAATGCAATCACAGATATTCAGATCTAAATATCTCTGAGCCTTTTGTGATCAGATTTTGAGGCTTAGAACTATTGAGGTTGATAAGGACCTTTGCACAATTTTCTAAAATAGGCAAACTGAATTTAAACAAATAAACCTTATTTAAATGTTTAGATGTTTAGCCCATCTTGATTATTTTTATAAATAATGAAAGTCCATAAATATACAGTACATAATAATCTTTCCTTTCCTATTTTTCCTACAACCATAATAGCCCTTCCAGATCTTGGAAGATTTGCTGGAATTAATCAGAAGTAAGTTAGATTAGAACATACCATATAGGACATCCACATGCAGTAGTTTTCCTTGCAATATTACAAAAAAAACCCTGTATCTTTGCCATCTTCTAGGGTGGTTTGTCATTTTTTTACTTAATAGTTTACTAGTTTAGCCTTAGGTAAATGCTAAAGTATTAGTCTCAGCCTCCAGCTGTTCTGTTTAATGCCTACCTAATAGTTCTTTTACTCCCTTCAATAATGGAGATATTGCTCTTTCAGTTTCTAATACTTACGTATATCACATTCTATTTAATGTTATAATAGTAGGTATTCAGAAAAAATACAGCAGACTCTCTTTCCAGAGTCTGGACTGTACTGAGAAACTGCCAGTACCAATTATTCCTATAGAAATTTAGGTAAGTATTTGAATTTTGTGGTCTGCAACACAAATATAATTATGTCAGTGATTTATTTGAAAGTAAGATGACAGAATTTGTTTCAAATACTTAAGTGAATTTAATTTTGATTAAAATAAAAATAATTTTGGCTTTCTATTAACACTTTTGAACTAAGTGTACATACTTGATTCTGGAAAGCATGAATTCAGGTATTATAAAGTATGTATATATATTTGTAGAATGAAGCCTCCTGTGGAAACTCAGGAGAAGCTAAAGATCTCATTCTGCCTATAAGCACTCCTTCTTTTCGGCCTCAAGGATCAGTTCAAGAGCCTTCCTTGTCACGACAGCGACGACATAAGAAGCAGTCTGAGATCTGTTTAGACAAGGTAAAGATTAGGACAGTATTGGGTTCTAAACTGAGTAGAACACCTATATCTTTGGAAGCAATTTTATTGGTTAGAAAGCTATGAAATGGAATGTTCAATAAAAACAGATTCAATACTTTTTCCCATGCTAAATATGGGGAAATCCAACATTAAAAATTGGGAAAAAAGTCATATAAAAATTGGATGGAAGTAGGGATATTCTTTGGAGAAATTGATAACTCAGAGGCAATATTTACAGTTACAACAATATAGTTTTGACCAGCAGCATTTTCAGCTTCTGAAGCATCCGAGATACTAGAAAAAAAATGTTTAACTCGTTTTTGTGTAAAAAAAAAAACCAACTACCATTAGTTTTTATAGATATAGAGCCCTGGTGGTGCGGTGGTTAGAATGCAGTACTGCAGGCTACTTCTGGTGATTGCCAGCTGACAGCAGTTTGGCAGTTCCAGTCTCGCCGGGCTCAAGGTTGACTCAGCCTTCCATCCTTCTGAGGTTGGTAAAATAAGGACGCAGATTGTTGGGGGCAATAGGCTGACTGTAAACCGCTTAGGGAGGGCTGTAAAGCACCGTGAAACAATATATAAGTGCTATTGCCATTGCTATTTACGTTAACCAAGTATATTCAGTTTAATGTTCTGTTAAGCTTTATTTTATAGGTTAGCACATTTCAGTATAAAAGCTGATGTTAGTTTGCAGCATATATGCTACAGACATCTGCCTTTACTGGAATGATAAATGTATAATATGTTGTCTGGGATATATTATATTCTATTTTATCTGTGTGGAAAAAATGAAATGAAGTGCTATTTGAATATTAATAAATTGGGAATGAACTTCATCCATGACTGGTAATGGTCTTTAAGTCCCTACATGGCATGGGTCCGCAGTACCTTGGAGATCACCTGCTGCTGGCGTCAACTTCCCTCCGCCCTGTGCGTTCCCACAGAGAGGGCCTCCTCAGGGTGCCTCCGGTCAGAGAATGTCAGCTGGTGGCCCCCAGGGGGAGGGCCTTCTCTGTGGGCGCTCCGGCTTTATGGAACCAGCTGCCGGTCGAGCTCCGGATGGCACCGGACCTTCGCTCCTTCCGACATGGTCTGAAGACCCATTTATTTGAACAAGCTGGCCTGGCCTGATGGGGGATGTTAGGGTTTTTAATGGGGTTTTTATACTGTTATTGTTCTTATCTGGGCGATTATTTAATTCTTTTAATTTTTGTATTCTCTATTTATATGTGCCCTGTTCACCGCCCTGAGTCCCTCGGGAGAAGGACGGTATACAAATATAATAAATAAATAAATGAATGAATGAATGAATGAATGAATGAATGAATGAATGAATAAATGAATGACTGGATAGCCTGTGGTGCTCCAGATGTTACTGAAATATTACTAGGAACATTCTGCATCGGTCATGTTGAATGGGTTACTGAAGGCTGCCATTCAGCACACTCACCAGCCCTGTCCTTGTAGAATCCTTCCATACGTTCTTGAGTGAATGCGGCTCTCATACTGTACCTGGTTGTTTTTTTTTGGAAGAAACCTTTTATAAAGTTGCTATTTCTCCTGTTAAGATTGCAGCACTTGGTCATCGGCAACTGCCCGCTTATCCCGATGTGAATGTAAAGACAAAAGAAGTTAACACAGAGCATCAGCGTGCTGCAAATGTTCTGAAAAAGTCAAAAAGCTTTGAAGTAGAACATTCCAAGGTTTGTGCCAAATATCTTTATGTACAACATGTCCATTTTAGAAATTACTAAATTTGGATATTCTCATTTTATATGCCAATTTGATGTAACATTGCCAGAACTATGTAGAAATATTTAAAGTGGGATTAGAGCAGTGTAGTTCTTTCCCAAAGTGTCTTCAGCAGTTTTGTAGAATAAGTAAAAAGAAATGCCGAATGACCTATCACTTAGTTGTAAAATTTTAATTTCTTTTAATAAGGTGTGTCAGTGCCGTATATATAATCAATAAAAAAAATACAGAGATTACTGTTTTTACTTTTTCTCCTTTCAAAGGATCGGCCATTATCAGCTCGAGAAAGGAGAAGATTAAAGCAATCCCAAGAAGATATGCTTTCTTCTGGTAATAGTTTTCTTTGCTGTGAAGTCCTTGGGGCTCTCTGAGCTTGGTTGTTGGCTTGGAGACAACTAGGTAACATTTTCAGTGCTAGAAGGGAATGGGGTTCGCTCTCTGTTTTTACAAAATGTCATTGTTGGTGAGGTTTTTGGTTTCTTCCATGGCAGTTCCTTGATTAGGCTTTTGTTTATTGCTTGATTGTTTATCTCATGTTAAGTGTTTTTTGCTTCCCTCCCTTTACATTTTACATGCTTATATTCACATAGGTACACACACCTCATCGATTACAAATTTTCAGTACCGTAATAATTTTCTCTTAAAGGGGCCTCACTGTAACAGCAAAAAAACGAATACATTTCTTGACACCTCTTGGGCTCTTTCTGACTCCTGAAGTTATTTCTTAAGGTGGTTTAATTTAACCGAAAACTTAAATGGGAATCTGGCATGCTGAAGTTTTGGAAAATAAAAACATTGGATAGTTACACTTAATGTTTTTAAAAGATTCACAGCTGCCCAGAGGAAAAAAGGCCCCCAGAGAAACAGGAAGGAGCATCTGTGAGTGTAAAAATGTGGCAGGAAGTACCTTATTGCACGGAGAGTGCGAGAAATGATGGGGCAATCTCTTATTTCTGCTTTGTTTTTCTTTAAATGTGGATGTTTCTGTGTGAATTCATTTGTTTCATCTTAGTGCTGTATTTGGCCTCTTAGTGGGCTGCTTCAGTTTGTCCTCTGTAAAATGAATATTCTGTTGTATTATAATATGAGAGGGACACAAGGCACCGACTCTACTTTTAGTTTCCTGCCTACTTTAGCTACTGTATTAGCCTTCGTAATCTGCTGACTGGAAATAGGCATGTCTTTGAACAATGAATTGGTGTGTTGGATCTGTTGTCTTTGGTACTGAGGTTTTGACAAATTCCCTTTATTTTCCCTTTATGAATTTGCTTTTGGGGAAACGCATACTTTGTGGCTGGCCACAATGATCATATCAACTACTATATGAATTGGAAACTACCCCTTCATGGCTGTTGGAAAAGTATAAACAATAGGGTGGAAGGGATTAAGGGATTAAAATATCATGGAGCAGATCCCAATTCAAATCCTCTTCCAGCCATTCACACTCAATAGGTGACATTGAGATAGTCAGATTTTTCAGTCCAACCTACCTGTAGGAGGAAAAAAAAAGATTGTACAATGCTTTGAATTTCTGGAGGAAAGGCAAGATAAAAATTTTGTACATGAATGAATGTTAAACTGAACTGAAGAAAGGCCAATTTTAGTTTGTTGGGTTTTTGAAGTTGCTTTCATAATTAGTGCATGTACAAAGTAAAATAAGAATAAACCATACATACTTTTCATTGTTCCTTTTCAGAGCCTTCTATAAGACGAATGTCTTACAATGCATCAACAGAA
Source organism: Vipera ursinii (assembly GCF_947247035.1). Classification (NCBI taxonomy): domain Eukaryota; kingdom Metazoa; phylum Chordata; class Lepidosauria; order Squamata; family Viperidae; genus Vipera; species Vipera ursinii. The sequence goes on from NC_139513.1 coordinate 65,884,470, forward strand.
ACAAAACTTCCAAGGGAAGACCGTTGTATTCAGATTGCTCAATTTACCTCAGAAACCAGCACTGATAAGGTAAGTCATTGTCATATGTTAAGTGTAGTACATCAAAAAACAATTTACAGTATTGCAGAATATTATAAAGGCGATGTCTGCCGTCAATAAATGGAATTTCTAATACTTATAGTATTACATCTATGATTTCTACTATATTGCTTATATCACGCCTCTGAAGAGAGAGGACTATATTGGAAAATCTTACTGCCTTCTTTTTACGGCAGAGGCAGGGCAACCTATGGTGAATATCTTCCTCCCCCTAAGTTTGGAGACAGGGCTTAGAATTGTTGTAACACAGGTTTTTTGGGGAGGGGATAGTAATTACTCAGTTCCAAGCAAGAGCACCAACCCCAGCAGCATGACAGGTGCATCTCACATCTTGCCAGAGAATATGATTAACTCTGCAGGTGCCAAATCACTGATCATGAGCTGCATCCACTCACAACCTCTTTGTTGTTGTTGTTAGCTGCGAAGTCGTGTCCGACCCATCGCAACCCTATGGACAATGTTCCTCCAGGCCTTCCTGTCCTCTACAATCTTCTGGAGTCCATTTGAGCTCACGCCTACTGCTTCAGTGACTCCATCCAGCCACCTCATTCTCTGTCATCCCCTTCTTCTATTGCCCTCAATCTTTCCCAGCATTAGGCTCTTCTCCAGTGAGTCCTTCCTTCTCATTAGGTGGCCAAAGTATTTGAGTTTTAGCTTCAGGATCTGGCCTTCTAAAGAGCAGTCAGGATTGATCTCCTCTAGGACTGACCAGTTTGATCGCCTTGCAGTCCAAGGGACTTGCAGGAGTCTTCTCCAGCACCACAGTTCAAAGGCATCAATTCTTTGGTGCTCAGCCTTTCTTATGGTCCCACCCAGTCTGCTGTTACCACCACAGCTGTGTCCACCCAATGGGCCACATCCAGCCAATGTGCCACACCCATTCAATGGGCCACACACACTCAATGGGCCACACCCACCTGCCACCCAACAGTACATAAGTGGGTTTTGGGTTGCAGTTTGGGCTGCAGTTTGGGCACTTGGTCTCTAAAAGGTTCGCCATCACTGTCCTGTTGTTGTTGTTGTTAGCTGCAAAGTCGTGTCTGACCCATCGCAACCCTATGGACAATGTTCCTCCAGGCCTTCCTGTCCCCTACCATCTGCTGGAGTCCATTTAAGCTCACGCCTACTGCTTCAGTGACTCCATCCAGCCACCTCATTCTCTGTCATCCCCTTCTTCTCTTGCCCTCAATCTTTCCCAGCATTAGGCTCTTCTCCAGTGAGTCCTTCCTTCTCATTAGGTGGCCAAAGTATTTGAGTTTTAGCTTCAGGATCTGGCCTTCTAAAGAGCAGTAAGGGTTGATCTCCTCTAGGACTGACCGGTTTGATTGCTTTGCAGTCCAAGGGACTCGCAGGAGTCTTCTCCAGCACCACAGTTCAAAGGCCTCAATTCTTTGGCGCTCAGCCTTTCTTATGGTCCAACTTTCACTGCCATACATTGCAACTGGGAAGACCATAGCCTTGACTATACGCACTTTTGTTGACAGGGTAATGTCTCTGCTTTTTAGTGTACTGTCTAGATTTGCCATGGCTTTCCTCCCCAGGAGCAAGCGTCTTTTAATTTCTTGGCTACAGTCCCCATCTGCAGTGATCTTGGAGCCCAGGAAAATAAAATCTGTCACTACCTCCATTACAACCTCTTACGGACCTACAACTGTCTGGCTCATGATAACAAACTTTTGAGGATCTGGGGTTCCTGAATAAGAAAAAAGGACTCTTCAACCAACTGATAACCTTCAACACCTAGGAAAATTTCTGAAACATAAAAGGGTGTGTTTTTCCTATTAGAGGAAACAAAGGAGGCACCGTCAAGGCACCATTAGCTTTTTGAATCAGTAGTCCAGATTCCAAAGTTCTTGTACAGATTTAGTATCACAGATGAGATTCCACTCAAATCTCCTGCAGTGAATATTTATCCTCTTCCAGAACCTTATAGCAAAAAAAAGCCCCAGGGATGATTAGCAATCTCTCTGAAACAGATTTGTCTCACGTCAAATGACTGCCTCGTGATCCTTGTCCTTGTCTATATATAAGTAACTTAATTCTTCTGCCTTGGTTAAAGCATCCTTTTGCGGGAAGGTCTTTCAGAAATAGCTCATAGCACAGACTTTGGGGACTTCCTGATGTAGGAGTTACCCCTCAGGGTGGTTCTGATATGTCCTTTTGTAGGATGCTTATAGAAACTTTTTATCATCATTGAAAGTATTTTGTAATCTGCTGTGCTTTCAAGTACTAGCCTCTACAAAAGTATTTCATTAGAACCTTAAATGGAGCTAAAGTCACATGTCTCTTTCACTGAGAAGCAAGAAAAAGAATTTTCTGTTGAATTATGCTGGTAATGGTTCTGTTTTCTTGTACATGAAAAAATTGTCTTCAACAGAAGAAAAGCTTAACTGGTTGCTGCACTGAAGATGAACTGAGCTCTTCTACAAGTTCTATGGAAAAATCAGATGGAGATTATAAAGAAAGGTAGGTGTTTTCTGTCCGTAATTATAGATTGGTTTACACACGTTAATCGCATATATGGTTTATTATATAAATACAACTATTGTTAATAAACCATTAGTGCATTGTATGATAAGTTCATTGTGGATATTAAGCCATAACCAGTCATTGAATGCATTTGTGTATCTGTATGCACATGTGATATAGTCATGCCCCTAGTTCGAGACCCAATAAAAATTAATCAATAGCCAAGTTTAGGAAGCACTGTAATTCGGTATAAAAACCTTATGATTCCCACTTATCTTTCAAAGAGAAAAATGCTAGAAGAACTGCCAAGGAGTTTTCTGTGTAGCTTTCTTTAAAATCAGTAAAAATTCACACAATACAAATTCACATTATTTGTATTGATAGTTTTGTTAAGAATCTCAGTAATCAGAATCTTTTGCATCTTTTTCACATTATCTTAATTTGAACTTGAAGCTTCCCTTCTCCCCTTTGGAAAGTTTTATGAAGAGAATATGGAAATTTGTAGTTTTTTGCATAAAGTCCCTTTGTTCCAGCCAATAGATAAATATTCCTAAACCCAGTTTATGTATAGTTCATGTGCCTTCTGCACGTATGGGAGTGTATTCATCCCTCTCTACTTCATGGTAATAGTTTATTACTCTCATGCCACAAAAGTAGAGGCAATCCTTGACATAGGTTCAGTTGTTTAACAACCGTTCAGTTAAGCTCCTTATGACCCATTCTCGAAGTTAAGACTGCTGTGCCCCCCCCTCCAGTCATGGGATTGCAGTTCGGATGCTTGACAATCGGCTCTCATTTACAATCAGTTGTTGCATCCTGCAGCCACATGACCATAATTTGTAACATTTTTGCTGGATTCCTGCATGATTTACTTAACAGCTATGTAATTGGTTTAATGACCATGATGACTTGCTTTATGACTGTCATAAAAACAGTTGTAAAATTGAGTCTTGTCATATGGTGCTTCGACCTATGACCACAACGTTGTATGGCTGAAATTCCAGGCCCAGTTGTAAGTTGTTGACAACCAGTATGATTTTGTAAAGTCTTAAGATTCTTGTCTTGCTCGCTCTTGGTTTATTTCCAGCCCCTTCCTCATTCTGGAGCAAGAAGAGAAAAATGACAAAATCCTTATGGAAAATAAGACCTAAGCCATACTTTACACAGTTCTGTGTACTATACTAAGTTCAGATAGTTCACCATTAAAATTCTCGAATCGTGTAGGATTTGGTATATGCTGAAATATTTTCTTGTTTTGCAGAAAAAGTAATGAAATGAATGACTTGCTACAGCTGATGACACAAACACTAAAAATGGATAACATTGAAAATTATTCACAATTTGCAATGTCAACACCTGACTCACAATTCAGACTAAATAGGAAATATAGAGATACACTGATCTTACATGGGAAAGCAGCTGAAGAACCCGATGAATTTCAGTTTCAAGAGTTTCCATCAGGTCTGGATGTTATGCTTGAAACTTGTGATATTCAAATTAGATTTTCTGCTCTAGCAACAAAAACATTAAGTCAGAAGAAAAGCAACTCCCATTTTTAAAGGTTCAGTTAACCTATTCCATCTGCAGAAATAATAAAAGCTCTAATTCTGATTATTTAGAATAGAATGCTGAATAGAATCTGAGAATCTCCAGGGAATATTGATCTGAATTAAAATGAAAATGTTACCCTTGATCTCTGCAATTATAATTGGCTTTAGTTACCAGAAATCAAATCCAAAAAATAATGTATTTTATTTTTATTTTATTAGATGACAAATCTGGTCCCCAGAATATTAGGAGATTGCTTGAGATTTTAAGAGCAGATGTAGTTCAAGGAATTGGGGTAAAGCTGCTGGAAAAAGTTTACGATGCCATGGAGGAAGAGGATGAACAGAAAAGAGAAGTATGTTTTTTTGACAGAACAAATGTGTACATTTCTTTTTGGTATTTTAGCATTTAAAAAAAAAGAAAATATAATTTGGGGATAGTAAAGTTTCAGAACAGCTAAAGTGGAATTTTCTCAGAAATACCAGCCCTTTGTTTGCATAAATTCAGGCAACTCGTAAGTTGTGAAAATAAGATTGTACCTAATGCAGATAATTGATTCATAATTAAATCTCACTAGTAACTAGTAATAGAACTAGTTACTTCTGGTTAACTTAAATTGTTACATTGTTTCTGCCTAGAGATAGTCCTTGACTCATGACCACAGTTGGGACTGGAATTTCTGTCGTATGTTGGTGCAGTCATAAGTCATCAGATGATTGGACCCAATTTTATGAACATTTCTATCATGGTTGTAAAGTGAATCATCGCTGTTTTTAAGCAAATCATGTAGTTGTTACGTGAATCCAGCTTCCTGAAAGGATGTTGTATTTCAGTCATGTAATTGCAGGGCACTGCAACTGGTTATAAATGAGAGCCATTTGCTAAGCGACCAAATTGTGATCATGTGACTGTGGGGATAGCACAATGGTTGTAAGAGCAAGTACAGGTTGTAAAGCTCTTTTTCCAATGCCTTCATAACTTTGAACTTTAAAACAATTGTTAAACAGTTGCAAGTCAAAACTACCTGCATTGAGTTTCTTCTCCCTTATCCATAGGCTGATTGCAAGAAGTAAGATAAGGGTGGATGTGCCTATGTGTTTGCTTCCTTCTTGGGCCTTTGTCTGCTTTTTGAATAGTTCAAAATCTAACCAAGAAAAGAATCATTTTAATACAAGCCAAATTTAAGAATGTAAAGCAGGGGTGTCAAACTCAATTTCATTGAGGGCCACATCAGCATTGCGGTTGCCCTCAGGGGGCCGGGTGGGTATGGTCAGGGTGGGCGTGGCCTACTGGGTAGGCGTGGCTAGAGTGCATATGGCCTACTGGGTGGGCGTGGCCAGCTCTACATTGTTTGCATCAAGGGTGCCTATGGGGGCCTGGGCAGGAGTGGGGCAGATCTGAGGGTCTCTGGCAGAAGGAGGGTCTCTGGGCCAGGGCCAAGGCAGTGGGGGCCGTTCCCTCACTGTTTCCAGGATGGCTTCGCGGGCCGCATGAAACCACTTCGCGGGCCGGATCCGGCCCCCGGGCCTTGTGTTTGACATGTCTGATGTAAAGGAATTCCTAGAAAGCTGGCATTCTGATAGATCAGAAATAATAGACTCATAGAAATATACCCAATCTACGAACTATTTCAGCATGATAGTCAGGAACAATCTAAGATGCCAACCAAACTAGGTCAAGATAGGTCAGACAAGGTACAAACCCCAGAAATCCAATTCCCTTGTGCCAAAGCAGTGAAATGTTTGTAAGTTTAGTGAATACCAAGATACCGAAATTTCAACCCTGAGCTGCACATATTCTCCACTATTGCCGTGTCTTAGTGTTGCCACCAAATTCAGTGTTCTATAAATTCTTAATTGTGCAATTTCCCAGATATGTGCACTAGCTATCTTTGGACGTAATAATAGTGATCAGCTTTGCATATAATTTGCTTAAATGTACTATTCAAGTTTGAATTACAAGATGTTTTTTCCCCCTCCTTTAAATAGCTATGTTTGCGGAAGCTCATGGGAGAAAAGTACACATCTTATAGTATGAAGGCTCGTCATTTGAAGTTCTTAGAAGATAATGTGAAACTTTGACAAATACCTCAGTTGAACTGTTCCTGAAAGAAAAGACACTCAGTTTGTAACTGGATTTTTAAAATTTTCTTACATTCAGTCACTTAGAAGATAAACTTTTTCCCATACTGTTTCCTGTTATCTATTGTAGATTGTGTACTTAGTTTATAAACAGCAATACATGCTTAAAGGTAAGTTTGGGTAAGTGGGATTTTATAAATACTAGCAACAAGCAGCACTTTCTAATAATTCTGTTTTTTAAACATATTATTTTTATTTCAATGTCAACAATCATTTAAAATTTGCAACCCTGCATATAGTCAAATCTATAATGGTACTGTGTTGGAATTCGCTATTTTAGACTATCTCTGATTTCAGCCCAAAAATAGAATTTTCACTAAAGCAGGATAATTTTCAATTAATGTTGTGGTATAACGAAAACACTAACAAATTCTATTCAGGAAAAGAACATAGATGTGATGCACCAAAACATAGGTAAATGAAAATAATAAGGCTATATGAAGACCTTAATGCTCTCTTAGCTAAATTGTCGAGCATGTGGTATGCTCCCTGATTATACAGAGTAGCTTGCCTTGCCAGTGTTGGTGGCCGTGTGGTTTTCTCATTGTTAGTTCCTTCATTAGGATAGTTTTCTGCTTGTGTTAATCCCTGCTTGTCTGGGTGTTGATTGTTGGAGAAGATGTATTCAGGTCTTTTGTTTCCTTCAAATAAGCTCAAGAGAGTACCAGGGACACCAGAATTCAACCATAAACTACATATTTTCTCTTCATTGGAATATATCTGAAAACCAGTTTTTTTAAAAAAAATAATAGTGTACTAATCTATCCAATATTCATATAATATTGGATACATAGACTAGTATGACTATTTTTTAAAAAGTAAAAAATTCTGTGGGGCTTCTTATGTACCTGCTAACAAATACATATTTTATATATGAGACATATCATTTTCACATAAATTGAGCGTCTAGAGCAGGGGTGTCATACTGAAGCCGCACCCACCCCATTGCCGGCAATGCAGAGTCACGATACGTCGCAACATCACGTGACGTGGCAAGTTTGACACCCATAGTCTAGAGCAGGGGTGCCAAACTCGCGACGTCATGTGATGTCACGCGACGTATCGGAGCTTTTTCCCCATTGCCGGCAATGGGGTGGGCATGGTTTTGTTGTGACGCATCCGTCCCGTGGGCCGGCAGTTTGACACCCGTGGTCTAGAATATTTTGCTTGAAACATAATGCACTATTTTAATAAACTTTCGGTTGTGATAGGATGTGTTTAATTAGGTAATTTCAGATTTTAATTGAATTGATCTAATTCATTTCATAGGAATGAAGTCTTTGGAGTGATATAAATATTAGTAATTTCTTCTACTGAATATTTTCTTGCTTTATTTTTAGTTTTATGAGACCAAATGGCAAAAACTCTCATTTTTTTTATATTACACTGAAAAGCTAAGCATCAAGCAAAAATAAAATATATTTAGGCTTTGATTATACCTAGTTTGAATTTCAAACTCTTAACTCTTATGGTACATCACACCCTCTAAAACCTATTAACAATATATAATTAATTAAATCAAGTAAAATTAAATAATATGTGAAATAAACTGAGGCCAGTTCAAATAGAAGCATCATTTCACCAAATGGGAACAGTTTTAAGGTTATGTGGGACTATGTCTTGAGTGTAGAGGGAACAGCCAAGGAATCTGAACCAGTAGATGTAACAGTGAAAATAGTAAAAAAAGCAGAAACACACTATTGTGCCCAAAAGGCAAAAAATAATATTTTATAGTAAGACCTGGCCCTAATTATAGCCAGTGCAGGGCTCTTTCCCTTCCTCCCCCCCCCCCGCCACCCCAGTGCGGATCCAGGAGTTAATTCCATTAGTCATAGCATCTAATGAGCAGAACTGAGTAGAATACTCATGTTGATGAAAAGGAGCAGATGCCAATGCTGCTACCACATCCCCAGTATTACAGAAAACCTAATGATACACAACAGATTTCGAAGAGACCAAAGAAAGAGGGTGTCCATTCTGCCAATGGAAATACACTGCCAGATGAGATATTTCTCAAAGTGGAAGATGTTATCTCCCCAAAATACAAACTCAGCAGTTATATCAATAAACTTTTCTACAAAACCTGGAAGATGGAGTTATTTTTGTTCTTCTTCATATTTTTAGGACATGCAGTAATAAAATTTAAAAGCAACAAATGCTTTGCCAATTCACAGAATACCAGCATTTATCATGGAATGCGGATTATGGGTTACAGTTCAGATGCCGGAAAAATATGCATGAATGATGGAGGTTAGAGATTGCAGAAGAGTCCTATCAGAAGGAAATTAAATACACAAGTTCAAACATATGATGTAAAACCAAAATGGTTATAGCATCAAAATATCATTGAAAAGAATCATTCTTGTATGGTAATCTACTATGCCCCTATAATTTAGGTCTAAGTCATAAGTGACAAAATGGGATTGCTATAGCAAATTTAACTTGACCATTCATGGTGGAGTCTGTTTTGAAGTTCATTCACTCAGGGCAGATCACTGGAAATAAGGTCAGTTGGTGTTCAGAGACGTTAACATAGTTGCTACTGTAGTTTTTAGGTACTACTGTGATTTCTGGCATGATTTGTGTACATTTATTCCCAGTGATCACAACTGATCATTACTATGTGTGTTCATGAGTATGATCTGGAACTCTGCCTAATCTATATTGCATTTGTTAAAGTGAACTATAATCCATTTAAATTTCATCCCATAATAAGTGCTAATTATTAAAGTACCAGAAGGTTATTATTTTTGCTGGAATTCACATGACTACTTTGAGAATGCCTTGAATACATACATATTATTTAAAGTATCATTTAAACGCAGATTCAGAATTAGTCATAATATGATTTTGCAGTAATGTCTAAGAGACTGGTTTCAAGAGATTGGCCTATTTTATTGTTGACTAGAGTTAAGATTGTTAAACACTTGAGATTTCTATGATTAGTGGTAGTAGACTTTTAACCACTGCAAAAGGTGGAGTAGCAAAATAATTGTTTCCATGGCTCCCTTAATCCTCCTAGGATGTACTAGAAAAGATTGCTGAGCTAAACTATAGTGAGTTAAGCAATTCTATTAAATGCAGGTATTCCAATATTTAAATTACTTAATACTAATAAATCACCAAGTTTACTATACCATGGATGGAGTTAAATAAAAAGAAAGAATTTATTCTCCAACTGCAGAAATACAAAACCAAATAAAAGAGAAGTAATCGATTTTAAAGCAAATTTAATGGCAGAAAATCATACAGAAGATGTAGTTTTTCAATTTTTAGGATGCCTCTTTACTTTTCTGTCTGCAGGTTTCTTATCATCTGTTGCAGATTCCTGAACAGGAAGCCATTTCAGAGGATTGCGGCGGTAAATGGGCCATGGAGGCAGTGTGAGCTGTAATAATAAAAAAAATAGGACAACTCAAGACTTCTATTAAATGCTTTATTTTTGGTTAGGAAAACTAAGATTAGGTGCAAAGAAGACTACTCTGGTGAGCAGTATTTCCATATTATATGTAGTTACTTCAAATGAAGATCAGGACAGAAGCCAAATGCAAAAACAACAAAAAACTGGAATATCAAAACAACAGAATAACATACAATACAATGTTAATAATTTATTGACCAAAGAAAAAATAATTACCTTAATCATTTAGGTGTGTGCTTGCATTATGGGTACAATTTACTACAGCCATTGCAATACTTGATATTTTGAATATATTATGAATATTTGCTATAAAGTTATATTCTTACCAGGCACGATATAGCAAATCCAGCCATTACTATGTAAACTGTCCAGCCAAACTGTTCAGTAATATATCCATAAATAAAGCCAACCACCTACAAGATAAAAATTAGATATAACAAAGGATATTCAAGTCTATTTCTCAAATCCAATATAACAATGTAAAATGTATACAACAACTAAGGAAGTTATTGGGAATTCATAAGAAAGCATCAAACTCTCAGTCTATATAGTTCAAGGCACATGCTGAGAAAGGTATAGATTTTAATCCAGAATGTTCTTACTACAATGACAGCTATTTTGAAAAAGGACTTGGATCCAGAACATTTTGCTTCAATAATTGGAAGGGAAGGGGTTTTGCTTATTTTCTAATGTGTCACATAAAATATTCTCAAGGATCTTATGCTTTACCTCTTGTGAACATCTTTTCAGGAAGGTAAAGTGGAAAGGTAATGAATTTACAGTGATGGTGTTCTATGTTTTTATTATACTTACAGCAGAGAAAAGGATTATTCCTTGAAAAATCTGCTCTGCTAGTTTTTGACCTTTGTAGTCCTGTGGAAAAAGAAAAATAACACCAAGTTTCCCCATTCTTAAGAATTATAGCTTAAACCAAGATTTCTGATAATATAATAGGTATTAGAGCTGAGAATGCATTTAAAAATAAAGCCGAGGAAGAGTTCTTAAAAATAGATATTTCTACTGAATGTGAAAGAACCGCTGAATATATTTAGAAATGCTGTCAGAGTACAGTTCATTTCTAATTGCTGTTGTCTGCTAAATATATAAATTAAATTAACTATATTTACCTATCAACTTACATTTGACTTTTGTGACATCTTTAGGCACAACAAGCTATTGTAGCCTCTAAGTGGTGATGTCAGCTCACTTCTTGAAAGTTTAATATGCTCGTCAAGTTTTGTCTAACAAGGACAAGAGGATGAAAAAAAGATTTTTCTTTACCTCTACAAAGAATTTTGTAAAATTCTTCAGATACTTGTGTTCTGGCTAGGTTTGCACATTCTATTAATATTTAATGTGAATATGTAAACTTAATCATTGTGGCTTAAGTAATAATTCATAGTCACTACAAATCATAATTTGATTCAGTGTGTGATTTTAGTTAAGTTAGCGGAATTCAATCAGAACTGAAGGGAATGGACTAGTTCACTTGGATCCACTCATACTTATTTGTTCAATTTGTACATCTTGCACATGTGACTAGGCGGCTCACAGTTAAAACTCAAAAAACAAATGCAAATAGTAAAACGATAATTAAAACACCATTAAACATTAAAACCATTAAAACCCTAAAAAATCATCTGCAGGAGAATGGCACTCATCTTATGAACAACATAATCGCTGCATAGGTTGCATGCTGTCACAGGACATGCCCCAAACATGGCAGCAGAGGCTGTGTCTTCAGGGCTTTCTAGAAAGTTAATAAGGTTCGGGCCAATTAAATCTTTGGGGGGGGGATAACATTCCAAAGCGTGGGTGCTATGGCAGAAAAGGCTTTTCTCCTGGTTCTTGTCAGATGTAACTCCTTGGCAAAGGGGAGCTATAACACATCTAATGGGGCAGACAGATGTTTCATTGAGGTGAGGTTGTCCCTCAAAAAACTATCCCGTGCCCTCTAAGGCTTTACTTCATTAGCATCACCTTGAATTGAACCCAAAAGCAAACTGTTAACCATTGCAGCTTGTGGAGCAGTAGTTTGACATGCTGATTATGGCTCATCAAGTAACATCTATAATTTCCTGCATCACTGCATTTTGCACCCAGTTGCCTCTTCCATGTGCTCTTTAAGGGCAGCCCATTTTAGAGTACATTACAGTAATCCAAGGCATGAGTGACTGAGAGCAGAGCTTCCCAAGCCAGGAAGAGGTGCAAATTTATTTATTTATTTAATTTATTATTTAAATAAATAAATAAAATAACGCATAATCTAAAGTGGCTCAAAGGCCTTCCTAATTACAACTGCCATCTGCTCAATAAGTCTGGAATGACCCCAGCATAGGCTCTGGGGCAATGCCTCCCCATCCAGCACCAAAGATGTAGTTCCCAGATCCTAAAGACCCCCAAACTTGAAGCCACTCGGTCTTGCAAGGGTTAACGCCTGCTGTTCCCCAACCTCCAGGCACTGGATCGGGATTTCAACAGCATCATTTAATTTGCCAAGAACAGAAATGTATTTCTGGTATAATCAGCGTACTGATGATACCCTTCCCCCTAGCAGTGGATAACCTGAGCCAGCAGCTTCATGTAGACAGTAAATAGGAGTGGAGAAACCTTTTAACTCTGCAGGACCCCACAAATAGGGGCCAAGGGCAGGACCTCTTCCAATCAACACCAGCTGAAACTGCCCGTGATAAAAGGAAAAAAACCAGTACAATATCCACAGCCAACCCCTGCTGCCGGCCCCAAAAGATACCAGTTAATGGTACTGAAGGTGCTGAGAGGTCAAGTAGAGCAAGGATGGCTGTAGAGCCCCATCCTACTCACACTTCATCTAAATGCACAATCAATTTTGTTTCAGCCTCATATCTAGGCCTGAAAGAAACTGAAAGGGGTTAAAATAACCACTTCATCCAATATCCTCTGAAGCTGTTGCATGATCACCTTCTCAACAACCTTCCCTAAAAAGGGAAGATTGGACACTATGAAAATTGTGTAATTAGGTTGGCAGCAATAACTTCTTGAGGTGGGGCAAAACAATGACTCTTTAAAGGGTGGAAAAACAACCCACTCCCTCTAGGAAGAATTAACCACCTCTAGAAACCAGCCATATAGATTATTACAGGGGTCCCCAACCTCTGGTCCATGGACTGGTACCGGGCTATGGCATGTCAGCAACCAGTCCACACAAACAAGCAAAGCCCCATCTGTGGGATGCAGGCAGCACACAAAACCACGCACTCTCCGGTCCACGGAAAAACCTTTCTCCATGGAACTGGTCCCTGATGCCCAAAAGGTTGGGGACCTCTGGGTTATTACACTAGATAGGAACTAGAAAGAGGAGGAAGAAACATTTAATGCCTAAAGGAAAGAAGGAAATAAAAGTAAACACAAGCCTTGATAATTGTAAAACAGAAATTCTGTATGGAAGGACTGTAATCCCTGTCCAACTTCATTAAGTAAACGGTATTCATGTATTCAGACTTTTAAAAATATTTTATATATCACACTTTGGTTGGCGAATAGCAACAATAATGTCATTTAGTGAGACCTAGTAGGCATGCCTTTTTGGTGTTGGCCCTTGCCTTTGGAATGATTCTTCTTCTCAGTTTGACTGAATCCTACAGGGCATTAGAAAGGCAATTCAAACCTGGCTCTTCGGTCAAGATGAAAAATATATTGCTCAGTACCCATTGGAAAGATATATTCTAGTTTGCTCACCAGATCACATTTTTGGTTTTAGTGATGTTACTTTTACACTGCATAGTTAATGCTTTTGTAAGCCATTTAACTATCTAATCACTAGGAGGTGAAAAGGATTTGATGGTACATAATCAAACTATCTATGTTGAATCATGTTGTTTGGATATGAGTGGCTATATAAATGCTCCAAATAAATAATCAAATAAAACAATCAATTGAACAAGTCTAGTCAATTTGGAAAACAAGAAGGAATTAACAAGTCTAGTCTGCCCAATTTATGGTAAACCTCAAAAAAGAATAGGATGTTTAATGCTCTATCAATAAATCCAACTGAGTTGGCACACCACAGGGATTAAGTTTATTCATATGTAAATTGATTCATTTTGCCAAATGTCCCTTTAAATAGTAGAGACCTCTGAGGGAGAAAATATGTTCAGCAGCACCTATTTTATCTATTCTGTCAGTAGTATGCAATATCTCCTTTATTTACCTCCTTTATTTTGTTAAATTTGCTGCCTATCTCGCTGTGGGGCTACTCTAGGCAGCTTTAATAAATTTAATCAATGTAATATTTTGAATTTAGCGTTTCAATATTTTCTAAGGGCGATGTTTGGTGTTATCCTTTTGAAGTAGAATTCTGTGTTAAATGTGTTTAACTGATTTTCGCATGGTAATACTGATTGTTAATTTTGTTGTCCCTAAGCCATCCACCAAAATGCATTATGAGACAACTGATAAACATCCTACCGAAACGAAAACTTATTTTGGAGTATACAATTTAGGTACTGAAAATCCGAGGCAATTCAAAAACAGGGAGGGGGACAGAGGACGCAGAACAACGGAGCCTTTTCGTTTTGTATTCCGAACCGAAAATCTTTCCGCCTAAATCGGCACCTACAGTCAAAATCGGATCCTCGGGCGCCTCTATTTAGGACACGTTTCCTTATCAGCGCAGACAGCCAGGCAGTTCCCATTTGGTGCCTGCATGTTTGACACTTCCTGCCCGACCTGAAAGTCGGGCGGACGGCACAGTTCTGTCCTGCGCTAGCGGGGGGGCGCGACGGAGGCAAGTCCCGGGACGCCACCGTCTTACCATCTGCGTCGGGATGGATCGGAAGAAGTTGAGCATGGTGCCCGGCGGAGCAGCGGCGCCTAGATCTCTGCAGCCGTCAGCGCTTTCCGAGAGGAAGGGAGGCAGCGGAAGCTCCTCGGCTCTGCAGGGAGGACGCTTGCTCTCCGGCGGCTGGAAGGAGTCGCCCTGCGGGTTGTCGTTGAAGGCGGCAGAGCCGAGCGAAGAAGAGTCAACGGGCTCTTCCGGCTTCTTGATCAAGACGGCTTTCTGCCGTAAGGCGGGCGCTCTCGAGCATACCGGATTCGACGTCCTCTTGCCCCGCCTCATCATTTTTGAATTTCCGGCTCGGCTCGGGCGGGGTGCGGGGGCCGTTCCCCTCCTGGACTCATTCCAGAAAAAATGCCAACTCCGCCGTCGGCTGCTGCCGTCTGTCGGTCGGCTGGCAATAGCGCTGTGACGTCACAGGCCTCGAGGCGAACGGCGGAGTCTCAGTTCGTCGCCATGACAACACGCGCAGCAGGCGTTTCCCACCCTTTTCTTTTTCCTGAGAAACGGGTCTTCGTGAAGGTGGCGTCTATCTTGTTGCCGCTCTGGTTTTGTTTTTGTTTTTTTTTTCTGCCACGAAAACGGGTGTAGCTATGAAGACATATCTGGCATTAACGCTTTTGCGAACGCCCTTGTTTAGGTATCGCCTTTTTTTAAAAAAATCAGGCACTTTGATAGGCACCTTTTATTTTCCCAGCTGTTGATTACAGTACTTGGTGTTGAGTTGGCAATTCGCGCGTGGCCGCCAGACTGTGCAAAGGGAAGGGAGGAATAGAAGAGTCTCTCTATTGTGGGCTAGCAAGTAAGACTCGTGGGAATAGACCTGCCTGTTTGCCATACCGTGGGGCTTGAACTGCTGGAATGGATCTGAAATGAATAATAAGCCTTACCGTATGTTATGCAGATATTATACATTTTCCTTTTTAATATGCAGCAGATCTAGTCGGGTGGCCAGCATCTCTGAGCAAGGGGGATGGAAGGCAAGCGAGTGGTGGGATTTCCTTTTGAAAAGTGGTAGTAGTTTCTTTTGAACTGATGGATTGTGATCTCTGACTTATGTCACTTGGAGTAGCAATGATACAGGCGTTTTGGAATAGGATTAGACAGTGGAAGGAAGAAAAAAAATTGAAGAGATAAGATGTTAAAACATTTGCAGAGCATCAGTTATGTAGCTGCAGAACAGCAACGTGCTCTTTATATTTGTCCATATGGTCACCTGGCTGGTTGATACTTAATAGTTAACAATAATGGTTGAATGGTGATTCTAGTCTTGAGCAAATTTTATATGACAATGAATTATCTTAAATTGTGAACTTACAATATTGACAGATATTGATAATTTGAAAGGCCCTGTGGGAATAAACCATATAGAAGTTGAAGAGGGCATTTAAGCTACTGCTACCTCCCCCAAATCAGTACAGGTATCCAAACTGAAGCATCTTCTACAGATGCTGTCAAACCCCTGACTAAATACTGGTATGTATATTAGCTATTCCTGTGATGCAGATGATATCAAACTTTTCAGGGTGTTAAAAATTAAAAATGGTGAGCTCCAAAAGGATTTTATAGAGAGAATACACATTGAATGAAGTTCAGCTAAAATAAAGTGAGATATATTGACTATAATTTCCTCCAACTTCATACATACACTACATTGATCTGAGCTATCTATAATCAAGAAAAAAGATTTTAGGATTGTAACAGATGCTGTTTCCATGCGCAGTAGCTGTTAAAAAAATACCCAGTAAATTCCATTTTAAGATTCACAGGAAAGGAGTGAAAGATAACAACAGCTAATGTTGTATTACTCTGTCATAAATTGGCAGTATGTCTGCACTTGTGATAATCGCACTAAAAAGATCCTAGGGTTGGAAAAACACAGAAAAGTGATTCGAAATGATTAAACAACAGTGGTAGAACATTGGGACTCTTTAGATTAGAAAAAAGTGATTTAAGAGGACCATGATGGATCTTGGTGTGATCCAGAAGGCACTTTTTATGATCTAATGGCATTCTTTCAGATATTTCCAAACTACTGTACCCCTTATCTTCTTATCTTAATGCTAAATATTCCCATTTCTTTTACATAGAACACAATTTTAATTCCCTGAATTCTTAATATGAGTTTTGATAAAGCATTATGATTACAATAGGACTACAAATTATGACCTGCAAGATAAATGAAATATATAAACTAATATATAGCCATTAAGTTTTTATTCCAAATGTGGTTGATGCCACAGATTCTGTTCACATTAAAGTCCCATAATTTTTGATCTAACAAAATGCTATTATCTTATTTAAATATGGCTTTTATTGTACTGTATAGGATTACATCTTAATTATGATAATTGAGAAGCTATGTAACAGGAATCTTTATTAGCATCAAATTCCTCATTTATTGAATGGTAAAGCTTTTGGGGGTGTAATTCAGTGGAATGTAAACAGTTCACATGTGCAAACTACAGCTTGTAGCATGTGCTTATAAAACCCAATGCAATAGCAACAATGAAAATGTTTCTCATTATTAGTGCAAAATGCTTTGTGGTGAGAATATTCTAAGAAATAAAATAGGTAGTTTAGGATTACCAAACCATGAAATCAGCCCTCTCTAACTTGGCTGCAACCTAGACAAAATTGCTTTGTATTACCTTCAGACTGGAAGCAGATAATTTAATTACATTGAGAATGAGGCCTAAAATAGTATATTTGAGCAGTTTCCTAGTTCAGTCTTTTATTTGCTTTCTGAATTTAGGAGAAACCCTATCCTTGTTTGATTCTTGAATTAGTAAATATAATAAATAACTTTTTCATAAAAATAACTCTGATTAATGGAAAATTAATTTTCAAAATGTCTTTTTCTAGGCAAATGTTGGAAATCTGACATTTCCTTCAAATTTTTGTTCCTCATTATGCACAGTATTACTACTTGACCTGTGAATATTATATTTTATCTCTTTTTGGATCTCTTTGCATGTTTGTGGAGACTTTCTTTGTTATGTTCCTTTTTTGTAGACCTGTAAAGAGATTTTTCATCCACAAAGAAAATGTCATTAAGAAAAGGTATTTCCTCTAAATAATGATTTTTTTAAAGTTAAACTACTCATATGCTGTTATTCTAACAACCACTTTCTTTTTTTCATTGCAGTAAACATAACCATCCTCGTATTTGTTGTTATTATATTTCTGTTAGTGCTGCATCACAACTTCCTAGGTCTCAGTGATATCTTAAAAAAAGAATTATCAGGTATTCCTCCATTTCTCTATTTTAATCTGCTTCAGTAAAAATGTTTCCTGAAGGAAATAAATACCCTTGTATATGTTTTATAACCAAGATTTTTTTCTGTAAATACATATTGCATGGTGGCACTGTTTAATTTTGATTCCATACCTTTAACGATTATTGTCATCCATTTGTAATTCCTTGTAATTGCCCACTTTTATTATTATTTAGCATTTCTGACTAGAGGTTGTTAAAAATGAAACAGTCACTCTGTAGGATGGCTATTTTCAGAGTTGCATCTTTTGTATCAGTTTTTTAATATAACTTAAAATATAGATTTTATTGGACATGATTTCAACCTGTAAATTTTATTGTTTGAAAATAACCTCAAAGTAATTGTTGCCTTATAAGAGGTGATCGTTAAGAGATAAACATTGGTTTAAACATTACAGTAGCTAGGGTTTGTTTAACCATGATTTTAGCCATTGTTTATTCAATAAACCATAACTGAGTTTGCATATTGTGCCATTAATCTTGTTTACTTAAGACAAAATATGAAGTTACCCAACATGCTGAGTTAAAAATGTAATGCTGTAAATAATTATCTGTAGATTCAAATCCACTAAGATTTCAGCCAATAGATTTTATACCTGAAGCTCCTCAAAGATTGATAGTGAAAGAAAATGACAAGGAAATTCCTGTGGTCCTTACGGCATCTGAAGAAAGGCTTGGTGGTGTAATTGCAGCTGTGAACAGTATTCAGCAAAACACCAAATCCAATGTTGCATTCCATATTGTCACTTTGAATGACACTGTGGACCATCTGAGGTAAAAATTATTTGTGAAATTTTATTGCCCACTTATTTAGTAGAGGATGATTTTTAGATGCAATCATGCATTCAAAAAAGATAGTTATTCTTATATTTAGTGACTAAGAAGCAATTATTTATTCTTGGCCTTTAATTATTTCACCAAGGTGACTTTTAAAGCAACCACGTTTTTTTAGCTTCCTGACTCTTGAAAAGAAAAGTAGCTGCTTTAGTGAGTACTAAGAGATGCTACTTGTTGCTTCTTCCGGGTCATTTTGTAGTTTGTGCATCCCTAATCTGTTTCCTTCCTTCCTTCCTTCCTTCCTTCCTTCCTTCCTTCCTTCCTTCCTTCCTTCCTTCCTTCCTTCCTTCCTTCCTTCCTTCCTGTCAGTCTGATTCAAGCTATTCTCTTGGTAATATTTTCAGAAGTGATTTGCCCTTTCCTTTTTTGTAGGACTGAGTGTGATTGACCCAAAACCACCAAGCTGACTTTGTGCCTAAGGTGGGACTAAAATGCACAGTCTACCAGTTTTTGGCATACCTTAATCATTACATCAAACTGGGTCTCTGTTGTGTAATACTGAATTTCAGATTGTCATACTCTGTCCTATTCTTGATTGTTACAAGATTCACCATGATGAGAAAATTCAAAGAATTATTCTTGTAGGAAATCACTCCAACTATTTCAGTAACATTTGATATTTCTATTTTTTTCTTAATTGTGTAGGTCATGGCTTAGTAAAACCAGTTTAAAAAATGTTCAATACCGAATTTTGAATTTTGATCCTGGTATGCTGGCTGGAAAAGTGCAGATAGACTCAAAGATGCCAAATTCCATAAAACCGGTAAGAACTACTGATTTATTTTACTGTAGATATAAGTTTTCAACATTAGTGATAATTTATGTTTGAATATTTACTTAGTTATTACGCTTTTTAGGAAGTTATCTTACTATATTTACTGATACAATCTTTAATTCTCTTTTGCGTATCTGATTTAGTTGGATATTTTGGTAATTTACTAAGGAATAATTTATAAGTTTTATCTTATTCACTAAAGTTGCCTCAAATACTTCTACTTAATCGTGTTGTATATGAAGGTGTATCAAAGAGATTTGATTACAGGTGTCTAATGTTTGACATGTCATAATTTGTTTTTATCATATTTTGTTTCTTTCTAGCTGACCTTTGCAAGATTCTATCTACCTAATTGGATCCCAAATGCAGAAAAGGCCATTTATTTGGATGATGATGTGATTGTACAAGGTATGGGACTTTGCTTTTTAAATATGCTTAAGGACATATAAGTTGCCTTTCAACATCAAGCCATATCTGGTGCCAATGGTGTTGGGATATCAGTTCACAGAAATAATAGCAATTTTCATCCTGATCCCTCCTACTGCTTTTTGTAGTGTATTTCCCTGGCACACTATTGAAAGACCAAGGGTATCTCTTTAAAAAATGTTGTGTTCTTCTGGTTTAGATTAATTAATCATGTCTTATAAACCAAAAACCTACTTTGTAATAATCTCTGTTTCTAGACCCTCCCAATTGTTTGTGCTAGTGGTCATATTTGTTGTTTGAAGAATATGCTGTGTGCTTTTAGGCAGTCATAAAATATCTGCTATGGTAGCAGAAATTATCACATTTCACCAGGGTGCCAATTGAGGTTACCTGCTATCATCGTGAGACCATAGCATACTCGTGATCTATCCCCAGGCTACTTGTTTATTTGTTTTTCAGGCAGATGACGCCATTTAGAAACAAAACTGTAGCTACCCTTAATTTTTAGCTTCTGGAAACTATATAAAAAATTGAGACCAATTTTACCAATACATTTAAATGAAAAATAGGGGGGAGGGAGATGCACACTAGGAAAAGTAGAGAGGATGCTACCAAAGTTATTGCACATTTGCCTTGATTGTGACTTTTAATCTGGCATCTTTTAATCTTTTTTCTGTTGTTTTTATCTGGATGTTATGTTTTTATGCTTGTTAGCTGTCTAGAATTATTTGATTAAAATGGGCGGGCATGTTATCTAAGCATAAAATTTTATTAAGATAATTTATTTCTAGCTGAAATAGCAGTTCATATTAGCCTAATGAGCTCATTTCTATCATGTGCGAATATGAATTTAAAACAAAATATTTTGAAATTGTTGGATGCATGATTATTGGATGCATGCCTCCATCTAAATATAATAGTATCTACTTGGTTTCCATACTCAACAATCTCAACAAGTGATTCTGAGCAGTGTACATCATCACAACCATTGTCCCTGGTTGTTATATTAAGTTACACGGTTTTTTTTTTACACATAACCATGTTGCATTACAAAACTTCCTGAGAGATACATTTCAGTTTTAAAACTTATTTACTTAGTGGCATATAAGCTTTTGTTCAAGTAAGAAAGCTCTTTGGATAGACAGATACAAGTTTTAAACTTTGCATAGCATTTATTGGAAAACATTCACTGTTAGTATGTATGTTCTAAATATTGGAAAGGACTGTTGAGATATTTATGTTAAAATGACAAATTGTGGGTTTTCATTTGCTTGCAATAGCAGTTTCCCATTGTCTATGATGCATTTTCAGATGATATCCTTGAACTTTACAACACTCCACTGCAACCAGGCCACGCGGCTGCATTCTCAGATGATTGTGACTCTACTTCAAATAAGTTTTCTGTCCGTGGAGCAGGAAATCAGGTGAAAGCAGCTTGAAATCTTTTCCTCAGTTGCCAGATATATTTAATTTGTATTATATTGTAATTGTTTTAACTGTTTTATAATTGTTTGCTGCCCAGTCACTTGGTTGACTTACAGAAATTTGAATAAATGAGAATGAAAGACCCTAGATGTTAGAAGATGTTTGTAATTGCCTGGTTCCATTCTTAACTTGAAACTTTTACAAAAGTTTAGTACCAGTTGCAGTTTTAGGAAAGCATTTTTTTCAAGTTTTAAAAATAGAAGTAGTATAACTTCTTGCTGGTATGCTTCATGATTGGATGGATTTTTAAACTTTGTTAGTTTGAAGTTTTTTGCAGCTACATCCTTATTTTTGTATGCAGTCTTTAATTCTCTTTAGGATACTATGAAATGTGCTTTTGTTCTCCATCTTCCAAGGAGAACTCCATTACTGTTTTGAGGTAATCAAAACAGTTTCACCTTTTTATTGATTAGCAAATACCTTGCTTTCCATGGGCTGAAAAGGAGATAGAGGGAAACAGACCTTTTTTCCAATTACATGTAAATTACTTTTTTTTGTCTCTTCCAGTCAGTGTTGACTCCTGGTGACTATCTGGACTAGCCTCTGCACTTTATTTGGCAACGTTTTTGGAAGTGGTTTACCATTGCCCACTTCCTAGGGATAGATTTCTTGCCCAAAGTAACTCAGCTGGCTTCATTTCTAAGACAGGACTAGAACTCAGCACTTCCCAGTTTCTAGCCTAATACCTTAAGCACTACAGGTAGTCCTTTTTAGTAACAAATAAGACTAGCACTTGGTAGTTAAGAAAAGTAGTTGCTAAGTGAAACCACACTGGTGTTTACCTTACCTTTCCTTTACAGATCTGTCAGGTCATAAATGTGAGGATTGGTTGTAAAGTTACTTTTTCATCACTGTTGTAACCACAACTTGCTAAACAAGAACTAATTGTATATCATGTTGTATACATTGGGTAGGAAGATATTTCTTTAGTTTTAAGAGGGCAGAGAGACAGAGTAGAAACTATAGGCAGAATAGAAGTTCCCCTATACCCAGCCTCCTGTCTATCTGCTTTGAAATCTTTCAGGCTTAAAAAATATTAAGCAGGGTAGACCTGGATAATATATTTAGATGAGACTTTGACAAATTTAAGGTCTACACATAGGTTAAACATTTCAGTTTGGGGAAAAAAGACAATGGCAGGTCACTTCCATACCTAAGAAAAGACCATGGAAAATACATATAATCATCCAAAATCAAATCTGACTCAGTGAAATTTTTTAAAAAGGGGAGAGGTAAAAAGGAAATCCTGTTGTATAAAAAGTTCATTTTTGTGATGTTCCATGTAGACTTGGTAATTACTGCTTTCACAGTATTATCAGTGATGTCTGCCAATTTACCTATATATTTAAAATAATCTTAACAGGATTGGAGATGACTCTGTCCAACTTTCTGGTTTTCTGTAGAGAGGAAGCATATGTAATTGAGGAAATCTTTGGAGTGGTAGTTAGGAATAAAACTGTATCTGAAGCCCAGTTTCTATATATTTTCAGTATAATTACATGGGATTTCTTGATTATAAAAAAGAACTGGTTCGGAAGCTGTCCATCAAAGCAAACACCTGCTCTTTCAATCCTGGTGTGTTTGTTGCAAATCTAACGGAATGGAAAATACAAAATGTTACTAAGCAACTAGAGAAATGGATGACACTTAATGTTGTGTGAGTATGTACAGAGCTTTTTTTTTATTTGATAGTTGAAGAATGGAACCAATTGTATGTGAGGATGGGAAGTGGAGAGATCAAAATACCCTGAAGAATTGTCTGTCTTTCCTATCAATCTTCCTGAATCTGTTGTCTATCAGGCATCCAAAACTTTTTCAAGCAGCAGTCCAAAATATTTAGAAGGGCATTATTCCTTTGGAAAACAAATCTAGGCAGTGCTAAAATCATTATTGTATGGGAAGTTTATCCCTACAGGGATCTCTTATTTGAAGCCAATTATCTTGTGTTCTGCTAACACTCACTTCCTTTATTGTGTTTTTCTAGCTCATTGTCTAGAATGTGGTTATTTATCATACGGCATATCATACATGGATTAGCAATATATATTAACATTTCACCTAGATTAGTAAAACACAATAAAATATAAATGTTGAAAAGATCTGTGTTCAAATACCAATGCCTAGGCCATCTAAACATTAAAGTGCAGCATTGTTTATATTAAAAAATAATCAGAAATCACCGTATATGCTCTTAGCTTACAGCCGATCCCAATGTGATCTGTTTGACGTGGGACTCCCCAGTCCCACTGAGGAGACTGTGTCTCATTTATACAAAGTCCTGGCAGATGTCCTGTGAGGTGTGAATCCTATTCGGGATTGTCCATTGTTGACGTAGTTCAAAGCCTGGCACCTTTCTTGTGGAGTCATATATGCCTTATGTCTGGGCATTCAGCAACCCATTTGACTTTCCATTGGAAATTGATGTTAAAATTGTTTGGCCGATGCTGTGCAAGTGCCTTTGGGCGTTTCTTGGATTTGAATCTTCTGTCTAATAAATGAGGAAGGTCGGCACCAGTAGGAATAAGTTGTTCATAATTTTTCTTTATTTCTTACTAGTGCATCTTGTCTTCATAAAGCTGGCGGTTCTATATGGCTCAGAACAGGAAACCAGCAAATCATCAACTTAAAATTCTCATGGTGCCGTTGTATCTGTTATCTTAACTTACTAATATGGCAGTTGTTAAGCCATACAGGGCACAGTATTCTGCTATGGGGTAGACCAACCCTAAGGCTGATGACTTGAGGTTGGCAACCGAAACTCCCCATTTAGTTCCACATAATTTCTGGAGTATATTGTTCCTAGTATTGATTTTTGGCCCTTGCTGGCTTCAGGTTTATCTTATAGGAGAGAGTCCGGTCCAATGTTACTCCAAGGTACAATGTGAATTATTCAATGTGAATAGTAAGGGTTTGCCATTGATTTTTTTAAAATGCAAAAATATGTAAATACATTAAAAACAAAATGAAAATGGTTTTTCTTGTTAATAATGCTGCTTCTGGTTTAGCTGGTAATATGTATTTTCTTAATCACTGACTAGAGAAGAGATATATAGCAGGACTCTTGCTGGAAGTATCACTACACCTCCTCTGCTCATTGTATTTTACAAACGACATTCAAAAATTGACCCTATGTGGAATGTTCGCCATCTTGGTAAGTAAAGAGAAAAAAAACAATTTCACATTAATTTTGTGCCTTTTATCAAATTGGAACTAATTTTGATTAATCAAATGGATTGAGATTAGAATCCCTTTTTCCCTTCATCCAGTACTAATTTTAGTGGTTTTGGATGAAATGGAAACATGTATTCTTTCCCTTGCCGTTTCTCATGCATGCTCAAAATCTGTGAAATCTGTTTTTTTTAATATATATAATTTCTGTGGACCTGGAGGGAAACAGGTGAAACCCCCACTATATGAGTTGAAATTCACTAGTAGGATGTTTTTCATCCCCTGCAATAAAGTGATTGGTTTTCCTCCGGGAGAGTAACATTCAAATAGTCTAATTAAGAAAATCTGACCTTTTAAAAATACACTGAACTTGAAACTTCTGTGGTATTTCAATATGCACTTAGTGCAAGAATTTCGTCTTTAGCACTCTAAAATAAGGCTTTATGTCTAATTTTGAAGGTAGTGAGCAGTGAGAAAGGAACAAAGTATTTCTGATGAAAATTTCAATGTGTGAATCTAGCAAATGGTTAGTTCCATCTGTGGTTGAAAACCGCAGAAACAACTTCTGCTTCATGATTTCTTGTTATAATTCTTTTTCTTATTCCATTTAAAGGTTCAAGTGCTGGCAAAAGATATTCACCACAGTTTGTGAAAGCTGCCAAATTACTTCACTGGAATGGACATTTCAAGCCCTGGGGGCGAACGGCATCTTTTTCAGATATTTGGGAAAAATGGTACATTCCTGATCCTAGTGGCAAATTTAACCTGATTCGCAGGCACA
This sequence comes from Vipera ursinii, assembly GCF_947247035.1. Taxonomy (NCBI): domain Eukaryota; kingdom Metazoa; phylum Chordata; class Lepidosauria; order Squamata; family Viperidae; genus Vipera; species Vipera ursinii. Next base: position 65,909,713 of record NC_139513.1, read on the forward strand.
GATGAGATTTATGCAGCACATTAATAAAGACTTAACACCTACATGCTTTTCTCAGGAAACCTGTAAAATCAGAGTGAAATCAGTATGGTATGTCTGTTTAATGTACACTAAATTTGAGAAAGACTTGAAATTGTATGCCTGAAGCAACAGCTTTGTGCCTTCAAGTACAAGATGAAGAATAGCTTGACTCAGCAACAGGTAGCCCTCAATTTATGACCACAATTGGGGCTGGACTTTCCCTTATAGGTTGTTGTGGTCATAAATCTAGTCAGACCCGATTTTATGAAAATTTTTATGGTGGTTATGAAGCAAATCGCATGCTCCAGTTCCCTCATGGGCAGTTTTTTGCTGGAATTTTGCAAATAAGGTCACATATTGCAATGTGATTGTAGGATGTTGCACCTGGTTATAAATGTGAGCCAGTTGCTAAGCACCTACATAACAGTCATGTGACCATCACAGGATGGTGCGACGGTACAGATCATAAGTCACTTTTTCTGAGGCTGGCGTAATTTTGAACTGTCTTAAATAAACAGTGGTTAAATCGAGGACTATCCGTACTCAACTACACTAGATGAATTCTTCAGACATAAAACTTTTATAAATGAAATATTACAAAATGAACTTCATCTAGGAATCTGACACTTACTCCTAGGTATCTGCAATATTATCTTGCATAGCTATTTTTTTTTAAAGAAAAGCTTCTTCCTCTTGACAGTAACCCATGAACAAGTTTTGTTAGAGCTTTTTCTCTGTAGTATTTAGTTAAATGTTTATACTTAAGTCTTTTGTAGATTTAATCTGTTTTTGTAATTTAGTAAATGATGGAAGAAACTGCCCAACACTAGTACAACCTGTTTAAATTAATGGAGAAAGCTTGATTTGTTTGTGAGTTCAGATTAATGTACATTTGATAACTGTATTAAAAAGTAATGTCTTACAATATATTACTTCTTCCAGTAAATGGACTCAGTTTCTTGAGCATCTATTTGAGAGATGCACAAATTAAAAGAAAAAATAAATTTTGATCTGTTACTAAGAAAAGAGTTTAGAACAGAGGTGTACAAGCCTAAGCGTCCCTCCTCCAAAAGTTGCTGCTAAACTACAATGCAACTGGAGAAACTTATCGGATACAGAAATATTAAATATGTCGCATAGAAGAATGTGACCTCTGGTGGGCCATCCAATAGTTAAGTATGATTCTTGTTCAAAAAAGGCTGAGTCACTTTTGTCTTTTTAATTAGCAGGTATTAGGAAGACCTTGTAAATCTACTCATGTCTGTGGCTGCACTGCTTACATATTGAACAGGAAGAGGCATCACAAATATATGCACACTTTATATTTTCTAATTACACGTGTATTTTCCTCAAAACTGCATTATGTGTTCCTATATACAAACGTAATTATGTCTTATTAAGATGGAACGAAGGCTACAGGATTCCGAAAAGTGCATAATTCAAAAAAAGAAGAAGCAGTCTTCACCCTATTCCTTTATCCTTTTATAGGCTGCAACCTTTATCTTAGTGGTATGCATACAACTGTAGAGAGGGGGGGGGGGAACCCAAGAAAAATGATTTTCATTCCACCAGTTCAGTTTTTTTCCCAGTTTGGAAAGCAGAAAGACCTGTTATCCATACTTGCTCTATTTAAAACACAAGAAGCCCTGCACAGGTTACAGTCTAAATTATTGCTTCATTCTGCTTTTATAAAACATTGGTTTTACTTATAGTACATTACAGTTATAGTACATGTGATCAAAGCATTTACTGAACAAAGTTTACTACATGAGAAAATATCTTTCCTTATCAGCTGCTGTTTCCAATATATTTACAAGAATCTGATGTTTGGTAGCTGCAAAAAAACCGTAGGATAGCAGATTAGGAATGCATTCCAGAATGTGAAAAATACTTGGAATTTTGTAATATTTTCTTCACATGTAATCAGTATTGAAGTCATAGGCATCATCCAGGTCACTGGTTTTGAGTTCTTTATCATCTGAAGAAAAGAAAATAAGTTCAGAATATTTTGGCTTTTTCTATTTAAATATTCACTCCTGTGAAATTTGTAGGTTTAATATATACCTATAGATAACTTGTCCAAATTGGCATTCTTTGCTTTCAGTTCTTCAGAGAGGGTTTGACTACTCATTAATCCACCACTTTCCTGAAACAAGACGATCAATAATTGCTATATTAACATTAGTAATATAGGAAAATCAGATGCAGTGCATATACATTCCTACATACTGGTTATATTCTCCATTTTAAAGAAACTAAAATCTATTGTATTAACAGGGTTTCAAATATCTAAACGTCCATCCTTTATGATCTGAGTGATGAACCCACAAACCTTATTTTGAAATTGCTTAATATTATAAATGAAATCCCATGTCACTTGGATGAGGTTTTGCCTGTGTAACATGACTTCTTTCTCTTTCCATGCACACTGTTCAAAATGTATTCCTCCTGGTTCATTCACAGGAGAAATAATTCAGCCAGGGAAAGACCTCACTGGACATCATCCTAAATATCTTAAAACAGGTGTCTTCAAACTTGGCCCTTTTATGACTTGTGGACTTCAACTCCCAGAATTCTTCAGCCAGGCACACTGGCTGAGGAATTATGGGAGTTGAAGTCCACAAGTCATAAAAGGGCCAAGTTTGAAGATCCATGTCTTAAAAGTTCAACCGTTACCTCTTCCACATCATCAAGGTCACTTTCATCATCCTCAATTTCTTCAGTTAATTCTTCATCATTATCTTCTGCATTCTCTGATTCCAGGGCTTCCTCTGGCAGTTCATTATCTTCCATGATGCCATCCGTGAAGCCAGGAGATTGGAAGACAATAGTGCTTGCCTGGTTAGGGTATTTGTTAGCTAAAAAAGAAATATTCCCTTAAGAGACTGACTGAACAAACAGTACTTGCTCAGGCATTTTGCCAAAAGATAAACTGCCATGGAAGTGAATTCTGCTGCAATGCTTTTAAGATTATGAGTTTGTTGCCAAAACTACTAATTAGCAAGACTATTTGCTATTTTTTTATTGAAGGGGAAAAAAAATAAATGGAGGAACATTAGCTGCACGTAGTCCTTAATTTATAGCCTATCGCTTAGCAACTGTTCAAAGTTACGAACTTCCCCAAGGCAACTTACGACTATATGTCTTTTTTTGCTATGAATATTCCTAATGGTTTATCAAATATATTTATCGCATTTCTAAAGCCACCCAGCTCCATTACAACTCCAAAATTTCTTAAAACTTTGTCAGATTTAACACTGCACTAATATTATAAACAGACCTTATATAAAACATAATGCCAAGTATGTATTTCTAGACCAGGCATGTCAAACTGCCGGCCCGCGGGCCAGGCACGTCATCCCGAAATCGCGCCCTCCCCATTGCCGGCAATGGGGGAAAAGTCGCGATACATCGCGATGTCACGAGTTTGACATGACTGTTCTAGATGAATAGGTTTGCTGTCCTAAGTAATATGAAAAGAAACCAGAAAAGGCAATTAGAAACACCCTTCCACAACAGGTATTCCACCAACTGCCAACTGCATACAAGAGACTTGAATAATTGAAACCAGGAAAAGTTATACCTTCCCCTCCGCCGCATCCAAGCACCATGAACCAAAATTATTTATAACTCCTGATGAACTGTAATGTTTGAGACAACTAGCACTATAAATTTGCATTTTTAAGTAAAGCTCAATCAGAGTTGGGATAAGCTATTTCAAGCAAAAGAGTATTTAATTAAATTTAAACAAGTTTAATTATTTCTAGTATATGGAAATAATTTTATGTAGGACAAAGCAATAGATGGAGAAAAGAGTTAACATTCCTATGTAAGCTAATTGTAATTTGAGGATGAAGTTGAGGGATATGCTGGTATCTTTAAGGTATTAAACTTTGTTTTCCCTAAAATGTGAAACACACCCTACATAGCAACCAATTTATTTTTTTCATGGAATTCAAATATAGCCTCTGGAAAAGTCTATTCTGTAATATGTAAACCAGCTTGATTTCCAGTAATTTATGCTAGGTCACTGGATTTTGTTCATATATATATATGAATGATGAGAGAAGGTTAGGTTAGACCAGGGGTCGGCAACCTCGGCTCTTTTATGACTCGTGGACTTCAACTCCCAGAATTCCTGAGCCAGCTCTGCTGGCTCAGGAATTCTGGAAGTCCACGAGTCATAAAAGAGCCGAGGTTGCCGACCCCTGGGTTAGACTAATCTTACCTTTTATCGTGTTTTTGTTATCTTCTTCCAGTTCCTGAAAATTAAAACCCTCCTGCACTGTTGCTACTCCTTCCCTGGAAAGGTGTGGAGACAGAGTCCATGGTTCAGGAGGTCGAGAATAGTAACAAACTCTGGCACTGTAAAAAAGGATATTTAAGAGAGATTTTCACCCTTTAATAGAAATATAAAAAATCCCTTAGATGAAATAACTGAAGCTCTTAAAACTTGCTTTCTGCATGTACATACATATAAGGTAGTCCTTGTTTAGCAACTGACTCAGATAGTGATCCTTTGCAATTATGATGGTGCTGAAACAATAACTAAGTGGCCAACCTGTGTACTTATGACCATTACAGTGTCCCTGTCTCAAGTCACATGTTCAGCATTATAGCCAGTATGGTATCATCTTGTCCAGTGCAGGGCAGAGAGGTTGCTTAAACAAGCTACTTCTGCCTCAGCTGTTTTTCTCTGCAGCATAGCACTTCCCTAAAAAGTGCTAACTGGAAGTTAACAAGTGATCTTAATCAATTGATTAGAATCCTCTGCTGGCAGTTGCCTGATAATGACAAAATCCTAATCAATTTCACACTGAAAGCTTTTGTCACCCTGAGCTGCACTAGGCATTACTTTCCACTGTGTGTACCTTTCCCCACTGTGTGTACCTTTTACTTTTTTGTAATCCCTTGCGCTCCAATGAATATAAATACATATATTAACTTCCTTTTGCTAATTATCTCAGCACAGACATAAACATTCCAAAGGACAAAAGAGTGGGGAAAAATGGCTTAAGATTTGCCCCTTTAGCCAACTTCCTCATCAGTAGAGTTCTGGAATCCCACCATTTGGGTCATCTGGATATTTGGAATTGTACCCTTCTGATGCTGTACATTCAGGAACAATTTCCTAATAAACTCTTTTCAAGATTTATTACTATTTTGGTGTCTACCTTAGTGTTCTTCTCATTCTTTGGTATTCACTGTGCAAGTTCCAATTAAGCATTGGCACTTGATTAATTGCAATAGGTATACAGGTAATTCTTGCTTAATGACCCTCTGTTCAGCAATCAAAGTTACAATAGTGCTCAACAAATGATACTTACGTCAAGTCACTGAAGTTAGGTTTTTGCAGTGCCCTTTCAGTCACAAGCTCAAAAAACCAGATTCTTGGCACCTATCCACTCCCTCCACTTGCCTACTTCTCCCCTCCCATCTCTGCCCTTTTGACTGCCCTCCATTCTGCCATGGTCTTCATGCTTTGCAAAAAGAAATGTTTCAGACAAGTTTGTTGTAATACTATTTTTATATCAGCATGGCATGCAAAATATACTTAAAAGTGTAAGTAGTCTTATTTATGTCTGAGTATTTAAGATTCAGTAATATACATTTTTCATGGTAAATTTCCTGACTCAATTTAATAAATATACAAAGGAGATTCTTCCCTTCCTCTGAAATTTTACATGGTTATAGCATGTTTTATGGTACTAGAAGGAACAACAGTCTTAGATTTCAAACCAACACATGGCAAATTTACTGTTTGGTTTTCCAAGCACACATCTTATATAAATAAAAAACATCTCACCGTTGTAGCAAAATAATTTATTTTATTGTATTAAATGACCACATATTTACCCTGTCCAATCACATAGGAGTAATTTAGCCACACCTTCTGTATCAGGAAGACCACCTTTTTTCAACATTCCTCTCTTTTGAGCGAGCAAAGTTAAAAATTCCAGAGAATTCCTGTAGTCCGGGATATTATAGTGTAACATGATCTAGAATAATAGAATTATATTGTATTCTCAGAGTTTTCTCCTGTATGAAGAAATTCCTACATAATTTCCAACCGATCACAGCCAGTTGCCTGCTTCTCTTCCAATTCATTTATATAAGTCGCTACTTTTCTGATGTGGGAAAAAATAAAGCTGATCAAAAACACCATTTAAGGGTACAGCAAGATCAGAGTTGGATCTGATGTCATCAAAACAGTATGACATAGCAAATATCCTCATTTCTCACTTGCCTAAATGGTGGCACATTGAGCACAATTATATTCTCTACTGTATAAATAGAACATAAATATTTTCTTGTAGATATAATCAACACAATAATGAAAGTTTTTTCAACAGTAAAATTTCATTAATGAATACATTGTCATCTAGTTGCATTGGTCAAATCCTACACTGAATTATAGAAAATGAGGTTTAATCAAAAGCTCATAAAATGGCTACAATCAAATGGTGAAACTGTACAGTATTTTTACCTGCTGTTTCCTACAGTGCTTCAGAACAGCATCTACTGAATCAAGTAGGTTTTCAGCATTTGTGATACTTCTCAGTGCTAAAGCTAGAGCAGAGCATGAAGGTGCTGCAATTATACAGGGACTATCCAACATCTTGATACGTTTGTCAATGTGCACTGCTTGTACGGACCTTAACAGAACAGACACATAATGGTTGGGATGAATCAGGTGCACGCACAAACCAAACTATGAGGAAACAAATGGCAGAATAATAGAATGTAGTCATCCATTGTTCACTCCCTAGAGACTAAAATGGACAATGTGAAATTTGAGCGGGCCCCGAACAAGGAGTATATATCGGAGGTGGTGACCCTTTGAGAGCTGTATGCAACGAAATTTCATTTTGATGTATGCCAATTGGTGTACATTCAAAGTGACAATAAAGTTATCATCATCATCACCACAGAAGGATGGGAGAAACTTTGAAAGAAGCTACTGAAGGAAATAGCTATCTAGCTAAATTTAAATTAGGATTAATTTTTATTATGAATTGATTCACATAATTCTATGTATAACAGCTGCATCTTCTGGCCACTCTATAAATTACAGATAAGTTAAGAAAAACAAGGGTTTTTTCCATACTTTTCCTCCTGACAAAGATGCAGAAAGAATTTTTCTCTGTAAAAAGTGGGTGGTGGCAGACACTGGGCAGGCTCCCAAGGATTATAGGACAGGATTCAATAGGAAAGATTGTGGGAGAAGAACTGAGGGACTGTTGCTTGAGGGACCCCAGAAAGACCAACCAAATGTGTGCTCTGCTACAGCACTGCTTTATTAAAGCGAACTAACTTTGTTAGGCCTCTCTCCGGTCCCACGTTGCAGGCGCGTACCTCTTTCAGACTATTGATTATGCTGCTTTTCCCCACGTTTGGAAAACCTAAAGCCCATCATAAAACAAAACAAAAAAACTTTGGTAAGACATAACATGAAGTGAATTATTTTGAAGATCAGATTCAGATAAGTAAGATTCTATTTCTAGTTCCACAACATATAGTAACAGTAAATATAGTAACAGTAAATATAGCATCTTCAAATTACTTTATATTCTAGGAATGCTGTTTTCAATCTGATATTCCAGAAAAAAAATATTTATTCAGAGAAATTTGGATTCCTATTTCAATCTCCTCTTCCTCTCATTTGACTGTTCCATTTAGGTTTGAAATACAACAGGGTCTGGGTGGAAGAATAAAATGCAGTACATTTCCATCTTCTGATTTTGGACAACTTTGCATTCTTTGAAAGTTACACTTGGTTATTATAACTGAAGCCAATTAGGTTTTCACTTTTTAAAGCTGCCTATAGAGCAAGATCAGAGTTGGATCTGAAGTCTTCACCATGACACTAAGACCATAGGACATATCCTCATTTCTCACTCCAGTATTATAAATAAGCAGCCATTCTGAGCATAAAAGTATAACATGACCAATTATAATATTTTATGCATATTTTCAAGCATCAATTTCCATAGCAGTTCTTACTATATACAAGTGTGTACTATAATTCATAGAACTCCTTAAGGACAAGGCAAACATACCTATCACCCCAACCTGTATTCCTTCATCTTTAGTCATGCAATATCCTTGAAGAAGTTTCAGGAGGCATTGGCTTCCAAAGCATTTACCTGCTCTTGATAATTCTAGATATGCACTATTCTTTTTTGTCTTTCTTCTCTCTTGCTGTAAATTTAAATTAAGATTTCAGTGCCAACAGAATAACTATTGCACAGAGAAATATATTTCAACTACAATGGACTACAAAATACAGCCATGTGACAAAAAGCCTGACAAGATAAAAACAGCTTTTTACTAAAAGAAGAATTTAAATCAAAGAATCAATTATAATAAATCCACAAAACCAGTTAAAAGAAGAGATTAACTGATGAATTTTTGTCTAAACAAAAAGCAGAACATTCCATCTGTAGTGGGATTTATCACAATTCCTTCAATTGTTGTAGGATAAAATAGGGAAAGTTAAGAACCTTATGACTATTTTATATGACACCCAATCCTTCTTGTCCCTAATTTCATTCAAGCCTCCAGGTTTATTTTTTACATACATTCTGTATAGTGTAGTAGATTTCACTGCACTCATCATTTATTCACAGATGGAAAACAGAAATGTTTTTTACCATTAGATGATCATAACAGAGTTTTCTGGTCAAAGAATTTTAGCTATTAAGAAAGAAACAATACAACTGAGGAAGCACAAATACTACTCTGTCTGGTAATATTAGCACCCTTGCTTATTTCAAATGAAAATACACTTTTTTCTACCTAACAATAATTGTACTATCATAATATAATCAATTTTCCAATTGTGATGGAAATACTTTGATTTGCGTTCCTGTAGGGAAAGGGGGTTGGATTGAGTAGTTTAAATGGCCTGTTTCAATGATTCTCTAAAAAGATATATGATAGTGGTACTATAGTCTAAACATGCTCCCCTTTACAGAAATTAATGATTGCTGTATCTTCAGGAATGCTAATTTAATCATTTTATTGAACAGGAGGAAAAGATTTCATATCTTTACTCTTTTAGTAATAGTTTTCATATATTATTATAAAAACAGATTGGGTAGTATTACAGAAAACAGGAAAACATATTCTTACCACAGTTCTGTCTTTTATCTGCATTGCAGATTTAAAAGCAATAGTTGGAAGGTCTTTATTTAAATAACTTAACCAATTCTCTAAGTTTTCTTTTGGTATCAGATCTAGGAGAAAAAATATGCAGAAGCTTGCTGTAAAAATATTCTGTTGTGTGACAAGCCATGCTTTCCAAACATTGTATAAGAGAGTTGTGTTAGTAGTCTACGGAGAAAAAAATCAGAAGGAACCTGGTAGCCTATTTCCCAACTAACAAAGGCATCTGATGAAGTGAGTTGCAGCTCATAAAAAACCCATCTTGCCTTTTAATAAAATTTGTTAATCAGAAAAGTTGCTACCAAATTCCTCATGCCTTTTCAGGTTTACATCTAGAAAGCCACTGAGTTATGATTGTTATTGGCATCACCATTTGTGAGCTACTCACTGAATATTGAAAACTATTTGCAGTTGTCTGTAATCTGTTGTTCTCTAAAGTCTTGGAAGATTATTAGATGTATACCATATAAAGAGCACTTCTGCCTACTTGTACTAAGAAAGATGAATTAATATTCCGTGTCCTATTCTAATACAATTTTAAAATAGAAATAAATAAAACACTTGTGAATCCCATTATTTTTGTTCCTTTCACATTGAGTCCCATTATCCACAACTCCTAACAAACTGTTTAAATTAAACTGACTGGTGCAATGATAAGATTCTATTTCATTGGATTTAGATTTAGCCATGTTTCTCAATGGTATTAGAGAAATATTATTTACCTCATGAAGTTGCCCAGCATGAACCTATTAAAAATGGTTAACTATAGTCACTAAAGCCTATTAAATCATTAATTTTATTGGACAATCAACAGATTGAAAGATATGAAGAGACAAAAATTACTCCCAGCAGCCAAAATAGTTGCCATTTCACACACAACTGCTTGTAATAACATAACAGACATGTCAAACTCGTGACGTCACATGACGTCGCAAAACATATTGGGACGGTTTTGCCATTGCCGGAAATGATACGGGCACAGCTTCCGGATGATGCAACCGGCCCGCGGGCTGGCAGTTTGACACCCGTGACATAAAGATAATCTTTATTATGAGCAACATTGCAACTTTAGTAGTTAAGGAAAGTACCATGCTCCAGAAGATATTCACAACGATATATAATTCCAGAGGCAATTCTAAATTCTTCAGCAAACTAGATGTATTCTAAGCTTGACATATATACCCAGGCAGATAAATACAAATTTGAAGCTTAAATTCAGCAGAAGAGAATGAAGCACAGTTAAATCAAAACTTTAACAAAAGCATTTCCATAATCAGCTTTATTTCAGTTTCTTGCAACACAGGACCGCACTAAGTGGGAATAATGGCCTGTGTGCCTGCCAGCAGCTTAGAAGGCAAAATGCCTTTTCACAAGATCAATTCATTATGTCGGTGCAATCTAGGTGTTTCTAAACATACAGGATGAGAATTACTAGAATCAGCTATGGCTCGTTAGCAAGAAAAGTGAGCTCAGAGTTGGATCTGACAGTCTCCAGATGCAGGTCAGCATGTTTTATAGCCTCCTCATAGCTCACATCCTACTGAAGAATTATTTAAATGATAATGTAATCAACAGCGCAGTCAAAATCTAAAGCTTAATTACAAGGCTGCCTCTATCAGCATTTAAGAAAAATGGGCAGGTCTATTATCTTCATTTCTAAATTTCACGCAATAGATCTTCAAATCACTGGACTTCATTAGCATATGAATAGAGCTGAAAAGTTTATGTAAAAACGTTACTCATTTTACTTACCAATTTTATTTAAAACCAAAATTATTTTTTTTCTTCCATCAGACTGAGCAATAAGTTGTTCAACCTGTGGACATCTGCAGCCTAGAGGATCTCTAGCATCCAAGATTTCAAGTATGACATCTGAAGCCTCAATTACCTAAGTAATAAAGAACAATATAGTGTTTGAGACCATAAGATTAATTTACACTTGAAAGCTTCCCAGTATTATTTTGGTATCAAGCTAATTTAAGAGCAATTCAAATGGACTTAAAACACTTCTCCAACAAATTGAATACAACCTTCTCTGAGGATCCAGTTTTCAGAATCATATTTCTTAGGTAGAAACTATGCTAAAAATGGTTGGGAACATTTAAATATATATTATATAAAGGTAACTGCAAATATCTTTATAAAAAGTAGGATATAAATACAAATAAAATATGTACATGTTCAAAACTTAATAAAATGGAGATAAAATGGTTTGGAATATATCTAAAATATTTTTACCACTGTAATTTTTTTTGTCTTTGAATATACTGAAAAGCAGCATGTAGGAAAAAAAATGGTCTTCTACTCAGGTTGGGGAATTCCCCTTGTGCTCTCCTTCCCTCCCTAAATCCTCCATCTGCTCTAGGACTGAGGAAAGGAGGACACAAAGATGAAGCAAAGAGGACAATATTTTGCCAATCATCAGCAAGAGATCATACTGGATGCAATACTGAATAGTTCAAATTATTACTCAGGCAAAAAGTATAATTTATGATTTCACGAATTTATAAAGCAACTACTAGATATTATTAAAAAAAGAAACATGTAACCAGCATTTTAGGACACTGAAGATCTTTATTAAATGTCTTTTCTCAAAGAACAGAACTGATTTTTGTGGCTATTTTAAGCTGTCAAGCTATAGTTCTTTTAAAATTAAAGAAATATATAACATTTATTTTATCTGGAAAACATTCTCACCTTTTTTAACTCCCCACAAAATGATTTCTTTGAATTTTTTTGGACCTGCTGGTTAGATTTCATTTTTTGCTTTGTAGTTGATTTCTATAAATAAATGGGGGGGAAAATCAGAGGAAAAATTTAGAACTTAGGAAACTAATATCACTTATAATAGTGGGGAGCAATGATAAAACATTCTTTCTTTAATTTACAGCATTTATATGCCCTCCTAGTCCAGAGACTCTGCAGTGTGCAAAACATGATATACCAGTACTACCAGTCCAACTAAAATACTTTTTAACCCATTGAAAAACACCCTAAAATATAAAACTAACTGGTTATCCATAATTCCTCATTAGGGGCCAAAGCTCTGCTGAAATAGAATGGCTTTCAGTGCCTTCTGAAACAGCAAAGGGAAGGGACCAAGCATCTCTGGGGAGCAGTGTTTGACTACATGGGGGGGGGGGGTATTAGAGATGACCTGCCTTTTGGCCTATTCCTTTCGCCGTTACTTTCCATGGGGGTAGAAACTTAAGTAGATCTAACCTAGATATTCAAAAGATCATAGTGAGCAAATCCCTGACATAATCAAATAAATATAGAATAAAATTTTATTTGTAATAACCAGTATTTTGCATTAGGTTCCAAAATCTATTGGCAATCAGTGCAGCAAGTGCAGAACAGGGGGCCACTCTGCAATGATGGGTCTTCAGTATATATGTAAGCCAGACATGTCAAACTTGCGACCTAATGCGATGTCACGCAACGTATCGGGACGGTTTTGCCATTGCCAGCAATGGGGTGGGCGCAGCTTCCGCATGACGCATCCGGCCCATGGGCCGGCAGTTTGACACCCCTGATAAAAGCTGTCTAGTTACTATGGTATATTCTGTACCAGTTACAGCACACTGCCTGTAAAGGCATCACCACGTAGAGGTGTGTCAAACTCGCAACATCACGTGACATGTTGCGACATACTGCAACATTTTTTCCCACTGCCGGCAATGGGGTGGGCACGGTTTCGCCGTGACACCCCTGACGTAGAATGTATTTATTTTTTTAAAATCCCATTTGTATCCCACCCTTCTCCGAAGACTCAGGGCGGCTTACAATCTAAAGCACAAATCAATGTGCTTAGCAATAGCCTTCATTCTATGTATATGCCTGCTTATTAGGGCTTTCGCGCCGCCCCCCAAGCGGCATTATTACAAAGTCAGCTTATTGCCCCCAACAATCTGGGTCCTCATTTTACCTACCTCGGAAGGATGGAAGGCTGAGTCAACCTTGAGCCTGGTGGGACTCGAACCTGCACTAATTGCAGGCAGCTGGTGTTACTTAAGGAGGCATTAGCCCACTGCTCCACCAAGGCTCTGTGGGAATTCTATCATGTGTTGATCAAGGTATGATTTAGTGTCACTAAGGCTTCCTGTGGTAACATGTGCATCATCTGAAGCTAACCAAAAGCCTCTGACCAAAAAAATCAAAGGGGATTCTCAAATGTCAGATATGTTCCTTCAGGGGAATGGCACCATAATTAAAACAACCATGGGACACAATATTTCCAGACAGTCAGGACGCTTACACAACCAGCATCTCCATTTTGATAGGTTTAATCTGAGCTTGGTTTCCCTCATCTAATCCCTATAGCCTGCAGATTCTGGTTCAAGACTTGAATAGAACCAGTGCACTGTACTGTACTCCAAACTGAATCATGATCTCTCATAGCATTTTCAAACAGATACTAAACAACATGGGGAAGAGGACTGGGTTTTGTTGTACTTCACTCTAGAGCAGCCACAGGTCGGCTCACCCACCTCTATGACTAGCTAAAGTAAAGGTTAACGTTCCTCCGCACATGCGTGCTAGTCGTTTCCAACTCTAGGGGCCGGTGCTCATCTCCATTTCAAAGCTGAAGAATCAGCGCTTGTCCGAGGACGTCTCCGTGGTCATGTGGCCAGCATGACTAGATGCCAAAGGCGCACGGAACGCTGTTACCTTCCCACCGTAGTGGTCCCTATTTTTCTACTTGCATTTTTATGTGCTTTCGAACTGCTAGGTTGGCAGAAGCTGGGACGAGTAACAGGTGCTCACTCTGCTACACGGCACTCGGGATTTGACCCGCCAAACTACCGACCTTCTGATCGACAAACTCAGCATCCTAACCCACTGAGCCACCGCGTCCCTTATGACTAGCTACATAGGTACAAATGCAGAGGCTCAAGGTATAATTATTCTGAAAAAAATAAATGCGTTTTTTCAAATTAATGGAATATCCCTCTCAACTGATCAGCAAATCTGAATGTAGTGCTTTCCTAAAAATTCTTACCTCATCACCTGCATCCTTTTTATTTGCTTGTTGGTTGCGTTTCTTTTGTAGTTCCTTCTGACGAGCAAGTTTTTGCTTCTGTTTCAATTCTTCACGCTATTAGCACAAAAAATAAATATGTTCTTATACACTATTACGATTATAACTCTCCTGATCCTGCTTTAAAACTAATAATGGCCATTCCTCTAATATTTATCTGGTTATTGTATTTCACTGTACAGGACTTTATACATTATGCACTGTATGACATGTGGCATACATATGCTTTAATTATTTTAGCAGATAAAGAACATATGCAAACCACATATTTTTTCCTGTAATCCAGCAAACATGGAATAATGGTTTTAAATACCTGATAGGTGCTCAGAAAATATTAGTTGTTTTCAATTTAAAAAATGGCTAATTGCCCAATTTTATATGCCTACATGCCAAAGTTTAAACTGTTTTACCTGTTGTTTCCTATGTTCAGCTTCCCGAAGAATCTCTTCTTTAAATGGAGCAGCATTGGGAACTCCGGGATCTTTCTTTGGCTTCTTGTGCTTATGTTTCTTGGCTTCTTTTCGTAGTTTTTTATTGTGTTCTCGTACCTGTAAAAACCAGTGGCCAACTTTTACTATTACAGATTTTCAAACCTGAGATTTTTCATTCCCCTTTCCTCTTCATATAAAACTACAACATTTTCTATGCAACATATTCTTAGATTGTAAATGACACATTTTATTAAACATGGTGGGCAATTATCAGAACACAAATGTGGCAGGCAATTGTATAGGAGCACATCTTGCAATAAAAAAAAGAAAGACTCACAAATTTGGATCTAAATGTACCTTATATTGCTATTTCGAGCCAACTACAGACGCTATACAAAACACAATTTTATTCTGATTTTTGGAACTTTGATTTTTTTTTACTTATTCATTCCTTTCTAAACTATGTATTAAGAATATGATGTAAACTATAAAAGTTAGCTTGTCCCTAATCATGAATTCTAAAAACATTAGTTTAAAACTTTACAATTCCAAACTATGTACCAAGGTATCTTAGCAAATTCATAGGGGCACTGTGGGATACTTTAAGTTTATGAGGGAAACACAGTGATACTCAACATCTTTTGAATATTATGAGTGTCATGAACCAAAAAAAATGGCACTTCTGGTTTAAAATAATTCTGCAATGTTATTTAATGTTATAACAAAATTAGATAAGGAAATCATGGAATTATACCACTGAAGAGTTAATTATAACATGAATGTTCTTTCCATACTTCTCATACATGGATTCAAGTAACCTAATATGCATTTCTACCTATTCCAGATTTTCCTCACTCTCTTTGATATCCCCTAGGTATGTTATTCCAAAAGTTCCCAATTATAGGAACTAAAGCCAGAAATTGAGACAGCATCAATTGGAAGGTTGATCAATGCAGTAATAATAAATCTTTCACCACATACCCACAATGAGAAGCACCTGGACCACATGTCACACACCCCTAAAGACCCTCCACAGGAATCTTCAAAAATAACTACTATCAACTTCAGAGCACAAACCTTTCATAGTGATTATTCTTTGAGCTGCCACCAAACAGGTTTAGTGCTCCTCCACTTAAGGGCTATAACTGTGTTCAAAGGAACCCAAACAACAAGTGACAACCATGAGGGAAAGGATTGTGTTAATCAACTCTCCTGCTTCACTAAACAATTTGTGTCAAAATAGCACTAAATCTGTGTTCAGAAACAGCCTGCCACCTGACAAGTGCTACTGAGGAAGGCCACAAGATGAAGTGGAAAGGAGAGCTTTCCTCGCTGCATCACACAATTCAGCCGGCCACCTCTCAGCTCCTGCAACTGACTCGCTTATCAAACCCCTTACATCAGAGTACCAGCAAGGGAGGCAATAATTGCAGCCTATTAATTTTAATGCAAAAAATTGGAAGTAAAATCAGGAATCTTGGCATGTGGAAGAAATGTCCATACATTAACAATTCCATTAATAAATGGAGTTATTGAGGCAGAGTATTTTTGAGCATTTTGGATTCCTTCTTCCTAGTTTTAAAACCAGAGCTGAGCTGCTGTCTGACGTAAGCTATTAACAAATTCCTCCTCCATCCGGTGGTAGCTTATTCAAATCATTCTCCCATCAATCTCCCCACAATCTTTCATATTATCCCCATTTCCTTTCACCTCTCTCGAACTGGGGATCAGCTGCCAGGTGAGGTGGAAGATGCAAGATTGGGGTGGGGGGAAGCCTTTTCAAAGATCCTATATCTCCAAGCTTATGGAACAGCAGATTTATGGAATAAGAGTCATGGCAAATAGAGAGCTGTCAACTGTCATCTGATCTGATAACTGATATCCAGGATTCAGAAATGGCAGGGGAAAAGGGTATGAGTTTTGACCAATAATTTAAATGACATCTGTAAAAAGAACACCAACACAAGAGTGCTGATATAGCCTAGCTGGGTAGTTGAGAAATGGGGAGAACCTTCTCTATATGTGAACATTTGTTCTCTGATTGTAAGCCAGGATAGAAAACTGGGATACACAATGAGAACAGCAAACTCCATACTTATTTAAACAGGAATTAATGCAAAATACACACTTACCTTCTTCTGTATTTTATAACGTTTGTGGCAGGTCATGCGCTTACTAGCTTTTTTCAGCTCTGAAAGGTAAAAATGTCATTAAATTCTATCACCAGATATCAGATAAATGAAACATGTGCCACACTACTCTTTCACAACTATGAATCTAGAGATGGAATTTAATAAATAGGAAGGAAAAAGCCTGAATACACCTAAATTACAAGTAGTCCTCAACGACCACAAATGAACCCAAAATTTCTGTTAAGTGAGACATTTGTTAAATGAGTTTTGCTCCATTTTGAGATCTTTCTTGCCTCAGTTGTTAAGTGAATCACGGTGGATGATAAGTTACTACCTGGTTGTTAAGTGAATCTGGCTTCCCCATTGACTTTGCTTGTCTGAAAGTTGCAAAAGGTGATCACATGACTGTGGGACACTGCAACCGTCAAAAATATGAACCAGTTGCCAAGCATCTGAATTTTGATCATGTGACCATGGGGATGCTGCAAAGATCATAACGGTGAAAAACAGTCACAAGTCACTTTTTTCAGTGCTATTTAACTTTGAATGGTCACTAAACAAACTGTTGTAAGTTGAGGATTAGCTGTACTTAGGTGATATTAGAATTTTATCCTGTTTACACGAAAACACACAATATGATTAGTAATGTAATCTTTTCTTAGTTCACAGTGCTTAAAATTTAAGTCTTTTGGATTAGTCACAATTGCTTATCGTCTGTGGTCATTAAAGTAACAAGTAACAACAAATAAATAGTTGGCTGACATAATATACAATATCCTTGGCTTTTTCCCAATGATTTTTCCCCTTCATTATATATTTTAAGATTGTAAACTTTCCCATTTTTTTAAACAACCAGAATTCACCAGTACAAATAGATTTAATTAACTCCTCTCCATTTGAGAGCTCAAGGTCATATTAGAAGTCATACAGAACAACAAAACCCTTAGAAAAATCAAGATAAGAAGTGCAAATAGGGCTGCATTTCTAGAGTTCTTTGCTTCTTGCTACTTAATTTTGCATCAGCTTTCAGGGCGATGCAGGCAAGCCACATTATCCCAAAAAGTGCTGTTCAAAAGGCAACTGGCCTTTCCTGTTCTTTTTTTCCCCTTGAACATGTTTAGTTTCTCATCCAACTTTGAAATTGAAGAAATTTCTTGGATGAGAAGTGAAACGTTTTCAAGGGGGAAAAAACCCAAGAAAGTCCAGTTGTAAGAGATAACATTGGTCATTTTTTTTACCGCGAGCACATTGGCCCACATTAAAAATTAAATTGTTGCCTGCTCTCAAAAGAAAGCACCTATCTACCCATACCCATAAATATATATCTTTGGGACAATCATAAGCAAGATGACTGAAAACCTCCTTAGATAGCAAGCCACGTTACCCACAGACTTCTCCCATCTCCAGCCCTCGTGGCTCTCTGCTGGCTACGGAAGAGCAGTGTAACGCATCTGGGGAAGATCAGGAAGGCCTGGATCACAATGTGCCTGTCCAGAGCACGTCTCTACACTCGTTCCTTGTGGAAACAAGCGGCCACTCCCGATCTAGGTCACTTTTGGCCGGAACGGCTGGCGAAGCAAAGGCCCAGGAAAGACACCTTATACGGAGCTCCTTTCCCCGCGTCTCTCCAGTTGCGAGTTATTAACCAACTGCTCGACTCCCACTACCGGCCCACGCCGGTTTGTCCTCCCATAGCTGCTGCACTACTTACTCGGTCGCTTCATGGCGGCCGGACGCGACTCTCCTCTTCTTCTTCTTCTTCTTCTTCTCGGCCACCCACGTGGAAGCAAGAACTCGCCGAGAGGCTGCCGTAAAGCGCCGTGGCCGGGCTGTCGCTCGGCGAGTCTCGCTTGGCGGTTGAGTCCAGCTTTGCGACAGCGGCGGGATCGCCTGGGAGCGAGCGAGCGAGCGAACTGAGCGGCAACAGTGGCGGCAACGCCGACGGCGCGGGGGGCAGTGGCGGCGACGGGGACTGAGCGCGGCCGCGGCTGCAGGAGGCGGAGGATTAGCAGCAGCAGCAGCGGGGCTGGCTGGGTAAGTTCAGGGTGAGGGGCCGGGCTTGGCTTGGCTTGGCCAAATAAAGCGGCGCTCGCGGGAAGGGAAGAAGACAGGAGGCCGCGACGAGTCTCCTTTGTGTGGCTCCGGAGCCGCCGGGCGAGGTTCTTTTTGCCGTAGCCCCGCTCTCTTCGCCTCGCCTGCCGAGGACTCGGGGCTGCTCGCCTCCTCTTCGGGTCTGCCCGCTTCTGACCGGCCTTCTCTCCTTCCCTCCCGAGGGGAAAGAGACCGGCCCTCCCGGCCACCCCCTGAACTGCCTCTGACCTACTAACCCTCTTTTCTCTCTCCCTGACTTCACACACACACATCCCCCCTGCGAATCTTCCCGTGTTTCTGGTGGGTGGTGGGTTCTTCCCAGGAATTTGTGGGTGATTTATCTGTTTTCCGGGTTTTCTTTTTCCCTTGTCAGCACGTTATTGGGGTGTGGGGGGGTGTGGGGAAACCCCAACATTTCACAACCGGTTAACAGGAGGGTATCCTAAGCCTCCGGTAGAGAAATGATTTAAAGTTTTCGCCTTAGGTCCAGAGCAGAGCCCGCTGCACTTGTCAAAAGTAATCAATTCTTTTGACTGAATCCTCTCTCTCTCCCATCCACTTCTCCACATAGAGGCGTAAACCATCTTCTCGGCTACTTTTCCACAGTAAAACTTACTTCTGAAATACAAGTGATAGTTTCTTGGAAAGCATGGCTTTAGGTTTTCTGATGAAAACAATATGAAATACAGGTACTGTTTCTGAAGTTGGATTCATACACTGTGCTGGCATATGGTAGGTAATCTGTTGATTTGACGTAGTAAAACCATAATATGACACTAATTTGAATTTAGCATCTTGTATGAACCCGGCCAGTTACTTCACAAAGCACAAAAGGACAGGAATTCTGCAAATTATAACAGCTAAAAAGAGTGATGTGTACCATCAAATGTAAAATTGACTTCCCTTTAAATATTTCATATTTCCTTTATTTAAAGATGCTGAAGAGCTTGGCAGTGTACTGGAATTTATAGTTTAGGTATTCACCTAGTAGCCAATATTTTGAAACTTCCAAAGTTCATTTATTTCTATATTTAAGGAGTTATATATTTCTCATTTTGCTTAGCAGTGAAAATATGCCATTCTATTGAGACTGTCTTGCCTGTTAAAATAAATTTTGAAAAACCTAAGGAAGCCATTGGTCAGAAAAGAAGTCCATTGGTTTTTGGGTTCTTTTAGCATATTGATAACATCCAAATAGACAGATTTGGCTGATGTGGTTAACAAGCTTTCAAGTTGCACAGAACTTTTTTCAGATCTACAGTATAATGAAGGTCTTATATTTTTGGAAGTTAGAATTATCTACTCCAAATTATTAAAATTATCTAGTCCAAAAAGACAAAAAATGTAGTTAAATGGCTGTTTTCATTTAATAATAGAATAATGGTTATTTCTACAAAATAGTACAAGATGCTGTTTTCATGCTTCTGATAAATATAGATTGTTTTCATTTCATTCTACCCAGAGATTACAGCTTAAAAGTGATGTTTTGTATATGAAAAAATACTGTTTTTTTCTTGATATGAATTTTAGCAATTAATTTAGCTGATATACCTAAGATAGAAAAATTAATGTCCGCTAAACTGTTGTTATATTGTAACAATTGTAACGATGTTCACAATTTATTTAAAATACTTAGAGCATAGTAATTATCTAAAGTCAAGTAAACATTCTCATACGTTCAAGAAATATCAGCACAACTATTTAACTAATAGAAAAAGAATGATAGTTCAGTCAGTGGACCTGCAGCAACCAAATATTATTTTTATAACAAGAGTATTTGGTGTTGTATTTATTAACTGTTCAGATAGGTTATTTGATATAAAGATTTACAATAAATTGCAGACTACAAAATGCCCTTTTAGATAGTAGGCTGACTAAGTATTATTTTTAAATGCACTATTCTGTGTACTCTTTTTCCTACCTGAAACAATTGTAAAAAGGTTATTTACATATAAAAAATACTCATCACAATATTGCCTTTTAGGACAGGGTGGCCAAGAGGCCATGGCCCGGTAGTGGGCCGCAGCCCATAGATTGGGGACCTTTGTTTTAGGACATGCAGTATAATGCGAAGAATAGAAAGGGAGTAGGTAAAAAAAGGCAGAAGATGTGAAAAAGAAATATAACTAAATTATTTTATGTCAACATTACTTATTATAATGCCCCATCCTTGCATATTATGCTTATTTCCACACTATTTCATGCACTGTTTTATTTTTTTTAACCCTTTGCTGTTTTTTCTTTTTTGAACTCATCAACTCTGTCCAATTACAACTTTCATGTTTTCCCTTCTCAGATCATTCATTTTTATTTCACAATGTTTTATTTCCAGTTTGATCCTCTTTCATCCTCACCAAATCACCTCATTGAATTTCTTTTGGTTAGTCACAGTTGCCTTTAATCTATGTTCATTTAACACTCTTTGGTTTCTGATCGTGTTTCTTCTTCTATTATTATATACTGTCAATAATTAATCTATTCCCACCACATTTGACGTAAATTTCTTTTGGCATACCTATCTCTCACATCTGTATAATAAAATGGGCAGAAAACATTATTTTTACATTGCCATTTTTGTTTTTTTTCAACAAGCATTAATGCTTCACAACAGACCAGATACTCCATCATGTTGATCAAATCTTTTCTTCCAAAATTTGCATGTTATAATTTCTCCACCCATTTTTCCACCTTAAAAAAAAATTAAGTAGGCTACATAAATTAATCTTCCTTCGTGTTTTGTTATTTACAGAAACTTGCAATTGTTCTACTTAGTTTTTCTAGTCAAATGCAATTACAGGTAGTCCTTGACTTACAAGAGTTCATTTAGTGACCATTCAAAGTTACAACAGCACTGAAAAAAGTGACTTATGATCATTTTTCACACTTATGACCACTGCAGCATCCCCATGGTTATGTGATCGAAATTCTGATTCTTAACTGACTCATATTTATGATGATTTCAGTGTCTTGGGGTCATGTGATCGCCTCTTGTGACCTTCTGACAAGCAAAGTCAATAGGGAAGCCAGAGTCACTTAACAACTGTGTTACCAACTTAACAACTGCAGTGATTCCCTTAACAACTGTGGCAAGATAGATCATAAAATGGTGCAAAATTCACTTAACAAATGATTCACTTAGCAACAAAAATTATGGTTGTAAGTCGGGCTACCTGTACTTTGGTTTTTAATATATTAAAATTGACATATGCAGACACAGATTGTATCTGAATCTAACATTCACATGAATCATTTTTGTTCTCTCCCATAGTGTCGCATCATCTGCATACAAAAGTATAAGTATTTTCATGTCCCCAATCATCACAACTAACAAGAAACATTTCCTAATATATTTATTCATTTTGATGATTTTAAACAATCAATCAGACATTAGACATTATCCTGCTTCCTGCCTAATGTTGAATCATTTGATAATCATTCAATGTCCTTATGTATAGGGTATTTCAATTAGATCATATTTAGGAACCACACTGACACCATACTTACATTAAATGTTCCATAATTCAAGCTTATTCTCTTTATTCTACACTTTCTTTGAATCAAAAAATATGTAGTAGATCATATATTTGTACATTCCTGAAAAACATTCTCAAAAGCGAAAAATCTCTATACAAAAAGTCATACAGCTTTCTCAAATTTTGCTAATGTCATCTCACATGTGTTCTATCAGAATTGCCAAGCACCTTGCCAAGCATACTTAACAGATTAATCCCTTTACATTCCTTCTTGCCACCTTTTCTTTTGTTTGGTGAACAATAACGCCATTCTTTTATTGTCAGGTACTGAAGCAGCTGTCTGTCTGTCTGTCTCTCTCTGTCTCTCTCTGTCTCTCTGTCTCTCTCTCTCTCTCTCACACACACACACACACACACACACACACACACACACACACATAGACACACACTACACTAGTCAGATAGGGATAGGCAGTCCATAAGCAAACCAAGTCAGTGTTCTAATATCTCATCTGCTTTTACCATCTACACACTACTATTCTTTAATATTCACACAACATATATTCTTTTTTATTAGTTTTTAAAAACTAGTTATAGGATTCATTTGAATTTTGGTCTTCATTATCATACCCAAGCAAATCTCCTTCCAGCATTCTCTCACTTCAGTTTCATCCCATATTATTTAATTCATTCTGAGAGAACCTACATGTTGAATCAACAATAGTATTGTAAATATTACCCACTTTCCAACCAATGTTTTGTTTTATTTCAAAATCTCTTGCTTCTTTTCTTCCTCTTTTAATTAAGGGGTTTTTGCTATCTTGGATTACATTATTTTATACATGTACAATATTTTTCATCCTCAAAGACATTACAAACTGCATTATCTCATCATTTCAAACACTATATGAAGTACAAATCCATCATTTAACCTTTAACTTTCAATATCTCTGCTTTGTTTGAGTGTGCTTTCAATTTATTTGTCATTTATCAGACAAAATTACAGCTTCTGCTCTTGGCTTGGAATAAAATATGAAAAAGTTGTTACCAAAATGTGATTTACTTCTATATATATGTGAACCATAGTTTGTCACCTTATGTGTTGTAAAAATAGCCAATTATTCCAAAATCAATGACTAAGCTATAGTTTGAAGGGCTTCAGCAGCTGTATTTAAAAGCATTAGATGTGTGTCTGCATTTTTAACTAGAAGTTTTTATAATGATTTATAATTTATTATAATTAAACCTAAATGACTTTGTTTTATGATGTATGCTGGCCTTTGCAATTTCTGAGTCTGTTATTTTTTGAATGCTGTTCATTATTTAAGTAGAATAACAATAGATACACTATAGTGATTTATATATAATGAACAGTTTATTTTGTTAGTATAGTTCTGGAATAATATGACCATTAAGATCCTAGTTCTACTATATAAAGTAGCAGAGTTTTGTACTGATTAGTTTAAAACGACAAACTTTATTCACTTATTCTAAGACTGCTAGTTTCGTTCTGAATTTTAAATAAACATTATTTCAAATTTGCTTACAACCCAGTTATTGTAATCCTACATTGTGCTGTTTTCTATAGTTTTCCTTACTCTTTCTTCTTAATTCCTTTATTTACCTATTCTTCCTTTGTTACTTCTCTGTTTTCCTTTCCTTTTGTTATCTTCTCTTTCAGTTTTGGCTGTACTAATACTGCGGCTGAGTTGGTGCTTTAAAGATTTCGCTTTTCTCAGTTTGTTTACTTGCCTCTCAGACATTATGAGGAGATTGGCTTTTCGTGGTGCTGGTTGTACTCTGGTAAATCTGGTAATTTGCTGGTAATGCGTGTGCTGTTTGTCCCTTTTCCATACATCTCAGCCATTTTTGTTTTATAAAGGTAGTCCTTGACTTACAACCACAAGTGAGCCAAAAATTTCTTTTGCTAAGTGATATATTTGTTAAGTGAATTTTGCCCCATTTTACGAACTTTCTTGCCTCAATTGTTAAGTAAATCACCGCAGTTACTAAATTAAGTAACATGGCTGTTAAGTGAATCTAGTTTCCCCATTAACTTCGCTTGTCAGAAGGTCACAAAAGGTGATCACATGACACAGCAACCGTCATAAAGATGAACCAGTTGCCAAACATCTGAATTTTGATCACATAACCATGGAGCTGCTGGAAAGGTCATAACTTTGAAAAACGGTCATAAGTTACTTTTTTTCAGTGCCGTTGTAATTTTGTAAAGTCACTAAATGAACTGTTGTAATTTGAGAACTACCTGTATTTGTAAAAGTCATATTTTTTCATTTATCTCATGAATGTGTACATTAATTTGGTTATAAGACATGAAGTGCAAATGTATTAACACAATTACGTTAGACTAACTGTATATTGTATGTTCTTAAAATATTTTTCTGTAAATAAAAATTAGAAAACATGATTTTCTATTTGTTTCCATTGGAAAACCAACTATAGTAATCTTATATTTTAATTTTGTTAAAAGAACTTGCCTGGGATAATAGCTGAGAGTCTTATTTATTTTATTTTTCTGCTTTTAAATGAGTAGGAAATTTTGAAAGGTTTATGAATCACTTCACACTTTAAAATTGCAAACAAGTCATTAGCTCACTTCTTCATGGTCATCTTTTAGTCTGCATTTGTAACTGTAATTTCAGATTTAAGATTCAGCTTTTTTGTCTCAGATCAACTAGTTCCTTATGGTTCCATAATTGCTTGATGCTTTAAATAAAAAAATAGTTTAAGTAACATATACTTTGTTTAAAATTGGCTGATCTTTTAATTTCAATAGTAATTATATTACATTATAATTAATGTTTGTCTTCAATTAAATAATAGTTTTCTTAGGAAGTACTGGCAAAATATAAGAACCTTACTTAAGATTCTTTTATATTTTGTTTTCAGCACTTAATCTATGTCCACATTAATGTATTCAACCTATTGTGTAATATCACTGCATTCTCCTGACAGAAGCATTTCTACTGGTGTTGATGAGTTTAGATTGCATCATTTATTTCTAGCTTAGCAAACAATTTGTTTTCAAATAATACTTTATATTCTTTCACTTTTTTCTTTTAGGACACTTTTGCACAAATCACAGTAGCCTTTATGGCATAAATTTTGCATGTTTACTTCAAAATCATGCTTAACATAACTATATATGTTTTAAAAATGTTACATATGAAAGTACTTTGGGACATAAGTTGTTCTTATATTGAATATAGCCTATGAGAAATATAATCATAATCTCTGTAATTACTATACGTTTAATTTTAGCAACTAATTCATGATTCACTTGTAATTGAACATTCTTCAGTCACAATTGGAGCTAATACTTTGGGACTTTGGTGTTGGCACAAAACAGAGTTTGGTTGTAATTACTTTTGCTTAATGTTGTACATTGCCTTGAGAACTGTTAGGTGGACAAAAGGAGATTGATATACTGTATTCGCTTAAATTAGTTATTAGAACAATGCTTGATGTCTAGATTTTTCAAGCATTTAGAAATCACAAAATAATATAACTAATTTATTTGGCCAGAACAAGCATTGATAATGTTTCTTTTAGAAATAGAAATGTTGCAGTCTCTTCAGAAAACCATTTATTTTGTTATAATTTTGTCATCAAGGGGCTTGAATAATACAATGATTGCTTGGCAGTAAAACCATTAATATAATATTCCAATATATTGTATTTCCCAAACTTGTCTGTATTCCCCAGAGCAGCATGGCCATTTCCCAGAATTCAGGGATCTAAAATAAAGTGTGTTGGAAGCTATGCGTTGTCCAGAAGTTATCTAAAACCAAATTTTTTAGGATTGAAGGTTACAGTATTCCAGACAATTTCCAAGCCCCCAAAATTGTATGCAAAAAATGCCCCAGAGAGCTAGAGGGAGTGGGAATAGATCCTTATCAGTGGGTTTCATCATTGTTCTTAGCCATGCTCACAGTGGTAGCCATTTTGTGAATAGGTGTGGAGCTAGTTTATCAGAATAACCACATTCTTTCAAAATACACAGCATACCAAAGAAACCTGCTATAAATTATTTCAGATAATGGAATTGTAGATTTTTAGGGTTTACTATCTTATCTTCTGTTCTCTTTGTTTGAAAGCTTCAAGTTTAAGAACATTTTTCTCTATTATAGAAGAAGTTGGATTCCATGAGCTCAAAGAGGCGAAGGGCTACCTCTCCTTCTAGCAGTGCCAGTGGAGGAGATTTTGATGATGGTCACCATTCCACAAACACACCAGGTCCAAGTAGGAAGCGGAGAAGACTTTCCAACCTCCCAACAGTTGATCCTGTAAATACTTTGAATGTCTTATCTTTCTAGCCTAGTCATTGTGTACAAGAAACAGTTTTTGCCAGAGGTCCTCAACCTTTTGAGCACCAGGGACCAGTTACATGGAGAGAGGTTTTTCGGTGGACTGGAGGGGGCATGGTTTTGTGTGCTGCCTGCATCCCGCAGATGGGCTTTCCTTGTTTGTGCGGCCCGGTTGCTGGCATGCCACGGCCCGGTACTGATCCACAGACCCGGGATTGGGGACCCGTGGTCTATTGTATCACCAGAAAGCAACTGTTAAACTCTTCTTTTTTTAAGTTCTTGAGAGAACAAAAATATCAACCCTTTAAATTAGATGATATGCATACAGATTGGAGAATAATAAAGCATCAGAATTGCTACAAACATTTTGCATTTTAACATTTCGGGGTGCTTAAGTTTGCTGAAAAATGTTGAATTACAGGGACTCCTTGTTTAGCAACTGGCCTGTAAAACAAAGGAAAGTTGAAGTGAGATCATAAGTCACGTTTCATGTCATGACCATTTTATTTAACAACCAAGTTGCCAGCCCCAGGTGTGGTTGTAAATGAGGACTTCCTGTACGTTTAATTGCACTTTATAAGTGATGCAACTCACCATCTTCTTTGAAGTTGACAGCTTTCCCAGGACTGCTGAAGTCAGAGTCTTCATAGCTTGGTATGGTGGTGGAGTGGAATGTTAGTGCATTTGAAGGAAATAACAAATAAAAACTTCCACATTTAATATTTTTAAAATCTCGTAGCCACCTTCCTTATATTGGGCTGATTTTTCTTAATGTCATAGGGATGTCTGCTGATAAAACAAAAAGGGTGCTGATTATTTTTCTAGTATCAGAAAAACCAAACATTTTTTGTTATAAAGTAACAACAAACCTTATTTTAAATAATAACATAGAACAGTAAGTTAAGAAAAATTGTCCCTACCCATTTTCGGAGTGTAGGCCTCCCCTACTGGGCAAACTCTGGCACGTAAACTGGCAAAAGGCAGAGGCCCATTTCCTGTAAAGTAGGATTTTCTCCTTTAGATGTACCTTTAGGAAATGAATTTTATTTGTATATAAGCTGTTTAACATGTTCACAGACAAAATTCATTTCCCCCCAGCCTATCTTCAAATTAATAAAACAGGTTTTCTTTGTTTACTTTGGTTTGGTTGATTTTGGCTGTTATAATTGCTTATTTTGTGCACAGACTTTGTAATTGGAATTGGCAACTTGATCGTTGAGGGAGACTATCAAACACAACTTTGACAATGAAATGGCTAAGGATGACTTAAGACTACTCCAGATATGAATTGGGAAGAGATAAAAGAAAAGAGGTTAAGATGTTTGACCATGCTTAACTACTGGTCATGACTCTGTGTTATTAGCTCATTCATGGTTCCTTATTTTCCAACTGGTCAAACTGACCAAATTAAGAAATCCTAGATTTTTTAGGGGTCATAGCATATGGTTCCATTTATAACAAAAATACCTGAAATACACACACACATTTTTAAATTAGCAAGGTAAATTTTGATCAGTATAAGATGGCATTTCCTTTAAACTTCTTTTTCTGGACAAAGTAGTAATGTATCCCATCTCTCCCATGGCTTCAGTATTTTATGAAATTTTACATGCCGTCCTTTGTTCTTGCTGGCTCATCTCTAAAAAGGAAAAATGCTACATGATTTTGAAACATGAAATGTTTTGAACATTAGAAGTATAGTGTTTTATAGATACTCAATATCACTGCAAACGTACTTTTTATTTTTTCCTGTTGCCCTACTATTTTAGATTGCTGTTTGCCATGAATTATACAACACAATCAGAGATTACAAAGATGAACAAGGAAGGCTTTTATGTGAATTGTTCATTAGGGCCCCCAAAAGACGGTAAGCTTAAGATGTTCATTGATAAGTAATCTAACGTTATGTATTTTTGGTGTTTTAGTTTTTATGTAGAGTATATAAAACTATTTGCTATAAAGTGTTTTAAGTGCAGAACTTTGTGAAATGTCTGTCTGTAACTGCAAAACTGCAAAAGCATCAAGAAGGCTATTTGGGTCATTTCAGGAGGGTCTCAAACTTCTACCAGCCTGTTTTGTACTTACTGCAGGATGTTTGAGGGAGTTCCATGCTCAAAATGATTCAAAAGAAGATGTTAGATGTACTCCTAGTATTTATGTTTTTGTTTCTAATTGGATGATCAAGTTACTTATATTTATAAATAGAAGGAGCTGTTTTGGTTGTTATATTTCAACAGAAGTAAGGTTTATAAACACAATAATACAGATGTCCCCATCCTTTTGGACACCAGGGACTGTGCCATTGAGAAAGATCTTTCCACGCACCAGAGGGGGTGTTGTTTTGAATACTACCTGCATCCGGAGGGTGGAGCTTTGCTTGTTTGGGCAACCGGCTTGCTGGCGTGCTGTGGACCAGTGCCTAACCCCTGCAATAATACTTGAAGATGTGTTAGGTGCAAAAATACTAATGACAGAGACCTCTTTTCATATTTCATACCTCTTATGAGAATTCAGGAAAGCCTTGCAGGAGGCTTCTGCAAGCTTTAGGAAGGAGTTGAGATGAAGGGAATCTTTGTCGGCAATCACACGATTGAGAACTTGGCAACAGGCAGATATTTTCAACGGTCATAGTGTCCTGTGGTCACATGATTGCCATATGCATCCTTCACAGCCAGTTTTTGGCAAACAGAGTCAATGGTGAAACCAGCTGAAAAATTGCAAGTCACGATCATGTGATGACTTGTTTAGCAATTGTGGCAGAAATAAGGTTGTAAATTTGTTAATAACATGATGTCTTACTTAACAACTGTGTTGTTTAGCAATGGAAATTGCCATTCCCAATTGTTAAATGAAGACTTCCTATAATAAAAATAGTTCAGGGAACAGTGCTGATGTCAGAAATCCATTGTTTTGTTGTTATGCTGATGTAACTGTTGATATAATTGACAAAATTATTCTAGCTTTTGAGTAGAATAATCTGGAGTATATATTTTAACACCTGTTGTGAGGCACTGTAAATTTTATTTGTATTAATTGCATTTTCAAAATGTTATTACAACAGAAATCAGCCAGATTACTATGAAGTAGTTTCCCAGCCTATTGATTTAATGAAGATCCAACAAAAGTTAAAAATGGAGGAATATGATGATGTGAACGTCTTAACTGCTGACTTCCAACTGCTGTTTAATAATGCAAAATCCTATTATAAGGTGATAGTGCTTTGTTTTAAAAGTCATGGGTTATATTTTCTAGCACTGATTTATATATGAGTTAAGTAAATAGGTGGAAAAGGTCATTTCAAGCCTCTCAAAAGCTGACAATTAGAACAAGTAGCTTTTATTCTCCTTTGTAATATAATTACAGTTAATGACATTTTAACTGATATTAATACTATAACTGTTATACACACACACACACACACACACATATATACACACACACACAAACACACAAATGCTTTTACTTATTAAAAATGATTAGATCTAAAATGTTTTAGCAATAAGCACCTACTTAATTAAGGAGCCAGTGAGAGACTAAGCAAGTGTCCCCACTCTGGATCCAAACCACCTTTCCTATTTTAATTAGAAGTATCCTTGTTTACTTCCTAATTTAAAAACAAAGAATATTGTTTTGATTCTATTACACAGCCAGACTCTCCTGAATATAAGGCTGCCTGCAAATTGTGGGATTTATATGTACGGACAAAAAATGAATTTGTTCAGAAGGGAGAAGCTGAAGACGAAGAGGAGGATGAAGGCCATGACAATCAAGGGACTATTTCTGAAATTGTAAGTATGAACTTTGCTACTTGACAATAAGTATAATACTTATTGTAATTGTATTGGTCTGTGGCCATGCCAAAGTATGCACAACTGAGTTAATCACATTTTTTAACATTTACACTTACTATGTAATTGCCTTAACAGGATTATTTTTGTATCAGTCTTCTCCAGGTTATTTAAAAGAAATTCTTGAACAACTTCTTGAAGCAGTAGTTGTAGCTACAAATCCATCAGGCCACCTTATTAGTGAACTTTTTCAGAAGCTTCCCTCTAAAGTGGTGAGTCACAATACCTAAAATAATTATCATAATACACTGTATTGAACCAATTCAGTACAATTAACAGAAGTGAAAACTAAACATGAATATAAAAAGCACCAGCTTGAATTGAGACAGAAAATAGGAAAACCATTCCATGTGAGAAAAACTCTGTAAATACCATTTTCCTGTTGTGTTCGTTCTTTCTTTCTTTCTTTCTTTTTGCTTTTTTTACACTTCTTAATTTTATAGAATTTTATAAGCATATGGATAAAAACATAAAGTAATAAGAGAAAATATAAGAATAAAAAGAGAATAGGGATAGAAATGCAAAGCGGTATAAAGAAAAAGAAAGGAAAATGAAAATGACTTCCAACTTCTTCCAAGTATATAAGATAACTATTGACTCTTAATTTAAAACTGTGCTCTAATATAATGTCCGTTTTAACTTAGCCATTGTTGCCTGTTCTGTCATCTTTATTAATCATTCCTCTACTGTAGATATCATAGGATCTTTCCAATGCTGGGCATATAAAAGTTGTGTTGCTGTTATATAAAACACCATGTGATTTTCCCCATATTTTATCCATAAACCCTAACAAAAAAAGTTTCATCTGAAGTGTAGATTAATTTTCAAAATTTTTAAAAATTACATTACTATTTTCATTCAATATTATTTAGCTCTTTTGCAAGGCCCCCAAAGGTAATATAAGAGTTTTACACTTACAGGAACTGGATATTAGCCCATTTGTCCAGGGATAAGTATGTATAATTTTATAAAAGTTCTTTTTCAGGTTATAACATAAATTTTAGTCACCTTATCCACAGGTTTTCCTACTGATCAATTGGTATATTGACTTTTTTTGCTCAGCTTATCACACAGCTTTTAACTAATTCATCTTCCATTCCTGATTTTAACAAAAGTTTATACATTTTAGCAATAAGGTTTTCATCATTTGTACACAGTTCCATTTCAAAAGTAGTTTTATCGAGTTCGTAATCATACAGTTTCTTGTTAGCTTTAAGTCTCTCCATGAGTTCCAGATACAAAAACCATTGACAGTTGAAACATTCTAATGTCAGTTCCTTGCTAAATTTTAATTTGATATCATCTGTAGTGTATTCCAATAAATCTGCATATCTTAAACCATTTTTATCCAGTCTTCATTTCATTTCTATAATATACTTCAGGGGGAGAAAGCCATAAAGGTATTGGCCCAATACCTCATTTTATATTTATTTCAAATTCTCAAAATGGCTTGCCTAATAAAGTGGTTATGAAGCCAATATTAACTTTAATTTTATCGTAGCATAGACACATATGCCATGCAAATCTCAAATCACGGCCTTCTGGATCTATTAATCATGTATATCTTAACATCACCGAAGAAAGGCAAGAAGCTGCAAAGAGCAATTCAAATCTGGCAGGCCTAAACTTCCCCTCTCTTTAACACAGGCATGTCAAACTTGTGACGTCACATGATGTCGCACAACGTATCGGGACTTTTTCCCCATTGCCAGCAATAGGGTAGGTGCGGTTTCGGCGTGACACATCCGGCCCGTGGGTCAGCAGTTTTACATGCCTGCTTTAGCATCATACAAGATCTTATGTTTAACTCTTGGATTTTTCTTCTCTTCCAGTTGCATGCTTTCTTGACCTCTGTTGGTCTTGGTTTATCTAAGTTAGCTGAGGGGAATTGATTAGGTGAATCTGTAGAATGTTAAAAGCTCTCAGGTTGAGGAAGTAGTGCTGCTGAGTCTTAAAGTAGGCAGTAGATTGCCCACTCCTGAGCAACCTCACCTTGGAACCAACAAAATAGAATACAGCTGTCTGAACTTGCATGATATCTAAATAACTTTTGATCCTTCTCACATGGTAGAAGCATTGTGAATTGAGAGAGAGAGAAAAATATAGTATTAGATGAGTGTATATTTTCACCTCAACAAGTATAGGAAACAGAACATGGGAAGAAAAAACAAATGCACAGATATAGAATAGGGGGTATGTAGGTCAACAGTAGCAACTGTGAGAGGGATCTAGGTGTCTTAATAGAGCACATGAAATTATAGTATTGTTTTTTACTTCACTCGTGAGATCACACTTGCAATATTATGTCCAGTTCTGATCACCGTTATACAGAAAAGATGTTGAGACGTTAGAAAGAGTTAGAGAAGAGCAGCCAAGATGATAAGAGTTCTGCAAGCTATACCATATAACGAATGGTTGAGGAAACTAGGTGTGTCTCTAATCTAACAAAAGGACTGGGGTGATATAATAATAATAATAATAATAATAATAGAGTTGGAAGGCATGTTGGAGGTATATGGTAGCAATCTTTCAGTACTTGAGGGGTTCAACCTATTTTCCAAAGCATCTGTGGGCAGAACAACAAATAAAGATAAAGTTATCAAGGAGAAATCCAACCTAGAACCAAAGAGAAATTTCCTGAGAGTTAGAACAATTAATCAGTGGAACAACTTACCCCTGTAAATTGTGTGTGCTCCATCACTGGAGGTTTGCAAGAAGAGATTAGATAGCCATTTATGCAAAATAATATAAGATCCTCTGCTTAAGCAGGGTGTTGGCCTAGAAGACTCCCAAGGTCCCTTCCATATTCTATGTTTTATATTCATATGCTCTAAAGTACGCCATGGCACTATTTTGTTCTACATCATAATGTATAAAAACTTTCAGCATTGGGTGGGGGGAGATAATCAGTTGCTTTGTTCTTTGCTTCTTCTGAATGACATATTGTGGAAAATTAGTGTACACCCTGGTCCAATGTATGGATGTAGTGATGGTATGAATGAGAGCCAATAGAATCATAAGGTTGGAAGGGACCTTGGAAGTCTTCTAATCCAGGCATGTCATGATTTTTTAAATAAAATTTTATTGATTTTCTATTTTTACAAATGATAGGTGCTTAGTAAAACAACGTATTGCCTGGGCTCATTTTCCAGTTAGCAATACATATTAAAATTATTCTATATCTTCTTTTTCTTTGACTGAAGATAATGCCACCAAGTTCCTGAGATGATAGATAGATAGATACATAGATGATAGATAGATAGATAGATAGATAGATAGATAGATAGATAGATAGATAGATAGATAGTTGTTGTTAGTTGCGAAGTCGTGTCCGACCCATCACAACCCCATGGACAACGTTCCCCCAGGCCTTCCTGTCCTCTACAATCTTCTGGAGTCCATTTAGGCTCAAGCCTACTGCTTCAGTGACTCCATCCAGCCACCTCATTCTCTGTCATCCCCTTCTTCTCTTGCCCTCAACCTTTCCCAGCATTAGGCTCTTCTCCAGTGAGTCCTTCCTTCTCATTAGGTGGCCAAAGTATTTGAGCTTCAAATTCAGGATCTATCCTTCTAAAGAGCAGTCAGGGTTGATCTCTAGGACTGACTGGTTTGATCTCCTTGCAGTCCAAGGGACTCGCAGGAGTCTTCTCCAGCACCATAGTTCAAAGGCCTCAATTCTTTGGCGCTCAGCCTTTCTTATGGTCCAGCTTTCACAGCCATACATTGCAACTGGGAAGACCATAGCCTTGACTATACACACTTTTGTTGACAGGGTGATGTCTCTGCTTTTTAGTATGTTGTCTAGATTTGCCATGGCTTTCCTCCCCAGGAGCAAGCATCTTTTAATTTCTTGGCTGCAGTCCCCATCTGCGGTGATCTTGGAGCCCAGGAAAATAAAATCTGTCACTACCTCCATTTCTTCCCCATCTATTTGCCAGGAATTGAGAGGGCCGGATGCCATGATCTTGGTTTTCTTAATGTTTAGTTGCAACCCAACTTTGCACTCATAACAAGAGGCTCTTTAGTTCCTCTTCACTTTCTGCCATTAGAGTGGTATCATCTGCATATCTTAGGTGGTTGATATTTCTCCCGGCAATTTTAATTCCAACTTTTGATTCATCTAGCCCTGCCTTTCTCATGATGTGCTCTGCATATAAGTTAAACAGGCAGGGTGACAGTATACAGCCTTGCCAGACTCCTTTCCCAATTTTGAAGCAATCAGTGGTTCCGTGTCCAGTTCTCACTGTTGATTCTTGACCTGCATATAGGTTTCTCAAAAGACAAATAAGATGGTCTGGTACTCCCGTCTCTAAGAACTTGCCACAGTTTTTTGTGATCCACACAATGAAAGGCTTTAGCATAGTCAATGAAGCAGAAGTAGATGTTTTTCTGGAACTCCCTAGTTTTCTCCATGATCCAGCGTATGTTGACAATTTGATCTCTAGTTCCTCTGCCTCTTCGAAATCCTGCCTGTACTTCTGGTAGTTCTCGATCCACATACTGCTGGAGTCTAGCTTGTAGGATTTTAAGCATGACTTTACTAGCATGTGAAATGAGTGCAATGGTGTGATAGTTTGAACATTCTTTGGCACTGCCTTTCTTTGGAATTGGAATGTAAACTGATCTTTTCCAATCCTGTGGCCACTGTTGAGTTTTCCAAATTTGCTGGCAAATTGAGTGTAGCACTTTTACTGCATCGTTTTTTAAGATTTTGAATAGCTCAGCTGGAATACTGTCACCTCCACTAGCTTTGTTGTTGCTCAGCTTTCCTAAGGCCCACTTCACTTCACATTCTAGGATGTCTAGTTCTATAAGGTGCTGTAGGGCTTCATAGAACCGGTCAATTTCATCCTCTTCAACACCGGTGGTTGGGGCATAGACTTGGAGTACTGTGATATTGAATGGTTTGCCTTGGATTTGAACTGAGATCATTCTGTCATTTTGGGGATTGTATCCCAGTATTGCTTTTCCTTCTCTTTTATTGATTATGAAGGCTACTCCATTTCTTCTGAGCGATTCTTGCCTGCAGTAGTATACCTGATGGTCATCTGAATTAAATTCACCCATTCCTTTCCATTTTAGTTTGCTGATTCCTAAGATGTCGATGTTCAGTCTTTTCATCTCTTGTTTGACCACGTCCAGCTTTCCTTGATTGATGGATCTTACATTCCAGGTTAATATGGAGAAAAAATCTTTATAGTATCGGACTTTCCTTTCACCACCAGATACATCCACAGCTGAGTGTCCTTTCAGCTTTGGCCCAGTCGCTTCATTCTTTCTGGCGCTACTAGTACTAGCCCTCTGCTCTTCCCCAGTAGCATATTGGACACCTTCCGACCTGAGGGGCTCATCTTCCAGCGTCATATCTTTTTCCCTTTTTTAAAAAAATCCCATTTATATCCCGCCCTTCTCCGAAGACTCAGGGCGGCTTACAATCAATGTGCTTAGCAATAGCCTTCATTCTATGTATATGCCTGCTTATTAGGGCTTTCGCCCCCCCCCCCCAAGCGGCATTATTACAAAGTCAGCTTATTGCCCCCAACAATCTGGATCCTCATTTTACCTATCTCAGAAGGATGGAAGGCTGAGTCAACCTTGAGCCTGGTGGGATGCGAACCTGCACTAATTGCAGGCAGCTGGTGTTACTTAAGGAGGCATTAGCCCACTGCTCCACCAAGGCCCTTTTGGTACTGTCCATGGGGTTTTCATGGCAAAGATACTAGAGTGAGTTGCCATTTCCTTCTCCAGTGGATCACATTTTGTCAGAACTCTCTGCTATGACCTGTCCATCTTGGGTGGCCCTACACGGCATAGTTCATAGCATCATTGAATTACACAAGCCCCTTCTCCACGACAAGGCAATAATCCATGAAGGGGAGATGATAGATAGATAGATAGATAGATAGATAGATAGATAGATAGATAGATAGATAGATAGATAGATTGATTTAATAATGATAACAAAGTAGTAACTTTCAGATTTCTTAGAATAGAGCTAGCCCTAATTTGCTGTACATATTAGGGTTCTGAAATTCAATATTAGGCAGTGTTTTTCCCAGCAACCAATTAATTGACATCTAGGAAACTTCCAATAACCAACCCACCCTCCAGTTTCAGATCTTACACAGACTATAAAGACTCCATGACAATGCTGACTTCTGAATCGTACTAGGGAAGCCTTCCTTTGAAAACATGGCAGAATGTCCACAGAAAGTATAGTTGGTGTTTTGGTAGTGATCTTCCAAAGCCTAGAGATCTTGATGCTAAGTATGTGTAGTGGTAACTGGTAAACAGTAATGTATGTGATCAAAAAGTGTAGTCATAAGTCCAGTGGGGGTAGACATCACTGTATAAAGATTATGTATGTCACTGATTGTAACTTGTGAAATTCAGATAGAAAAACTACAGTCCATAGAATAGTTAATCAATCAATGTTTCACATGGCATCATTTGGATTTCTTTTTTAAACTTTCAGCAATATCCTGATTATTATGCAATAATTAAAGAGCCCATAGATTTGAAGACTATTGCTCAGCGGATACAGGTGCAGTATAAATTTGGCTGTATTCCCTTTGAACACAAAGTCCAGAAGGTGAAAAAGTTTTGAAAAGAAATATTTGGAGTAATGGAATTTAAAGCAACACTTTTGTTTATAGGTTATAGCTTTCTTAGATTAATTATTAAATTAATCAAACAAAATTAGCTTAGAGATTGCTTCCTACCATTGTTTTCTTGTTTTCTGAAAGAATAATGTAGTGACATTTCTTCTTAAATTGATTATTTTTGTTCTTTTTATTTATATGGTAAAAATACTTTTATATATTGTACTTTTGTTTCTAATTATATATTACTTTATCATAATGTTTGTATATATGTAAATGACAGAAAAACTCTGAAGTCCACACAGCAAAGTTTTAAATTATATATATCGAATATGAAAACAAATTTTCAATTTTTAATCTGCTTTTACTTGTAGAATGGAAGCTATAAAAGCATTCATGCAATGACCAAGGATATAGATCTGTTAGTTAAAAATGCCAAAACTTACAATGAACCAGGATCTCAAGTATTCAAGGTTGGTTAAAAAGTAGAATTCAATTTCTTTTATCACAATACTCATATATAATATTGACATTCAGTAATTACAAGAATAGAAAACAATTCTGAAGATTGGATTTGTACAAGCTCACTCTTAGTTATAGAGTGTTCTCTGTGATTTGATAGAAGTGAAGGGAGAAAGACTTTTTCAAAGCTCTTCTGGTTTAGACTTCCAAGGTTGAAGAGTCACATTTGCTTTTTGGTTTTTCCATAGTGGTTTGTTACTTCTTTATCCACTTCAAATAGCATTTATATTCCAGTTCCTTTTTGTTTAAAAATGTCAAGGTACTCAATTATATCAATTCTGAACTTTATATCTATGGAGATTCTGAGTCAACCAGGTTGTCCCAAAAAGTGCTTTTTTCAAAAGGCAACTGGACGTTTTTCTTTGGGGTTTTTTTTCCTTGAAGTTGTTTCATTTATCATCCAAGAAGCTTCTTCAGTTCAGAAATGTTGTCAAGGAAAAAAACCCAAAGAAAATCAAATTGCCTTTTGAAAAAAAACATTTTGGGATCTAGACTTAGTAGTTGGCCACTTTGATGTTGCACCTCAAAAGTTTCCTAGATAATAACTCCAAACCAATTCTGGGATGTGTGTAATCCTCCTCACTATTTTATTGTCAAATAATAGATTGGGTTTTGTAGAAAACAAGTTAAATGCAGAAAACAAGATAAATCTTTGATTCCATTTACATTGTATGAACTAAATAAAATTAAATGATAATAGACCTTATTTTTAAATATACATAAGTATGATT
Organism: Vipera ursinii; assembly: GCF_947247035.1. Classification (NCBI taxonomy): domain Eukaryota; kingdom Metazoa; phylum Chordata; class Lepidosauria; order Squamata; family Viperidae; genus Vipera; species Vipera ursinii. The sequence goes on from NC_139513.1 coordinate 65,948,098, forward strand.
CTGGCTTTCACATAACATTTTTTACCAATGAATCATACCAAAGTTAATAGGATCCATGCCACTTGCAGCATTTCATGCTAATGATAAGGGCAATATTTAGGAATGTTTTGGCCATATGCCACAAATTTAATCAAAACTCAGTTTTAGCCCAAATTTATTTATGTTATTCTGATTTCTAATCTAGAGACTACTTTTCAAGCCAGCATACTTTGTCTACAATCAGCCAACCTGGAAGTATATAGTAGGCTCAGTATGCTATATATCTAAGATGTATGGACACAGTACAATCAAGATAACTTAATGTATTTATCCTTGCAGACCATTCTTTTTTAAACTTCATTCAAAGATTCCTTTTTTATTTCCTTTAACAGGATGCAAATGCAATAAAGAAAATATTTAATATGAAAAAGGCAGAAATTGAGCATTCAGAACTAACTAAATCAAGTCTGCGAGTCAGGTATTGTAAGCAGAATAGAAATATAGAAAGGTATTGATATTTTCTTTTTTAGTTAACATTTTAACTTTTAAGTGTTAAATATTAAAATTATCTGTAGCACTGAATTGTGGAGAAATAGTTGAGATTCTTAAAAATGTATATTAAAGAATATTAGGTGTCATAATATTATGATCTGATGCAAGATCTGATTTAAGATATTAAGCAGACATGACACCACATGCTCCTTAATTTTATGAATTTAATCTACAGTTCAGGATAGTGAGGATCTCTGTTACTATTTCTTAGTTTTAATTTTTTTAAAGAAATTAGGAATCATGGAATATTAAAACCTCCTATTAAGACTGTGCATAGCATTCATACTAAGTGTATTGCAATATTTAGGACCAGTACATTGCAGAAGCCTGACAAACAGTATGGCTGTTTTAACAATTTGTTTCTGCTCTCATGTGTTGCAATGCATCTCTTTCAAATGCTTTACACATTCTTAATCTGTCTGTTCTCTTTTCATATGCCTTCAACTTTCTTAGTAAATTTATGTCTAAAATTTCCCCTACCATATTCTATATCTATATGCTGACTGGGTAATTCTGGGAATTGAAGTTCACACATCTTAAAGTTTACTGAGGTTGAGAAACACTGGCTTATATTATGTAGTCCAAGTTCAACTTATTATGTTATATTATGAATGAGATCAGCAAAAAAATAAGGATGCAAAGTTTTAGGCCTCAAATCCTGAAAATTTAGAATTAGAGTACATAATTCAGCCTTTTCTACAAGAGTTCACTTTATTCTTTTTATTTTGGGGGTGTTTTATTGTTTTGTATGTTATGTAACAGCTGGAATTTAGTATTCTTCCTAATTGTTGAACAGATTTGAATCCATGAAAAATTGTTTGCTACCTTTTATCTTTATGTTTAATTATGAACTGTGACAAATCTGGCTTTTGTTACTTCTGTGCTGCATATTTTGCTTTAAAATTGATCTCAATCCGGGGTTTTTTAATCTTTTGTCTTTAATAACTTAGTCCAAAACACCCAGTGTCAATTAAGAGTGCTTTTACTTAATATATATTTGCAATTGGATATACATTTTCTGTGGAGTTAGTACTTAAAACTGAGACTACTGTTTTTCCATGCATACTTGACTCTGAAATCAATTGGATTTACTTCCAATATGTGGAATAACTTAACTTTACAAATTAGCCCTATTACTACCCTTAGTAACATTAATTTGTATTAATTTTATGGGCATTGTTTAATTATGTTTTAATAATCTTAATTTTTGTATCTAGTTTTTTATGTATTGCCCTGTTCACCGCCCTGAGTCCCTAGGGAGAAGGGCGGTATATAAATTAAATTAATAAAATAAATAAATAAATAAATAAATAATAAACATTCAACCACATATTTATCTGTTCATTGCAATGGTAGAGTCTTTTGTAGCTTTCAAAACTTATGTAAAAGAGCTGAATCTTAATTGTGTATGGCTTTTTGGTGGATTTCTTCCTTTCACTGTCTGGCTTATTTATTCTCCATAAAGGACTGGAAATCTGACTGCTTCCAAGCTGACAAGTCCTTCCTCACAGAGTAAAGGCAGTGTTGTTGATGAAAGAAATTCTGCTAATAAATATTACCGGTGAGTTCTTAGTATCTAGATATAGTTCAGTCAGTTAATCTTTTCAACAAGCTGGTTTATCCCTCAAATTTTAATTGTTAGCTTTATATGTATATAGAAAAAAGTAAGCATTTATTTTAAAAACCTAGAAGAATGGCCTCATTTGGTAACTTTGATGCCAGTTTTTTTAATATTTATGGTTTTAATAGACATGTATTATGTTGCTTTATTATTAAAGTTATAATTGCTAGTTAGGAGCTGTCCAGAGTTTGATATAAGATGGGTGGCTATAATATAAATGTGTTAAATAATAGATGGATGCATGGTTCATATATTTTAGGCCTCACTTTCCTTTAAATCTTCTGAATGAGCTTGCTATCAAGCCATCCACAAGGGAAGGTGCATCTGTACCAGTTTCTAAGTATCTTTCAGATATATTTGTTTTTATTTTTATTTTAATTCCATTTATATCCCGCCCTTCTCCGAAGACTCAGGGCGGCTTTACAAGCTTAGCAGTAGCCTTCATTCTATGTATATGCCTGCTTATTAGGGCTTTCACACACACCCCAAGCGGCATTATTACAAAGTCAGCTTATTGCCCCCAACAATGGAGCAACTGTCAAAATTCTGTTCGGGGCTCATGTAGCTTCAGAACTCCCAAATGCTCCCATTGTTGTTTGTTTGATTACTTTTTCATTTTGCTGTTAGATGACTGGATTTTTATTTTTTTTATTTATTTATTTATTTTATTTTATTTTATTTTAATTGCATTTATATCCCGCCCTTCTCCGAAGACTCAGGGCGGCTTACAATCAATGTGCTTAGCAATAGCCTTCATTCTATGTATATGCCTGCTTATTAGGGCTTTCGCCCCCCCCCCAAGCGGCATTATTACAAAGTCAGCTTATTGCCCCCAACAATCTGGGTCCTCATTTTACCTATCTCAGAAGGATGGAAGGCTGAGTCAACCTTGAGCCTGGTGGGATGCGAACCTGCAATAATTGCAGGCAGCTGGTGTTACTTGAGGCATTAGCCCACTGCTCCACCAAGGATTATTGTTGAAAAGTCAATAATACTCTCTTCAGATTGCTATGAGAAATTGTCTTTTCTTTAGTTATTATTACTCTCTATGCTGTGGAACTTTCCTGACAGCTGGAAGGGATCAGGAACATGTGCAATAATCATCTATCGACTGTGTCATAGAAAAGGTCACATCAGATTTAAACACGAAATGTTTTCCCGCAGGGGATTGATATAGATGTGTTTCTGAATGCGAATGAGCCAAGCTTGATTTTGGCTCAGTCAGTGCAAAAAGCCAGTATTGGAGAAATTAGGGGGACTGTAGTGCATCAGTCAGATTGTCTTGCTAGCCAGCTCACTGAACCCAAAAGATAAGAGGATGATGGATTTGAAATTAGAGTTGCTATGTTCTGTCAATTAGTAGATTAACTAATGAACATTGTTTAATGTATTATAGACACCCTTAATTTAATAAATCGTAGGTGGCAGATAGGATCTTGGGGATTTTTTTTTTCACTATTTCATATTAGGAAGGATTAATGCCTCTCTTAGGATGACATTTGTGACCTAAAATATCATACAAAATAAGCAGTTCTTAAAAATAGTGTACCTTCTATGATTTAATAAACATCTAGATTTTTAATATTTTTAATTCCATTCCATTTATATCCCGCCCTTCTCCGAAGACTCAGGGCAGCTTACAAGCTTAGCAGTAGCCTTCATTCTATGTATATGCCTGCTTATTAGGGCTTTCACACACACCCCCAAGCGGCATTATTACAAAGTCAGCTTAATTGCCCCCAACAATCTGGGTCCTCATTTTACCTACCTCGGAAGGATGGAAGGCTGAGTCAACCTTGAGCCTGGTGGGATGCGAACCTGCACTAATTGCAGGCAGCTGGTGTTACTTAAGGAGGCATTAGCCCACTGCTCCACCAAGGCTTGAGAAAGGTACCAGAGTAGACTTGAAAAAAACATGTTAGCCTTTACTCAAAGTTACATCCAAAGTTTCACACAGACCTATTTAGCAGTTCCCATGTCTTCCCCAATACCATTTAAAAAAACAATCAGTACAAAACTGATAACATTTTACAGTATATTTCAGTTGGATTTATTGAGCCAAGTAGAAGCTTAGAAAGCATGCAAAAGACAATGTAGTTAACTCCATTAGATCCCACAGCATAAACCCTAAGAGGCCAAACTACACTATACCCTACCTATCTTTGGAATTGCCTTTATAAACAGTAGCAGATTCTCTGAAATATAGTACCCGTGAATTTCAGGGTTTTTTGCCTTACTTATAGAAAACCTACCGCGTTATGTCCAATAGCTCATATAGGCAACCCATGACTCAAAAACTTTCTCTGAGCTCAGATTACCTTATTTTTCACAGCCAGCCAGCTGTTAGCATCCATCAATGTGTGTTCCAGCAATTAACAGATGCACAGAAAAAACATATTTAGTAAGAATCACTGGGAAAGGAGGAATACCTATACTTAACTTTGCCCTGCTCCTCAGTGATAGCCATCAAAACAGCATAACCAATGAGTTGCAAAAGGGCCAATCTGTCTCCCAAAACCAAAAAAGCTCTTTTCTTACCAATTGTATTAAAAGTCACTCAAAGCTGATCCCTCTCTAAAAAATAAAGAGGGAAATAGAGAGCCTGAGGTGCTGCGCAGAAATACGATTTAAAAAGTGGTGACAACTGTTCTCCTAGCACATATGCATCTTTCAAATGTCCACAGCAATTAGTTGCATTAAAAATGTTTCAGTTCCTAACGAATGCTTTGTTTAATATCTAGATGGTCATTCTGGGAGGCCCTTGTTTTGTTTTGTTTTTCTCATTTTGAGAAAAATGAGCCTGGATTCTTCTTCTTCTTCTTCTTCTTCTTCTTCTTCTTCTTCTTCTTCTTCTTCTTCTTCTTCTTCTTCTTCATCATCATCATCATCATCATCATCATCATCATTATTATTATTATTATTATTATTATTATTATTATTATTATTATTATTAACTGCTTTAGGAAAGCCAGTTTGGTTAAAGACTTTAAGGCACTATGATAAAAACCAGAAGATTGGGAGTTCTAGTCCTGTCTTAAGGTACACAATCAGCTGGGTGACCTTGGGCCAGTCACTCTCTCTCAGCCTTAGGAAGAAGACAATGGCAAACCACTTCCAAAAAAAAAACCCTTGTCAAGAAAACCACATGGACAAACAATTTTATACTATCTATCTTCTTTAAAAAGTATGTCTTTTTGTCCCACCTTTATTATTTTTACAAATAACTCAAGGCCACAAACATATCCAATACACCTTCCTCCTATTTTCCCCACAGCAACAATCTGTGAGCAGCTCTTTAACCTACCCTATGATCCCTTCCCCACCACTTCTTCATAAGAAAACTAGATGTACGGTAACTGGCTAGAAAGTCAGGGTGCTTGACCCTGAGTCCAAGGGATTAGAGCCAGTGGGATGGTGCTCAGCTTTATTTTGGAACCTGGTTCCACAAGACTCCATGGTAATCACATTATCCAATCCAAAACTGTCAACCCCAATTCATGTCCTTCCAAGTCCTCTTCAGGACTCCTTCCGAAGTATCTCAGTCCTAAGTAAAAGCACTCTAGGGAACTAAAGCATTACTTACATTACATCAATCATGAATAACGTCATAGATTTTGCTGTGTGCCCACATTATTATCTTAAAAATGGTTCTTCATAGATGTAGTTCTTTATTGCTGAAAGCTTGATTCAGTTTAAATAAGTAGGAACGCAATATATCTGCCATTTACTTCTTAGTTCTAAACAGCACCAATTATTTTGTTTGTTGCACTTTCCATGATAATCAAAGTTATCTGAAGATACAGTATTTATAAAAGAACTCATAAAATATAAATGTTAATTGTTTAAAGTATTGCTTAACAATAAAGCATAAGATATTTGAAAACATCAGGGTTATGATTTTGGTTAGAGTTAACAAACTCAAGTTCCATAGTGTAAGAAACAATACAGCCTTGCCAAATAGATACTAACATGACTCTCCTACAATGTAACCAGGTATATTAATTCAGGAAAGAATAATGTCCAGGCTCTCCTTTCCTTTTCCTCACTGTTCAAGACGTAGGGAATGTTCATCTAAATCTAATGCATTACTTTCTCAGTAGAATTCCCTTTCAGTGCCCCTTTTTACTAACTCAGCAGAAAGTGCACATTTTCTCAAAGACAAAAGAAAAATACTCATGTCTAACACATCCATCATGAAGCAATCTGTCAACTTTTTTTTCTTTTTTCGTACCTCTCTAGGAAGAAAATAATTGACCTACATTATAGCTGTGTTGAAATATTGAGCTTGCTTTGGACTAAGTAGCATATAATATTAAACATTCCTTTTTCTTTAAGGTAGTATAGCAATAGCGCTTAAGAATACTGTCCCAATGGCTATTGTATTATTTTCTCATCTGGCTTTCAAATCCAGCAGAAAAGGAACCTTACGTAAAATTAAGAAGTCTTCATTTTTGAAAAGTTTGGCCCAAAACCAAGAAAGACATGTGATTCTTCTAAGCTAAATTCTCTATTGTTTCACATGCATAGATATAATCTTGTCAGACTGAGTACTCTGCTATCTGCATCTACAATATACTCTGTAAACTATTAGGGAGGGGCTGTCTTCACCCTGTTTCTCTCACACATAATACCTTGACTGAGTTGCTTCTTACTCCTCTGAAATGCACCCACTCCCTCCTGGGAATCCACCATTTTGTAGTATGTTAAACTTGCAAGAGGCTTCTTCTGGAGAGCCAAAAGAACCTTGCATTAGCCCCTGTAAAGCCCAGCATAAAGTTTATAATCAAAAATAAACTTTCATAGCAAGAGCTATACTGTGCCAATATAGCTACTATTTTAAGTGTAGATGCATATACACCAATCATAGGGGATTTTTCATTTATTACCTATCTTTCCTTTAAAAATTCACAGTAACAAAAGAGCTGTCCAAGGCGATCGTTTATCAGCAATAACCATGACGCTGCAGTATGGATCTGAAAGCGATGAAGATGCTGTTTTAGCTGGTAGGAATTGAAGAAGCATTGTTCATATCTGCTAAGAAATAGTATTCCATTTGTTTTTCTTTGTCTAAAAATATGAGATATAAACTTAAGTATTGTCATTTTATGAATCGAAATTATTAAATACGCTCTCACTTTGGATCTCGTTAGTCAGTTTGGAACATATGAAGAGGGAAAGGAACAAAATACAGTAACAGCATATATTTCTGTTCGTCATTCCTAGCTGCTGCCCGTTATGAAGAAGGAGAATCTGAAGCTGAAAGCATTGCTTCATTTATGGATACATCCAATCCTCTCTATCAGCTTTATGATACAGTTAGAAACTGCCGAAACAACCAGGGTCAACTTATATCGGAACCCTTTTTTCATTTGCCCTCAAAGAAAAAATATCCTGATTATTATCAACAAATCAAAATGCCTATTTCATTGCAGCAGATCAGGTAAACTGCTATTCTGCATTTTTACATATGTTAAATTTGTTGTTTTAACAACTGAAAGGAAAGAAGAGTTCTTTTATATACTAAGATACTATGCCATTACCATAAATACCAAAATAATTTTATTTATTTTTTGTTTCTTTTATTTTTAAACCATCGAACAATGAAGTCCATAGGTCATGCCTAAAATGCCCCAAATTTAACAGCTAGTTAAAATTTAAAAACAGATGAAAATCTAATATGAAATTAGGATTTAGTTAACATTTGGACAAAAAATATTATTTGTAGAAAATAATGTAATAAGCTTTAAAATTATCCAATATAATTAAATAAAATAATTCATTACCTCGTTCATTATTATCTTTATTCCTGTTGTAATTATAAGGAAAAATAATGTTATTTATTAACTAGAAGAACCAATCAGATTTTTATTTTGTAGGCATTTGCAAATGAAGTATTGCATCCACACATTTAACAACTGAAGCACCTCATCTTTCTTGACTTCTCTTAGTTTGTATTAAAGTGTGTTCCAAACCCAGTAATACCAAATAAAGAATATTGCTTCTAATTTATTTTCTCTTGCGCTGACAAAAATCATTTTGCAAAATGTATATCTCTTAACCCTCAATTAGAAATTAAATGTGAGATTGGGTGAAAAACATTCAGCACTTTAAAATACCAAATATCATTTACAGGAATGATAAAAGATTGTCTTTTCTACAGAACGAAACTGAAGAATCACGAATACGAAACCCTCGATCATTTAGAATGCGATTTAAACTTGATGTTTGAAAATGCAAAGCGTTATAATGTTCCAAACTCAGCCATTTATAAGAGAGTTTTGAAAATGCAACAGGTTATGCAGGTAAAACTTCACATTATGATTCTGGGGCTTATATTCAAAGAAGTTAGTATTTGGTTCATTCATTATCTAAAATGGTAGAAACTATTGTCTTTAAAAATCTTTTTTGTTCTATTTAGTAATGGAAATATTCCCAATTTTTAACTAAGCATGATCTTACGCACTTTCTCAAGGAAAAGACTTTTTTGGTGGTCCTATGCTAATTAATTGTAACTGCTAACAAATCATTGTGTGATGGTATTTTTAAGCATAAAGTTTTCACTTTATTTATTGTTCTAGAATGGTTTATTTATGTATATCCAGTATTTAATATTTTCCCATGATGCAAATGAACTAGACATGCTTTACTTGAAACTTTTTCCACAATGCTTGAAAACTGATGTTTTATCTTTGCAGAAAGAATGTGGCTATTTAATATTCACACATTTTAACATATTCAGTGATGTGAATTGGATCTGTGATTGGTTCTATTTCAGGCAAAGAAGAAAGACCTAGCTAGAAGAGATGAAATTGAGGATGGTGATAGTATGATATCTTCTGCCACATCAGATGCTGGGAGTTCAAAAAGGAAAAGGTATTTGCTATTATATATGTCTATGTTTGGCACAATAGTAGTTTGCTTTAACACTCAATTATTCTCACCAAATATCTCATCAGTAATGTCTTTAAGGCAAAAAAATGCATAATCTAATTATCTGCTATATCCTGTTGAAGTTTTGCACAATATTTTTAAACATAATATATAACTCTGAGAAGTATAATTTAGAGAACTGTTGCAAACTGAAAGAGACCTTCATTTAAAAAAAACACCATCATGACACAAACAAGTCACTTTTCTTAGAAACACTAAAATAATTATGTCCGTTGAAAATCTGCCACAATTGCTTCAGAAGCTAAATCTGCATGATTGTATGTGCACAACCCCTTTGCTATACAAGTATTGTCTGTGCACAAACACATACACACAGAGATCAACAAAAACAGCTTTCAAAGCAACCATGAACATTTTACAAAGAATTGTACTTTAAGTCAATGTATGTGGCTGCTAATCTCACAAATGAACCAGTCAGTCCTAGAGGAAATCAACCCTGACTGCTCTTTAGAAGGCTAGATCCTGAAGCTAAAACTCAAATACTTTGGCCACCTAATGAGAAGGAAGGACTCGCTGGAGAAGAGCCTAATGCAGGGAAAGATTGAGGGCAAGAGAAGAAGGGGACGACAGAGAATGAGGTGGCTGGATGGAGTCACTGAAGCAGTAGGCGTGAGCTTAAATGGACTCCAGAAGATGGTAGAGGACAGGAAGGCCTGGAGGAACGTTGTTCATAGGGTCGCGATGGGTCGGACACTACTTCGCAGCTAACAACAACAAATAACATTTGTCAAGAATAAAAAAACAGCAATAGTCACTGAGGATAAACCTAAACAAAACAATTTCAGCTGGCTATCTCACTCCAAGAGCCCCAGGCCTTACACATGCAGGCCCTCAATGCTTTACAAAAGGCCAGCAGGGTCAGAAGTTAGGAAGTTTGGCAAGTGGTGCAACTGGTCCCATAAGAGGAGGTAGTCCTGCAAATAACCTCCTCCTATGCCATGATGGGCCTTCTAGGGCACAACAAGTACCTTGAATGCCACTGGGAAGTACATTGGAATCCATTGTAGCTTGTGGAGCAGAGCTGTAAAATGGGAATACCAAGGTGTGCCTATAATTGCCCATGCTGTTGCATTCTGGGCCAGTTGCAGTTTCCAGATCATGGGCAACTCTGTAGAATGCATTACAATGAATCCATTTCGGAGATGAATAATGCATGAGTGATTGTGGGCAGCATCTCCCATTTCAGGAATGGGTTCAATTGGCAGATAAAACGAAGTCCTCCTAGCCATGGCTGCCACCTGCTCTCAGGATAGAAGCCATGAATCCAGGAGGATCCCTAAAATTGCCTGGGTTCTATTTCTGGATTGTTGTGAACAGTTTATTAATTGTTGTTTTGATGAAATCCTATTCAGTCTTAGATTTAAAATATTAGATCTTCACTGCCAATATGCTTCAAGCTTCTTAAAAGTCTAAGTAATGATTTTAGGTAATTAGTAAGTAAGATAATTTTTCCTAGAAGGAAAGAAATGCAATGTTAAGATTGCTATTCTGGGTTAATATATCAGAACAATAAGCTTTGTTTAAATTAAACCAAGATGCTCATGCTTCTCTAAAAATTGACTATGTAAATCTAATCAACTATGTCAAGAAAGTCATACATGTACAATTTTAGTAGAGGTTATTAAGCTTTTAAGTCTGGTCCTTTCTTTTTTCCATTAGAACCTTTTCACTTTATTTATTCATTCATATAGACTCTAGGTAATGTATAATATAATAAATAGATTTTCACAGAAGAAAATAGCAAATGATTTAGGTTGCATATACCAAGATTAAAGTAGCCTTTTCCTCTCTCTTTAATCTAAACAGTAAGAAGAATATAAAGAAACAGCGAATGAAAATCTTATACAATGTTGTTCTTGAAGCACGAGAACCTGGGACAGGCCGAAGGCTATGTGAGCTGTTTATGGTGAAACCTTCCAAAAAAGACTATCCAGATTATTACAAAATTATTTTGGAGCCAATGGATTTAAAAATAATAGAGTATAATATCCGTAGTGATAAATATGCTGGAGAGGAAGCTATGATAGAAGATATGAGGTTAATGTTTCGAAATGCGAGACATTATAATGAAGAAGGCTCACAGGTATACCTGAAGGAAAGATATTTTAAAAGTTATCCATATTTCCCTTAACTTACTCTGTAATTTACAATAAATAAAACTTGGTTTTGGAGCTTTATTATATGAATTTCACAGTATTTTTTTACACTTGTTTAGGCTCCTCGTATAGGTTTTGTTCGAAGCTGCCTACACATTTTTTAAGCATCTTAACCATCGGGTTGTTGAATAGGGTACAAATGGTTGCAGTTACTGGGATTGTTTAGTCCTTTAGAAATAATTCTATTGCATCAGATTAGTGTTTGCAATCAGATTATTGCTTGATAGTAATCTGTAAATCAGTTTATCATGCTGATACTGGAGATAATAGATTTCAGTGGTACCTCAGTACTCTTCATTAATTGGTTCTGGGCAGCGTGATGAGTACCAAAAATGATGAGTACGAAACAGATTTTTCCCATAAGGAATAATTTTTATTTTTATTTATTTTAATTCCATTTATATCCCGCCCTTCTCCAAAGACTCAGGGCGGCTTACAAACTTAGCAGTAGCCTTCATTCTATGTATATGCCTGCTTATTAGGGCTTTCACACACACCCCAAGCGGCATTATTACAAAGTCAGCTTAATTGCCCCCAACAATCTGGGTCCTCATTTTACCTACCTCGGAAGGATGGAAGGCTGAGTCAACCTTGAGCCTGGTGGGATGCGAACCTGCACTAATTGCAGGCAGCTGGTGTTACTTAAGGAGGCATTAGCCCACTGCTCCACCAAGGCTCTTGTAGTGAATTACAAGTTCTAGCTTGTGCGTTGAGAAACAAACCAACAATTGAGTACCAGGAGAAATTTTTGTGTCAAAATGTGTTGAGTACCAAATTCAATGACTTTCAAAGGAGTTGAATGCCATGGTACCACTGCACCAACCAAGCTAGTTACTACTAGCAATTTTACCTGCATGAACTTTTAAATGCTATCCCTCTTTAAAAGGCAGATTAATAGATTCAATGGATTATTTAGCTTTTCTTCTAATCGGTCCTGAATCATTCAGCCTTACAGTACTAGCTTTGGGCATTCTAACAAAAGGATTAAAAACAAGTTCCTATCTACTTTTTTACATTATATGTAACTTTGTTAGGATATGAAATAAACAGTACTGTGAACATGGAACATTAGAATCTGATAAATGAGATTTTGAAGTAAGGCTCTTAATCTCACTTAAGAAAAGGCCTTCCACGTTATATTTATTCTAGAAAGATACTCTTACATTTACATTTAGGGGGTTAGAGTAGGCCTACCTGCTGCCAATTTCCTAGTACAATTTAAGGAATACTTTAACCATTAAATACGTTATAAATATTAATCAGCCTCTTGGCCATTACCATTCATGCCATTACATGAATATGTATACCTGTAGTAGCTAAAACACCAGGCTCACATGGTTGAAAAGCATATTTACACATAAATTTATTGCCTTATACATTTTGATTATGAATTAATTTTACTTTTGTTGATAATAGGTTTACAATGATGCTCATATTTTGGAGAAAATTCTTAAAGAAAAGAGAAAAGAATTGGGACCTCTGCTTGAAGATGATGAGGTTGCTTCCCCTAAGTTAAAGTTGAGTAAGTAATGATGGTGAATTCAGTTTTGAATATGTAATGTTTGTACTTTGGATAGAAAGCTTGTTGAATAATTGAAATAGGTTATTTGAAGTACAAACTCCTAACTTTTGCTTACTTTTTCAATATAATCGAGAAAAATTCATAAACAAAAAATAAATGTAATAACCTCTATTAGCAATACACTTAGACTTATATAGTGAGGGGGAAGAGTATTTGATCCCCTGCTGATTTTGTATGTTTGCTCACTGACAAAGAAACGGATCAGTCCATAATTTTAATGGCAGGTTTATTTTAACAGTGGGAGGCAAAATAACAACAACAAAAATCCAGAAAAATGCATTTCAAAAAACTTATAAATTGATTTGCATTTTAATGAGTAAAATCACTATTTGACCCCTTCGCAAAACATGACTTAGTACTTGGTGGCAAAACCCTTGCTGACAGTCACAGAGGTCAGACGTTTCTTGTAGTTGGCCACCAGGTTTGCACACATCTCAGGAGGGATTTTGTCCCACTCCTCTTTGCAGATCCTCTCCAAGTCATTAAGGTTTTGTGGCTGACGTTTGGCAACTCAAACCTTCAGCTCTCTCCACAGATTTTCTATGGGATTAAGGTCTGGAGACTGGCTAGGCCACTCCAGGACCTTAATGTGCTTCTTCTTGAGCCACTCCTTGGTTGCCTTGGCCGTGTGTTTTGGGTCATCATCATGCTGGAATACCCATCCACGACCCATTTTCAATGCCCTGACATTTCTACCTCCATGTTTGATGGTGGGGATGGTGTTCTTGGGATCACAGGCAGCCTTCCTGCTCCTCCTAACATGGGAGTTGAGTTGATGCCAACTTTGGCCTCACCTGACCACCCAGTTCTTCTCTGAATCATTCAGATGTTCATTGGCAAACTTCAGATGGGCCTGTACATGTGCTTTCTTGAGCAGGGGGACCTTGCGGGCGCTGCAGGATTTCAGTCCTTCACGGCGTAGTGTGTTAGCAATTGTTTTCTTGGTGGCTGTGGTCCCAGCTGCCTTGAGATCATTGACAAGATGTTCCCGTCTAGTTCTGGGCTGATTCCTCATCATTGAAACTCCATGAGGTGAGATCATGCATGGAGCCCAAGACTGAGGGAAATTGACACTTATTTTGTGTTTCTTCCATTTGCGAATAATCGCACCAACCATTATCACCTTCTCACCAAGCTGCTTGGCGATAGTCTTGTAGACCATTCCAGCCTTGTGTAGGTCTACAATCTTGTCCCTGACATCCTTGGACAGCTCTTTGGTCTTGGCCATGGTGGAGAGTTTGGAATCTGGTTGATTGATTGTTTCTGTGGACAGGTGTCTTTTATACAGGTAACAAGTGGGGATTAAGAGCACTCTCCCTTTAAGAGAGCGCTCCTAATTTCTACTCATTACCTGTATAAAGGACACCTGGGAGCCAGAAATCTTGCTGATTGATAGGGGATCAAATACTTATTTTACACTTTATAATACAAATCAATCTATAACTTTTTTGAAATGCATTTTTCTGGATATATTTTTTTTGTACTCTCACTGTTCAAATAAACCTACCATTAAAATTATAGACTGATCATTTCTTTGTCAGTGGACAAACATACAAAATCAGCAGGGGATCAAATACTTTTTCCCCCTCACTGTATGCCATATCACAGTGCTTTACAGCGGTTTACAGAATCAGCACATTGCCCCCAACAATCTGGATCCTCATTTCATCGACCTTGGAAGGATGGAAGGCTGAGTCAATCCTGAGCTGGTCAGAATTTATCTCCTGGTAGTGAGCAGTGAATTAGCCTGCAGTACTGCATTCTAACCATTGTGCCGCCATAGCTCTTGAGTAAATGAGTATTATTACTCATTTATTTTTGTTTATGAATCTTTCTCAGTTATATTGACTCTTTTGCTTGCTAATCTTGTATTAAACTAACTAACTAACTATATGTATTAAATTCATATGCTAGATTTCTGGGACATAGGACATTCTAACAGTTAATATTAGATTAAGGCAATCCAGTCTTCTAAGATTTCAGAGAAACGTTGTCTTCCAGAGACTGCTCCCATTCTCATCCTTGAAAAGTTGCAAAATGCCCTAAAATGAGGCAAGAATAAGGTACTTTTGAGATTTTAGGGAAACAAATTATTATAAGTGATATTTATAAAGAAGTAATTATTATTACAACAACAACTGTGTTTTTTTTTAACTTTGTAAAATCATACTTGTCTTTAATAGCATTTACGGTAAACCTTTAATACTGAATATGGCTTTAGTAAGTAATACAAATTGTTGATGATTCAGAGATAAATATTAGTACTGAATTTTATACTTAGTGGTCAGTGCCATGACCTAGAAGTTTCTAATGTTTATCAAACACGACTCATACATAGGTTTCATCCTTATTTTTTTTTGTGCAGTCACAAAATCATATGTAATAGAGAATCTCCAGATGTGGATATAAATATCTGTTAAATTCCTATGATCATGGAGTCTACAAGTATGTCTTTTACTTGTGACAAAAGTAATGTGACTCTTATAGTAGTTTTTCTCTCACTACTTTAAATGTACCATGTCATGTGTTCCACTGTGAAGGAACATTCAGAGTATGTTGAAAAGTATAAAAAGTCTTATCAATTAGATCTGCCTGACCAAAAATCCTATTAATATATGAGCAACCGAAGTTGCAAATGGTAAAATTCAGTTTTATCTCCCTAGGTAGAAAAACTGGCATCTCTCCTAAAAAATCAAAATATATGACTCCAATGCAACAGAAGCTTAATGAAGTATACGAAGCTGTGAAGAACTATACAGATAAACGAGGTAGAAGACTCAGTGCTATTTTTCTACGACTTCCATCGCGGTCAGAGCTTCCTGATTATTATCTGACAATTAAAAAGCCAGTTGATATGGAGAAAATCAGAAGTCACATGATGGCCAACAAATATCAGGATATTGATTCTATGTTTGAAGATTTTGTAATGATGTTTAATAATGCCTGCACTTACAATGAACCAGAATCCTTGATTTACAAAGATGCACTTGTGCTACATAAAGTTTTGCTTGAGACTAGAAGAGATATAGAAGGAGATGAAGATTCTCATGTCCCAAATGTAACTCTGCTGATCCAAGAACTTATACATAACCTTTTTGTCTCTGTCATGAGTCACCAGGATGATGAGGGGAGATGCTATAGTGACTCTTTAGCTGAAATTCCTGCTGTTGACCCCAGTTTCCCAAACAAGCCTCCTTTGACTTTTGATATCATACGGAAAAATGTAGAGAATAACCGCTATAGAAGGTTGGATTTGTTCCAAGAACATATGTTTGAAGTGCTGGAACGTGCAAGGAGATTGAACCGGTAAGTAGAACCTTTACTTTTGCTCCAACTAAGACTAAAACAAAGAAAAGCCCTTTTTATAATAAAGCATTTACAAGATGTGAGATATGATTGGTTTATAAATGTGAAGAAAACTTAATTTTTAAAGGCCTTTGAAGGTTTTACATGATGTCTATTTTGTGTGCAAGCCTTGATGAAAAAAAAGACTGTCATTCTAATGGGAATTTTCTTGTAACATTTAGCTTACTGCATTATCAATTAAAATAATACCTATATTTAGTTCTAGATGTTCCTTAGTAGTAATATACTCTAAATATTTTTAAAAGCTATTACAGTTTTTTATTTCATTTCATTTTGACATTTGTCATTACATCTAAAGCAGGACCAGAAAAACAGTATATGATGCAATTAATATTTATGATGTGTTCATGCTCAAATTACTATGTTTTATATGTTAGCATATACATACTATTCTTTTCCTTAAAGGACGGATTCAGAGATTTATGAGGATGCTGTAGAACTTCAGCAGTTCTTTATCAAAATCCGTGATGAACTCTGCAAAAATGGTGAAATCTTGTTATCACCAGCCCTTAGCTATACTACTAAACATCTACATAATGATGTAGAAAAAGAGAAGAAGGAAAAGCTTCCCAAAGAAATGGAAGAGGACAAACTTAAAAGAGAAGAGGAGAAGAGAGGTAACTTTATGGTGTATATTGTGATACCTCTATTGATGTATAATCATTTATAAGAGGAGATTGGGTAAAGATTGATTTCTATTATTGGTATAGTTGACGCAATGGTATAATTTTAAATATAGGGAAGTCTCTTAAACAATCCTCTTTTCATAATTTAGCTCTCATTTACCTTCAGATGTTGATACTCATCAAGAATTTCAATGAAAATAATTTTAAGTGTAAGGCAAACAGTATTATGAAATATAGATTATTCTGCAGAAATTCTCAAATTCTCTTCTGTAAAAGAATTATTTGAAAGAATGTGATATTTAGTCAGGAAGTCAACATCAACATTTGTGTTCTTTTAGTGGTATTTCACAGTAATATATTTAAGATTGGTTGTTTGACAGCCACTTTTTTTCAGCATCACTAACTCAAGCTTCTTCAAACTAGCTGTACAGAAGATAAGAATGATTTTGTGTCAAATTGTTTGTATAACTTCAGACAGCTTTGCCATATTAATGATTCAGATAGTGCAGCGGCTCCCAACCTTTTCTATACCCCGCACTCCTAAAACACTTCTGATATATTCACACGCCCCTTACAAAATTTCAAAATAACAGCAACAAATTATACCTATACACTATAATTTTGAAAGTTTTTGCACCCCCTGGAATATCACCTCGCACCCCCGGTTGGGAACCCCTGAGATAGTGTATCAGTAAGACCACAGCCTGATTTAAGGCTAGATTTTGGAGTTCACGTTTTCTTACTGTGTTGGATTTATGTAAGATAAGATATGCAAAGATAGTGAGTAGACAACAACGGGAAATAATTGAGCTAAATTTATTCTGGTAAATGTAGAAGTTAAGATATAAAGCTAGAAAACAGGAGACCATGAGTTCTCAGTCCCTTAGACACAAAGCCCGCAGGGTGACATGGGGGCAGTCATTTTCTCTCAGTCCTAGGAAAGAAGCATTGGCAAACATTTCTAAAAAAAACTTTGCCAAGAAAACTTCAGGGACTTGTCTAGACAGTCTTCGAGAATTGCACATAATTGAACAGAAGGAAAATAAATAGAATATGTTTAGCAGTACATTAATATTTATGACTGCATTAGCTGGCATTCTGCTAATGTTATTTAGAAATGACCAAATAATATATTGTGGCATAAGTGTTTGCAGAAGTGTGCAACTTCCCCTGTTTGCATTGCCAGTAAAACAGCACTATAAATAAAGATTCCATATATACATTCTGAGGTAATTTACTGTATTCTCATTAGAGGAACAGACAGGCTTAACATGAAAATAATATGTCCGTGTTGATATTTTAACAGTAATTATAAGCTATAACATAACTATATAGTTTCTATATAATAATAATAATAACAACAACAACTGCTTCCATCCTGCGACAATATCTGTAATACCATCAAACATCCACATCTACTTATCCTAGGTCCTTGGTAAGGACTCGATAGGTAGACAAAAATGCCAAATCCAGTCTGAACATCTGGCTGACTGTGCGATGATAAATAATAATAATAATAATAACAACAACAATAATAATAAAGTTGGAAGGGACCTTGGAGGTCATCTAGTCCAACCCCCTGCTCAGGCAGGTAACCCTATACCATTACAGACAAATCGCTGTCCAGTCTCTTCTTAAAAACTTCCAGTGTTGGAGCATTCACAGCTTCTGGAGGCAGGTTGTTCCACTGATGAATTGTTCTAACTATCAGGAAGTTTCTCCTTAGTTCTAGGTTGCTTCTCTCCTTGACTAGTTTCCATCCGTTGCTTCTTGTCCTGCCTTCGGGCGCTTTGGAGAATAGCTTGACTCCCTCTTCTTTGTGGCAGCCCCTGAGATATTGAAACACTGCTATCACGTCACCCCTCGTCCTTCTCTTCATTAAACTAGACATACCCAATTCCAGCAACCGTTCCTTATATGTTTTAGCCTCCAGTCCCCTAATCATCTTTGTTGCTCTTCTCTGTACTCCTTCTAGAGTCTCAACATCATTTTTACATCGTGGTGACCAAAACTGGATGCAGTATTCTAGGTGTGGCCTTACCAAGGCATTGTAAAGTGGTATTAAAACTTCATGTGATCTTGATTCTATCCCTCTGTTAATGCAGCCTAGCACTGTGTTGGCTTTTTTGGCAGTTGCAGCACACTGCTGGCTCATATTTAAGTGATTGTCCACTAGGACTCCAAGAACCCTTTCATAGTTACGACTGTTGAGCAAGGTACCCCCTATACTATACCTGTGCATTTGGTTTTTCTTGCCTAAATGTAGAACCTTACTTTTTTCACCATTGAATTTCATTTTGTTAGATAGTGCCCAGTGTTCAAGTCTGTCAAGATCCTTCTGTATCTTAAGCCTATCTTCTGGAGTATTGGCTATTCCTGCCAGCTTGGTGTCATCTGCAAATTTGATGATTTCCCCTTCTATCCCCTCCTCCAAATCATTGATGCTGTCTAAACCCACATTTTTCTATCTTATTAAGTAGTAGGTTGTGGTCTACTTTATCAAATGCTTTACTGAAGTCTAAGTAAATTATATCTACAGCATTCCTCTGGTCCACTAATTTTGTCACCTGGTGAAAGAATGCAATAAGATTTGTCTGGCATGATCTGTTTTTGACAAAACCACGTTGGCTTTTGGTAATGACTTTGTTTTCCTCTAGGTGTTCGCTGATTCATTGCTTGATTATCTTTTCCAGAATCTTTCCAGGTATTGAGTTCAGGCTGATAGGTCTGTAGTTTCCTGAATCTATTTTTTCCCTTTTTTGAAGATGGGAACTACCTCAGCTCTTTTCCAGTCCTTTGGTAGTTCCCCAGTGCTCCAGGATCTTTGAAAGAAATAGTTCAGTGGTTCTGAGATCATATCTGCCAGTTCCTTCAGAACCTTGGGGTGTAATCCATCTGGTCCTAGTGATTTAAACTCATCTAGGGTGGACAGGTGCTCACTTACCATTTTCTTGCCTATCTTAACTGGTGTTTCTGATCTGTTATTTAATGGTACTGTTTTTGATAGGTTGGTCTGTTTTTTCCCTTGGCGTAAATGTGGATGCAAAAAACATGTTGAGTAGTTCTGCTTTCTCCCTGTTGCTTGTCACCTTCTTGCCATTTTCTCCCACTAATGAACCAATCATTACCTTAACTTTTTTCTTGTTTTTTACGTGTTGAAAGAAGCTTTTTTTGTTATTTTTGACTTTTGTCACAAGCCTTAGTTCATGTGATGACCGAGGGCACAGCACAGAGGCAGTGCAGTCAGCTGCCAATTCAAACAACCCTTTGATTGCTCCAATTTTCCCCCCAATGCTCCCACATTTCTGGCAAACCTCCAAACAAAAGAAGACACACACACCTTCAGCCGACTCTGGCTTTAAGTAGTTTCACATACAGTCTGATTAGGAGAGGGATCTACTCAAGGCCACAGAAATAAGGAATGACACATACATCATAAGCCTAATGAGTCTGTGTGAATACAAGCTTGCCCGAGCAGTTTCAGAAGAGAAGCCAAAATACAGTCCAAGGTCTTTAAACATCCAAGCAACATTGTCAGTCAGTCCATTAGTCAGAATTTCCAGGTTTCCTACATCGTTCCCTCCTTCTCTCCACTCTCCGTGCTCTAGGATCAGGTGGGGGTGGCTCTTGCTCATCACCTGAACTCTCTCTCCTGTTCATCCTGTTCCAATCCTGAACGGCCCTTGCCTGCCTCGGCTTGCTCTTCCCCACATTCCTCTGAAGCCACAGATACCTCTCTCAGCCTCCATAGGGTCCCGTTCCAGCTCATTTTCCTCTGCAGATTCAGGCTTCCGACAGAGGCATGACAGTTCATTTTGAGCCTTAGCTTTCCTCACTTCATTTTTGCAGGCTCGGGCTATTTGCTGATATTCTGCTTTAGTTATGTACCTCCCTTTCCATTTTTTATACTTGTCCTTTTTGTCTTTCAATTTATCAGAGAGTTCTTTATGCAGCCATGCTGGTTTCTTTTGAGAGCTGTTATTTTTCTTCTTCATTGGTATTGTGTTAGGCTGGGCTTTTATAATCTCACTTTTCAAAATTTCCCAAGCTTCTTGAGTTGTTTTCCCCTTGAGGATTCTCATCAATGGAATCCTTCCCAAGCTGTCTCTTAAGTTTATTGAAATTAGCTCTCTTAAAGTCCAAGACTCTAGTTTGACTGTGTTCTATTGCTTGTGCTTCCAGAATGTTGAATTCCAATATTGCATGATCAGTCCCTCCCAAGGTTCCTGTGGCTTCAACACCTTCTATAATTTCATCTCTGTTAGTGAGAATTAAGTCCAATAGGGCTGATCTCCTAGTTCCCTTCTCTACTTTTTGGGAGACAAAGTTGTCTGCTAGGTTTGTCAGGAATCTGTTTGATTTTTCCACTTACCGTAGTCCCAGTTGATGTCAGGGTAATTAAAGTCCCCCATTACTATTGTGATGTGCTTCCTACATACCTTAGTTAACTGACTAGCAAAAAGTTCATCCATTTCCTCTGGTTGGTTGGGTGGCCTATAGTAGATTTTTAAATTAGTTTATATAACCTTTATTGTCATGTTTCCCCATGGGCGCAATGACACAAATTAAAAATTAATTTAGTTGCTTGCTGTCAAGGTGTACACAAAGAATACATCTATGGCAATGTCATTTCCCCCCCCTTTTATATTGACCCAAATGCATTCAAGACAGTGAATAGAAAATAGATACCTTCCACAATAAATTTATACCTTATAACTAATATACGTAGCTTCTACATTATTGTTATACCTTTAATTTCCAAATGTTTTGGAAATTCACATTCTCTGAATCACTCATCTGATTTCTCATGTATAATTCATTTGTGAAGAAATAGATCAAAACTGTAGTTGCTTGGATTTACTCAACATCAAAACCAATAACCATGTTATGATTAAATGTGACGTGTAATCTGCCTTTCACTTTACAGAAATTTGAATATTGCTTGAGATGGCTAGTGTAAGTGGTAAGTGTTGGATATAGGTCCAGCACTTAAATCCTACTTAAACATAAATTGGTTTTGAATCAGTTATTAACCTTTAGTTCAATCTACTTCAAAAAGCTCTTTGGATTAAAATGAGAGGAGACCTCCCATGTATATTATATTGAGTTTGTTTGTGAGGATAAAGTAGGATATAAATACACTAAACAAATAAAAAGAAATTTTTGATAACATTGGTCAAGAAAAAGGCTATACAACATCCCCAAAGGCAGCAGCACACAAAATATTACAAAGTAAAGTAAATGCTCCTGTGAGCATTTAAATTGAGTAGAAATAATTTCCCATGCTTTCTTGTATGTTGAATAAGAAGCTGAAAAGAGTGAAGATTCTTCTGGAGGATCAGGACTGTCTAATTTACACAGAACATACAGCCAAGATTGCAGCTTTAAGAACAGCATGTACCATGTTGGAGACTATGTATATGTTGAACCTGCAGAAGCTAATTTGCAACCTCATATAGTCTGCATAGAACGATTGTGGGAAGATTCAAATGGTAAGAAGTGTTACTTTATGTAAAACTGTTTTAAGATTAAAAAAAACCAGGGAAGTACTGAATATATACTTTGATTTCAGAAAGATAACTAAAATATAATCATAAACAACCAAGGACAGCAAATCCCATCAGTAATTTTATAATTGGGAATATTTGGCACTATTCAAATAAGATTTCCCTGTATGATTGTTAAGACACTGTCATGAAGTTAACATAGTACATTGATGGTTTTTGAAATAAGTCAGAACAAGAAACCATTGTCTGGGCATCAGCTGATTCTTCGCTTTTTATTTCTTTGGAGTGATTCAGAAAGACAACTCCACTTGATTTCATTTGATATTCATTTGATACCTTTTGGTATGATGATGAGATTGTTATTCTCAACATTGTGTATGATTGGTACAAGTTCCTGTTACTATTCTCTTTAGCATTACTGATAAACAGTAACCTCCTTTTCAACTTTAGTTCCTTCACAGGGAACTTACCATTCATTCATTCATTCTTAAAATTAAATGTAGTTAAGTGTTATTATTTTTAAGTGGGTACAGGCCTCAAAAGTTGGCTAGTTTTTTTCAAATTCATCCAGGTATTTTGAATATATTGATACTGAAGATAACAGACCTAAAATGCTATAGTTCATTGGCTAGAAATCTTCTAAGCAAAGCTTCAGACAGCAACCAGAACATGATAATTGTCTGTTATAAAGTGACCTTAAAATTATTCTCATAGTTTTGTATGATAACTTTATTGTCTGTGGATGCTAAACTCTGTCTTGTTTTTAGGGGAAAAATGGTTATATGGCTGCTGGTTTTACAGACCAAATGAAACATTCCATCTTGCCACCAGAAAATTTTTGGAGAAGGAAGTGTTTAAAAGTGATTATTACAACAAAGTTACAGTGAGCAAAATTCTAGGCAAATGTGTGGTTATGTTTGTTAAGGTGAGAAGAATCTAATTGAACTCTTGGGATTAATACTGATTTTTTGCTTGCATCTTACACTTGGGAATAGAACAAAAAGGGAAACTGGCCCTGTCATTGTTGCTTACAACTCCTTCTAGCATGACAGTGTTGGGGCTATTTAGCAGTATCTGGAGAGTCTTTGTGTCTCCCTGATTTGTGGTTTACAATAGAAAATAAACCGTAAATGGTGTCTAATTTATAGAAGTTAAGACACAAGTTATTACAAACAATAGTTTATTTGAAGGAAGAGAGAGAGGATAATCCCAGTGATGGGATTTTTGACAAGAGGTTCAAAAATTCCCCTCTTATTGTAATGGATTTTTTATAAGAGAAAAAAGAAAAAAAGGCCACCTTTGGGTTTTGAGTTTCTAGAAATTAGCCTTATCCCTCTATATCAGAGGTCCCCAAACTTTTGGGCACCAGGGACCGGTTACTTGGAGAGAGGTTTTTCCATGGACCAGAGGGAGCGTGATTTTGTGTGCTGTCTTCATCCTGTGGATGGGGCTTTCCTTGTTTGTGCGGACTGGTTGCTAGCATGCCATGGACTGGTACTGGTCCATGGACCGGGGGTTGGGGACCCCTGCTCTATATAGCTAAAACATTCAGGTTTGCAGTGGCTTCTAATACTGTAGTACTAGATCAAGCATACTTCAAGGAAAGAACAGGGCTCAGGGGATAGGACAGGATAGAATCAGGATGGGAAATCCTTTCTTATTGTTGGAACTCAACACTGCTGTCACCTTGAGAGGCCTGAATTGCAAAAAGCAGCAGTTTAATTACTCTATTTGATAGTGTTCAGTAAAGTGCTGGCTATTTTCTACTGATTGCATGTCTGTGTATTGCCCTAACGTTCATTTCTTTCCATCTTACAGGAATATTTTAAGCTATGTCCAGAAAACTTCAGAGATGAAGATGTCTATGTTTGTGAATCACGTTATTCTGCAAAGACCAAGTCTTTTAAGAAAATTAAATTGTGGACTATGCCAATTAGTTCTGTACGATTTGTCCCTCGAGAAATACCCTTACCTGTGATTCGTGTTGCATCAGTGTTTGCTAATATAGACAAAATTGATGAAGAAAAACATACCGATGCATCGGAGGATACCAAAATTGGAGACGGTATTCTTAGTCTTGAAAAGGTATTTATTTTATGGGAAAGAGTTATTAAAATGGAAATGTGAGTGCCTTGAATTTACTTGGACACAGGAAATTCTGACTTGATGATAGATTTCCCATACACTTTGATAATTTCATTATTTTTAGAGGCAAAAGCAACTGTATGTGTAGAGATAAATAAAAATAATTTATACAGTATATATTAGACCTCTATATGGACATTGGTGATCCTACAGAAACATTGCCCTTGGATGTTGCTGAAGATTTCCAATATGCTTATTCTCTAATATCAGTTGCATTACTTTTTCTATTTCATAAATGTTTCTGTATTTCAGGATAAGGAAGATGTTCCAGTAGACATGTCAAACGGAGAACCTGGCTGTCACTACTATGAACAGCTTTGCTACAATGATATGTGGTTAAAAGTCGGAGATTGTGTCTTCATAAAATCGCATGGTTTAGTCCGACCAAGGGTTGGCAGGTACAACTTTTTTAAAAAGTGGTATAGCAATAGCACTTAGATTAATATACTGCTTCACAGTGCTTCACAGTTCTCTCTAAGCGGTTTACAGTCAGCATATGGCCCCCAACAATCTGGGTCCTCATTTTACCGACCCTTGGAAGGATGGAAGGCTGTGTAACAATGGCTTGTATTGGGGGTTGATCAGCTAAAAACTGCAGTGGGAAGAGTAGGCAGTGATGCAGTCACATGATGGTCCACTTTACAACTGCATTGCTTAGCAACAGAAGTTCTGGTCTCAATTGTGGACATAACTTGAGTATCTGCAGTTGCAGAAGGTACAACAGCAAAAAGGAATATAACTGTCATATAATACATTAATATCATCCTGAAGAAAAATTATCTGTGCGGTTTGGTAAGAGTCCGCAGTGATTTCATAGCATAATCAATACATTAATTGAAAGGAAATGTTAAAATTGAATTTGAAATACTTTGAAGCAGTGATTTTTCTATATTTTCAGAATAGAAAAAATGTGGGTTAGAGATGGAGCTGCCTATTTCTTTGGTCCAATTTTTATTCACCCAGAAGAAACAGAACATGAGCCAACGAAAATGTTTTATAAGAAGGAAGTATTTTTAAGTAACTTGGAAGAGACTTGCCCGATGACATGCATTCTGGGTAATTAAACAATAAAATAAATTTTATTACTATGTTTCAAATTGTACAGTTGAAAAAAGTTGTCACTTCCTTAAATTAATAAAATTGCAAAATAAAGTTCTATAATAATGAAATTTCTTTAAAGAAATAAGTTCTAGTTTTTAGTTTGCTAACAAAAAAGAAGAAATTGACTCTGAAAGTCATCTGGCTCTTTTCTAGAGAAGTACGGTAACTCTTGGGAATATTGGACAGCAGATACAGTTTTGTGTTTGCATTAAGAATGCTCATTTGGTATCTGTTGAATCGATGACAGCATAAGCACATGTTATATTAGGAACCAGTAGTTGTATGCAGCACATTTGACATTGGTTGCTGTATGGCTTATGAGTGCAATTAATCACCCTAATTCCCACACACTTTTTGATATTTCAAAATTTTCAAACATATTACAAACGTTATGCTATGATGAATAAAATACAGCTATTTATTATCCTTTCTTTTAGGAAAGTGTACTGTGCTGTCTTTCAAAGACTTTCTTTCCTGTAGACCAACTGAAATTCATGAAAATGATGTTCTTCTCTGTGAAAGTCGCTATAATGAAAGTGACAAACAGATGAAAAAATTTAAAGGATTAAAAAGATTTTCTTTGTCTGCTAAGGTAGTAGATGATGAAATTTATTATTTCAGGTAAAGTATGCTTTAATTTTTTAATAAAAATAATATAACTTAATTTGATCATACAACAGAGATGAATACCTCTTTTCCAGTAAAATTATAGAAATACTGTGGCTGACAACGATGAAGGTAATTTAGAGGTCCAGCAGGGCAATAACTTTTTCTTTCTTTCCCATAATTCCCACAATAAGGCATTGATGAGAGCAATTAGTGCAGTTTCTGTTCCATCCCCAGGACTGAATTCTGATTGTTATAAGTCCCAGTAATCTCCTACCTCCAGAATTCTCTGTAATTGCTCCTCCTCCACTTTCTCAATAAGCAAAAGGGGAAGTTGACCATAGCAGAATAGGTTTCCATTTGTCTTGGATCCAAGAGAGGCAGCTTAAAACAGAGTAGACCAATATCACTTTCAAAACAATTAGAACTGTTCCTTTCCTCAAGTGAATTGATTATTGGCTGGAACCAGGTTTGTGTCCCCTCTCAGGTCTCTTATCCAACTAAGAATTACAGAGGTCTACTTCACCTGCAGTGAAATTAAGACCACAAAGGACCTGTCTCTTTCCCTGAGTTAAATAGGCTCAAAAGTCTCCTATGCTTTTTCCAGCTCAAAGATGGACAGGTCCCTGTAATTTTCTTGGCTTTCTTGGTTTTTCAGAAGTCTTTGTCATTGCCTCCTTTCTAGGGCCGAGAGAAAGTGACTAACCCAAGGATACCAAGCCCAGGGTGTTACTAGAACTCACAGTCTTCTGGTTTCTAGCCTGGTTTCTTAACCACGACACCCAACTGGCATACGCTGCTACTCTTATTACCACAGAATAGGTGGTGTTTTACTGGTACCTTCATCTAATCAGACTCACTTCTCATTCTCTGCCCTATTTTTTACAACTCTTTTTCTCTGTATACACATTATAATATTGTCTAATGTGTATGTAGAGAAAAGGATAATTGTAAACAATAAATCAAACAGAACAAGAAACAAAATTAAAGCAAGGAGACAAAAGGCAGAATGATTTCCATGGAAACTTGTTTTGAAAAATTTTGGAAGTAGGTGAAGAAAATTTAATTATAGGCCTCAAGGATAACAGATGAAATTTATTTGTTACTTAATTTTATTTTGTTTAAACACTTTATGTAATTGCCATCTCAAAAATGGCTCTTGAATTGTACAATTAAAACAGATTTCACGAGTCCAACAATCAAAACATCCTGGATTGGGTCCTGACCAAATGCCTGGAAAGGAAAACTGGGCCTTCAGAGTTTTACAAAAGGCAGCAGGGTTTGGTTAATCCAGATTTCAGGGGGAATGATATACCTTAGAGCAGGAATAGTGCCAGAGTGGCATGGTGACTTAGGTGAAGACACTCATCTCTCATTCAGAAGGTTGAGAGTTCAATCCTAGGAACACCAGATGCTTCTCAGGGCGCAAAGAGAAAATATGTGCTGCAAACTTCACGTAAGCGTCAGGAAGGGCATCCAGCTAGTAAACACTCAGCTCCATTTGCTCTGACTCTAGCCCAGATTAAGAGATTACAAGATTACAAACAGCAAGTATGGTGACAGAGATGGGACATCTGATTCCCATAAAGTAACATTAAGAGGCGGGACCTGAAGTATCACAACTTTTTGGATGTAGAAGTTAGAAAGCAATTAATTGTTAAGAATGTCTGGGAAGGTGTTTGACAGTATTGTGATCGAAAGTATAAAAAAGGTGATAATGAGCAACATGTGGGATATGTGCTTTATACATAGAAAATACCCAAATGATTTGCAGCAAAAGTTAAAGTGTGTGGTGCAATAACTCATACAGATTTGAAAATTAATATAAGGCCCTGACACTTGACAGAAAGAAATAATAAAGGCTTATAAGTTTTACATAAATGGTGAATAATTAGAGCAAGATGAATTTCTGTCTCTTGGTACAATGTTTATTAAAGATGTGGAAATGGATGGATAAATATTAATATAGGGAAATAACGGTAGAAAAATGAGTGGTATGTAATCTGATGCAATAAATGAATGGTAGTTGAAAAAAAATTAAAATGGTTGTGTGAAACAGCATGCTTCTGCCCACTGGTTTATTTAGAAATTGGGTTTATCGGGAGAAACATAAAAGTAAGTTCAGTGCAGGAGATGGGGTTAAGTATGACTGTGGACTGAATTAAAAGCTGAGCGACCACAAAGAGCAAACACAGTCTGTGTATTAGCATATGGGTGTGGTTGAAGCAAAGATGGTTTTCAAGGACAGAAAGATGTGGAGAGGGATAGTGGAAGATACTGACGTCAACTGGACTTACGGTAGCTATGTTTCCCTGACCTGGCACCTAGCATTTGTTTGATTTACTATCTGTTGCTTCTTTCTGTGTTCTAATGAAGATAAAGACTGGGTTTAGTAAACATATACTTTTTCTTTTCTTTTCTAGGAAACCTATTATTCCACAGAAGGAGCCATCTCCACTTTTAGAGAAAAAAATTCAGCAGCTAGAAGCAAAGTTTGCTGAGTTAGAAGGTGGAGAAGAGGATATTGAAGAGATCGGGGAGGAGGAAGGTGAAGTCACAGAAGCACCAACAATACCTCAACTGCAGACTCCACTCTCCAATGAATTGGATATAATGCCATATACTCCACCACAGGCAATATGACTTACTAAATCATATTCGCAAAATGAAGATATTTTTGTGAACTGTGTAACAACGTAACTGTGTGTGAATGATGCAATACGCTCATGTATTAAATAAATTTATATGGCTACCCACGTCATATTCATGACTTTGGATGGCTAAGAGTTAAAAAATAAAAACATAATAAAAAGAAAACTTAAGTTTAAAACAACAGAGAAAACACAACAAACCTGGGAATACTCAGTTAACACAACCAAGGCCAAGAATAGTATCAGGGTTCCAGGTTAGATGGCAAAGCCAGGTTTTTAATGTGTTGTGAAAAGCTAACACGGTTGGGACAAATCTGATTTCTAGGAGAATGATGTTCCAGAGAACAGGTACCATAGCAGAAAAACTTCTCTTTCTGAGCTCTGTCAGGTGGTACTTATAGACGGGCCCTGAACAAACCTCTCCTGGCAGATCTCATAGGATAAGTAGACATCACTGGGGAGAAACCTTAGCATCAGCCATTATTTAATCCATACAGTCATATAGGTTGGGGGGGGAATGTAACATTGTACTGTGAAACATGAAAATGAACATTCTTGATTGCTGTAAAAAGTGAAATTATTTTTTGTTTTTGTCCTACCTTTAATATTTTTTATAAATAACTCAAGGCAGCAAATATATCTAATACTCCTTCTTCCTGTTTTCCTCACAACAACCCTGTGAGATGGTTTGGGCTGAAAGAGAATGACAGGCCCAATGTCACCAGCCAGCTTTCATATTTAAAGCAGTACTAGATCTCACTGTCTTCCGATTCTTAGCTGGTGCCTTAAACATTTGTTAACTCTAAAATGTGCCATATAACTCTTGAATAATAAGCAATACAGGTAGTCCTCAACTTAAAACCATTTAGTGACCATTCAATAAATAACGGGACTGAAAAAAAAGTGACTTATGACCATTTTTCACACTTGCAACTGCTGCAGCAACCCCCAAATTCAGACGCTTAGCAATTGGCATGTATTTATGACGGTCGCAGTGTCCTGGGGTCACGTGATCACCTTTTGCAACCTTCTGACAAGCAAAGACAATGGGAAAGCCAGATTCACTTAGCAACCATGTTAACTAACTTAACATCTGCAGTGATTCACTTAAGACTGTAGCAAGAAAGCTCATTAAATGGGGCAAAATTCACAAAATTTTGGACTCAATTGTGGTTGTAAGTCAGGGACTATCTGTAGCAGATACATTCCAGTTTGTGAAGATTCTACTGATCTTAGGAACTAGAGCCAATGATTTTACTGTAACATCCAGGTAGAGTACCTGGCATCTGTGTGTTTCCCATTTTAATTTTTTTTGTGACTAAGAATTTACAGAAAGTTTCAAATTCATGATAAAGTGTAATATATCCTTATAACTATCCTACAGCTTATAGCTCACATAGAGTTGTGATGGAAGTTGAGTGATCTCTACATAAATAAACTCAAAGCACTTCTATAATGGTCAAAATAGCTGATCTGTGGCAAATAAATACATCTGTATTAAATAAATACATATGAATTTTCTATACATTTATTGCATTCTCTCTCTTTTTTTTAACTGTATAGTCCACTCCGAAGTCAATCAAAGGCAACGTAAAAAAAGAAGGCTCTAAAAGGAAGATCAATATGAGCGGATACATCTTGTTTAGCAGTGAGATGAGAGCTGTTATTAAAGCTCAGCACCCAGATTATTCCTTTGGAGAACTCAGCAGACTGGTTGGAACAGAGTGGAGAAATTTGGAAGCCTCCAAGAAAGCAGAGTATGAAGGTAAATCTAAATCAGAAAAAAGATGCAATGTCTAAACAGGCAAGTCCAATTTAAGTCTTGAAAATGTTAAATAGGTAAAGGATTACATCCTGGGCTGCCCATAATAAATTAGATACATTAGTGATGGTGAAACTTAAAAGAGAGGTTTGGAAATGAAAACAAGCAGAAGTAATACAACCAGAGACCTGAATCAGAGAATACCAAGTGACTTTTTAAAGCAAGAGGTTTTAAAAAGAAATAAGATTAAAAACTGAAAAGGAGAACCAGGAAAAGATTACAGCAGGCATAGGATAGAGAAAGAAATCTGAAATCTGTATGCTAATGTAAAACAATTGGTCCAGGTATTCTGCTACTGGTCTTAAAGCACATTGAAAGAACGAGTTAGAAAAGTATACTTAAATATTGTTACTGAATAAGAGAACAAGCAAATAAGGCACAGCATAATGTGAAAAAGCATGTTTGTTCAAATCTGAAAGACAAAATAGAACAGGAAAGGGCACATTGTGTCTTTTTCATGTACGTGTTGTTCCTAAACTTTCAACTGCAAATCTGAGGTGGATGTATGATATAATAAAACATACAGTAAGATTACTTATCAACTAAAATGAGTCTCTGTAGAAAAATAAAACATCCTTTCATTACTTATATAAAACAAAGAATTGCAACTTAATGAAATTTTGCATTTTACTTAAGTTATTGAATCCAGATGTGCTCTTAATCCTTTGTCATAGTGATTTAGTTGTTTAAACAACTTAATTTTTTAAAATTTGACAATAAATCTTTATAATTTAAAAACCATATTTTCCTAATCCTAATCCTAAAATAATTAAAGTTATTGTACTGTTGGAAAATAAATTTATAAACATTACAGAATGAAAAAATTAATTATTTCAGAACAAACTGAATTTTTAGATTAAACTTTGTATTGGATCTTTAATTCTGCCATTTAGTTTTTAACTTATCAATTTAGTATATCATTTATTTGCAAAAAAAAATAGTTCTACTCAATTATCATTTCAAGTCATTTTTCTTCCGTAGAACTAAGAACATATATTTGTTGCACAATTCCAAATAAAAATTAGGGGTTCCTATTGATTTCTGTCTTTCGAAACATATATGATCTGTGATTTGGGACCATTCTTTTCATAATGTGTTATTATATTGTTGTTGATATTGTTATTATATAATACCTATGGGAGTTAACTATTTGTTTCCACTAATCCTGTGTTTTATTTTGATTAGAATCCATGGGTTGAATTCTGGTTTAGTTGTATTTAGAATAGACCTATTAAAATCAAGTAATAGTGAACTACTGATTTCACTCTTCTGACTCTAAATGTGTAAAGTTTGATTCCAAAACTTTCTTCTGTGACTAAATTTTATTAGTCATTTTGCGTGTGGGTGGAGCAAATAATAGCTAAAACAAAGTCAAGTAATTTGTACTGTTCCTGCAAATGGACAAAGAAGATAATCCAGTCTGAAACTACCTGTGTTTCCCCAAAAATAAGACCCTGTCTTATTTAATTTTTTTGCCTCCAAAAGAGGCACCAGGTCTTATTTTTAGAGGGTGTCTTTTCCACTCACCCCGTGGTGGCAGCACCGACAGCCCCACTCAGCTGGCCCACTTCTTCTGCAGCCGAAGGAGGAGCTTCATTCTACAGCTGGGGATGGAGCTCCAGTCTGCATTTGGCAATCAGAGGCCTTCTGGAAAGGCCTCTGTGGCCGGGAACCTAGCTACAGATTGAATACAATGGAGTTCGGCCTGCATTCCCCAGTTAGAGGCCTTTCTTGAAGGCCTCTGACTGTGAAATGCAGGCCTGAGCTCGACAGCTGCAGAATGAACCTGCTCCTTCGGCTGCAGAAGAAGTGGGCCGGCAAGGCAAGTGTCGATCCATGAGAGGCCTGGCTGCAATGGTAAGCTCCAACCCCCTACCCCACCCCCGCCCTAACTTGATTTTTAGGCATGCACATCGCCCCAAAACTAGACCTTTGGGGGGGTAAGACTTATATTATGGCCCATCCCCAAAAATCAAGCCAGGGCTTATTTTGGGGGTAGGTCTTATTTTCGGGAAACCGCAGTACATTAAAAATGAGAAGGAAACATGATTACAATTTTCCTTCTTAAATGTCATTTACAGAATATAAAATGCCACAGAATTTATATGTCAATAAATACTTTTTAATAAATAATGGAAAATAATTCTAATTGGATTTGTGTTTTGAGTAGAGACATATACAGCAATAATTGACTTGAATCTTAATTTTGAGGCTTTGAAAATGGGGCGCTGTGTTCTAGATTTATTTATAGACTACCCACTTTGATTTAGAAGCTAGTTTTGACACAGAAAATTTCATGTCTACATTTAATCAACTATGGGTTTACAGGGATGAAAAGTACACTATTTTCACTTGGACAGAATTGGATGTATTTTAAGAAAAAGTAATATGTCAAGTGAGTAGGGCACTTTATTTTACATGGAAGTTACTGGTATATTTTCCTTTGCAGAATTGCATTACGTTTCCTTACAGAGTTTGTTCTTTCGGGCTTTTTTTGTGCAAAACAGCGTCAGGATATATTACTTACTAGATAGCATTGGTAAACCATTTATAATTAAAAGTTAGTGCTATCAATTGCAAGCTACATATTTTTTCCCCCTGGCATTTTCCTTATGTGATGAATATTGATTTTTACACATGAGAGTTTCCTCTAAATTATAAGTAAATATAACTAAAGAAGAATAGATTAACAAATGAAAGAAAGAGTCCTATCATGCCTTTAACATTTCATTTCATCTCAATCGTTTCAAGCCCTGGTTTGAACAAACTGGGATTGGATGTGTTGAATTTGGCAATGAAACTAGAAAGTTTAACTCCTGCTTCTACTAATCATATTTAATTGCTTTGTCATTACTATATTTTCCCTCTCTTTTCTGCTTATATCTAGCACAAATATTTAAGTCAAAATCATTTGTGAAATGTCTGCTATTTTTCATAGTCCAAGTTCACGTTAATAGAATTTGTATGAAAAAATTTAAACTCATGAAAGTATCTTTAGAATTGTTTCAGTTTGATGTTTTCTTTAAACAATCATTTATAAAAAATAGTTAATTCATGTTTTTCTTAGTTAAATCAAAAGAGAACACATTACTTTTTTCCTGATTCACTAATGAATGGTACCTTTGATATGAATCATACATCGTAGATACTAAAGAAATTCTTATGTATCCTTACTGTTTATTCCTCCCACCCACCCCAATAGATGATGTATGTGTAGCATTCCTTGTGTTGTTTGGTTTCATGTTCCTTAAATATATATTTGAATGGGTTATCGCTTATATTCCTATCCTCTTTTTTAATACAAAACCCACCCTTTTCTTATTTGACTAATATACAGAAGCGTTTCAAAAACTGAAATGATACAATAGGAGATGAGTCTTCAATCAGATAATGTATAAATGCTTGCCCCATTCTTGATTTTTAACAATATTTTCATCATTTATCTTGGAAATAAGAGAGAAATCCTTTGTTCAATTTTCCTCTAAAAGGTTAGGGTGAGTAGTGGCAACATTAAACCCATAACGGAGCCTTGGTGGAGCAGTGGGCTAATGCCTCCTTAAGTTACACCAGCTGCCTGCAATTAGTGCAGGTTCGCATCCCACCAGGCTCAAGGTTGACTCAGCCTTCAATCCTCACCGAGGTAGGTAAAATGAGGACCCAGATTGTTGGGGGCAATAAGCTGACTTTGTAATAATGCCTCGGGGGGGGGGGCGATAGAATGAAGGCTATTGCTAAGCACATTGGTTTGTGCTTAAATTGTAAGCTGCCCTGAGTCTTCGGAGAAGGGCGGGATATAAATGGGATTAAAATAAAAATAAATAAATAAATAAATAAAATATCTGTAGTGCAGACAATTTGGAATGGCATTAAAAAATACTACTTTAGAGAAGTAAACACTGCCACCTAAAAAGATGTTATATTCTTTAGTAAAATTTACCCTAATTGTAAACAGCTAAAAATGTGTTTAAATTACCAAATGCATCCAATGTGTTATAATAAAAACTTAAAAGAACATTACTGAAGGACCACAATAATAGGAAAGCATTAAAAACTTGTTAACATAGAGAAAATAGGAGAAAGCTCACACTTGCTATTCCTTTGACAACATATATTAACAATTTGGGGAAATCTTATTTTAATAGATTAAATGGAAGAGGATGTCCGCTATATACAGTACAAATATGCACTAAATATAAAACTACATAATTGCAACAATTTATGTAATAATAGTTTATTAAATGACACAGATTGTATCTTTTGCATCAGTTGTCATTTGAGTGATAATTGCATACATTATATTACCTCATTTGCATCTGCATAATTTGAGTCATGGTGGTGTTTTGATTGCAAAATCTGTTGTATCAAAATCTGCTGAATTGATGTTTCATTGTATTACTAATTTGGTAAAGAGCAAATAAAGTGTTTTAATAAACAAGTCTTCTTTATCAACTTCAGCCTTAGTAATAGTAGTAACAGGTTAATTCTGTGAAGATTGAAGTGGATTTGTAGACAAAGGATAGCTGACTTACAGGTAGTCCTTGAATTATGTCTTTAGTGGAATCTGCCCATCATGGTAGTAACTCATGACAGTCGTAATGTGGACTGGTCGTGTGACTGACCTGATTTTTAGACTGACCTTTTTTGCAGTTAAGGAAATCTGTGGTTGTTAAGTGAATGCTACAGTTGATAAGAGAACTAGTAGTTCACTATGGACGCAGTTTTATTGAAAATCAGAAATAAGTGCTGGTTTTCAGCAAATCCATTGTACACTGTGGTCACATGACTGCAGGACTGACGTCCAGGTGCATATATTATTTAGCATTAAACAGCTGCCATTCTGTTCATAAGAGAATGGTGTTGCAGTTTTTAAAAAGATGATAAAGAATAAACAACATGGCTTAGATTACGAAATCACAAAGCTTGCAAACCAATACTTTTTTCTCCTTCCTGTCGCCTATAGCACATCCCTATCTATTTTATTGCACAATTCCACAATCAGGTAGGACTCAGCAGAACCTCAGATTCAAAGGCAAAAAAGTGCATTGGAACCTTAAACCAAATCTCCTTTTTCCCCAGGAACATGCTGCAGAAGGCAGCCAAATGAGGCTGTGAAAACATACAGCTGCTTTAAGGAGTTGCAGACAGATGCTATGTGAGAGCCCACATGTTCCAGAGCACATTTTCCCCTTAAAATCTGTAGCTGTGCATAGTCGGTTGCTTCCACATAGAAGATGATCTTGGGAAGCGTAGAAGGGAGGCAGACACAGAAAATAGCCTCCCCGTCTTTCCTTCTCCCCACGGTTGTCCCGACCTGAGCCCGTATTTCTTGAAATCTTTGTGAATTTCAAAAAAGAATTCATATATCCTTTTTTTTTGTTTGCAGCTGAATAAGTTCAAAATTACATACTGTATTACTAAAATTGTGTGGGCTCTTTTTTCCTACCTAAGGCTAAATGATCAGAGAATTATTTTTTTAAAAAAAAATCTGGGTGATAAAACAGAACTGAAAATCTAAAATACTTTTGCAGAGCGGGCAGCTAAGGTTGCTGAGCAGCAGGAGAGAGAACGAGCAGCACAGCAACAGCAGCAGAATTCTTCCCCCCGGGCAGGCACTCCTGTCGGGGCTCTTATGGGGGTGGTGCCTCCACCAACACCAATGGGGATGCTCAATCCGCAGTTGACACCTGTTGCAGGTAAAAACAAACAGGGGCTCTGGCCATTTTTCCTTCATCCACTTTACCAAACTCTTAACCAGTCTAATAAAACTTTCTTCTTAAAATTTACCTTCAAAGCTTCCTGATTTTGAGCACAAAGCTTGCTCCCACTGGTAGAGATATTATATTTAATCATTAGCATGCACTCCTATCCTGACCACTCCTGTAACGGCACTTTCCCTAATCAGCAATCCTACGCCTAGTTTGAATTGTATCCTCTCTATTAACTGTTGGGTGTTTTTTTTTGCTGCATAATCAGTATATCCTGAGCAAAGTGAATGTACATTTGAAGTGGACTCCAGTCTACAAAAGTTTGTTCAGTAATGAGAATTAGTCTGTAATGTGCCACAAACCTTTGTTCATTTTGCTCACGTAATATAATTGATTTCAGGATCCCATAAGCAACTTTCTTTCACTCTAATGATGTTAAGATGGGAACAAATGAGTATTTTACCTTCGTTTGAGAATAAAACTAATGTTACCTTCCAGTTGAAATGATTATGTATGTTTGCAGCAACACACAGGAAATGAAAAAAGTTGCAAGTATTTTTTCTAGACCAGGAGGCTTTAGCAGCCTCTCTGTATCGCTGTTCCCAGTGGTCACTTTGGATGAAACATTAAAATGTGGTGTAATATGGCATACATTGGGTCTTGATGTGCCCCTCTATCTCTGGCATGTCTATATGGAGCAATTTGAAAGACTTTATTCAGTTATCTACCAATATAACTGAACCCAGAAGTTTAGTGAACATTAGTTAACATTTGGTGAAAGAAGCCAACTTTGAACCAAAGTTTATGATCCTTTTAAACAGTAACTCATGCTTAGAAGTTGGACTTTTTGATCAGAGGAGAGCAGAGCAGAGGATAATGAGTCTCAGGCCCATTCTCACAATGCATATCTTATCATTTAATGTTACTTTTGAAATGGCCAATGTATGATGCAATATCTCAGGTCTTCGTTCAAAGTCTTATTTTCAAACCTTGGTGTTAAAGCCTTGCATCACGCTTAAAGTTTGAAAGCAAGGCACTAATTAAACATTTGCTTTTGAAATGTATATGGACCCATTTTCAAACCAATACAGTGTTCTGTGTGTTTTACAGCTGTTTCTTTGTTTGGGAAATGTAATGTATATAATTGATTTTGGAAGGATCAATTAATTTATAGGAAATAGATGTCTCAAACTAATATATTGTTTATTTTTTCTCTTGTATCTCCCATTGTCTGTACTATATATTCACTTGATATAAAATAAAAATGCAGCTAATATAATTCTCACAAATGATCATAATATGCTTACAACATCTACCATATTATTAATTTTGGTATAGTAGACAACTGTTTGTGCTGAATTCAGACTCTATTATTTGAATTCTGTTCCTAGAACAGGAATTCCAACTATTTGGTTCTACTTATACCTCCTGTGAATCCCTTCCTTAAATTCGTTCTAGAAAATGAAAGCTCTGAAATTGCATGAAAGGTCCACTGGATAGCAGGGAAAAATAAAATAAGAGAAAATGCTTCTTCCTTTAGCTTCTACTTATAGAATACTCTTCTGTCTCCATGTTTATGTTTCTTCCATGAAACAGTACTTTAGGTTCTACCTATTATTTTTTTGTCTTCATTCTTTTTTTTAATGGAGGTGTCATCATGAGTGGCATGATACTGTAGGCCTTTGAATCTTTTACTCAGTTCCTGAGCATGCTTAGTTGCGCAGTGAATGCTTGTGCTGTGCTTGTGGCTAAGAATGTGATGTTTGAGCTATGGAATCCTATTCAAACACTCCATCAATTACAATTTGGGAACTTTTGTGTGTCAGCTTCACATGCTGGTTTACAAGGGTGCTAGGCTACTTTGGGACTTCTCTAAAGAGAATTGACAAACATTTGTGACTTGCTTTGAATGCTTGATAGGTTCAGTATAAATACTGAGTATAGCCATTAGTTTTATTGTTGGGCATTATGCAGTAGCCAGTGATGTTTTCTGTTAATTCAATGTCGGACATGAATATACTACTCAGTAGTACGTTCTCCAATGAATTTCTTTGAGCATCCTTATGTGTTTTTTTTTACATAAATAATATTCTTGAGAATTTGGTTTCATGAAATATATGGAGGTTGTCAAGGCTGTTGAGAAACTAGTCCAAGAAAGTTTGTTTTTAAGTAGCTTAAATTGGAAGGATTCTTTTCTGTGAAGTTTAATTTTTTGATATGTATATTTTAATCTCTCCTTTATTATTTTCATTAAAAAATGAAGGTGATGAACATAGCTAATATTCCTTCCTCCTCCTATTTTCCCCACAGTAACAACCTGTAAGAGGGGTTCGGCTGATGGCATCTGGCTTTCATGCCTAAAGCAGGACTGGGATTCACAGTCTTTTGGTGTCCAGCCTGATGCTTTAACCACTAGACTTATCTCTTTCAAAGTTTTCAAAAAAAAAGTGGTGGGGGTTGAGCAAGGACCTCCTGACTAGGGGATTCCTGTCCTAGTATACATATTAAGCAGCTTTAGGTGAAGATGGCGGACGTGTCAGGCTGAGCTCCGTGAGCTCCGGCTATGGGGGCGTCCTTTTGGAGTCCCTCAGGGGGTCTTTTTGGGGCCCGCTGAGTAGGGGATGTGGATTTTGATCCACGAAATGAATTACGAGGCAAATGAGGAGGCAGTTCGGCTGTTGGCCTGTTCCATCTGCGCGTCGCTTTTCCCTCGCCTGTTTGTCTCCCGCGGCGTTGCTGGGTTCGGCTTTTTCGGCTAGCCGGTCCCTGCTGCCCTGGTGTCTCCGGACCTCTCCTAGGAGGCTGCGGTCGGCAGCGGGGGCGTTTTCATCTGTCCTGGGCTGCCTGGGCTGTCGGGTCGGCGCTGCTGCTTCGGACGACTTTCGGCCGTTTTCGGCGGCGTTCTCGGCGTCCCTGGAGCTCGCGGCGTCTTCAGAGCCCCAGCTGATCGGCGCTTCCGTGAGAGGGGAGGAGAGCCTGTATGAGAAGCTCGCAGATTATTCTGGCGGCGGCGGCAGCAGCAGCAGTGGCAATGGCGGCGGCGGCGGTGGAGACATTTTATTGTTGGACCTGCTTGTGCCGTTTTGTTGGCGGCTGCGGCGTCTTCGGGCCGTTTGGCGGCGGAGAAGACAGCTGCTTGTTATTTTACTGATAGGGCTGCCCTTTGTGCGGGTTCTGAGTTATTGCTGACGATGGAAGGGGCGATGGCGGCGGCGTCCTCGGGCTGCTTTGGGCGGTGGAGAGGACGACCATGGCGACAGCGATTCGTTGGTTTTTGGCTGCTTGAGATGATGGCAGCAGCAACGACATTTGTGACAACGATGGCGATACAACGGACTGCCAACTTATTTATTCACTTATTTATTATCTTATTTATTAACTTTCCATTTGCCTCCTTCTTTCCCCTTTGGACTGGGACGGACCTGGGTACAGGCCACAGTGGGAGAGTGGCCTGTTTTACATCGGCAGCCCCATAGAGGTGGGAGCTCTGTGGGTGCTGCCCCACCCAGGGTGGGCATTTTGGACCATCCCCGGAGGCAGACTCGCGTCCCGTTGTGAGAGGACGGGTTGTGGTATGCCTCTGGGAGCATCCAATCAAGTGGCAGTGGTTGGTGGATGGCCCAAATGTCCCACTCCTTTCCTTTGATCCTCCTGTTGGTTTCAATCATTGGACTGCCCTCTCTGGACTTGCTGACTGGATGCATCAATATTCCGACACGGACTTGCTCGCCCTCAGGGGTGCCCCCCTCTCCTGGGTGCGTCCCGCCTTCTTTTCTTTCCCTAATCTCGATGAGGGGCCCAATTGTTGGGACCCTGAGAGATGGCCGGGAAAGGCCAGGGGCTCTCGATATAAACCTAATAAGAGGCCCCTGGTTAATTTTTTAGCCAAATTTTTTAGGGGGTTGGGGAGGGGGGTGGGGGGTAGTGGTTGTCTGGCGGTGGGGGGTAGCCAAACAACTTTGTTGCAGGCCAGGCCTGGGTCTGACGGCGTTCGGGGGGAGCGGGTTGTGGTTACATCTGGGGCTCTTGAGCGGGTCGTGGGACTACCAATTCCCACGACGGGGAAAGGCAGCAGGCGGATAGACAGGGGGCCATATCGTTACCGGGAGGGCCGTCTCCGCTGTCTTCAAGCGGTGAGGCGCTCCGACCCTCTGGTTCTTCCCCGAGGTCCCGGGAGCGGGGATGTGCAGCCTCCTGAGCTCCGGCTGGTGTACCTGAATGCCAGGTCCGTGGTTAATAAAGCTCCCCTCGTTAGGGATTTAGTTGAGGGTGAGCATGCGGACCTGGCTTGCATCACGGAGACTTGGTTGGGCCCAGAGGGTGGGGTCCCTTTGGTTGACCTCTGCCCACCAGGTTTCCGGGTGCTACACCGGCCACGAGCTCAAGGTAGGGGTGGGGGAGTGGCGGTTACCATTAGGGAGACCTTATGTCCGCGGGAGGCCACCGTTTCTCAGATAGTCGGGTGTGAGTCTCTCTTCATGAGATTTGGTCCTGGGGCGCAGTTGGGCTTGCTGCTGGTGTACATTTCGCCTAGTCTCACAGCGGCAGCCCTGCCCGAGCTGCTCGATATCCTCTCGGGTTTGGTGGTTGAGTTTCCCAAACTTATAGTTTTGGGAGACTTCAATCTACCATCCCTGGGAGGTTCATCTGAGCTAGCTCGGGAGTTCATGGCTTCCATGGCGGCCATGGACCTGACGCAAGTAATTTCAGAGCCAACTCATGAGGGAGGCCACACCCTTGACCTGATTTTTTTATCTAGACGGTGGTTGGATGATCTAGGTGGGGGCTCTCCATTTATTATGCCCCTGTCATGGACCGATCATCATCTCCTGCGGCTGGTCTTCCGCTTTGCCACCCCCCGCCGTGGGGGTACGGAGCCAATTAGATGGTACCGCCCCAGACGCTTAATGGATCCTGATAGATTCCAAGCGGCGCTGGGGTCCCCACCTGCCTCCACTGCTCACAGCTCGGCTGATGCCTTAGTGGAAGCCTGGGGAAGGGCAGCCACTGAGGCACTTGACCGGGTTGTACCCTTGCGGCCCCTGACCCGGCGCAGATCCCAGCGAGCTCCATGGTTTTCCGCGGAGCTCCGGGAGATGAAGCGCCGGAAACGGGGCCTAGAGAGCTGCTGGAGGTCTAGCCGATCCGAACCCGACCGGTTGCGGTTAAGAACCTATATTAGGTCTTATCTCGCAGCGATGAGGGTGGCGAGGTGTAATTACTTCTCCACCCTCATCGCGTCCGCAGATAATCGCCCGGCCGCCTTGTTTAGGGTGACTCGCTCACTTCTCAATCAGGAGGTGAGGGAGGATCCCTTGCAAGGTCGTGCCGAGGAATTTAGTCATCATCTGTCGGATAAAATCGCTCGGATTCGGACCGGTTTGGACTCCAGCTGGGCAGAGTCAGGCGATCAGGACACGGGCGGTCTTGTCAATGTTATCTGGGAAGAGTTTGATTCTGTGACCCCTGATGAAGTGGACAGGATTATGGGGAGGCTGAGCTCCTCCACATGTTTGTTGGACCCGTGCCCTTCCTGGCTGGTTTATGCAGCTAGGGAGAGGACACGAGGCTGGCTCCAGGCGGTTATATCTGCTTCTTTGAGTGAGGGTTATTTCCCCACCGTCTTGAAGGAGGCGGTGGTGAGACCTCTCCTCAAGAAGCCTGCCCTGGACCCAGCCGTTTTGAACAACTTTCGTCCAGTCTCCAACCTTCGCTTTCTTGCGAAGGTTGTTGAGAGTGTGGTGGCGCATCAGCTCCCTCTGGTCCTGGATGAAGCGGATTATCTGGACCCCTACCAATCGGGTTTCAGGCCCGGGTACAGCACGGAGACGGCATTGGTCGCTCTGGTGAATGATCTCTGGAGGGCGCGGGATAGGGGACATTCCTCTGTCCTAGTCCTATTAGACCTCTCAGCGGCTTTCGATACCATCGACCATGGTATCTTGCTGCGGCGTCTCAGGGGATTGGGAGTGGGAGGCACAGTTCTTCAGTGGTTCTCCTCCTATCTCCTGGGACGCTCGGAGTCGGTGTTGGCAGGGGGGCAGAGATCGGCCCCTAGGTCTCTCGTTTGTGGAGTTCCTCAGGGGTCGGTTCTCTCGCCTCTCCTGTTCAACATCTATATGAAACCGCTGGGTGAGATCATTCGTGGTTTTGGAGTTGGGTATCATCAGTATGCCGATGATACCCAACTTTTCTTTTCGACCCCAAACCACCCCAGTGATGCCCTCGCCGTGATGTCCCGTTGCCTGGAGGCGGTTCGGGTCTGGATGGGGAGGAACAGACTTCAGCTCAACCCTGACAAGACTGAGTGGCTGTGCATTCCGGCATCCCGGGACATTCCAAATGTTCCATCTCTTTCTATGGGGGGTGAGCTCTTACCCCCCGTGGATAGGGCTCGCAACTTGGGAGTCCTTCTAGATTCACGGCTTACTTTGGAGGAGCATATAGTGGCCGTGACTAGGGGGGCTTTCGCCCAGGTTCGCCTGGTGCGCCAGTTGCGGCCCTATCTGAACCGGGATGCCCTGTGTACAGTCACTCATGCGCTCGTGACCTCTCGCCTTGACTACTGTAATGCTCTCTACATGGGGCTTCCCTTGAAGACCACTCGGAGGCTCCAACTGGTACAGAATGCGGCCGCGAGAGTTGTCTTGGGAGTTTCCCGGTACTCCCATGTTACACCTTTGCTCCGCGAGCTGCATTGGTTACCAGTTGTCTTTCGGGTGAGGTTCAAGGTGTTGGTTACGATCTTTAAGGCCCTACATGGCATGGGTCCGGGTTACCTCAGGGACCACCTGCTGCCGGCATCGACTCCCCTCCGCCCTGTGCGTTCCCACAGAGAGGGCCTCCTCAGGGTGCCGCCAGTCAGGGAATGTCGACTGGTGGCCCCCAGGGGGAGGGCCTTCTCTGTGGGGGCTCCGGCTTTATGGAATCAACTGCCGGTGGAGCTCCGGATGGCACCTGACCTTCGAACTTTCCGCCGGGGCCTGAAGACCCATCTGTTCGAATTAGCTGGTCTGGCCTGATGGGGGATTATGGGCTTTTAATTGTTTTTAATCTGTACTACTGTTTTTAATTGGGCATGGATTTAATTCTTTTTTAATTTTTGTATAGTGTTTCTTATATATGCCCTGTGAACCGCCCTGAGTCCCACCAAGGAGAAGGGCGGTATATAAATCAAATAAACTATAACTATAACTATAACTATATTTCTACCCCCTTATCCAGAGGACATCTCCATTCCTTACATCATACGAAAAGAAATAGCAAACCTCTAACTATTTCAGCATATGCCTATACATTTCAACAGTTAATAGAAGATGTTTGTTTCACTAGATTTATTTTAGCTATTAGATAAGGTTCACACAGCCATTGCAAATAATGAAAGTCATCCTGTACAAAAGATTTATTACTTCCAAAGTCCTTTCCTCCTGTAATAAATGCAGTAAAAACAATTACATTTGAATTAACATCTATGGTTCCAACTGTGATGGTACCACATAATTTATGTACATAGGTGCTGTTTTGACTTTCTGTGGAAGCCTACAAAACAGCTTGCAAAGATAACTTTCCCAAATTCTTCTTTTTTCCCCTCCATTATCTTGATTATCTAATGGAACATCTTCTCCATTATTTCTATCAGGGTAATACTCTTCTTTCCCACTCTGATGTTGCCCCACTTGATTCCTTATAAATCTTCAAGAACAATCCTTGCTAACAAAACTTCCCCTATATTAATCTTTCTTTTTCAGCTATCCCCTTCTTTTTATTTTCTTCCTCAAGAGACATGCCCACTTTTCTGCCACATTGTACCTTTTTCTCAAATATTTTATGATTATTAGCAAATACAAATTAAAACTTTTGGCATT
Organism: Vipera ursinii; assembly: GCF_947247035.1. Classification (NCBI taxonomy): domain Eukaryota; kingdom Metazoa; phylum Chordata; class Lepidosauria; order Squamata; family Viperidae; genus Vipera; species Vipera ursinii. The sequence goes on from NC_139513.1 coordinate 65,992,333, forward strand.
AGGTATTAATGATGTCAGCATGACTATTGGCAGTTGAAAAATTTGAAATTGTAATTGTAGAACGTATTGTCTATGATGATAAATTTTATGAAATTGTGTGATAGCTCAGGTGTCTCTCTCCTGAAATTGTTTTCATACTCAGTCGGTCTTGATGAGAATGAGATGAAGCAGAATAGCCCATTTTCTTCAGTGTTGTTGAATTAATTTCTTACTTGTTTAAATAATTGTGTCAAGCATGTTAAATAGTGAAACTGAGTGCTTTTTTTCTAACTATTTATTTTCCATGCAGCTACAATACTATACCATAAATTCAGAATGTGCTTATAACAATGCTGTATACATTCATATAACCAACAGGACATTTACATATATTTGCAATTAATATTCTTTTAATGATGTAGAGTTTGTTTCTTTCAAAAATATGCCAGTAAGCTAATACTAATCTGTTATAAATATTCTATTTATCATTGTAACATTGTTTTTGCAAAGTACTAATTATAGTGTTGTATGGCAATTCTGAAGATGCTTATGTGTGGGTAGTGCACGTCATTATTAATTTGACCATTTTGCATGTCATTGATGCATGTTTGAAATTTGTTGTGTTCTTTAAGGCATGATAGGTGGCTATCCACCAGTGCTGCCACCTTTACAAGGCCCAGTTGATGGCATTGTTAGCATGGGCAGCATGCCACCACTTCACCCTGGGGTGCCTCCACCCCATCAACTTCCACCAGGCATGCCAGGCATCCCACCACCGGGTAAGAATGAACCTCCTCATTCATTCATTATCTCGTCTTTCTGTTCTCACCCCATTTAATCAATTACTCTAGGAGAGGTTTGCAACGCATCCACTTGTAGCTTCATTGCTTGTCTTTTACTGACTGTCATAGGTCTAGGATATTGAGCTGTTAATGTGAAAGTACAATAAGAAATCTCTTAGGTACAGAAAATACATATACTGGCATATTAAATTTGTTGGCAAAGCAACATATGTGGACAGTCCAGCATCAAAAGGAGTTAACTAGTAAAATGTAAGAACGCCTCAATTAGTGCTTAAGGGCTTGGCTTGACCAGAGATGTGGAATATTAAAGGCTTATATTTTCCATTCCATGGAATACGTCAGAAGTCTTGTTTAAACTGGACTAAATCCAACTAACTTATAATACCAATAGAAATCATTACATCAATTTGTTTTTCACTTCTAGCTTTTAACATTGCAGTCATTTCAAATGTGTACAGTATATCCTATTTTCAACTACTTGGTTTAATATTAGGCCAAATAAAATTTTACACCTAACACATGATTATAATATTTTTTTCAATACGCTGTCCTATGTACTATATTCTAAACTCAAAACTTATCCAAGAAGTAGTAGTAGTTAAATGTACTTTTTATATTTGCCCTGAGCATTGAAGTACATTTCTAATTACAGTACATTCCAGGCTTACATACTTAAAATTTTATTGCATGGACAACAATTATCTATTATGGTGAAAATAATATTAATCAAAAGTTAAAGATTATTTAACTTTCCTTTCTATTCCTCTTTTTAAAAAAATATAGATGCACAGGCAGTTATGAAAACCCTAGTTACTTTACTCTTTTTTCCCTGCTGCTAATTTTTATTTTGCCTTTTCTGCATGCATTGAATAAATTTAGGTAGAAACTAATAAAGATTATGTTTGCATGTCATACTTAACTCTAAACAAGTGCTTCCAAACCATCCATCAGTGGTTTAGCAATAATTAAGCATGGTATATGAACCTAGAATAATGTTACATTTAATTTGGTTTATCATCTATCTCTCCTGAGTTACACTTTGTGGTTTGTAATAACCAGAAATGGTTTCCATGCTACATTTGAATAACCCATTTATTTATTGTAAAACCACAAATGAGTTGTTTGGAAACCACAGCTTTCCATTTCAGGTTAAAGATGACGTGCATACAGTCAAAATCTGTATCTCTCAGCAGGACTTGCTTAGAAGTCTCCTAAAAAGTTATTAATTGCAAGCAGAAATATACCGTATTTTAAAGTTCTATAAATAAGGAGTACAAATGTGAGCGCATTTACACTGGAATAATAACAATAAATTACAACATACATTTCTATGGTACACTGTTTACTGTTCACTACCTGTAGCAAGTGTGCTTCTCTGTTCTTAGAAAAATTCTAAATTATCTCCTTAAATAGAGATGGTTATTTGGTAAAATAGCATGTTTGATTTTAAAGGGTAGACTAGAGCAAATTTCTCACAAAGCCACCTGAAAGTGATGAGAAGTATGTGGAAAAAGGACCAAGCACAAACCTTTGGACCCATCATGCAGTGCTGTTGCACAGTTGAATTACAAAAAAGTTGTGTTGAGTACTTGCACAAGTTCCATTGTAGTCATGTTTGGGAATTATTTATGAATCCAGTGGATGTTACTTATTACTGGATGAAGTTAATTAGGTGGAACCCAAAAACAAAACATATCTCCGACATCCAGATTAAATGATTAATTATACTGCCTTAAAATATATATATATTGAAAATATTGGGTTTTCACTTTTTTGAGGTGACTTTAGTTTGTTATAATGGAGCAGTATTCTTTTGTTTGTTTTGTTTTTAGATTGAAATGAGATTGTGGTTTTGATATGTTTTAAAATACAGGTGTTCTAGGGCAAAACGTTTCTTCCATGGTAGGAGCCCCAGCACCAGGAAGTCCATTTGGGCAGCAGGTAGGTACAGAAAAATCCAATAAATCATATTCTGATATTGTGGTTTTTTTAAAAGAAATAAATTGTCTTCCAGTTCCTTAATGGGTGAATAAATGAGTAAGAGGTGATAAGGGAATAACATCAGCAAATTACAAATGTGTATATTTATAATGTATTTCTAATTTGCTGATGTTACTCCTTTATAACCTTTTACCTGTAGGAGTCAGAAATGCTGGATAATCTTTTCAGTCTGGGAATTGGTTTATGTGTGTATAGTGCTAGTAATGTCATAGCATCAGCAGTGTTGGCTGGGCAGAAATTTGAAGAGAGTTAATTTTTCTACCAGGTTTGGGGAACTTTATAGAAGTTTAAAATATCCGTTTTGCCACTTAAACAATCCAAAATGAGAAAAAAATAGTTTGGGTTCAAGATTTTAAAATTTCATTTGGTATTTATATTCCCCATCTCCAAAGCCTCCATATTTTTCGACCTGCACACTCATGGAGAGTTTGGAGGCCTCAAATGACATTTTAATGTGCTTACATGAAATCTTTGAGTTGTCCACACATTAGAAAGTTATGCCAAAATCTGGGTTGTGATTAGATGAGGAGTTATAGGGTCTCTGTGAGGGCATTCTGTTTATCTAGCCACCTGCTTATTAGATACACATCCCTACTATCCAGGCAATGATGTATACTACCCAAGACTGATAATGTTGCCTAGCTAAGCATATAATCGTCTGCAAGTAAAATAACCAAGCTAATACTTGTCAAACATTCTTAATACTAAATATTTCTGGCTGTTCTTGACCTAACCTCTAAAATGCATTCTTGATACTGTACTTTATATTTCTAGATGGGTATGCTTGGTCCCCCAGGCCAACAAGCGCCACCTCCCTATCCTGGTCAAAACCCAGCATCTCAACAGGTCATGCAGCAGCCTACAACGCCTATGTTTGTCTCTCCTCCACCAAAGACACAGAGGCTTCTCCATTCAGAAGCTTATCTGAAATATATTGAAGGTCTTAGTGCTGATTCAAATAGCATTAGCAAGTGGGACCAGACCCTTTCAGGTAAAATTACAAGGAAATGAACCTCTTAAAGAATGTTGACACTTTCCATATTCTAGCATTCTTTCATCTTACCTTAGAACAGCATCTGCAAAGGAAAGTATATCACTTATGGTCCAATATAATTACACAATTCTATTTCTATCAGTAAATTGTAGATTTTTGTTCTTAGATTTACATAGATTAATATTAAGTTATGTGGAGAAATTTTAAAGGAAATTCTATTTTCTGTGCACTGATTCTGTATTTTTCCTTTTCACTGGCATGTAACAGGTCAATTTGGTCATCTTACTAAATTATTCATATTTGTTCCATTTTTTATGTTTGTTTATGTTTATTGGACTTATATACCGCCCTTCTCCCATAGGACTCAGGGCGGTTCACAAGGAATTTAAAATAACAATACACATTACAAAAGTTAAGAACAATTAAAATAATTAAATTTAGTCCTTGAATAAAATAAAACCCTCATTGTTGTTGTTAGCTGCGAAGTCGTGTCCGACCCATCGCGACCCTATGGACAACGTTCCTCCAGGCCTTCCTGTCCTCTACCATCTGCTGGAGTCCATTTAAGCTCACGCCTACTATTCAGTGACTATATTAAACTCCTATTGAACTCCAATTAAAACCCAATTAAATAAAATTACAATTAAAATTCTCAGTCCTGGCTGGAAAGTTCAAAGAGCCAGGTCTTCAGGTCTCGGCGGAATGAATGAAGGTCAGGGGCAGTCCTGAGCTCTACGGGCAGCTGGTTCCAAAGGGCAGGTGCACCCACAGAGAAGGCCCTCCCCCTGGGTGTTACCCACTGGCAATCTTTTGCCGGCGGTACCCTGAGAAGGCCCTCCCTGTGGGAGCGCACAGGCCGGCAGCAGGTGTTCCCTCAAATATCCTGGACCCATGCCATTTAGGGCTTTATAGGTCATCACCAGCACCTTGAATCTCACCTGGAGGGCAACTGGAAGCCAATGCAGCTCGCGGAGCAGAGGTGTTACATGGGAGTATCAGGAGACCCCCATCACAACTTGCGCGGCTGCATTCTGCACCAGCTGAACTGTCTGTAGATTTACCAGGTCTTTGCTACTGTGGCCCTATTCAAGATCAGTTCCTATTTTTTAGTTCCATCTTATTTTAGTGCTAAATGAAAAATAGATGACAAACTGTGTGGATCTGTTACTTTCCATAGTGGACTTACACTTATGATATATTAATCATAGAATCATAAATTATAAATGGGGGCATTTAGGCATCAAGACTAATTCCTTGTTCCCAAAATTCATCTTCCATTGTACCAACGTCTGTCTGTCCAGCATCTGGTTTGTAGTTGATTATCTTGTTAAAAGATAATCTGTTAAAAGACTTTTTTTAATACTTGGCTAGAATCTTCATTTCTATCATTTAAAATTATTATTCTGTATTTTATCATCTGGATAGATGGAAAACGAATCTTTATGTACTCTGTGCTAATCATTCACATATATGAAAAAACGTTACGACATCTCGCTTTCCAGTCATCGTTTCTCATTATTTTCAGTTCCCTGATTATCAGTGTTGTCCTCTATAGCAGACATGTCAAACACAAGGCCCGGGGGCCAGATCCGGCCCGTGAAGTGGTTTCATGCGGCCCGCGAAGCCATCCTGGAAACAGTGAGGGAACGGCCCTCACTGCCTTGGCTCTGGCCCAGAGACCCTCCTTCTGCCAGAGACCCTCAGATCTGTCCCACTCCTGCCCAGGCCCTCATAGGCACCCTTGATGCGAACGATGTAGAGCTGGCCACGCCCACCCAGTAGGCCATACGCACTCTAGCCACACCCACCCAGTAGGCCACGCCCACCCAGGCCACACCCACCCGGCCCCTTGAGGGCAACCGCAATGCTGATGCGGCCCTCAATGAAACTGAGTTTGACACCCCTGCTCTATAGAATCATTTCCAATTATCCAATTTTGTCTTTCAGCAAGATGTCCAGAACTGAACATAATATTGACATGGGGTTCAGATTAGTGCACATTACTTACTGTTACTTGCAAACTTAATTCTTATTGATACAGCATTTACGTACTACTTTTTCAGTTCATGTTCATCACCAGTTCCAAAATCTTTTTTACAAATAAAATTTCTAATCCAGGGATATCCCCTCCTGTATTCATGCATTTAAAACAATAATGTATTTTGCAGGTTGTATAATGCATCAGCATTATTGGTGAAGTATAATGACATATTTTAAGGCAATATATCGCTTCTGTACTTTTCTTGTTTCAGCACGAAGACGTGATGCCCACCTCTCAAAAGAGCAAGAAAGTCGTCTTCCTACACACTGGTTGAAAAGCAAAGGGGCTCATACCACAATGGCAGATGCACTATGGCGGCTTCGAGACTTGATGTTGAGAGATACACTTAATATCCGCCAGGCATACAACATAGAAAATATTTAATCTTTCAATGCCAACATATAAAAAAAATTGTGGAACATAGCTGTTTTAGTTATTGGTGAGGGAGAGAAAATTGTTTTTATTGCATCTTATTGTATATTGCAAGATTGTTTTTTTATAAGGACATTTTTAATAAGCATATTTCACTTTTTGTTATATTATGTTGACTTTTCTTAAATATACAGACTTGTGCATATGGTTGACTTGAAAGATGATCTCATGCTTGGTTCTAAATGCAAAGCAAGGTTATATCTTTTTTTCTTCACAAATTCTGATAAGATAGGGAGGATGTTTACAGTTTATCTTGAAAAAACATACATTTACACCTAGACCATAGTGGCATGAGCATCCCTGTATTTATACGGTAATTACTTCTGGCAGGTACATCACATTTGCTTAAAGGTTTTTTTTAAAAAAAAGTTACTGAAATAGAGAAAAAAGCCTGGTAAATACAAGAATCTAAATTGGTCAGTAGGAGGATCACAGGACTTAAAAATGAAGAAAAATAATCAAACACTTCAATTAGTTCAAACATGGTGAGTTTGTACTGACCAACTTGTCCTTTGTGAAGAGTCCTATAACCATGAACATTTACCTATGTTGCCAGTAGACTCTGATCTAGGGAGAGAGTGTGTTATCGGCTTCATTTCTCCAGAAAAGGAAATCACCACCGCAGTTGGGCTTATAGAAATACTCGAGGAAGGATAACTAACTACAAGGGTGCAAATATTTGTTTCTGCTTTCTATTTAATATGATTCAGTTTTTGATAGTAAACATAATACTTTTGCATTCTCAGATCGCTTACAGAACATTTATATATTTAACAGAACATGACATTTTTAAGGATGCCAAGACCTATGTATATTTAATACATTTTAATACTTTTACATTTCTACCACTGGGAAAAAATGGATGTGTTGTTATCTGAATAGTTAAGGTAATATTACAAATAATGCAGGTTTTAACTGACCTTTGAAGGTAAGTAACAGGAATGTAAAAGAGAGGCTTGCCTAAATGCTATCCATAATTTGGCACTGAGATTTGTATACTATTTTTTAAATTGCTCTGATATAAGCATTGTACTGCAGCTACTGAAAATTTCAAGTGCATAACGAGTTGCACTGCAGTGGTAAAAGGTTTAACATAATAATGTTTTTGGTGGGCATTAAAACCCTGATTTTGAATATCTTAGTTGAAAAAGTAAAAAAAAATATTTTCAAAAATACCTTCTTTTGGGATCACAGTTTTTACATCATTTGCAACTCCAGTATTTAGACAGTCTCTTTGAAGTTGTTCATGAAGTTTAATTGGGTTTCTTGTTAATTTATTTTGAGCAAACTACCTTCGACGTAAAATTGTGTTGTTCCCTGATTTGCTGCCTAATTTCACAAAACTTCTTAGTTTCATTGCTTTCCTCAAGATGGGACTGGCAATTGATAGAAATATTAATTGGTCATTTCATTATAAAATACTTTAATTAAATATGTAAATACTTTGACTTGGTGGGGAAAAAGTATGACTATAATTTTAAAAACAAGTTTAAAAACACCAAATAAATTTCATGGAGGTTTAGAGCAAGTAACAAGCTAAAACTTAACATTGTCAGAAAATATGTTTTTAGAAAATTAGCTTGATTTCTAAGGAAAAACTACTTGAAATGAAAAACTACTGTGGTTTTCACTTTAGAAATTGTAGAAATAGGGAGGAATCCAAATTTAATTCACTAGAATTAAAATATTCAATATACAACCCTGGTTTAATGCAGATCCCCAAAAAAATAATAATGGCAGAGCTATTTCAGAGATATAATTTATACTTCTAGGATATAGCTTTTGACAAATCTAATAAAACATTTAAAGAGATACAGTTATCAAATAAGGTACTAATATAAAATGTAACTTAATTGACATTAGAGGAAAAATATTTTGTATCTTTAATATTCTATAATCTGTGGTACAAAGAACCTTACTTTATATTGTTTAAAATATTTAAAAACCTCAGAGAGACATATATATGCTGCTACTCCCACCCCCTACCCCACCCCCACCAAGTTTATTTTTCTCTCTTGGGGTTTTCTTAGTTGACCTTATAATTTTCAACATGGAAGCAGTTGCAATGTTGGGAGCTGCTAAAATAAATGCATGCCTGCTCTTATGGCTTGTGACCAGTTTGTTTGACATTACCTCAGAAAATGGTATTTTCAACCACAAAGTTAAAAGAAGCCAGTAGCACATCCTAGTTCTTGAGTACTTAGAACTGCCTTGGACATACAATCACTTTTGTTAAGAATTGCTAAAATTACACCAAAGAATTTGGATTTATTTATTTTTATTTATTATTTTAAAAAACATTTGTTAAGAACAAGATGAGACACCCTTTGGATGCTGTGTAATGCAGAAGGATCACTGCTGAATAATTTATAGCATTACTTTCCCAGAGACCTGACCTAAGGGGCAGCTTCACCACTCCTAACAGCCTAGGAGTAAACAATTAGAACTGTAAATGAGACCTTTTCTTTGGCAGTGCAGAGCACTCCTCTTAAACTATTAGGCTGGCCCTAATTATTTTAAATTTAATTTATTCCAATATCTGTACTGGGGCATTTTGGTAACGTGTTTAAGGTTTTCTGGTTACAATCCAGTATTGCACAATTAGCAGACAATTATTTTTTAATTATAATTTGTTGAACAGGAGAACAAACCATGTTTTATTTGTGGCCACTTGGAATTCCTTATTTGTTATCTTCCACAGCCATGCACTGTATTAGAATAAAAGGACTTTGGTTATTCAAATAAAAGTATGGGAAATGGTTGGCTTGAATGGTAAAAATACATCAATTTCAGTTTGAAAGTGATTATTAGTTTATTGCCTATTTATTCCTTACTTTTTTTTAAAGAGCGAATCTGTATATGAATTCAAGTCAATGCTTTTAACTTTTTTCCAGCATATATGCTTTTGGACCTGGTTAATCCATGCCTCATTTTTACATCTGGTTGTATACTCCAATGAGTAAAGTGATAATTAGTCCATGTGCATGTACTATCAATTTGTCTTTTTTGAGGCTTTTTAATTTAAATAAAAATAGTTTGGAATTTGGATTAACCAGGTTTGATTGTTCCATTAAGAAGTCTCACTTTTAGTTCTAGACAATTTTACTATAATTCTGACATGTTCTATAAAGAAATCATGATGACATGCAATATGTGCATCCTGGTAGTTACTTTAGATACACAGAACAAGTTTAAAATCTAGAGAAAAATAGGCATGTTTATCCTACATTCAAAAACCTTTCCAAAAAGAAACATAACCACTGAGCTTTAGAAGAATACAGAATTTTTAAATTGGTACACAGATAGAGAAGCTAAGTTCTCATGTATGCTAAGCCATTACTTGTTTTCTCACAGTTAAGTTACAACAGCTGGCATCATACTAAGTCAAAACCAAGCTAATCACATATGTGTGAAACCTGTCAGCGTGATTTGTCAGCTATTATTGATAGCTTAGCATTAGGAACGGACTATGGTATTTGGTTGTTCATTGAACAATATTAATACCATCACGATTTACTACAGTGTCTGAACTGAGCCTATACTATAAAGGTAGGTATCAAATTCTATATCTCTCTTATTAGACTTGTTTATTAATGGTATCAAAATAACATTTAAATAACCTTAATTTTATAGGCTAGGGAAAAAAGTCTTTTTCCTGGTTTTGAAGTCCATGTTGGAAGTTAGTGTGTTTTTAAACCAACTTTAATCAGATCTTGGCTAATCAAAAAATTGAACAAAAGGATCCATTTTTTCATGTGTACAGCCAACGTCAGAGTGAAAGTCCACAACTTGTCCCCACTGTATTTCACCATAAACAATGATTTATTGCAATTACCCATATTTGATAAAATAACCTAAGTCTTGCAATGTAGCTATGCTTATGTTATAGATTTAATTTCTGCTCAGTATTCTTAGATTTAAAATACAGCAATACTTTTCCTTTGATCATAATGGATTTATAAATCTAGCAGATGGCCATACAGTACATTTTTATATATTTTTTCTTTGAAATTATATGTAGCTTTTCTTTTTTGCTATCTATTATGTATATATATTGACCATATTTTCTTAGAAAAAATAAAGGACAAACCTGAAAAAAGGGCAAAGATGGAAAAGGTGCATAATGATAAAAATGTTTATGTTTAAAACTTTGTTTTACAAACGTAGTGTTTCTAGTGAGCAATGTGATCTTACTTCATCTAGTACATTCATTCATTCTCAGCTATTTTCTCCAAGATTAATACAGTTCAAAGGATTTTTTTAACTAGCCTTTCTGATCAGACAAGTTCCACTTGAGAAATCTATAGCTTTTAAAATAAATACATTTTATTTATTTACATAGCCAGTCATCTAACTTAACCGATTCAGCTAAGGTGAAAGGAAAAAAAACCAAGAAAATTCTCATATCAGTGTGATAACTATCTCAAATTTTCTGTCCAGGTTTGTCAGGTTTTTCCAAAGTTGCAGATCTCCGTTTCATAACTACAGTCGCTGTCCTTTTGAATTTTTAACCCTTGGAAATGAAGTCTATTATTACTATTGTGCCTGTTTGCATTAGATGGGCATGGTGTGATGACATCTCAGTGTTTTTTTTTCCTTTTTAAAGAAACAGATTGGCTTTTTGCGCTCTCATCTTTTATCAAGAGAATCCTTAAGGTTTCTTCACTTCAGGCATCCAAGCAACGCCAGCTTATCTGAGGTTTTCGGTGTTTCTCCCAACAATGTTAATTCCAAATTTGATTTATTTTAATCCAACATTTCTCCTGACATTCTGAACACAAACTAAATACAATATGGAGACATAGTAAAAAGCCTTGGCACATTCCTTTCCACTATTTGAGCTATTTACGTCTTGCATATTTCAATTGTTGCATCCAGGTCATCATGCAAATTCTTCAGTGGCAAATCGGATGGCCTGGTACACCAGTCTTTTCAAGAGCTCTTCACAATTTCTTATGGCTTGTCTTTGGATATTTTTCTATTATCCATTTGTTGTTAGCATTGTGACGTCAGCTTTCTAAGCTCAGCTGGTGTACATCAGCAGTCCATATATCACATATTGAAGCCTGGATTGCAGAATTTTGGGCATTTTCTTTCTAGTATGTAAAATTATTGAGAGATCTAAAAAGCCAGACTGAAGCATATCATGCTGGAAAAAATGAAGTTGCATAGAGCTGACTCCAACTTGATAGTAGTTAATCATTTTATGTTAAGTTCAATTGACAATTTGAGCATTTGTTTAGGTAGTGTCTTTTAGTATTGCAATAAAAAAGCTAGTTTCTTGTCCCCTGGTTACTACTGTTTTCCACATCTGCAAGAATCTCTAATTGCATCAACTTAAATGTTTTTAACCAGTCCTGCAACTCTCTTAACTCCTGCAGTTTTGTTGTTATATCCTAGGGCCAAATTCACTTCCCAGAATGTTTGGCTATATTTCACTATCAAATCCTTATTCATTCTGTCTAATCACAGAACATAGAAACCTGCCATACAATTTAAGACTACTGATTAATCTGATTATGTAAATTGAAAAGCAGATCTTTAAAGTTTCTGCTATCTGAAAGTGCAACTGATAGAATTGGCATTTTTCTCCATTCAGCAAGCTATTTTTGCTGATTTTTTTTACTAATAAAAACAAGAATGTTATAAGAAAAGCAAGGAAAAATTATCCTGAATTACAGGACACTGCTGATTCCCTTGTGTATATTTTTCTCCAGAGTGTGGAAAGCAACTCTAACTACAGTGTATTATAAACTTTGTTCTATTTTACCATGTCAAGTTCATTTTATTCATACATATTAAGTTCACAAATAGTAAGTCATGATTTGCTTAGCCATAGTTTAGGTAATAGCACGTTAAGCCAAAATCAAATCTCATTATGGCTTTGAGAAATACATAAATCCAGATGAGACCCACATTATCTAGTGTATTCACAAATACCTTCTGTGCAACAACTCCACATGTCAATTAAAACATGAATCTATATTATATACATATTCTCATAATGGTCACTGTGTGTGTGAGAGAAAGAATTCTCATTATAACTTGCTCCCCTAAACCAATGACTTGGATTATGAGAGAACTATTGCAAACATTGGAATTAAATGTTCCCTTTTTGCCTTTCCTTTTTGCACTTCCTCTGGTCAGCCCAGTAACACAGTAAAGTAATTCCTTTTACTTTAATAAGACAATACATAAATGTGATTGTGTACATTTACAAAAAATGAACCAATATGTCACGAAACAACAAATTTCTAAAACACAGAGCAACATTTTCTAAAATGCAACAGGTAACCAGTCTTATTGTTATGTGAGTAAGTCTGAGTTATAATCATGCTGGCCACATGACCACAGAAATTTCTTTGGACAATGCTGGCTCCTTTGGCTAAGAAATGGAGATGAGTCCTTCCCACTAGAGCTGGAAACAGCTAGACTGAGTACCACAATTACAGCAGCAGAGTACACCACTGGAAGTCCTGAAGAACCAGGATAGGGACAGATACATCTGGAGATAATTTATGTGATCACTCTTAAGTCAACTTGATGGCACTTGAGTTCACCAAAATAAATAATTAAAAAAAAGCAGACTTAACAAAAAATACATTTTACTGAACAAAATGCAGTCAGTATTCAGTCTTATTTTAAGCAAACTTTGAAACTTAGATTTATTTATTAATTTAGAATCCATTATGTACAGATAATTTCAGTGTTGTAGTCACTTTTCTTCCAACTTCTGGTAATATTGCTCAGTCTGTTTTCTACGGTAAACATCATCTGCAAAACATTTGTGACCATTTCGATTAACTTTTTGAAAATAGTTTATTTATTTAACATAATTAAGTTGCAGTGTTTCAAGCTTAAAACGATGGGTAATTCATGCAAGATCAAAGGTATAAGGAAATTATCATCAAGGGCAACCTTATTCAATCATGAATTCCACAGTGTAGTGGAATATTTTCATTCTGACATATTTTTTAACTAATACCCACTTCTCTAATTTAAGTAAAGTGTGAGATTAATCTCAAATTTAAACTTTTTGAAATTAGGCCAAGGACTAATTTTATCCATTTCTAAAAAATGCAGGATTTTAGAAATTAGTTTTCTGTTTTGTAGAATAGTCATATTATGCTCAGTCTGAAGCTAATACCTCTGTCTAGCCATTTTAGTAGTTTTTCATCTGTCTCCAAAATACAATTGGAAGATTACCTGAATTTTTTATCAACCCTTAAGCTAAAAGTAAAACCATATTTCCCCAGTGTGGTGATTTGTAGTTTTCTCAGGAGCAGTATGCCTGCCGATAGGTTTTAAGATGACACTGAATCTTTACTTTACAATTTTAAGATAATTCCATTCTACTATTTTATTGGAGCACTTGAGGCTTTTGATGCCAAGCAGAAACACAGTAACAGAGTTGGAAGGGACCTTGGAAGTCTTCTAGTCAAACGACCTCCTGCTCAGGCAAGAAACTTTATACCACTTCAGACAAGTGTTGTCCAATCTTGTCTTAAAAACCTCCAGTGTTTGAGCACCTACAACTTCTGGAGGCCAGCTGTTCCACTGATTGTTTTAACTACCAAGAAATTTCTCCTTAGTTCTAGGTTGTCTCCTTGATTAGTGTTTCTTGTCCTGCCTTCGGGCGCTTTGGAGAATAGCTTGACTCCCTCTTCTTTGTGGCAGCCTCTGAGATATTGGAACACTGCTATCATGTCACCCCTAGTCCTTCATTAAACTAGACATACCCATTTCCAGCAAATTTTAAGATAATTCCATTCTACTATTTTATTGGAGCACTTGAGGCTTTTGATGCCAAGCAGAAACCCAGTAACAGAGTTGGAAGGGACCTTGGAAGTCTTCTAGTCAAACGACCTCCTGCTCAGGCAAGAAACTTTATACCACTTCAGACAAGTGTTGTCCAATCTTGTCTTAAAAACCTCCAGTGTTTGAGCACCTACAACTTCTGGAGGCCAGCTGTTCCACTGATTGTTTTAACTGCCAAGAAATTTCTCCTTAGTTCTAGGTTGTCTCCTTGATTAGTGTTTCTTGTCCTGCCTTCGGGCGCTTTGGAGAATAGCTTGACTCCCTCTTCTTTGTGGCAGCCTCTGAGATATTGGAACACTGCTATCATGTCACCCCTAGTCCTTCATTAAACTAGACATACCCATTTCCAGCAAATTTCCATTCTTTATGTTTTAGCCTTCAGTTCCCCAATCATCTTTGTAGCTCTTCTCTATACATTATTTGAAATGATTACTATTAAAAGGTTGCCTTAAGTTCTTTTTTTTAATAAAAGCTGAATATCAAACAGAAATTTGAATATTTCAATATAATTATTTGGAAAGATGTGGAAATTAATATAGCATAATTAAGTCATGCATGTTTAAATATATCAAAAAAAAAATTAACAGGAGTTTAATGATACTTACAAAAGGTCTGATTGCCAATTGGAACATTAATCATAAACCATTCCATAGCACCACCAAGAACGAAGTAGAAAGGAAGAAATCTGTATATACCAAACCATTTCTTTCCAGGTACTTTATTCATTAGTTGAGTTATTTTACTACTGACAGACATTTTAAGAAAAATTTAAGACTCGTTGTAAGAAAGGTGATTCTGAAACACATCAAACAAAATTAATATTTTATGTATAAGGCTGTCCAAAATATGGTTAACCAAATATATAAAAGTATGGAATAAAATTCAGTTTTATCTTTCCATATTTCACATCTGATTATACCTGGGCTCAGAAAGACACAAAACTAAAAAAATGCAGCATTATTCTATTCTATTGCTATTACTAATAAATCTATTTAATTTATTGTGAGTTAATCCCAAAACAGTAAAGCACAGCAATAGCACTGAGACTTATATATCGCTTCATAGTGCTTTACAACACTCGGCAACATTTCTGAATTCTATCATTTTCACCTCAACTACTAAAATCCTTCCTGACCATTCTTGGGGAAATGAGAATATGGGGTCCTTTGATGCTCTGAGCTTGACTGTTTTCTTGCAGGTGTTTCATTACTCAACTTAGCAACATCATCAGTGCTATCAGTATGTGATGCATACAATCTCATTTTATAGCAAAATCCTTATAAAATACAATATGAAGACTGACTTAAGATCATCTATTTTGTTCAATGCCACCTAATGAGGATCAACAACCTGCTAGAACCTAGAACAATTTTGTATGTTTGTTTGTGGTAACCACTGATTTCAGCATACCATATACAATTTGAAATGCAAAGAACTCTTAACATCAACAAATCTTGCAAACATTTTAAATGCCCATTTTGTATTAGTCCATCTCTAGATAGCCATCATTCCAGAACCAAATAGCTATTAATAACATTGATACTGCACTTATACATGTTCTGCTTACGAGTCCTGACAAAGCACAAGCTTATAACGTTTCCTTCCAACATATGACTGATGGAAACTAAGAGACCATTCCCAGGGTTTACATTAATCATTCACTATCCTTCAGATCCAGTTGTGAATAAGTTGTGATGCCATTCAGTCACTCATACCAAGAAAGCACCCAAGGCTAGCTAATGTTTAGTTTTACGTAAAAATTCTCCATCAAAGAACGCATTTTCAGGGTCTGAAAACCTTGCAAATTTGGTCTAGTGCAGGGGTCGGCAACCTCGGCTCTTTTATGACTCGTGGACTTCAACTCCCAGAATTCCTGAGCCAGCATAGCTGGCTCAGGAATTCTGGGAGTTGAAGTCCACGAGTCATAAAAGAGCCGAGGTTGCCGACCCCTGGTCTAGTGGTTAAGGCACCCAGGCTAAGAAAGCAAGAGACCGCGAGTTCAAATCCCCTCTTATCTGCGTGACCTTGGGCCAGTCACTCACTTTCCGCCCAACTCACCTCACAGGGTTGTTGTTATGGAGGAGGAAAATACGGTGGAAGAAGGAAGGTGGTGTTGCATATGTTCGCCGCCTTGAGTTATTTGTAAAAATAATGAAGGGAATATAAATGATTTCTGATTACTATAACCAAGGACCCGTGCTCCTACAAGGCAATGCTGCTTTTCCACCCCCGCCACTCTCGGTGGGAGACAGTCAATCAAAGAGGCCGAACCCTCACAACAGCCCCCCCTCACCTACAGGACTCAATAAGGAAGAGGGCGCGCAGGACGAGAGCGCAACAGGAAGAACGACCACCCTCCCAGCTGACTGCTACACATCACGTCTTCCGAAAGAGACTAGATAGCGATTGGTTACGTGCTGTGCGTAGGGGGCGTGGCCTGCCCGTCTTTGAACAGAAAGAACGGAACTTGCCGAGGAGGCTTTCTGTGCGGGTGCTGCTGCTACGCCAGCTGCGATTCTCAAACGTCGGGCGCTGGTGGCGTTCCTAAAGCCCCAGAGCTGCTGCCTCAGTTCAGTTGCGAAACCGGCGAGGCGAAGCGGTTAGAAGCCTCTGAGCGCCCCCTGTCGGAGCCGAAGTCGAGCAATCCCGCGTCTTATTGCCTCCCAACATTTTGCAAAACTCTGGCCAACTCATGCTATGCAAGATCAACTTGGCGAAGTGAATTTCGCTTTCTTTTTAAATCAGGTGTCTATCAGATCACAGGAGCAGGCAAGTCTGAATTGGAACACGTTTTATCCATTGAAAAATAGGAATAGGGCTTTCTGTACGTGTTCCTTATATCCCTCCATTGGCCATTTTCACCGAGCATTCTTGTAAGCGAAAGCATGTCCTTTTTTTCCCCCAGAAAGATTTCTCTCTCGAGAACTTACTTTTACACGACTCGTCCGAGTAGCCTCATTTCGCGGCTCAAAGGAATCGGAATTACAGTGTCCGAAAAGGAAAACATGCCCGCCCTAAACATTTTCAATAGCCTAGAGCAGGGGTAGGCAACCTCGGCTCTTTTATGACTCATGGACTTCAACTCCCAGAATTCCTGAGCCAGCCAGGCTGGCTCAGGAATTCTGGGAGTTGAAGTCCATGAGTCATAAAAGAGCCGAGGTTGCCTACCCCTGGCCTAGAGCCAGGAGGGCCAAAAGGATCTTGGGAACTGTAGTTCTTGTCCGTCCCAACAATCCAAAACAACTCACAGGAGCTGAGGGGGGAGGGGGGGGGAAGAGGACGCCGCAAACGTTTAACGAACTACAAATCCCAAGTGGTCCCGAAGCGGCGGCACTTGTGCTGGAAGACCCGCCTCCTCCTTGGCAAGTCTTGGGGCTGGAGCGCTGCCGCAGATCCGCACGGACTGGTTGCTCTTAGGCGGGTCGGATGGCTGGAGCAGTCGGTTGTTGTCCAGTCTGGCGGACGATGCAGCTGAAGAGGTGCGTTGGAGATCTGAGATGACGGTCTTATGAACTCATCTCCAGGAAGAGGCTCTCGTCCCGGGAGGCCATGGCGGCGGCTGGACTCAAGGCTGCGAGCAGCGGCATATGGAAGAGCGGCGGCGGCATCATCCTTCAACAACTGATGGTCCCTCTTTCCAGCCACGGCAGCTGCTGCTATTATACAGGCCCCGACGCCGGATCGGGGCGGATGGGATGCAGGCACCAGTGGACCCATCAGCCGCAGCCCGAGGAGCATTGTCTCCCGAGGCCGGCCGCCTCTTCGATCGGCGGCAAAGCTAAGAGAACCGCCGACGCCGGTCCTGCTGGGGCAGCGACAATGACAGCTGCTTCCTTGGGCAGCCACCAGCCCAGCTCCATCCAAGGGATCGATACGAAGTCCTATCTCTGGGCCAAATACCACGAAATGAAAAAGCTGGTTTATGGTAAGGAGGGAGGGAGTGGGAAGTGGTGGGGCTTGGCTCTGCGTGGCATTTCGTTGAAGACCACTAATTCTGATGAATTAAAAAGCCTCAGTGTGCGTACATCTGAGAGCTGCTCAAACCCTCGTCTCGTTTGATTCCAAAAAGGGTGAATGTATATAGGAATAAGAAATAGAATAGAATAGAATAGAATAGAATAGAATAGAATAGAATAGAATAGAATAGAATAGAATAGAATAGAATAGAATAGAATATTCTTTATTGGCCAAGTGTGTGATTGGACACAGAAGGTATTTATCTCTGGTGCATATTTACATCTGTTACTATTATATAATTGGGTGGTTGTATCATTCTGTGGTGATCTTAAAGTGGTTTACATGATAAGGTTAGTATTCCTAGTGAGGAAACACCCACATTACAAACTGTTACTTGTGCATTGCTGTTAATAGTATCATCTGCTGCCAAACTAACTTATGCTAACTTATTCTCTTCTATTGGCGATGTGCTAATTGTGAGAGTAACTAAGAATGCCAAATTATAAAAGATGCTGCAAATTGGATTCTTCATATTTTCTCCAAAAACATATTTGTGTTTACTAAATGACATACGTGGGTACCATGATGATTAAACTAGATGACTTTAAATTGGGAAACATTTTTAATCAACTCTTCCAATATACACATTGCTTATCAGCTTACTAAAATTAGCAAGGTTGCGATCCCTTACATGTTTTGCTTCTGTGTTTTGTTAAAATTTAACCTTCTAAGCTCCTTGAACGTGTGTGTGTGTGTGTGTGTCTGTCTCTGTCTCTGTCTCTGTGTGTTTTAAAATCTCTGTTGTACATAGTTTGTGAATTCTAGGTTGAGGGTTTGAAGTTGATTCTTCAGTTGCTTGAATATTTCAGTTAAGCTGAGTAATGAATATGCCAACATCATTTGTTGGAAGCATTTAACACATTTTTAACCATCTTAATTGGCTCCACAATTAGTTTCTGGATGTAGTTCAAACTAATGTACTGGCATTGTACTTTCAAGGTGAAAGTGGTTTGAACTTGCTAACTTGCAAAGCTTTCTCTCAGAAGAACTACATGTGTGTTCATATCTCTAGAAAAGGCTGTTTCAAGCTCCCTTTCAAACTAAAGCAGGTTATAGTAAGTTCTTAGTTGCAGTGTTATCCTCGTCAAACACTTTCATTCCTCTATTGTCTGATTAGCATCTTTCCAAGTCTGAACAAGAGAAATGTTGGTTCTGTATCATAAAGATCACTATCTTAACAATCTCAAAAGGCTACTTCGCTTTAAAAAAGGGTAAAGAATTGTTTAAAAACTATAACAGATGTTGCATGAACTTCTACTATTTTTCTCTCTAATGATACTAGGTCATTTTTTAAATAAAAAAATACACTGCAATTCTAATATTTTTCAAACATTTGCCAGAATTCACTTGAAGGATTCCACTGTGAAGCCATAATGTGAAATGGAATTTAGCGGGTGACTTGAATATTTTTGTAAGTTTGTTCCTGAAATGTAAACAAGATAACTTTTTGGCAAGATTTTAAGTGGACAGTTGAACCAAATCTTGGCAAGATGTCAGCATGAAGGAAAATATTTGCAATAAAAGACATGTGATAATATGTATTTCTTACATAATTTGGTAGAATAAAAAACAATTAGTTGCTGATATTTTAACGAAGCATCTATACCACTACTAGCAAAGAGAACCAAGATAAAAGAAATTACTTCAGTTACTTTACTCCTTGCTAGTTAGATGCAAGGAGGAAGGGAGAAAATTATTTTATTCTGTTTGTTCTCCCCCTGCTTCCCAATATTAACAGTAGGAAGTAATTATGCAATGTCTATTCCAGATCTCCTATGTCCTTCCTCTCCTGATACATATTTGCTATAAAATATTGGTAATTTAACTGAAACATAATATGTAGCAGTATGTTGGAAGATTTCATTACCAATATAGTATTTCCATTTGTGCTCTATTGATAGAAATATTTTCTGAGGATGAGTAATTCTACTTCGTGGAATTTGTTTTTCATGAAACCACTTTATTAGACCACTTCAACTCTGAAACAGAATTTTTTTAAGTATATCTTCCTAGTAAAGCCTTTTTGAGTATTTTCGGAAGCATTGTATTAATTGAAAAATGTATCATGCCAGGAAGCATTTTTTTCCCCACTCATCAAAGTAGTTTGAAGCTAACTGCTTTCACAGTATTTTTCTTTCTGCCCTTGAAAAACCAAGTTGTTCAAAAATAATGGGCTTTTGAGGTTATATAATAATTGTAGACAGAAACTAATAATGTTCCTTGGTGCAATGAAATTTGCTATATGAATGCCATCTTCACAGTTCTGACCTGTTAGCTAAGAAATGCAATGCTTCTCATCCTCCCATTAGATATGTACTTGTAATAGAAAATTGCCATCAGACTAGAAACTAAGAAAACTGAGTTCTAATTCTGGGTTAGGCAGGAAGTCAACATGACTTTGGGCCAGTCAAGACTGAGTTGGCACAAACAACAGCTATTCAAGAGCTGGTGTCATATACAGTAATGATTAAGGTACCAGGCAAAAAACGGTTACCTTAGGCATGAAGCCAGCTGGGTGACCTTGGGCTCTTTCAACCCTAGGAAGGAAGCAATGGAAAACCACTTCTAAAAAGTCATGCAAAACAAAACTGTAGGGATTAGTACTAGCAGACATTAGGAGTTAACACTGTAGAGGGAGCGAGGGAGATTCTTTTTCTTTTATGGTGAACTAATAACCCACTTGCAAAACTCTTGATCTTCACAATGCAGGAGTGTAAATAGATCAGTTATATAATTCCAGAGAAACCCCGTAACAAGGAAAGTGCTTTCCACTTATTATAAAGCAATTCTAGAATCCTATATATCCAGCAGTATGTGGATCGAGAACTACCAGAAGTACAGGCAGGATTTCGAAGAGGCAGAGGAACAAGAGATCAAATTGCTAACATACGCT
This sequence comes from Vipera ursinii, assembly GCF_947247035.1. Classification (NCBI taxonomy): domain Eukaryota; kingdom Metazoa; phylum Chordata; class Lepidosauria; order Squamata; family Viperidae; genus Vipera; species Vipera ursinii. Next base: position 66,013,311 of record NC_139513.1, read on the forward strand.
GGATCATGGAGAAAGCTAGAGAGTTCCAGAAAAACATCTACTTCTGCTTCATTGACTATGCTAAAGCCTTTGATTGTGTGGATCATAACAAACTGTGGCAAGTCCTTAAAGAGATGGGGATACCAGACCATCTTATTTGTCTCTTGAGAAACCTATATGCGGGCCAAGAAGCAACAGTGAGAACTGGACACGGAACCACTGATTGGTTCAAAATTGGGAAAGGAGTCCGGCAAGGCTGTATACTGTCACCTTGCCTATTTAACTTATATGCAGAGCACATCATGAGAAAGGCAGGGCTAGATGAATCAAAAGTTGGAATTAAGATTGCCGGAAGAAACATCAACAACCTAAGATATGCAGATGATACCACTCTAATGGCAGAAAGTGAAGAGGAACAAAAGTGCCTTTTGTTGCGAGTGAAGAAGGAGAGTGCAAAACTTGGGTTGAAACTAAACATTAAGAAAACCAAGATCATGGCATCCGGCCCTCTCAATTCCTGGCAAATAGATGGGGAAGAAATGGAGGTAGTGACAGATTTTATTTTCCTGGGCTCCAAGATCACCGCAGATGGGGACTGTAGCCAAGTAATTAAAAGACGCTTGCTCCTGGGGAGGAAAGCCATGGCAAATCTAGACAACACACTAAAAAGCAGAGACATCACCCTGTCAACAAAAGTGCGTATAGTCAAGGCGATGGTCTTCCCAGTTGCAATGTATGGCAGTGAAAGCTGGACCATAAGAAAGGCTGAGCGCCAAAGAATTGAAGCCTTTGAACTATGGTGCTGGAGAAGACTCCTGCGAGTCCCTTGGACTGCAAGGCGATCAAACCGGTCAGTCCTAGAGGAGATCAACTCTGACTGCTCTTTAGAAGGCCAGATCCTGAAGCTAAAACTCAAATACTTTGGCCACCTAATGAGAAGGAAGGACTCACTGGAGAAGAGCCTCATGCTGGGAAAGGTTGAGGGCAAGAGAAGAAGGGGACGACAGAGAATGAGGTGGCTGGATGGAGTCACTGAAGCAGTAGGTGTGAGCCTAAATGGACTCCAGAAGATGGTAGAGGACAGGAAGGCCTGGAGGAACATTGTCCATAGGGTCGCGATGGGCCGGACACGACTTCGCAACTAACAACAACATATATCAGTGTTCAAGTGGCAAAAATGAAGAATTCAGTTTAGATGATATTCCTATTCTCTCAAATAGGAAAGACTAGGCTGTATCTACATTATAATACACATACCCTTTGTTTAGCTTTACAGGGTTAATCACTATATGTGTAAAAACCTACAAGCTAACAATACAAATAAAGGATATAATTTAAGTAAACAATGTATATGGCTGCCCATCTCAAAACTGTGACTAGTTATTTTAGTTATTCTTTTTGGTAATGAAAATTGGAATGCTTGAATTGGTTGAAATATTTATTTTTTGGACCATCTGTTCTGAAAGAAAATGTCAGTAGTCTTCAATACCCAGTTATAATGAAAAAAAAGGAATATTTCACCCCACCCTACCCTAACCCCCTATTTTTTTAAACACAGTATTCCTGTTATGCATAATCCTGGATCAAAATAGTGCCTGTATTTTTATTGTCTTTTTCCAGATCTGCTTCCACCAGGTGTTTGCAATCTTCTTAACCCTGCAGCTATCTATGCCAATAATGAGATTAGCTTGGGAGACATTGAGATCTATGGTTTTGATTATGATTATACATTGGCACAATATTCAAACTTGCTACATTCAATGATATTCAACACTGCCAGAGATATCCTAATTGAGCAGTATAAGGTAAGTTTGCAATTTTCACCATCTCTTCTTGTGTGATGCTTGATCTGTAATAGATTGGGGCAGTATGGCGTGGAAATGATTTTAAGATAAGTACTTTTTACTTCCTCTACATTTCTTGACTTCTTTGTGTTCCTAGATTCTGACTTTCATAGTTACCTTCCACGGTCTATTGAGATCTAGTATTGATGAGAAAGGCTTAAAGCAGCAAACTTTTCCCTAATTCTTTGTTCACCTGTTAATGGAATTTGATCCGCTTTTCCCCATGCCTAGCTCAGCCCCTACATGACTTTTTAAATTATTTATTTTATTTATCTTTCCTTTCCTTTTTTATCGCAATCATTTTTACTGAAGTTTAAAATTATAAAGATAAAGTAATATAAACTAAAGAAAATATAAAAAAGAAAAAAAATAAGCAAAAGAGAAAAGCAGGGATGGGAAAAGGGGGAAATATATAAAAAAGAAAAGAAACCAAAAATATAGAAAGAAATAATTTGCCCCTTCATCAAGTATAAACATAGAAACATAGCTTGACATCTCTAATTTTTTAACCAAAACTATCTTCATTCCATACCACATCTATTATCTATTGGCAAATAATAAAATCTCATCTTTCAATTTTAATCAGCAAAAGTCCGTTAAATGATACCAGAAATAAATAAACACACACACATATAGTGTGAGTGTATACACACAAGTACTTCATCATTCTTTCCTTTACACGATACCTTGTCAGTTTCTCTAAAACTCTTCTTCCCACAGTCTTACATCTATAAACTGATGTGGAAAAGCTCACCATTCAAACTTAATCAAGAAAAATTCTATTAAGTGCCACTGGAAAATTGAAAATATTAATATTTAATCCCTTCAAACGATATCTCACAATTAATGTGTTATTTTTTTATTTCCTATTGGGCAAATCCAGCGTCCTTATGAAAGGCTCTGATTGCAGCTTGGGGAAAGTGGTCTCTGCCGACACCCAGAGTTCTAAAAACTGCCAAAAACTGCTACTTTATGGCCCAATCACGGGAAAGGTCTGTAAGGAGCGCTCTGGGCAATCCCAAGTCCTCTCTTTCTCTGGAAAGAAATTCAGGGACCCGGTTCCTTCACCAATTCCCCAATCAGCTTTCTACCACAATCATTGGCTCTGCTAAAAACAAAGCTGTCTTAGTCTGATATTACTGCCCAGAAGTAGTTTTTATGCCATTTCAATCAGTTCCAATTATGAATGGCTTAAATAACTTATTTCCATAAATAAGATTATGATTTACAATATCTGTGACAAAGAATATAACATATGCACGTTCATGTCAAAGATAAATAAAATCACCCCTCAGAGGAAACAGCTCACATTTCTATTCTTAAGGCATGTTAAAAAAGACCAGGTTTCTACATCTCCTCTTTACTTTTTGTCACTTCACCCTCTGCAGTTGTCCGATGAGTTTTATTGCTGATTATATTCCTTTTCTAAAACTATATTCTATGTATCCATTGCCATACAGTTTGCTAGTTGTCTAGATTTCTACCAGTTCTACTATATAGCATGTATGCCAGTTAAAGAATATACTCATCCTTTCTAATGAAATGTCTTGTAGTACCCAGAGGGACTTAGGAAATATGAATACATTCCTGGTTTTGCCATAAGAGGACTTCATTATGATGTGCACAAGGTGAGTTATACAGTAAATATGTTTTCAGTTGGTCTTTCACATATTTAGTAACATCATTGGTTCATTGTGGAAATTGGAAATGTTGAAGTATCTAGTTAGTTTGTTAAGTTAGAGCTATTCTTGGAGAAATGAATCAATAATGGTGTATGTATGCATGTGGGTTTACACATATACACAGGAGAACAATCATCCTTGAATTACAACAGCAATTTAGGATCAAAACTTCCATCACTAAGCATTGTGAAGCACAACATCACGTGACTTCTGGTGAAGACAAAGGAGCAGAGATGGCAATGAGGTAAGGTTGGCAGCCACATAGCATTTTCTGGCCAGCCAAACCTCTTCAGATAAAGGAGAGATCATGAGGTTGCCCACTTGTTCTCCAGATAGCTGCATCTAATGCGTAAACTACAGAAATTGAGATTTATGTGGCCTGCTTCTAAGTGGAATGGTTGGGAATCAAGGGATTCCACTAAGCTCATAAGCACAATATAGCCTATCGGTATGTCAAACCTCATGTCCTGATCACATTTAGAAATTGCTTCTTACCTGCTTTTCAGCTATTAAGAACATTCTAATCAACAAATCTGATAAGATGTGCCAGTTGAGTTCACTTTAATTCTTGGTGAAAGAAGCTCTAAAGAGAAGTTTAAGCACATAAATATGTATAACATTTATATAAAACATAGGTGTATGTGTACGTGTCTGTATAAGTGGCAAAAGATTGATTAGAACATAGATTTTGAAAAGTTAGAAACAGAATAGGAGTGCAGAAAGATGTGAAAATGAGATTTTGAAATTGAGCAGTGAGATTTTTGTGTGTACAGAGGTAGAAAAACAGTGAATTGTGAAATTAATGGAACTGGCAGAGATGGCAAAACTGACTATCCTGATGAAAGATACAAGTTTGTCTGACTTTGCTTCTACTTGGAGACTACTTTTATACATCTTGCTTAAGAAAAAGAAATTTTGATTTTACCACTGATCTGTTATGATTATAGAAATATTGTGTATATTTAGTGTTTACTATTAAATATGTATATATCTTTATTATATATTTATGTAAATATATATTTATAGTGTTATATACTTTTTATATTATGTTAAAATCTCTCACAATAAAAAGTCACTCCTTTTTTGTTTTTCTCCATATTTTTTCTTGTCACTTTTAAACTTTTCTACTTTCGATCCCCTACCCCCTAATTTTTCCTTTTCTGTTACTTTGTATTGTATCTTTTTCTTAAACTTGATAAGGTTGTCTGAAATTGATCATAGGAATGCTTCCATAGAAAAATGCTGTTGTTTTGAATTCTGGGGAAAAAATGATAAGGTGGGAATTTGAATACTGAACACTAGAGGGAGTCAGAAGCAATTAAAGATTACAATTAATAAAAGAAAAGAAAAAATGACTTATTAAACACAGAATGAAGCAAAATACTGGACATAACAAAACATTGGACATATTCAAAGACATTTGTGAGTGATAGATCCAGAAAATAATCTTAAAACTTATATAATTAAAGATATATAGTTTTTGAAAGAAGTTGTGGAAGAGAAACAGGTTTTGCTGGATTAAAGATCAACTTTGTAAAGTAAAAGGAATGGAATATAGAGTGGGTTTATTTGATCAAGGTTAAAATGGATATGTTGTTTCTGGCAATCCTTGATGGGCTTTTGCTGATCAGGAGTGAATGAGGTTATAGGATCTGTTCAGAGATATGACATGAAGTATGGGATTAAGAGATTTTTTTGGTTATATTTTTAAGAGAAGGTGACAAATTTTGAAAATTGTTTATACTTGAGGTGACGGGGGAAGTTACTTCTTTATATATTTTCCTTTTATTTGCTATGGTTTTTTTCCCTATCTATATCTTTTTTTCTACACGTTCTATCTTTTTGCTTTTTTGTATTAAGTTGTATTTATTTTTATTACCTACAATGTTTAATAACATTATTTAAAAAAAGTAAAACACAACATCACACAATTGCATTACTTGTCAATGGCAGTCGTAGTTACTGTTGTAATCCCAGGACCACATGGATCACTGAAGCACACATGACTGCAATATAAGGAAAGGCAGGAGGCCAGGCAAGCAGGCCCGTGAGTGGGAGCTATAGGCAGGTGGTCCTAGGCAACACAGAAAGAAGGCCGCATCCTGAGGGTGGACACTAAGAGCACAAGTGAGTGCGCGGGAGGGGAAAACATGGGGAGAGACATTTTCAACTTCTTGCAAGCTTCCCCATCGACTTACTTTGTGAGAATCCAGCAGGGAACATTGGAAATCACAATCATGTGACCACCGCTCTCTGCTACATTACAATTGTGAATCTGGCACCAAGAGCTGAAAGCCCAATTATGTGACTGCACGGTCCCTGCAACGGCCACAACTTTGCAGTTTGGTCGTATGTTTCCTTCGTTCAGTGCCAGCATAACTGAACAAGTGATTGCAATCCTTGGGCTACCTATAAAGGCCTTCTTTCCCTGTAGTTACATAGTATGACAATCTAAAAAAAAATCAGATAATGCTATGCAATAAAATCTGGTGGAATATTCTTGCTTATGGCTTAAGATTTTCTAAATTTTGCAGCTACATTCAGTATGTGGTTGTTGTTTTTTTCAAAAAGAAAGAGGAACTTGATGCTAATAATGCCCAAAGTGGCTTGAAAAACATGGGAAGGGTGTTAGGAAAGTCTTTTTTTCAGCATTTTGCAGGCACAATTGCAATGATCTCTGTAAACAATATTAGGGTACTTTGTCATCTTATTTCTTCCCTTTGCTAGCATTTTTTTTGTCGCCAGTAGGGAATAATTACAGCTCTAACAAATCCTCAATCTCTGCTGGCTGTACAGCATTAAAAAAATTTTTCCTGGAAGTTAGAAGCAGGATAGGATGTGGTAAACTGAAAATTTAAGCACTGCAACTGATCTGGAAGGAGACATTGTCACAACAGTTGATGGTAAATGAATAAAATGTTCTCATCTGGCAACTGTTCAGATATAAGTAGAGATAAGATAGCAGGAGTTACAAAAAGTAACATCAGAGCATTTCCATTTAAAAAATGGACCTCTTCCTCTTAGTTATTTAAAGTAGAAGATGTCAATATAATGCCTGCTAGAATACCAGTTGTTCTTGATGCAGAAATAAAACTGATCCCTGAAATAATACAAGATTGCACATTGATGAGCGAAAAGTCCTGAACCTGTGGACCGTGGCCCACTACTAGACCATGGCCTATTGGCCATTGGGCCACGTGAGTGGCTGGCTGCTATGTGTTTATGTGCGGGCGTGCACAGTCCCACTTGTGTGAGCATCATGACCATTGCCGTAAGCACCATGGGCGTTCATGGACCCACTAGCGCGAGTGTCAGGTGTTCACAGACCAACTCACACAAGCATCACCGTGAATGTCGCGGGTGTTTGTGGACCCACTCATGCCATTGTTGGCATGAGCATCATGGGCTTTTGCAGCCCCCAGTGCACCAGCGTCACTGCGAGCGTTTGCAGCCACACATGTGTGTGTACTCGCAGCCCCATTGATGTGAGTAATGGGTGTTCATGCGTGGACATGCATTTAACCCCCCCCCATAAAACTGTCCCTTCTTTCCCTCCTGCCCCCCACTCCGGGCCACCAACCCCGAAAGATTGGGGAACTCTGTGCTAGAAAGTTACCTATCTCTGCAAAAATAGTAAGAGTGCTGCTTCTATCTGTACAAAATTCCTTCTGTCCCTTTCTTTCTTCAGTGGAAGTAGAAGTATGGTGTGACTCTACGCAGACATAAACAAAAAAAGGGGGGGTCATCATCATATATATCATATTTGTATCTGCCAATGTAGCATTAAATGCATTGCCTTGTGAAGAATAGTTTTGTCTGTTTTTCTTGAACATTAAATTCTTCAAGCTAAAAGTACGAAATATTTGCACAACAAATGTCTACCTTTCTTTTAGAGTCTTCTGATGAAGATTGATGCTTTCCACTATGTTCAACTGGGCACTGCCTATCAGTGAGTTTAGCAAAATTATATGCATTTTGTGGAGCATAGAAACAGTTGTTCTTTGTGCAACATTTAACATAGGAATCAGAAGCAAATATGGGTCATGAGTGATGGCACAGGATTTTTTACTTGCTCCAGAGAAATGTCTTGAGCTGCTGAAGTCTGAGTGTCCTGGCAAGTCTTTCTGAAATTGGTGCCAAATTAAAGGATCAATGACTAAAAGTTTGGGCATATGAGAACCAATTTAGCTATAAATATTAGGAGATTAATTGATCTTGTATTACAACTCAGCCTGCATGGGAAATAAAACATTGTTTTTGTTATGATTCTTTGAGTCCAAGGTGACTCCTGGTGATGACAAGTATTAGCCGTGCAGTTTGCTTGGCAACCTTTTTTCAGAAGTCGTTGGCCAGGTACCTTCTTTAAGATTCAGTTTGATTTGCTGGTCTAAGGCGAGAGAGAGAGAGAGAGAGAGAGGGAGAGGGAGGGAGGGAGAGAGAGAGAGAGAGAGAGAGAGAGAGAGAGAGAGAGAGAGAGAGAGACTGGCCGCTGGTTAGACAGCAACTTCCATGCTTAAGGAAGGGCTAGAATGTGGCCTCCCTGCTCCTAAACCACTACAGCAACCTGGCTCTCTTAAAAAATCAAGAGTTCTATCAAAAGTATCACCCATAGAGCTTCAAAGTGAATCTTTTTAAAATGTTGCTGTGGCACGTGGAAGAATTTGCAAAACTAACAGCATTGCAATTCATGTTAGCTTTTACTTTGGAAACGCTACGAATAACAGAAGATTGAGAAGGTCTAGATCAGTGTTTCTGAAAATGTGGTCCTAGGACCCCCGGGGTTGGGCCAACACTCTCCAGGAGGTCCGCAAAATCAAAATTATTTTCCAGCCTATATGAATACAATTAATTCCAGCCTTATTTCAGTACAATATTGAAATCCCTTCAAACAATCACGAGAAGTGACATGGCAGCAAATGAATCCATCTTAATTTTTAATACTTTAAATATTCATTATATAAATAAAAACTCTCTTGGGATCCCCCATGATTTTTAAAAACGGGAAGAGAAAAAAGTTCAAGAAACACTGCTCTAGACAAACTTTGAACAAAGGAGATATTTAAAAAAATCATGATTTAAGGAAGCAGTATTTGCTAATGCAGCTGCATTTCAGTAATACTCTTCTGCTTCTTCAACTAAATGTTGCCCTATTAATCGTTTTTTCTGCTTTGGTTAAAAATTAACTCAGTATGGAAAAATTAAATTCCCTTTTGTCCTACAATCTTATCATATGAGGTTATTTGTGTATTTTGGAGACATTTTCTCTATAGGCAACTTTTGTTATAAGCATGGAATATTTAAATTTATGGCTCTCTACATTGGCTGTTTCCTTTTCTTCAGAAACTTGAGTTCAGTTAACAATGATAATGTTAGAAACTCACTTGGGTCAATGGAACAGTAATGAATCTTAAGCAAAAAAATTGCCACCAGTCTTCATTAATATCTTGATAAGTGCTAAATTATGTCAATTCACTTGTACAATTTCTCTTCAAATTCAGTGCCGATAAAGATAAATTCTTCTCTTGAGACAAACTCACCATCTTGAGATTCGTTCAGTCAGTCAGAGCTGAAAGGGACCTTGGAGGTCTTTCAGTTCTTGAGGAGGTCTTCTCCCCAAGCAGGAGATCCTATACCATTTCAGATAGGTAGCTGTCCAGTTCTTTCTTAAAAACCTCCAGTGATGAGCCATCTACAACTTTTGAAAGCAAGATGTTCCACAATCCTCACTGTTCAGAGTTTCTCCTTAATTCCAGGTAGCTTCTCTCCTTGATTAGTTTCCATCTGTTGTTTCTTTTCTGCTTTCTGATACTTTGAAAAATAAGTTGACCCCCCTCTTCTTTGTGGCAGTCCCTCAAATATTGGAATACTGCCATCATGTCACTCCTTCTTTTCTCAAGACTGGCCATACCTAATTCCTATAACCATTCTTCATCTGTTTTTTGTCTCCAGGCCCTTAATCATCTTAGGTTGCTCTTTGCACTTTTTCCATAGTCTCAGTATCTTTTTTGTAATGTGGTGACCAAAACTGGATGCAGTATTCCAGGTGTAGTTTTACTAAGGCTTTATAAAGAGGTACTGATACTTCATGTGATTTTGATTCTGTGCCTCTGTTTATATAACCAAGGATAGTATTAGCTTTTTTGGCTGCCGCCGCACATTACTGACTCATGTTTAAGCGTCTACTAGGACTCCACGGTCCTTCTCACAGTTAATGTTTTTGAGCCAGGTTTCGCCTAATCTGTACTTGTACCTTGGGTTTTTTCTGCCTTGGTGTAAAACCTTGCTTTTCTCTACATTAAATTTCATGTTGTTGATTAGGGTCCATTGTTCAAATCTGTTAAGATCTTTTTGGCCCTAAGTTTGTCTTCTGGGGTGTTAGCATGAACATGCCTGTTTTCCTGGCAATACTTTCTTTTGAGATGCTTTTAAGTAGGATAATACAACTCTCTTAAAAAGCAACCTCCCTAAAGATTTTAGGATAATATGAGCATAGGTGTCAACAAACTTTTAGTATTTTCCTGACTGAATTATTGTAATTTGTTTTTAGGGGGCTAAACCCAGTGCCTGATGAAGAAGTTATTGAAATGTATGGTGGAACACAGCATATCCCATTATACCAGATGAGTGATTTTTATGGCAAGGTAAAGTAAATTCACTTTACTGAAAATTTATTAGATTTAAATGAATTAAATGCTGAAAGTTTAATCAGATCATCTTCCCAGACTAAAACTTCAATAAGAAAAATGTTAATGATATCTTCCTAGTGTTGAGAAAAACGGTAACAAAAGTGCTAGTTGCAAACACATTTAACTATTTTTTTTAAAAAAAAATCCACCGGACCTGTTGATTTCTTTCTAGAGTAAACAATGGTTATTAGTTCCCCGCACTTTGTACAAAGGCAAACAAACATGTATTGTTTACAGTAAGTATTTTCTACTTTGTAACACAAACTTCAGTAAAGTTTTCTTTTTTTCTTAAATACTGTAGTCCGGGGTCACAAAAAATCGTTGTTGCTTCACTGTAGATGTGAAAAATCTGACCATATCTTTGTGTTTTGTTTATTCCTTTTGAAAGTGATCATGATCATACAATTGCCACAAAAATGTTCTGCTGCCATTGTAGATTTCAAGCATTCAATCTAGGATTAAGTCTTTGTACTGTTTCTCTCTCTGAAGATTTATAAACAGGAATATATATTATGCACAGCTTCGATGACATAATTTTTCTCCAATTTCTTTATTTAGGTTCATTAGTATCATTAGTAGCGGCACTACTCAATAATGGGAATAAAGTAGTAGTAACAATTTTATTTATCTGCCTGGTTCTATTGAAGGTTGAAAAAGTAGTTGGGAAGACAACAAACTGCGTAGAATTTATTGTCAATGGCAAAGTAACATGGTTATCTCCTCTGTATGAAATATGATCTCTTTTTTTTTCCTTTTCACATAATACCAGTTTTCATGTAATATAATATAGGAAGTTTTTATTTTTACAATGAATACATCCAAAAAAATTTCCCTGTCTCATTGTTTTTTGTTTTTTGTTCAGATGTGTAAAGTTGGACGAATGGGTTACTGTTTAATTTCTTGCTGTTTAATAGAATAACATATACTCCTGTTGTCCTTGGACTATCTTTAGGCAGAAGTGATCATTTGGTCTATGAACCTGAACTTGGAAATCACCCTGTATCATCAGAATTTCTCTGTATTTTAACTGGATCCACCCTTTATAAATAGCATTCTGACTTGCCATGCTTTGGGTTGCACTGTGTATGTGATATTCCGTATGTACAAAGAATGCCCATAGTTTAAAGAGTCACTTTTATTGTTTAATTCAAGATATGAGGTGCTTCCGAACAGAGAGCTTATGGTGTTATTAAATATATTGTGCAACCTTCCTTCTTTCCCTCCCTTTCTCCTTCTTGAAAAAAAAAGAAGGCTGATAAAATAATAGGTAATTCTTAACTTATAACCACAACTGAACCCAAAACTTCGGCTGCTAAGCAAGACAGTTGTTAAGTGAACTTTGCTCCACTTTATGATCTTTCTTGCCACAGCTGTTAAGTGAATCACTGCAGTTAAGTTAGTAACACAGTTCTTAGGTGAATCTGGCACCCCCATTGACTTTGCGAGAAGGTCGCAAACATGATCACAAAACCCCAGGAGACTGCAACTGTCATAAATATATGCCAATTCCTTAGTGTCCGAATTTACATCACATGACTAGGGGATGCTGCCGTGGTCATAAGTGTGAAAAAACTCATAAGTCACTTTTTTCAGTGGTGTTGCAGTGTCAAACAGTCACTAAATGAATGGTTGTGTATTGAGGACTACCTATAATAGAAAAAAATATGGAAGTGTCCAAATGCAAGACAATAATCTGGAAGACAATAATCTGGAAGAGGCAACATGACAAAAACTTTGTCAAAAAGTATTTTTAATGTTTGTTTGCTCAAATATTTTACCATTACAGTATGTTAAATTGTGTGCTGGAAAATAAATATGAATTGTTGGATGGTATGGTGTCTTATGTGGATGTACCTTGTGAAAAAAAAAAGCAATGGCTGGGATGTAACATTTTATTGCTTTATTTTGCACTAAGCCGCATGCAACACAGAGATTGTCTACATACTCCAAAATTCTTATCTCCCTGTTTTCCTTTGGCCAGCCCCTTGGATAAGTTCATGGATTTGCAGACAGTCATAATATTTGAAAACAAAAGGCCAAGCGAAGCTTTGATAGCTATCAGCAAAAGGGATGTACGGCTGCCAATGTAACTGACATTTAGCTTTCAGCACAAGTGGGAAAACATGGATTTTATTTATTTATTAAATTTAAATATGCTGCCATCTCACTGTGAAGCATTTCTGGGAGGCTTACAATATCATAAAAACAATAGTTAGAAACATTAAAACATTTAATCACGCACAACGCTCAGGAACAAAGACCCAAGCGTCACAGAGTTTTAGCAGTTTTAAATACACTCTGGAGACTCAGCAACGAACATGCTCAGAGTGCACACTTCAAAATCCAGCAAACCAGTCCAGATGACTGGTGATTGTCAAAGTGTGCATATACCTCCACCCAAAGTTCAACTAACAAAGCAAATCAACTCTGAATTAGTAATTTGTGCTTTTATACACTTTCAGTATGAGTGATCCTACAGCTGGATTTGGTGAGGCTAGAAAAAGGGTTTTTTGCGCGGGGGGGGGGAATCCAGTAAAAAAGTCATAAAACAAGGGAACTGATATGTTTGAAAATGCCAAGTTTGTTCTGAGCTTGGAACACTTGCAATTACTGTCTCAAGATTAAAACTATAGGAATGTGGCTGGCTGGTATGTTTATTTTCTCAATTAGTAGCGCTTTTTGGCTTGGGGGGGAAATATGAAAGTGATGGCATTAGTTCTTTTGTCTTGTTAATATGCTTGACTGAATGTGGGAATGAAGTAGAGAGCTGGAGTTTCCCAAAGCAAGTACGGTATGTCGGTTATATCAGCAGTTCAGCCTGAGAAACATAAAGCAGGATATCTGTTAAGCATGGGAAAGGCAGGAAAAAGAAGCCTGGGATTTAAATCACAGAGGACATAAGAAGGAACTTGCTCTCAATTAAAACAATCATCTAGTTTCATCCTAGTATGTACTAAAAATTCTTATCTGTGTTGTGGCATTTGTCTGATAGTTTCTCTCACCGACTCAGGATTTACTTAAACAATTGAGAAGACTCTCTTGAAAAATCCAGAGAATTCTGGATTCTGGTATCGTTTCTAACTAATTAGCTTCAATTGCTGTTACAAATGCTTTATAGTTTAATTTATATTGTACCATTTATATTTTAAAATGCTTTATATTTTAATGTTAATTTTTTTTAAAATATCCGTTGGTCAATTTTTCTGTTAGCTGAATGGCTGATAGAATTCATTAGGAACTACTACCTCACTTATTCTTGTCCTTGGAAGATTAAAAAAAAATGCAAGGTGTTTTTTTCCAAATTCTCATTGACCTCAAAATGTTTTGTGCTTTGTTCCACTGGAATATGGAAACGTTGAGCTACTTTTTGCTCCATTGGGAAATAGCCAGCAGGAAAAGTTGGTGGAATATTTTGAAGAGGCTGATTTTTTTCTGCATACCAGTTCAAATGTGTTTTTCATTTCTTACACAATGCTTAATTGAAGATAATTTAAAATTATTTTAAATAGCAAAAGGGGAAAAATCCTGGGAACATACTTTTTTGTACTATATTTATTTAAAGTTTTCAACTCTGAATAAGGAGGCTGGGAACTAACATTGTAGTTCATTTAAACATTTTTTATAATTTAGTAAAGAGTTTTCTGGATATGTATAATATTATACTGTTTCATAGTTATTGGTTAATTTACTTCAGAAAGGGCTATAATGTATTAGACATGCATACTATGGCATTAAAATTGTTTATTGCTAGAACAGATGTAAAAAGCAATGCAAATAACCCTAATAACCAAAAATTGCTGGATCCAAAATTAGCTTTGTAATTTAATGATAGGGAACATAGTTTAATCTTCTAAATCTTTAATGAATGGGTTTTCTGTGCAATTAGTTCATGGAACTTGATATAATTTCTTTTTCATGCTATTCATGTATACAGTTGGCTATTTCTAATTATTCTCCAATATAAAAAAGATGAATTAACAGTTTAAAGCAGACAGAAATCACATATTCTTTAGATCAGCCCTTAGTTCTGCTGGAAGAAAAAAGAGTTTTGAAAGTATTTTATATTTCTAATAGAAAAATGTTTTGTCAAGCTTCAAAAACATCTCATTCTTGCGTTATCTACTTTATGAGTCTTTCATAAGCATGGCTTATTTAAAGTCTTACTTATGAATGGAATGTTGCAGGGGCTGATTCTAAACGAAGAACAAAGCCAAGCGTATATTTTGCTCTGCTATAAAAAAACAGTGTATTTATATATTAATTTTACAAGGGAGAGCATTTGTCTTTAACAACATCATATTTTGTTGTGTACTCCACAATTCAACATTTTTTAAAATAGTAATAATCTTTCGTTCTTTCGAGTAGGGTCCATCGATTAAACAATTTATGGACATTTTCTCTCTTCCTGAAATGACCTTACTTTCATCTGTGACTGACTATTTCATGACTCATAATATTGAGTATGACCAAGTTCATCTTTTCAAGGACATCAGTGTAAGTATAATTCTTCTAGAACATAAAAGATGAAAAAATAATAATGAATTAGTTAATGAATGAATGAATTAATATTGTTTGCTCAAATTCGTGTCAGAAGCATCAAGCTGTTTCTGGGTTGAAAGGATTAGCTGGTGACCTCATCGTTGCCTGGGGGAAGCCCAGTTGGGGACCCCCATTAATGTGCCCATTTAAGCGGTAACTATCTACTTGAACGTTTTTAAACTGCTAGGTCGGCAGGAGCTGGAGCTAATGACGAGAGCTAACCCCATTTCCCAATACCACATGGGTTTCAAACATGGACTTGTTGATCATGAACCCAGCATGCTAACCACATAAGCCACCACGGCCCCTAATAAATAAATATTGTTTGGACTGGTCTTTTTGGTAGCTTTGTAACAATACGTAACGCCAGGTTTTAAAACTAACACTGAATTTCTCTTTCTAATTTTAGGATGCCATTAAAGATGTCCATGTGAAAGGAATGATGTATAAATGGATTGAAAAGGACATGGGTCAGTGAAGGCTTATCTTTTGAATGCGAATAATAATGAGTACTGCATGTAATGGTTTTAGATCAGGGGAGTGAAACTTTATGCATATTATCTTGTGGTTAACCAACCAGTTCTGTATTCCACCAAGAGGTAGAACCAAAGAATAAATTCTTTCTTTTCTGCACCTTGTATATACTTATTAGCGTCCGTACCTGTGATCACAAAGATGCTTCGACATAACTATTTGTTAATGTTAACATTAAGTAAGCGAGAGAAAAAAGGAGTTTCTTTTCTCCCTAACAGAATTACTGTACCACTGCAATCTATATATCTATATCTATAAAACAACAATAATTACATGGACAATATTTTTAGCCGCAATTGGTTTAGACATGGAAGATTAGAAACGCTCTGCACCCACTGGATCCCTTTCTGTGCTTCAGAACAGATGTGAGCAGTCAAAGCTAGTTCAAGAGATGGATTGTCTCATCCCACACACAGTACTTTAGCATCTGAATTATGTTAGTAACTGAAATTTCATTCTTACGCTGCCCACAATTATGGTACTTTATCCAGGCAGAAGCTTCTCATAACTGTCACTTCCTGCTTGGCAAAAGAAATCTGAGTTGAGAGCAGAGATTTAGGGAGAGGAAGAATTCTTGGTCCTGTCATTCCTTCCTTCTTTGGAGAGCTCCCATACTTTCTGTAGATATTATTTCATTATCACCAGGTGAAATGTAACTAAACTGTGACTTTTACCATTGCGATAATAGCTTCACTTGTTTCTTGCAGAAAAATATATTCTTCATGGAGATGAAACGTATGCTGTCTTAAATAGATTGGTTAACAACAATAAAAAACTCTTTCTCATCACAAACAGTCCTTTTAGTTTTGTGTAAGTATTAACTTGCATGTATTCATCTTGCTGAAATGATCAGTCATGTGCAGATATAAAGAGAGAAATGTGAGGACTGAAAATGTCAGTAAAGATGGCTTATCTTTATAGCATCGTATGATTTGGTGACCTATTAATTCTGTTACATATTCTCATACAAGTCTGTCTTTAATGCTCACAATTGTAAAGATGTACTTTAAAAAATAATGAAGTAGAATCATTTACTTCCCAAACATTCAGCTTTATAGCACACTATATGTTTTTTATATTTCAGTTAGCCTTCCCTCTCTCTAATTACAGTTTCATATTAAAAAAAAAACCTGGAGCGACCTATTAGCGCTCTAGGAAAATAATAGGTCTCTAATATTCTGGAATATCTAATATCCTACTTCTCACAAGGTGTTACGGTCTCACATTCAGAGGTTTTGGAACAATTGTAAAAAAATGAGAAATATAAAGCATTAATGTTGTTCTTAGTAAATGTTATGGGACCAAGTGTTTAGAGACATAAAAACCATTCTTTATTTTATCTGATGGTAGGGCAACTCCAAACATGCATCAAATCAAATGATTTATTTGTTCAGTGCCTGCATTCCTTAGTTGTCTATAATCCTACAAATTCCTTAAGTAATCCCTATAAGATCCTCAGTGTTGTTAATGGCCATAATAATGTTTCTAATAGTGGGATTGATAGCAAATCCTAGCTGCATGAGGAAAATCCTCTAGTGCAGACATGTCAAACACAAGGCCCGGGGGCCGGATCCGGCCCACAAAGTGGTTTCATGTGGCCCGTGAAGCCATCCTGGAAACAGTGAGGGAACGGCCCCCACTGCCTTGGCCCTGGCCCAGAAACTTTCCTTCTGCCAGAGACCCTCAGATCTGTCCCACTCCTGCCCAGGCCCCCATAGGCACCCTTGATGCAAACAATGTAGAGCTGGCCATGCCCACCCAGTAGGCCATATGCACTCTAGCCACGCCCACCCAGTAGGTCATGCCCACCCTGGCCATACCTACCCGGCCCCCTGAGGGCAACCTCAGTGAAATTGAGTTTGACACCCCTGCTCTAGTGGTAACTCATTTTTTAATTCTAGAGAAAGAAGGAGGCTTTTCACTGAACTTTGCCTAAGAATCATCTGGCAACAACGCTTGCTCTTGCCAAATGCTTATAAAGTTAAGCATTATACAGATGCCATTGTCCACTAATCTCCAGATTGATGAAAAGCCACATATTCTTAGCAGCTAACAAAGATGGTTAGGAACCTCTGCTCTTTGCTAAATGTACTGAATGACTCATAATCAGAAATAATGTATGAAGGAACTCTGAGAGTAGCTACTCTTTTGCTTAAGAAAGTGAACATGAAGTTATTTACATTTCCCTCCTGTTTTGCCTATAGCGATAAAGGGATGAAATACATGGTTGGCAAAAACTGGCAGGACCTTTTTGACATGGTCATTGTGCAAGCAGATAAGCCCAGTTTCTTTACTGATAAGCGAAAGTAAGTATATTGGTTGTATTACATTACTTAGATATAATCCACACTTAATATTTAAATATATACAGTATTTCCCACCAAAACAACAAACAGATATTCTCTTCTTTTCTGCCATGAGCAGAACAGGTCCCAAAATGTACCATATCATGATGCCATGCCATGATCATTATCCTAACACCATCTGTGGGAGAATTAATTTTGCAACTGATAAGATTTTAAGGAATAGATGCCAAGTTATTCTGCACAGGTCAATTCACACTTCTTTTGCTAAAATTGGCTTCCAGATTGTGTGTAAACATGTGAAATTGTTTCTTAGCCTCATGAGAAGAATGTTGAAGCTTTTTTTCTTTTTATGACCCTTTAATCCTTTGTTTTGGGGTGGACTCAGGGCAACTGAGTGAAGCTGAACATTTACTGGCTATCCCCTTCCTGATGCCTATGCCAAGTTCACAGCAGATATTTTCTCTTTGCACCCTGATAGAGCAACATCTGCTGCTGCCTAGGATTGAACTCTCAACCTTTTGAGTGGGAGGCGAGCGTCTTCACCTCTAGGCCATCACGCAGCTGATGTTGAGGCTTTATTACCCTGTGTAATGACAGACACTGAACAGAAAATTTTATCTACAAAAAATTCAAGCTATTCTGGTTGTTATTCATTCATGTGTCTGCTTATTCATTCTTTCTTTTGGGATGGATGGGTATATGTGTGTGTGTGTCCGCATGCATGCCTGTAGTGTAGTGTCAAGTATGTAGTGTCTGATGTATGAAATTTTACAAAGTATTTCTTTGAGTGTGGAACTGCTATTTTGAGTTCGAGTGTTTCAAGCCTCACAGAAAACAGTTCTGAGTTCATTGTTTTGAGCTTGGATCTATTTTCAAAATGTTTAAAGCACCTTGTTTTACACTTAGCCCTCAAAAATTCATTTTGTGAAATTTCATACTTGAAACTAAGTATTGTGACATTATGTAAACTAGGAGCAGACTTGTCTTTTGGTGTCGCAGGGCCATATTTAATCATTTGCAAAACTGGAAGGTTGCAGAAATGGGATGAAAACATAAATTGGGTAAAGCTCTTTATTATATCATCAGGCTTGGGATTCTTATGTTTCTTTGGTTGGTTGGTTTTTTTTCCTGAGTTCTGGATGGTGAAGTTAATTTTTTCTTGGTAACAATTTAGATTTAGGCTTACCCTGCTTGTAGGTTTCCTGTTTTAAAATAGTTGGAAATCAACATTCACAGTACAGGTTAGAGCAATGTTTCTCAATCTTAGCAACTGTAAGATGAAATCTGGGAATTGAAAGCCACACATCTTATGGTTGGGTTTGGGACAAGCTCCAGAAGTTCGAATATAGGGATATAAGATAAGTACAACAATATATACATGGACCTCAGTTTTCCTAATTTGTTTTTGTTAACACATTTTTCAGTAATTTGTTTAACATGATAATAATCTCAGTACAAGTCTCAATACATGCATTTCATCTATGTGGTACTTTCTATTTATGTATTATTTTTAGTAGCTAAATTAGTGTACTTGAAATTCTTTTGATTTTCAGTTTAAAAGCTTTTCTTGTAGTATTTTTGTAATGAAGCTTATACCTTTTTGATTTTTTGAAGACCTTTCAGAAAAATGGATGAAGAAGGTTCTCTTCACTGGGACAAAATAAACAAACTGGAAAAGGGGAAAATCTATAAACAGGTAAAATTACTTGGTAATTTGTCTTTACTATCATGGGGTATTTAATAATGCTGACTTTCTGGAGTTAACTTCAGATATGAGGATAACCATGAAAAATAATCTTTGTTACTGTCCTTTCTAATAGCTTAATGTTATAATCTATTCCATGTGTTCTTTCATTTAAATTGTTAGCATCTCCTGATACTAACATTAAACAACTGATATGAAAAAAGTTAAATAATGTGTAGTCTGTGCTGGACTGTTAACTCTTCTCATTCAGGACCATGCCCTTTATTTTAAAATTATTCAGTCTCCATTGTTTTCACTCAAAAAGAAAGTGTTGTTTTATGTTTTCTTTGGCTAAGTAATCTGTTTCCTATTTTCTTTCCCCTGGGAATTAGTATAATCCTGAGAAGGGCTGCGAAGATTATTATTTAGAAGATGATAATGAAAAAATGTTAGTAATATGCTTTCAGAACTTTAAGACTTATTTTGAGATAGAACACTATGGGAACATTTTATTGCTGAAACAATATAATTTTGGGCAGAGTGATTTTATTTAAATCTTGCTTTTATTCAGCCAGCAAGAGTCACTCACGTCAATAGAGACTTGCTTGGAATTTTCCATCAGTAGGAGAAATGGGGAGGTCTATCCAAATTTCCATTGTAGTCACTCTCTGTTGTAGAGAATCATCAACCCTAAAGTCAGGTTTGGACAGCATGAGATTCAGAGAGGGTTAATTAACAAAGTTTACTTTCTTGCCTTCTGTTAGTGGAATCTCGTTGAGTCAGAAGCCTTCCATGGCTGGAAGAAGACGTTCTTTCCATGGGAATCTTGTATGAGATCCAGGCCAATGATTATAACGTTATTCAGATATAAAGGCAAAATATGAAGAAATGACGTATTTACTAATGGAACATTCTGGGAATAAGGCTGGGAAAGTAGAAACTACTTTATAGATTCATACCATGTGTGATCTTATACATGAGCAGAAGATTTTCAGTTTGGAAAATATTTTGGCCTTAATTTTTTATATTTGTTCCTAACTGCCTGTATAAGAGACTGATGTGGAAGTCAACAAACTAAAATTTTCAGATCACTGGTTTAGTGGGTGAATAATAGCATGTCTGGTTAACATTGCCACTGAAATTGGCATAATGGTTCTCTGTTTTTTATCAAACATGAAAAATGTCTTTTGATTAGAGAGTTAAACAGAGAGATTCAAGCTGATAGTTTCAGGCATACATTAAATGTGTTGGATGTATTATGTCAGTAATAATAAAAGAGGCAACTTGACTTGGTTTCCAATTTTTAAAACATAATGGAGGGAGACTATGTTGTACTATTTGAATGTTTGTTGACAGGTCAGTGTTAGTCCAGCCAAAGTTCACAGAAAGTTGAACCATGAAATAAGGGGTCTGCAGCAGTAGCCTCAGTATATCAAGTTTAAAATAATATTTCGGCACAAATTCAGTATGTAACAAGCTATCACAGTTGTTCAGTTTATTTACTGAAGCAGTGGCTTAATTGACAAAATTATTGTGAGTGGGGGTGAATTTAAAGTTTTCCCATTATAGCTGCAATAAATTGTTTTAAAAATCTAGTAGTGTGTGTGTGTGTCTGTGTATGTCTAAGAAAAAGAACTGAGTTAATGATTGTACAAATGATAGGATTATAAACTTGGTTTTAAGGAATTCCCATTTTCTCTACTTTGATTCAAGTTCCCGTGAGAACTCCTTAAGCCTCTATCTGTAGCCATGTTTAAATCAGCAGCTCATGATGAAGAAATATTTTTCCTTTGCTCTGTTGAAATATCAAAGTGCTAAGAGATGTATTGTCTTGACCTTTTCAAGCCAAGCATGCAGTGTTTTCTTTTTCAGTAAAGAAACTGGATATTTGGTTTATTCTCACTTTTTTCCCCCCTTTCTACATTTCAGGGCAATCTGTTTGATTTTCTGCGGCTAACAGGTTGGCGTGGGTCCAAAGTCCTTTATTTTGGTGACCATTTGTACAGTGACCTTGCAGTAAGTACTTCAAACCTTTTTTGCACCAGCTGACGCCAGTGTCACTTAATGTTCTGTGTCTGCTACAGGGAGGCAATTGGTTTGTTTTCTGCTCATTGAATTAATCGTTATTGTTTATCAAGATATATAATGGAAAATATCCAGATCTTAGAGCCTGTGATTTTGCAGTATATTCATAACCCATTAAATTATATTACACAGTTCCTTTTTTAACCAAGTTTAAAACAGCAAGATAAAATTTAAAAGATTTATTTCCTAGGTTGTATTCTTTCGAATATAGGGACGCGGTGGCTCAGTGGGTTAGGACGCTGAGCTTGTCGATCAGAAGGTCGGCAGTTTGGCGGGTCGAATCCCGAGTGCCGCGTAACAGAGTGAGCGCCTGTTACTTGTCCCAGCTTCTGCCAACTTAGCAGTTCGAAAGCACATTAAAAAATGCAAGTAGAAAAATAGGACCACTACGGTGGGAAGGTAACAGTGTTCCGTGCGCCTTTGGCATCTAGTCATGCCGGCCACATAACCACGGAGACGTCCTCGGACAAGCGCTGGCTTTTCGGCTTTGAAACGGAGATGAGCACCGGCCCCTAGAGTTGGAAACGACTAGCACGCATGTGCGGGGGAACCTTTACCTTTATTCTTTTGAATATCTTTTCCATACATAACATACATAACATCTTTCTTAAAAATTAATACTTCTTTTTTCCTTAACATGTTTGTAACAACTTTATTTTAAAATCATACTTAAAATAGTTCTGTCTGTCTATCTATCTGTATCTCTATCTAGTTTACAAAACTGAATTTTATCTGAGAAGGCAAACATTTCTACCCCAATTAATCCTCTACCAGGATTCATCCTCATATGTAAATGGAACATTGATTTAGAGACATTTCAGTGCACCGTGTAGCAATGAAATATTTTGTTGTGATTTCCAACTCTCATCACTTAACGATAGCAAAACTAGAGCATTCCTTATTGTTATATTTATTTTGGGGAGGTAGAATGGGTGCCTGAAAATGAAGGATGCTGTGGCTAAAAAAAAATGTGGAAGAAGCCATGTGCACCAGCAGTTCACCATGGATTTTTAAACTAATGTTTCACAGTTTTGAAGATACAGTATCTTCTTCAAACTGAGGAGAATGGATCTGGGCTGCTGGGATCACTTGTTATACGCTCTCCATAGCTTGGCTTGTTCAATCAGAAATGAGTTCCACTGGATTCAGTGAGTCTTGATCTTTTATGAACTTGCACCTCGCTGAACCATACAGAACCATGACTATTGGATCATACACATACATCTGAAGGCTTCCAGCATGCTGCTTGAGACTTCAGGTTGCTGCATTTATGTCATGTAGCTATCTATACACCCTTCTTGGGACTTATACCGTTATGAAATCTCTTCAGAGTACTGCTTTATTTATTTTCTATTCAACGATAACATTTGCTTCTTTGTTAGAGTATCTGGTGTCATAATTTTAGGCATGTATTGTGTTTTATGGAAATAATCTTGATATTTCATTTGAATATTTTTTCTAATCGCGCAAGGAAAACAAAACAGGCCTTGGGATGTCAACCACTTGAAAGATAGGGCTAAACAAGATCTGTTTGAGTGCGGTATCTTTTCTGCAAATGCATGTCATTATTTATTGTGCCTGGTTAATTAATTTTCTTTTGATGCTGTTTTATAAATAGTACAGCAACATCAGACATTTTTACAGAACATTCTGTTCATACTATTAGGCTAAAACCACCCTTCAACCATTTTTTTTTACTGTTAACTACTCAAATTCTTAAAGGAGTTCCCAAGGAATCGTGGTTTTTAAACATTCTGCATTATTAGGGGTTTTTCTCTTTATGAAAATGTTAGGGAAAGAAAGGTTTAAATGAAAAAGGGGGAGGCCTCTCATTTTTGCAATTCTTGAGGAACAGATCTAATCGGGTTTTTTTGGGGGGGCAGGGTTTAGTAACAGGGCCAATGCATTCCAATCCTGGAGGGTCATTCCAAGTTCAAAGTCCAAAATTGCCATATGAGAATCTTACCTAACAAGGCTAGTAACTTAGGCAAAACCCGTAGATCTGTAAGATTTATAGATTTATAGTTATCTGTCTGATTGCGTTGGACAAAACAGAAATGCCCCAAATGAGCAGGCAGAGGTATTTTTGTATACTGGATGAAAAATTTGTCTTCCCCTCCCCCCCAAATGATCTTGATGTGCCTCATTCTGCAAGGGAAGCTATGTAAGTGGACGGCTTTTTCTATAAGGCTGAAACAGAGGATCCTAAGTCAGTAAGTCACTCCACTGCCTTTCTCGCCTTCTGTTTAAGGACCTCATGCTACGTCACGGTTGGAGGACAGGCGCCATAGTTCCAGAATTAGAAACAGAAATACGTATCATTAATACAGAACAATATATGCACTCTTTGACCTGGCAGCAAGCTCTTACAGGACTTCTGGAGAGAATGCAGGTAAAAAAGAGAGTGGGTTAGAATACATAGTACATGGACATTACTGCATAGTTGTCATTTCCTTCAACTGGATTAAGCACAGTTCCTGGATATGCTTTCTGGATTGTGTTGTATTCGAAATATTTTCTGCAAATATTGGAATATGTGGTTTTTTTCCCTGATAGAAAGCTCATCTTAAGAAATAGCATGTTCAGTCACTGGTCTTTTGCTTTAATTTTCTTCTTTTAATTTTAGATGTATCAAGATGCAGAATCAAGGCAAGTGCTTTTAGAGTGGATGAAAGAGCGACAGGAGATTAGGTGAGCTATCTTGATTATTATGTGTTCCTTTATTTATGAAATACGCTAGAAATGATTTAAAGTGTACACTTTACAAATAGCAAATACAATATCCTGTTTTAAGTAACATACTACTGTAACTTCTTAATTTGTGCCCTGTAAAGTATTTTTATGTTATGAAAATATTTATGTTGTGGGAAGAGAAAGTATTGGCCAGGATTGGAACTTCTGGATTTCTCATTTTTGGCCTTGATGAAGATTTGCTTTTTATTTCTTTGATTTTACTTTCCCTCATTGCTGACTTTTGTTTGTTTGCTTTTTCTGAAATTATGTTTTCCCTCAAAATTTTTGGAATTTCTTTCTGCTTCGTTTTTTAAAAGCTCGTTTATATCTCCTTACTATTGTCCCATCTTTTTCATTCCTTGTGGCTCTAAAGAAGAAACCATTTTCTTAGAAAGAAAAAAAGTCAGGCTCATGAAGAGTAGAATAGAGTCGAGTCGTATAGAATAGAATAGAATAGAATAGAATAGAATAGAATAGAATAGAATAGAATAGAATAGAATAGAATAGAATAGAATAGAATAGAATCTGGAAGGGACCTTGGAGGTCTTCTAGTCCAGCCCCTTGCTCAAGCAGCAGAACTCTCCAACCAAAACTAGAGACCAACATTTATAATACACATTCCTTGTCTTCTGGGGGTAGCAGAATAAAGTGACTCATTGTGGAATGCTTCTGTAATATTAGTAAATTTTCTGTATTGTTTTCTCTTTCTCTCCCAAGTTTTCTATCTAATTTTATTATACCAATTTCTTTCCTTTCAGGTCACTTTCAAAGAACCTGTTTAACCCCCAGTTCGGTAGCATTTTTCGAACCTTCCACAACCCAACCTATTTTTCTCGAAGATTGATTCGTTTTTCTGATATTTACATGGCCTCTATCAGTTGCCTACTGAATTATGACGTGAATTTTACTTTTTATCCTCGCCGAACGCCTCTACAGCATGAAGCTCCCCTTTGGATGGATCAGCTCTGCACAGGTTGCATGAAGACTCCTTTCCTAGAAGAAATGGTACACATTCGATAAAAGGGATTATGATATGCATAGTAGAATCTTAGTTTCCTTTTAGGAGGCTGCTGTTACTATGTGACCACTGTTGTACTTTTGTTCTGAGCACTTCCTAATAGAAAGGTACCTGAGATAAATGAATAAAAAGGTGGCACAAATATTATATCTGAAATCCTGGTAGTAAAATATATTATCCATGCTTGATTATTCTCTAAGAATAAGTTTTAAATCTGGTATCTGTAACTTAGTCACAGCTGTCTTTGTGTGCTGAGAAGCTTTCTACATGTTGTTAGGCTTGTAGAAATAGATTATAGATCTATTTTTTCTTTAGAACCACACATTCAAAATTTAACTTCCACAGGAATCCTTGCTACATCAGCTATACAGTATATGACACAGTAATTTAAATAGTTCCTAATCAGTTCACCAATCAGTTCACATTCAGTTACAAATTTGAAGATACTAACCTGTGTATTTCTAAAGAACTGAGCATGGTACAGTTCTGTATAAACCAGATATGCTATTAGACCACACTCATTCGTTCATGTGTTATCTCATTCAGATTCACTATTTGATGACATTAGTTAATGTGATATTAAATATGCAGTGGCTCATTTACAAATTCAAGCCATCACTTGATACTGAATTTATCAGAAGATGTATATTTATATATTAAATCATCCCTACTTAATATTCAAAAAAATCACTTTTTCATAACGGCAAGTGAATAAATTATCTTTAGTTGAATAACCTATTTCATAAAATGCCAATTTACTTAAGGAATTTATAAGAATTTTTGGACATTAAAGCACAAATAGATTTTACAGATTAACCTGTCCTCTAAATATTGTATGCATGACTAGGATAATAAAAGATTAAAATAGTGATTGCTAGAGCCATTATCCAACTATAATGGAAAGAATATTTCCTTTATTCTATACCTAAAACACTCATATCAGCAAGAGATAAAACATCAGAAAACAAGTCAGAAACGGGTCTAGTATAAAAATAGTGGTCTCTTAGGAATGGTGAATCATCAAAGCTAAATTGTTTTATGCATCAGAATTTGCATGGACTTACTATGATCTTTTAAACTTAGTTCAGAGATGCTTTTTTTAAACCCATATATCTTAGATTAGATATAAGTGCTGTGGGACTCTTATTTTTTCTGCATTCGATCATGAACTATTGCCAGCCAGGACCATTGTTGTATCAGAGTCAGATATAAGAAATACATATTAATAATGGAATGTCTTTGAATTGAAGGCTTTTATTTAAGGTTGCACTTAGGACAACTGTTTATATTAAGGTCAAACTGTTGTGTGTTGGGTTTTACCCATTAGGTTCTGTAATGCTGCTATAATTCAAGCTATACCTATAAATGAAATGATGATTGATTGAGGCTACTTAGATTGTTAGAACTATTCAGATTCTCACTAGAGATGGTTTTCAAGGAAATGACTTTCAAGGAACTGACGAACACTTGGATATTCCAACAATATATTGAACCAAAGAAATCTTTGTTACTATGTTTGTAGTTTGTGATTTCATGTTAGGGTCACATTAGGTGATCTCTGGATGCAAGATGATTACAAATTGGAAGTCAGATGTTCTACACTGTACTCCTTCCCAGAATTTTTTTCAAGTTTTTCAAAATGTGCCTATTTTTCAAAGTTTTGAAACATTATCAAATAAGTTACCTCTTACCAAATTGAAAAAACCCTACTCTCTTTTAGTAATAATAACATGCTTCATGTTTAATTCAGTAGATTCTTTAGCACATTGGTGAGAACACCAATGCAGTTCCTGTGTACAACCCATTAAAGCAGCCACATCTGTTTCCAGGACTGCTATGTCATTAAGGCCATTAAATTCAGGAAGCTTAGATGAAACAAAAAATCATTTCATCAATCCTATTCTGATGAATACATACTTCTGAGAAGTATTCCATTGTTTAATGATGATTAAGATTGCAGCACCTTATAGCATATGGATCATGTTAAGATTGACAGATTTGCTAAGAATGCTGTTGGTTATTTGATATTCCTCTTCTGTCCACCCTTCAAACTAACTTGAAGACTTGGGGAAGTTTAAACCCCTACCCAAGTTAAGACTTCTGCACTTTGAACTGCCACTTCAGTGGAAAGAACCAAGGGGCGCATAAGCTAACTTGCCATAGTTACTTACGGAAAATAGGAATGTTTATGATGGTTCTCTGCAAGTGTTTGTTCTATAGAAAACTGTTATATTAGGGAAGACCATGGATGTTGCCATCACTTGGACTGCATTTCTGGAACTTTTATCTGGAGATACCTATCCCTTCCTTCTCTCTCTGAGACAGTGTCTTAGCCTTGCCAATTCATGGGAAATATTTCATTGATGGAACCACTTTTACATCCATATTTTGCCTCTAAAATGACACTGAGAGCAAAAGGTAGAAATAGGCATCAGGACAGAATACCAGGGAATACCAGAACAGTGCAATTTTGTAGCTTGAGCTAAGCATTTCTCTGAAAAATAGCTGCCATATTTAAACACCGATGAGGCCTAATTTATTTATCTTTTAAATGTGAAATTATTAACATAGCAATTAACTTCCTAAACTATGTTTGGTAATGAGATAGTGTCTGTTACTTTTAAAGGTAGATCAGCAAAAACTAGATAGTTTAGAAATAGGAGATCAAAAACATGGATAAGAATTTGATATTTTTCCAGAACTGGGTACAATTGTTAATTCTGTTTCCTGAGTCTATCTACAAAATAAAATATTTGTTTATCTTTTCCAGAATTATGTGTGTAACAATAACAAAATAAAATATTGTGTTTATCTTTTCCAGAATTGTGTGTGTAAGGATAATTTCCAAAGGAATGTTCAAATACTTGATACTAGAATGACAATATTTGTTGTTGCAAGGATGAGCGATTGCTGCATTTGGTTACTAGGCATAACACCATTTATTTTTTTTACAAAAATAATACATTGCTTCATTATGGAATAGTCCTAATGTTAATATATTTCAGTTTTCTTCATGGGAAGGGGGAAAGAAACAGTACTAATTATAAGGCAAAGAGAGATAATTGGCATCTTTACTGGTAGCATGTTGATGTAATCATGCTTACCTAATAGTGAAAAATGTTAAGAATTGCTTGTAAGGTCCCTTTTTCAAACTTTACAATGTATTACAATTCAGGATTTTATTTTTTTATTTTAATTCCATTTATATCCCGCCCTTCTCCGAAGACTCAGGGCGGCTTACAAGCTTAGCAGGATGCTTACAAATATGTGCTGTCTACAGTTTACCGGTAACAATTTTTGACAATCTTTCATTAGAAGATTTAAAAATTATCAAAAGAAAGCTCAGTAGTGCAGTTTCAAAGTAAATTTATCCATTCATTAAATCTGAACTAAAATTTCATTGGCCCATTCATGGTTCTCACAGTATCCATTTGCCAGACACATTCATGAGTCATTCCTAAGTAGCTGATTGAAGTTTCATGGACAGGATTCAAAGGATTCTGTGCATGCTACATAATGTTTTTAAATTCTATCCTTTCATATTACGGTTACACTCAGAACTTATTCCTGAAGGTCCCTAAAAAGAGGCAATGCAATGAGAGAATGAATTCTGAACAAAAAAATGGGAAATTCTTTATGTGACTGCCAATGCCGATAGCTCTTTCGGTCATAATTTTTTCCCATAGCTTTAAAAAGAATGGAATTGAGGTATATAAAATGTTGCTTCAAAATATCAAAATTTCTGGATTTTTTTTAAAATCGTGGTTTGCGTTACAGTATATTACTCTTGTCTAAGAATGTCTTCAGTATCAACAAAATCTTCTCTGTGGCGAGACTCCTGAAACAAAGATACAAAAACAGTCGGTTAATCTGTAACAATGAAATAGGCAGCATATAAATGTAACAAATAGATAATAAATAATCTAATTACAAGAGCCTTGGTGGAGCAGTGGGCTAATGCCTCCTTAAGTAACACCAGCTGCCTGCAATTAGTGCAGGTTCTCATCCCACCAGGCTCAAGGTTGACTCAGCCTTCCATCCTTCCGAGGTAGGTAAAATGAGGACCCAGATTGTTGGGGGCAATTAAGCTGACTTTGTAATAATGCCGCTTGGGGGGGCGAAAGCCCTAATAAGCAGGCATATACATAGAATGAAGGCTACTGCTAAGCTTGTAAGCCGCCCTGAGTCTTCGGAGAAGGGCGGGATATACATGGAATTAAAATAAAATAAATAAATAAAATAATTTCATAGTGGTATTCAGACAGCTAAAACCAATAACTGAATATGACCAGTTCCTCCAGTTCTATTGGACTTCATAGGTGCATTGAAAAGATAACACATCTTATATGTTCTAGTTACAATTAGAGGAACTAAAGTGGAATGTTCAAACACATTTTGTCCCCATCCACAGCAAGATTCCATGTCAAACAGGTGACTCTCACTCAGTATGCTGAAGGTGAAGCCCATGGATTTGGCTCCACAAAGGAATCATTCAGAAGCAGTCATTTTATGCACAGAGTATACCACGTATCCCTAAGAGTTAACTAGCTTTGGTTGCATGTAGGTAACAACTGCATTATAGGTTGTTGGTATCAGAAAATATTCAGCACTAATGTTTCAGTTGTCTTACCTCAAATGGTTCATAGATAGAGCTATCTGCTTCATAAATAGGATTTGGAATGGATACTAAGTGTGGGCTCCTTTCCTGCCAGGAAAATTCATCATCGTCTAGTTCAGTCTATAAGTAAACAGACTAAGCGTGACTCTGTTCTTCAAACTACACAGTAAAAAGGAATCAATGAACTCAAATAGAGAGTTGAGAGAAAGTGATTTAGCCAAGGAGTTTAAAGCTAATCTGAAATTTTGTACACATGGATGTATTTATGTACGAATTAAACACAATTTATCTAGCTGC
The DNA here is from genome assembly GCF_947247035.1 of Vipera ursinii. Classification (NCBI taxonomy): domain Eukaryota; kingdom Metazoa; phylum Chordata; class Lepidosauria; order Squamata; family Viperidae; genus Vipera; species Vipera ursinii. The sequence continues at coordinate 66,043,316 of NC_139513.1, forward strand.
CCAACTCACGCACAGTGATTTGAGGCAAATTACATTATTTTTTTTTAGCTGGAAAGAAATTGATCACTACATTATTAGATAAAATCCCCTATAAGCCAAGTTTGACTCCTAGGGATGGCATGGACACAAAAATATAATTTCCTTGGCAACAATACAGAGGCAGGTTTGCTCTTGCCCTCCTGTTTCTCAACTTTCCAGGCCATTTGGTGACCGTCACCAGGTTTGATCCTGATGAGCTTTTTGAGAACAGCGCTATAAAGATTACTTATACTGTGTACAGATATCTCAAAGTTAACATTCAAATTGATCAGAATCAGTAATGTAGTTTTGAAACTGTGGCTATGGAATCTCTTTTTCTCTCAAGGTATTAACAATCTTTCATTTTTGCTCATGTTGCGAAGGACTTACAGATGTTATAGCCCAACAAAACGAACAGACATCGCTAGAGAAGGTTGTTATAACAATAAAATTTAAATTGTGGTGTTTGATTTGGATGAGGTTCTATAACCACTAATGAAATTACAACAAAAATTACATAATTATTTCTACCCGTGTTCTGTTGAAAGAACATTAAAGTCTATAATTTGTCATGATCAAAACTGAGACTTGGATTTACATACCCTAAGATAGCGAAAGTGCAGTTGTTGGTTTCTCCTTTTGAGACAGAGATAAGACAATCCAGCAATAGTTGCACAGAACAGAACTATAGCAACAACGGTGCTTATGCCAATTGTCATAGCAGCAGATGGTTTTACAGTACTTGAAATCTGTAAAAAGCAATGCTATTTTCAAGTCATATTTTAATGATAAATTATTATTAAGTGACATTTTTGGATCCCAAATTAAATATCTGCAAGGCACAATCTGATATTAAAAAGAGGAGTCTACTGATTTTGTTTAAAGGTGAATGTATTTTTCAAACATCCTTAATATTATAGCTAATATTAAAAAAAAGACAAAGCAAGAGTGAAAAAGCAATGTGAAATATTCAACTGGCTTTGGAGAAAATTATATACAACTTAATTTATAGATGTTTTTAAAAAATTAGACAACAGTGTCTCTGAAGGATTATGTCATTATGTCTAGTTGTGTGCTAATGCTGTGAGGAAACATGTGCTTTGAGAATGTAATTCAGTTCTAAGATGCAAAATTATAAAGGCACTGCATTATTTTCTAAAGTGCAATTCTGTATTTTTATAGGAAATATACAGACTATATCCTAGGGATGATGAACGTTTCAGTCCTTAGTGACAGGCTGCCCTTTTGTCTTTGAAAAGGGCAAGAAATGAACTTTTAAGAAAAGCAATAAAATCAGCAGAGAAAGTTGAGTGGGAATAACAGCCATGAAGACCAAACAGACCTATTTTGTCCTCTATAAACATCAACTTGGCACCAACTGCCCTAAAGTAATAACCAGTGCCTCCAGAAATTAAATAAAAAAACCATTTTAAAACAGTAGATCTTACAAGATTTGACCATTTAAATACTATTTTTCATTAAACTTCATGAACTCTTGGGAAACTTCGTTAAGATTTGGTACTATCATGCAATTTAACCATGTCTCTAACCATGTCTCTGATGCCCACAGAGATGGATTCTCGTCTTCCAATTCTGCAACCTCTCTCACTTTTCAGTTATCACTGCCATCTTTCATAATTGCATTGCATCGTAAACAGTCTTATGAACCAATAATGAACTCAGGGAGAACTGATTCTTTCTCCTATCATATTACCTTTGCTCAGAAAATGTATTTCATTAGTTAGTATTTAATAGTAGAAAATTATTTCTACTTGAGGGGAAAAAACACCATCATCATGCCATCTTATGATCACTACCATCCTGGGGAAGAGCAAATACTGAAGTGGGAAAGAAGAATTGGATAGCCCTATGTCTAAACGATGCTAACATTTATGTTCAATGATACAGACTGAGAATAACTTTGTATTTAAAAAAAAAGTAATTTTGACTCATATTTGCAATGCTCAATAAAACTTGTACTGATGCCCAAAGTGTCCATCTCTTTAGGCATCAGAGATATGGTTAGGGACATGGTTAAATTGCATGACATTACCAAGTCTTGTGAAGTTTCCCAAGTTTGCATGGAGTTTGATGAAAAATAGGATTAAAATGATCAAATCTTGTGAGTGCTACCATTTTAAAATAGTTTTGTTTACTCTAGTGGTTAAGGCACCAGGCTAGAAAGCAGAAGAAGACTACGAGTTCAAGTCCTGCCTTAGCCATGAAAGCCAGCTGGGTGACTTTGGGCTAGTCACTCGCTCTCAGCCCAACCCACCTCACAGGGTTGTTGTTGTGGGGAAAACAAGAGAAGGAAAATTTGTTGGATATGTTCACCACCTTGGATTGTTTGTAAAAATAGTAAAAATAATAAAGGTGGGATACATAAACTTACAGAATACTACTCAGATCTTAATTATGAGATAAGGAAGGAATGCAAAACAGATAGTTTCTCAAGAAAAGAAACTGGTAACTAACCTGGTTATACTGCAGAGGTACCTTCAAAGGACTCTGAATAGCATGAATAATCCCATTGGAGGCCAGAATATCCCATTCAACAATCGCTGTATTGTTAATTGATTCAGAAACCTGGTGCAATAGAAGTGAACTAAAGAGCTTTAATTTATCATTCACTGCAAATGAGCTGTAATTCAGAGTTCCAGGCTTAAAGAATGCTACAAATCCAAGACTGTTTCAACATTATCCAAAAAGATAAGGCACAGAAATTCGTGGCTAAGAGGCTTGCATAAAGAGAATTGATACTTACAATGAGGAAAGTATGACTCAATGACTCGGCAATGGAAAGATTGTATCCTGCTTGGGAAGGTATTATTGTTCCAGCGGTGAGATTGAAGCTGGAGAGGGCAACATCACGCAGTGATGCATGAAGTTTTACATCCTTCAGTGATAAAGACTAATAAAACAAACAAAAGATACAGCTGAACCAAAAGTTATTTTACTGATGAGAAGAAAGCCAACGGCATGATATACAATATTGTATTGCGCTGTATTATTTCTAAACCACCTCCTTGAATGACTGGCCTTTATTCAGCCCTATATATCTTAACAGTGATTCCATTGTACTGTACGTGCTTTTAGCCTGCACAAACTGATGTCAAAGGGGCAAAACAAAGTGCAGGGCCCTGTAGTTATAGTGGATCCATTTCCTGCATTGGTTGCTGACATGTGATTGTAAACTTGCAGGCCCATCAAAAATGAAAGGACCAAAGACTTAATACAGTTACCCACAAACATAGGGAAAAATGGCAACCTCCACACATATAGTAAAAAGGATCATCCTTTTTTTCAAAGTAAAGAGAGAAAGTGAGAGCAAATGGCTCATTGGTGGTTAAAATAGGAGGTGTTCAAGACTGCCCTAATCTCACTTTCTTGTTGAGGCTGAGCATATTACTTTTCACTCAAGTAAAGCCCACAAAGTAGCATAAGTATATCCAGTGGTGGGATTCAGCCAGTTCGCAGCAGTTTGGCAGAACCAGTAGTCATTTTTTTGTTGCCCAGGCCCAGAATGGACTTCCGGAAGCGGCATCCACACAGAGAACCAGCTGTTCACATATTTGAATCCCACCACTGAGTGTATCTGTCTACACATTTGAAAAATTCTAATGCAGGATTTCCTTGTACTGGCATATTATGAGACTCTCTCTCTTTTTTGTCATTGGGACTCAACTTTGGTAATCAGAAAATGTAAACAAAACCCTTAAGACATTTTTCCTGCCTTTTCATTCATTACCAGATTTAAATTTACCAGTTCATCTGGTAATGAACCAAATTTAAATTTAAATGTGCTTTTAGCCTGCACGCACTTAAATTTAATTTTTTTTCATTACCAGAAACAAATTTAAATTGTTTCATTTAAGGCAGACAGTTCAATAGATTATCTGGAGTTCTATCAGGATTATGTTTTATAATATTACAGAGTGTTTTTATCCTTGTAAAGCCATTATTCACATTTAAAACAATGCATGTATGGGTTCTGTATGATTATCTAATCTCATTGCATTTACTAAAATGTGAATTATAATTGAATTGAAAATTCACACTGGGGTAGTTTAGCCTATGAACAAAATAACACCATTTCCTTTATAGTTTAGCTGTTCTTGCTCCCCCAAAGAACCAAAGCTCTTAAAAATTTGAAGAAAATTGTAAAAATTCTTCCGTTATTCTGTCATAAAGCTAAAATACCAGGATTTCATGAGAAAAATGGAATATATATTTATTCGTTATCTTCTTCTGCAGTTGCTTTAAAAGAATCTGAATTTCCTGCTATGTGGCAATTAATGGCTTTACTAGAAAGTAAGGCCCATTCAAGACAGACAACTCATATAGGTTGTACATCAAAGTTATTAGCTTGACTCAATTTATTTGTCATTATTTGTTTTTGCTGCTGCTTTTGAGATGGCACAAAGTTATTCACCCCTCCAACTAAGACTGCACCACCAGTGTCCATTTTGTGGTCCTTACTGTATTATCTCCAAAGCCAGAGTTCACAGGTATGAAAAGAGTTTTATAAGCTATGTCCTCAGAGAGGAAATTTACAAAATCTACTCCTTCCTGAGTGGTGTTAGCATAATCCAGAATTATCTGAAAAAGAGGAAAGAAAACATCATCATCATCAAAGTTGGGAGGGTTAGGGTTAGGGTGCAGACTGCAGAAATGGACAGACTTACTTTAAGGTTGAAAGAAAAGAAGAAACAGAATATTTTCAAACTCCAATGGTTGGAGAAAAAATTTAGGGATTAGGAATTTAATTTGTATTATTTATTTATTTATTTATTTGTTTGTTTTTATTACATTTATATCCTGCCCTTCTCCGAAGACTCAGGGCGGCTTACAAGCTTAGCAGTAGCCTTCATTCTATGTATATGCCTGCTTATTAGGGCTTTCACACACACCCCAAGCGGCATTATTACAAAGTCAGCTTATTGCCCCCAACAATCTGGGTCCTCATTTTACCTACCTCGGAAGGATGGAAGGCTGAGTCAACCTTGAGCCTGGTGGGATGCGAACCTGCACTAATTGCAGGCAGCTGGTGTTACTTAAGGAGGCATTAGCCCACTGCTCCACCAAGGCTCTATTAGTGAATAAGATACTCAGACAACACATTTTTGTTGAATGTTACTATTGAATTGTTAAAAAAAACTTTATTAAAAAAAAGTTGGAAGGGATCTTGGAGGTCTTCTAGTCCAATCCCCTGCTCAGCCAGGAAACCCTATACCAGGGGTCAGCAACCTGAAACAGTGAAAGAGCCACTCGGAACCGGTTCCCTCACAAAAGGAAAAACTGGGAGCCGCAAAAAATGTGTGCACATGCACGTACATGCGCAGAACAGGGTTTGACTGAAGAGTGGAGGCAAGGCGAGATATGCACCTACCCTGCATATTTGAATTGATTGGTTGAACTTTTTTAGTCCCACTTTTTTTTGGGGGGGGGAACTGCACATGGCAGAGGACTGGGAGCCGCAGGAGACGGCTGAAAGAGCCGCATGTGGCTCCAGAGCCGCAGGTTGCAGACCTGTGCCCTATACCATTTCAAACAAATGGTTGTCCAGTCTCTTCTTAAAAATTTCCGGTGTTGGAACATTCACAACTTCTGGAGGCAACTCATTTCACTGATTAAATGTTCCATCAGGAAATTTCTCCTTAGTTCTAGGTTGCTTCTCTCCTTGATTAGTTTCCATCCGTTGCTTCCTGTCCTGCCTTCAGGTGCTTTGGAGAACAGATTGACTCCCTCTTCTTTGTGGCAGCCCCTAAGATATTGGAACACTGCTATCATATCACCCCTCACTCTTCTCTTCATTAAACTAGACATACCCAATTCCATGATTAACCAGGAGTATTACTATTACTATGTTCAACTCAAATGTATCAAAGGGACCATTTCTAAGTAGCTCCTACAAGGAATAGCAAATATGAATTTCCTTCCCCTCCTAAACCGAGGGGCATTTGCATAACAGTAAACTGAGTAAAAACTGGCTGATAACAGCAATTTGACAGATCAAAATTTAAAACTCCACTTGCTTTTCAATGTAGCTTATCTTTTCACTTCAAGGAAATAAAAGACAGAGGCAGGATCCTTTAAGGAATAATTGAATATAATTCCATTAATTCTGGAATTTGATCTGAATTGAGACACTGCTGTGGAGCATTCAGGAAGGTTGCACAAATTGGTCTTATTAAAAACAAGTTCCTTAAGAAAACATACTGTAATATATTTCAGGCTTTCTCTGCAAAAGATGCAAGTGTGGTATAGATCAGTCTAAAACAAACTGGAGGAAGTAGCAAAGAAAGTTGCAGTTGCAGTTAACATACATTTTAAAATCAATATGTAGCAAGAACACGTAACTCTAGAACTAACATATTGAATGTTGTAGGAACAATTAAAAGCCAAACTCAGATTCAGTACATTAAGATTACAGTACTTCAAATTCAAAAAGATTTGAAAAGCAGTCAACGCTGAGCGAAGATTGACTTACATGTTGGTAAGTTTTGATATGAATAAATATTTTCCCCCCAAGTTTCAAGATAAATTACTTTAATTTCGGAGCACTTATTTGGCATAGTACTGTGAAACATATAGATGTATCTGGACCAGGTTTGAAGGAAGGAATAATGATCACTAATGGTTATTTTAAAAAAACAAAAACAAAACCCATCATCTTCATACTTACCACTTATGTTTCACTGGCCATTCACAAATATATTCATAGTAGCAAAGCTAGAGGATGAAGGTACTACTAATACTTACTGAATAGAAGACTGAAAAGTTTGCCTGTTGAGCCAACACATCCAAAAGGCTGCCTGTGCAAGAATAGCCATCTCCAATGAACCCATCCCTACAGTTACACTGTACATCTGAAAAAGAAATAAAATTTGGTGGCATTTGCATTGGAGACAAAGTTTAAGATTTTGTAAGAGTTGTTATACAGTGGAAAGGCATACATGAGATGACACTTATGACCTCATTTATTTTCTCACCTTGAATTCGATAGCAGTAGGCATCCCACTTTTCGCTGAAGTTGCTTCGATAGCCATAGTTTACAATGCCCACATGATGAGTACCACAGTTCTGACTTGGGTATACAGTTGGGTAACCGGCTGTGCGATTAAAAAGCCAACCTACTATACAGAGGTGGAACCCCATCTAGAAAAACAGACAGGCTTTTCAAAACAATTGAAACATTATTTCAATACTCAGATATATTTCAACAAATATTTCTGACTATTCATATCTTGACAAGATTATCTTGTACAATGATAAGCTTAAATGTAGCTTTCTTAATGTGTCACTCAATGGGCTATATTTATTATTTATTTATTGAATTTATATACTGCCCTATTCCCGAAGGACAGGGCTGAGATATACCCTGTTTAGGTTTCCATTTCCTCTGCATGCCATTCTGCATGTCAACCTCCCATCGCCCGGTTCGCTCCGACAGAGTTGGCCTCCTCAGGGTGCCGTCGGCGAGGCAATGCCGGCTAGCGACCCCCAGGGGAGAGCCTTCTCTGTGGGCGCACTGACCCTCTGGAATGAGTTGCCTCCGGAGCTGCGGATGGCCCCTGACCTTCGGTCCTTCCACCGTGACCTAAAGACCTGGTTATTCCAACAAGCAGGCCTGGACTGCTCATGGTTTTTAAATTTGTTTTTTTATTGGTTTAAATTGTTCTTATTTCTTATATTATTTAATCCTCTTTTAATTTTTGTATTTATATCTTTTAAGTTTTTATTGTTGTGAGCCGCCCTGAGTCCTCAGGGAGAAGGGCGGCATATAAATTTAATAAACCTTAAAACCTTAAACCTTCTAGTGTCCATGTGCCAGACGTGGCTGCCAGCTTTTCATGGTACAAAAACAAGTACACTCACTTCCTCACATTGAGTCATTCATTTTTTTGGTTTAAATTTATTTTAATTTGGAATTCTAATGTGAAATAGATAAAAAAAAGGTGAGGACTCCAATGGGAGTTCTAAAGCTTCCTTCAGACAAAGGACATGAAGTTCAACCAGTAAAGCATATCTAGTGTGACTCTTAGCACAGATCAAAACCTGAGACACAAATTGAACTGTTATCACTGAGCTGCCTTGTTACCTGCTGAGCAGCAGACAGCTGCTGAAGGGTGGCCAAGGTAGCTCCCTCAGCTGCGCACCTGGCTTCAGCCTCTTCATAGGTAAAATTGTACTTTCCTGTGGGAGACTGCTGGTGGAACACACCAACGGTTTTGTCTGGAGAACAATCATAGAATGTTACATCTACTAAGCTGTATTGAGATGTGGTTCAGATTTAGAAAAAGACCCTCTGAAATGTTAGAACAGATGCTCAATATTTTTATTCTAAATGCCTCAATTTTAACCGATAAAAAAATAAGTATAAAACATCAAGGATTATGGCAAAAATAGGAGTGATGTTAGAAAAGGAAGCTAATTACATGTATGTTCCACAAAACGAGGATATTCCAAGACTAAACCCAATACTCTATTGGGTAAATTGCATCCAAAGAATAAGAAAAGTCACATTGGATCAGATGATGGTCTCCCTATGGGCAGAATAGCATCCCATCCATTTCTTTTCCTCCAAAGAAAGAAGTAAGCCACAAGAAGCAAACAGGTGACTTTTAAATTTGGGGAAGAATTGAGAAGCAAATTAATAAATTTAGATTATTCCAAAGCAAGAGACAAAAAAAAAATCTGATTTGGACTTGATCAATTATGTGCCTTTACAGAACACAAAAAGCATCTTTGTTTAGTAAGGGCACTCTCTCCAAAAGTGAGAACCCCCCTTCCCCAAGTACTACAGTAGAAAATAGAAATCATGAGACGAATTATCCAAGGGACGACTGAATAGAAAAAGGTATTTCTACCCTCGAAATGCAGGTCAGTACAAATAGCCTCCACGTGGCATTGCCCGTTCTCTTCCAAGCAACGGTCTGTAGGGGGAATAGCTTCCTCGAAGCACTGCATTCCATTTCCAACATAACCTGCCTTGCATTCACACCTCCGGGTATTCTGCAAGGCAAGGAAGCCAGGCGTTACTGCAGTCCTATGGCCAGTGATGGCAGTCAAACCAGAGACAGACAGCCAAGAGAGTGGAATACAAAAAGAACTCAGCAGCAAGCCAAAGAAACAATATGAATCAGAAGTCTCCTTGGTCTCCAGTGGTTAGAATGCCATATTGTAGGCAAACTTTGCCTACAATCTGGAGATTGATTGCGTCGGGCTCAAGGTTGACTCAGCTGTCCATCCTTACAAGATCAGTAAAATGAGGACCCAGATTGCTGTGGGTAATAGGCTGACTTTATAAACCACCCAGAGAGTGCTGTGAAACATTATGGTGCAGTATATAAGTCTAAGGGATGCGGTGGCTCAGTGGGTTAGGACGCTGAGCTTGTCGATCAGAAGGTCGGCAGTTTGGCGGGTCGAATCCCAAGTGCCGCGTAACAGAGTGAGCGCCTGTTACTTGTCCCAGCTTCTGCCAACCTAGCAGTTCGAAAGCACATAAAAATGCAAGTAGAAAAATAGGGACCACTACGGTGGGAAGGTAACAGTGTTCCGTGCACCTTTGGCGTCTAGTCATGCCGGCCACATGACCACGGAGACGTTCTCTGACAAACGCTGGCTCTTCGGCTTTGAAACGGAGATGAGCACCGGGCCCTAGAGTTGGAAACGACTAGCACGCATGTGCGGGGGAACCTTTACCTTTACCTTATATAAGTCTAAGTGCTATTGCTGTTGCTATTCATTGCTTTCTCAAAAGTCAGATCCATTGTTGATCTGAAAGTTACTTTTGCTTTTCAGAAATGGACTGCCAACTAGTTAAATACAGTAGTTTCTCTAGAGTGTGAAATTTTACCCTAAGAAGTGAAAGAAACATTCTATGTGACAGGAATTTATGGAGTTTATATAAGTTACACAAACAATAGTGTTTAATACATGGAGTGAATATTTGGTACTTGGAGAAGAGAAGAGGAAATCCATATTCCACTGTGCACCATTGTCCTTCCTTTTCAACCCATTGGGTGGAATATCTCCGCAAGATCCCCACACAGACCTTTCACATGATCTCATTTCACCAAGACTTGTTGCAAATACGAGCGTGCAGAAATTAAGTCCGATACTTACTGGACCTGTGCTGATACAAGTTGCATGTTCACTGCAGTGTCCATTCCTTCCATCTGCACATCTGTCAATAGGATCGCAGATGTAGCCATCACCCTGGTAGTCCATTGAGCAGGTGCAGGAGACATCTGTTCCATTCTGTGTGCACTTAGCATGGTTGCTGCAGCCACCGTTGTTGTTTCCACACTGGTCAATCACTACATCAGAAAGGGCCATTCAGTAATGCATAACTTTTGAGTCTGCTTAGGGAGACTCCGCCCTGTGCGTTCCCACAGAGAGGGCCTCCTCAGGGTGCCTCCGGTCAGGGAATGCCGGCTGGTGGCCCCCAGGGGGAGGGCCTTCTCTGTGGGCGCCCCGGCTTTGTGGAATCAACTGCCGGTTGAGCTCCGGATGGCACCGGATCTCCGCTGCTTCCGGCGCGGCCTAAATACCCATTTATTTGAACAAGCTGGCCTGGCCTGATGGGGAGTTAACTTGGGTTTTAATATTTGTATTTTTTACTGTTTTATTTGGGCTATAATTTAATTTGTTCTTAACTTTTGTATTCTGTATTTTTATTATATGCCCTGTTCACCGCCCTGAGTCCCTCGGGAGAAGGGCGGTATAAAAATTTAATAAACTATAAACTATAAACAACTATAAGTAGGGCTGAGCAGATTTCCTCAATTCCATTCTGTAATTGTTCTAAAATTCCAGATTGTAATACTGCTTGGGTTGACTTCCAGTCAGTTTTGGAACATTAGAATAAAGTTTGTCCATGAAATCAAAATAGATTTTTTAAAAAAACCAACCTTTAAAATGTTCTAGGTTCCAGTTCCTCAATCATTTAATTGTTATATTATTTTACATTTCGCCGGGACCTAAAAACCTGGCTCTTTGAGCTATCTGGTCTGGACTGAGGGGTTTTAATGTTTTTAAATTGTGATTTTAATTTTTTGCGGCTAGACTTAATTTAATTTAATTTAAATTTTATATTGTATTGTTTTTAAATTTTGCCTTGTAAACCGCCCTGAGTCCTTTGGGAGTAGGGCGGTATATAAACCGAATTAATAAATAATAAATACATTTTTATGGATAAGCAAAGCTCATTTCTTTTTAGCAAGCTTTTAATGCAAAGTGAACACCACTTAGTTTGAGTAAATTCAAAATAGATCTCACCAACAAGAAGGGATGCTAACATTCTAATGCTATTCTTGAGAATCTATTGCTGTAATAGGTACTCTTCTGCATACTTCAGAAGATATTTTGGGAGATGAAACAACTTTAAAATACTTCTGAAATGACTTAAATTGCATGGGAAAATAAGGTGGGTTTTTTTGGTTTTTTTAAATCCCATTTATATCCCGTCCTTCTCCGAAGACTCAGGGCGGCTTACAATCTAAGAAGCACAAATCAGTGTGCTTAGCAATAGCCTTCATTCTATGTATATGCCTGCTTGTGAGGGCTTTTGCCCCCCCCCCAGCGGCATTATTACAAAGTCAGCTTATTGCCCCCAACAATCTGGGTCCTCATTTTACCTACCTCGGAAGGACGGAAGGCTGAGTCAACCTTGAGCCTGGTGGGATGCGAACCTACACTAATTGCAGGCAGCTGGTGTTACTTAAGGAGGCATTAGCCCACTGTTTCACCAAGGCTCTTTTTAAGTTCCCTATTTTGACATTCTTATTTATCTCTAACAGTAAAATTTTTGAATTGTAAGCTGCCCAGAATGATTGACTAAGATGGGCAGCTATAGAAATTGAACGAATAAATGAATAGATAAAATTGTCAAGAAGCAGGATTTCACAGCTGAAATCCCACACAAGTTGCTCATTGAGAAATTGGAAATTCTGATCAATGCAGAATTTAATTTTAAAAAAGAGGAAAAAAGGCCACTCATGCAAGATGATATCTTCAGGAATCATTCCAGAACTGTTTTCTACAGTGGTTTGGTATCTATAAATCTGGATTCATGATTCTTCTCTATTTGGGAATTATGAATTAATTCATTTACATTATAAACTGACTTTCTCAGAGAAAGATTTACTCGGATTCCAATAACTCTAAAGAGATGAATACCACTTACACGAAAAACCACACATACCTATATTGGAGGGTTTGTGTGAAAATGAAAGCAATTAAAGTAATGCAACAGAAAAGCATCCAATGTTATTGTGAAGGATATAGTCTTATATCCTGAAATGATGCCAACATTTTAACAATAGGATGGAGCTTGCAAATGTAAGATTCACCCTTTGCAATTGCAGCCATACCTGTGCATGTCTTTCCATTTCCCTCGTAATAAAGGTTACATTCACAGATATTATTAGCCCGGCAGACAGCATTTGGATGGCAGGCTGGGGAGCACTGAGGCACTGCAGCTGAATATATACGTAAACAAATCAGACAAGCCAAAAAATTCACTTCAGAATTAGACATACAGCTTGATTAACTTTATGCATTAATGCATCCAACAATTCTGCTAGATTTTACTATGGGAAGTCCCCATTACAGAAAAATCTTTTATCCACTTTGCAAAAGGGAATATTGCTACCCTACACATTTTCTGGCAAGAAAAATTCAGTTATAAATGAATATGCATTAAAGTGCCTTAAATGTAATATTTGAGCAGCATTTATCCAATTAACCTTATTCACCAAATCAACTCTTTCGCTTTTCACTGCCATTTATGAACCTGTCACCACTATATTTCAAGGAAATCCTTTCTTTCTAGATCATGCTTCTAATCTGTATTATACAGTGGGATTGAACATATTTTATTCTCATCTAGTTGTTTGCATGACTTATTTATCACAACTGTGGTAGAATGAGAACAATAAGTTGTGTTGTGTGGGATGAGATTCAAGGTACTAGTAATGGTGTTTAAAGCCCTACATGGCAGGGGTCCGGAGTACCTTAGGGAACACCTGCTGCCGGCGTCAACTTCCCTCCGCCCTGTGCGTTCCCACAGAGAGGGACTCCTCAGGGTGCCACCGGTCAGAGAATGTCGATTGGTGGCCCCCAGGGGGAGGTCCTTCTGTGGGCGCCCCGGAGCTATGGAACCGCTTGCCGGTTGAGCTCCGGACGGCGCCCGATCTTCGCTCCTTTTGCCGCGATCTGAAAACATACCTGTTCGAACAAGCCGGCCTGGCCTGAGGGTGGGATTGGTGGGGGTTTTTATTATCATTTTATTGGGGGTTTTATTATGTATTTATTTTTTTAGGGGCATGTATTTAATTACTTTTTAATTTTTGTAACTTTATGTTTTATTCTTGCCCTGTACACCGCCCTGAGTCCTTCGGGAGAAGGGCGGTATAGAAATATTAATAAATTAAATTAAATTAAATTAAATTAAAGTTCATCTGCTCTTGGATAGGCAGTCCTGAACAGATTTCATGTAAAAATAAAAATGATCTGCATGGTATGATTGTTTGTATGTATGTATGTATGTATGTACTGTTTGCCTTTGAGTCAGTTTTTGACTCTTGCCAGCTGCCTGAACTAATTTCTGCAAATTTCTTGGCAAAATTTTAGTCCTTGTTGAATGACCTCTGATTCAACGACCATCTGAAGTTATGACAGTGCTGAATGAAGGGGACTTATAATAGTAAGTAGTTGTAGTGGTAGTTGTGGCTGTCACAGCATCCCTGCAGTCACCTGATTGCAATTCATGTGCTTATCAACCAGCTCCCAGTTGTGACTTCACAGTGCCATGTAGTCACTCATTCACCATTTGCAACATCTGCTGTTGGCTTCTGGCAACTCAAGTCATTGAGAAAGGTAGCAGGAGGTCACAAATAGTAATCTCATGATTGTGGGATATTGTGACCTTGCAGGATTTGTCTGGTGCCAAAACCTTAAGAAGGCTGGTAGCAAGTAATCTCTCTGTGCACTGGGATTGTGGGAAGGGGAGCTATTATTGCTATTTTTATTATTTTAAAAAATCAAGTACAGTGGTGGCCAAGGGCTGTTGGAACACCAGGAGAAGAACTCATGCAGTGACAGAAATGGGCAAGACTCATGTGGGTTTTTTTTCTTTGCTGGTAAGTTCCTTTGCTATTTAAAACTATGTTAAGCTAATTTTACAGTGAATGGCTATTTGCATGGGACAGGATGGAAAAGGTTACTTAGGGACATTTTCATTAGTGCTGCCAAACTTCATGTTGTTTAAAGCTCATCGTTCAGGTCTCACATTAACCCGTTATAAATATTTGCTAATCTGTCTTTGTTTATTGTTTAAATCTTTTGAACATTAAAAAAAGACATGTTACCAATGTGCTACTAGGGAATCGGGGTTGTTGTTTTGCTTGATTTTGGAGGAAAAACTAGATGAGAATTTGAGCGGGATAAAACTCCCTGTATTGGTTGGATATCAATTCTGATTTAATGTGATTAAGGGAGAGAGCAGGATTCTTCCAATACATATAGGAACTCCCAAAACCCTGTGATTTCAAAAATATATTAGCCTGCGTGCTGATGGTGACATTTTGAAATTTAACATTACATTTTGTACAAAAAAGAAAAATCAGTTTCTTCAATTAAACAGGGCTAAATTGCTACAGATATGTTGAATTGTTTTTTTTTCCTTCTCTGATGCTTCCAAAGATTTTACACAAGCCTGAAATATCATACAAGCTTAGAAAATCCATGAACAAGGAAATCAGTGGAATGATGGCAAAAAAGAAAAAAAAGCATTACTACCTTTTTTTTGAGAAATGAAGGCATTTGCTGAGACCCACTGGGCCTTTCTCTTGGGTGATGTTACCCAACCACGGCCAGTTCCGGATGTGTGGGTTTTAAATCCCAGAATTCCACAGCCAGCATGACCACTGAATAGAATTCTGGGAGTTGAAATCCACATACTTGAAAGTCACCAAGGCTGGGAAATGCTGCTCTACAGAGTTGTATTTTTGCAGTGTGCCAGCCCTGAAACTTGCTCTACCTAGTTTGATTTCACAGTGCTCTCCAGTCCATCCCACGGAGCAGAAGCAGAAGCCATCTCCGAGCAGCCCTTCGTTGCATATCCCGTTTCCTGAACAATTGCACTCTGCAATGAAAAGGAAGCAACAATCATAATCTTCAGCTAAGAAAAGGAGTGCATAGTGGTGTATGGAGCTGTCCCAAGCTCCTCTTTTACCCGATAATTCCTCCTCATATTTTTTTTTTACCAAGGGATAAAACATCTAAGTGATGTCCTGATAAGCAGTAATTTACTAAGTCACCAATGGATGTTGGAATATTTTATCTTTCATTGTAAATCCTCCTCTTTGGCAACCTGTAACCTCCATGTCGTCCTACACCTGAATGAATGTAATGGCAGGGAAATCACAGAGTGACGGAAAGAAGATTGTTAGCAGAAGGGGGTGGGGAACAGACCACTCCTCCACCCTGCAAGGAGAACATGGAAATAACTGTTAAATCATTCAGGGAATCAGGCAGAAAATGAGAAACAAAAACTGCTGAGTATATCCAAAGGACAATTTTGCTATTAACAGAGCCAGCTCTAGGTTTACACCAAGCAGGTAGCAAGGGCGCCAATTTTTTTTGTTGTTGTCAGTTGCGAAGTCGTGTCCGACCCATCGCGACCCTATGGACAATGTTCCTCCAGGCCTTCCTGTCCTCTACCATCTTCTGGACTCCATTTAAGCTCACGCCTACTGCTTCAGTGACTCCATCCAGCCACCTCATTCTCTGTCGTCCCCTTCTTCTATTGCCCTCAATCTTTCCCAGCATTAGGCTCTTCTCCAGTGAGTCCTTCCTTCTCATTAGATGGCCAAAGTATTTGAGTTTTAGCTTCAGGATCTGGCCTTCTAAAGAGCAGTCAGGGTTGATCTCCTCTAGGACTGACCGGTTTGATCGCCTTGCAGTCCAAGGGACTCGCAGGAGTCTTCTCCAGCACCATAGTTCAAAGGCTTCAATTCTTTGGCGCTCAGCCTTTCTTATGGTCCAGCTTTCACTGCCATACATTGCAACTGGGAAGACCATAGCCTTGACTATACACACTTTTGTTGGCAGGGTGATGTCTCTGCTTTTTAGTGTGCTGTCTAGATTTGCCATGGCTTTCCTCCCCAGGAGCAAGCGTCTTTTAATTTCTTGGCTACAGTCCCCATCTGCAGTGATCTTGGAGCCCAGGAAAATAAAATCTGTCACGACCTCCATTTCTTCCCCATCTATTTGCCAGGAATTGAGAGGGCCAGATGCCATGATCTTGGTTTTCTTAATGTTTAGTTTCAACCCAAGTTTTGCACTCTCCTTCTTCACCCGCAACAAGAGGCTCTTTAGTTCCTCTTCACTTTCTGCCATTAGAGTGGTATCATCTGCATATCTTAGGTTGTTGTTGTTTCTTCCGGCAATCTTAATTCCAACTTTTGATTCATCTAGCCCTGCCTTTCTCATGATGTGCTCTGCATATAAGTTAAATAGGCAAGGCGACAGTATACAGCCTTGCCGGACTCCTTTCCCAATTTTGAACCAATCAGTGGTTCCGTGTCCAGTTCTCACTGTTGCTTCTTGGCCCACATATAGGTTTCTCAAGAGACAAATAAGATGGTCTGGTATGCCCATCTCTTTAAGGACTTGCCAGAGTTTGTTATGATCCACACAATCAAAGGCTTTAGCATAGTCAATGAAGCAGAAGTAGATGTTTTTCTGGAACTCTCTAGCTTTCTCCATGATCCAGCGTATGTTAGCAATTTGATCTCTAGTTCCTCTGCCTCTTCGAAATCCTGCCTGTACTTCTGGTAGTTCTCGATCCACATACTGCTGGAGTCTAGCTTGTAGAATTTTAAGCATAACTTTACTAGCATGAGAAATGAGTGCAATGGTGCGATAGTTTGAACATTCTTTGGCACTGCCTTTCTTTGGAATTGGAATGTAAACTGATCTTTTCCAATCCTGTGGCCACTGTTGAGTTTTCCAAATTTGCTGGCAAATTGAGTGTAGCACTTTTACTGCATCGTCTTTTAAGATTTTGAATAGCTCAGCTGGAATACTGTCACCTCCACTAGCTTTGTTGTTGCTCAGCTTTTCTAAGGCCCACTTCACTTTACATTCTAGGATGTCTGGCTCGAGCTCAGTGACCACCTCATTGTGATTATCAGGGACATTAAGCTCATTCTTGTATAGTTCTTCTGTGTAATTTTGCCACCTCTTCTTAATCTCTTCTGCCTCTGTTAGGTCCCTGCCATTTTGGTCCTTTATCATAACATTTTTGCATGAAACGTTCCCTTCATCTCTCCAATTTTCTTGAAAAGATCTCTGGTCCTCCCTATTCTATTGTTTTTTTCTATTTCTTTGCATTGTTCATTTAAGAAGGCATTCTTATCTCTTCTAGCTATTCTTTGGAATTCTGCATTTAATTGGGCATATCTTTCTTTTTCTCCCTTGCCTTTCGCTTCCCTCCTTTCCTCAGCTATTTGCAAAGCTTCCTCAGACAGCCATTTTGCTTTCTTGCATTTCTTTTTCTTTGGGATGGTTTTGGTTGCTACCTGTTGTACAATGTTGCGAACCTCTGCCCATAGTTCATCAGGCACTCTGTCAATCAGATCTAATTCCTTAAATCTATTTGTCACCTCTACTGTATATTGAACAGGGATATGATTTAATTCATACCTGACTGGCCTAGTGCTTTTCCCTACTTTCTTTAATTTAAGCCTAAACTTTGCAACAAGAAGCTCATGGTCTGAGCCACAGTCAGCTCTTGGTCTTGTTTTTACTGACTGTATAGAGCTTCTCCATCTTTGGCTGCAAATTTTAGTGGATGCCAAAATGGAAAAGATTCCCCAAAAAACACAATAAAAAAGTGAAAAGCAGTAATGGTTTACACTTGGGAGGAGGGGGGCTAAATGTAACTTTCCGGTGTAAATAGGATGAAAAACTCCAAGAAATTAAAAAAAATCTGGAAAACCCTAAGTGTGAAGTTCAAAAACTCAAAGGAAAAAAAAGGAAATAAGAAGCACCTCAGTGAAATTCCAGACAAAATTGGAAGAGGAGCCAAACCATAACAGGTGCCAAAATATGACTGTCTAGAGCACCAACAAACATGCCCTTATTAGAAATGATTACTTTTCATCACCCTCTTGTCCTATAGGCACAACTGTACCATTCAATCACAGCTGCAGGAATCTTACAAGGTATGGCAGGTTAAAAAAATATGAAAATGACTTTTAGAATTGAGGGTAACACATGAAAAAGGCAATGGTCCATAAGGATAGGGTTGTCAAATCCTATACTGCACCATCAACCAAAACATTCAAGACAGTACCATGCAGATATCTTATAAAAAAACATCCTTTCTCTCACTAAATATATATTGAGTGGAAGAGGGGGGGGAATCGCTAGTATAATCTTCAAATACCCCTGGACACCTGATGCAGAAGATATATATGGGAATTACAAAGACAGTGCAAAGGGTACCATCATGGCCAATAGTGAGGAAGAGCTAATTTACAAGCTTTTGTTATGTTGAAAACATTGTCCTACCTTTGCAGTCTGGCCCATAGTATCCTGGAGCACAGAGTTCACAAGCCACTCCAACAAAAGATGCATTACAATTGCACTGTCCTGAGCCTTTATGCCCATCGTTGCACGTACCACGATTTTGGCATGGTGCTTCGAGCCCTCCGGGACACACTGAAAGAGGCAAAACCGACACGTTTTCAACCAAATGTATTGCTTCAGAAATGATGAATGAAGTCATACAGGCTTTCCAAAGAGACCACCGTCTATTTGGTCATATAGTTTTATCCATTTCCTAGAAACAACTGTTTAATAAGCCACAGCTAAATAGCTTCCTCCATCTCTGAAACTTTATGTGCTGGGCATGTATAATCCTTCATTTTTTCTCCAGTGCTTTGCAGTTATTTTAGGCACAATCACCGTAACTGTTTGCAGATTTGCCAGTTATTGCACCCATCTAAAATTATCATTAGAGGTAGCTTCCTTCAAGAATCTACTATTAAAACAAATAAACCTAGGAAGATGAAGAATAAAGTTCTCTTTAATAATTGCTTTTAAAAATCAGGGTAACTTTCTGCTGATTACCTTTCTATCATTCTAATCTAAAAGAAAGGTTTCACATGATGCTATAAAGGTGTTCTGCCTCTTACTGTCATTGTCTGTCTGCCAGTTAATCACACCCTTTAATGTATCCTACCTGGCATAGATTTACCCATGTATAGTAATGGTTTTTACTGATTTATTTTGAATAGCATACATTTGTCAGGGGGACCTACACTTTACAGAGTAATCCTGACATCCTAATTGCTAGTTTGTTCAGTTTCACACCTGCAAGCTTATCCACGGTGCGCCATTGGAGGCAAATGAGCTTGCACCATTATAGTAGTGGTTATGATCATTCATTTCATGGCCTCTTAGGTCTCATATCTTTTGGTGTTTAGCCAAGCCTTAGAACAATCGGACTTTAGGACAACCCAGAATGTTCTTTATGTAGTAACCACCTTATTTGGGACAATAATTCAAGGTGCTGGTGATGACCTATAAAGCTCTGAATGGCTTGGGTCCGGGATATCTGAGGGAACACCTGCTGCCGGCATCAAGCTCCCTTCGTCCAGTGCGCTCCCACAGGGAGGGTCTTCTCAGGGTGCCACCGATAAAAGACTGTCAGTGGATAACACCCAGGGGAAGGGCCTTCTCTGTGGGTGCGCCTGCCCTTTGGAACCAGCTGCCCGCGGAGCTTAGGACTGCCCCCGACCTCCGCACATTTCGCTGGGACCTGAAAACCTGGCTCTTTGAGCTCTTCAGCCCAGGCTGAGAATTTTTAACTGGGGTTTTTAATTCTAGGGATGATTTAATCTTTTTAAATTTGTTTTTAACTTTTGTATTGGTTGTTTTAATGCCCTGTAAACCGCCCTGAGTCCTTCGGGAAAGGGCGGTATATAAATAAATAAATAAGCAAACCATGGAATTAATAATAGTGAATACTGAATGCCTGCCCGAATAGTCAGATTTCAGATCTATAATCATATGAGCTTAGAATAGGGGAACCTGACTAATCTGAAGCTCTAATTCTAAGCAAAGTTTGTAGGGAGTGAGTTCCATTGTAGTCACAAGGTTTACTAATAGAAGAATGAAGCCCTGATCAGTTTAATTGTAGTTTATTTCTAGAGATAATACCAACATTTCAGATTGTGCTAGATTTATAATATCTCTTTCTATAAAAGAACTACAAAAAAGTCAAGCTTCTCTGTATCTCCCAAGTTAAAAATTGCGAGGAAGGATTAGACCCCCCCCCACACAGCTGATCTAGATTTCACTCTACTCTTTTGCCTTTCAATCAATAGTTTAAGGTCAGGAAGTAGTGCATGTTATTGACTACATTATATACTTCACATTTTCTTGTTATGTGAAACAGATGGGATAATACAGTACAGAAACAATGTCTCTTGGCTTTGCTTTGATCCAGTGCATATGTTATTAATTTTTTTTAAGTAGTATCTAGGCATTTTCATTATCTGGTTCTAAAAATTCTGAGTTTCTATTATCTGTTTTGTGTGCATTAATAAAAATAGCTGGTTTCTCTAATCTGTAGGATTTTTTTAAATTACACAATTTATGTGAACAAACACACTCAGAAATAACCACGAGTACTATATTTTTATTTGCTAATAAATATCTTAGTAAATAGGCTTATTCCATTTGTAAGACTTGATAATGCCTCTTAGGAAATCATAGAAAAATAAAACACAATAATAATCAGTAACTTGTACTTTGTACAAATATTATGTTGCTCAGCATGTAGCTCTGCCAAACCCCATACTCTTTCTGCAAATAGATGGCATATGAATGCCAAGATTGAAGATAAACGACAAATTCAGCCTTAAATACAGGTAATTTTCATGAAGTGGTTTTCCTTTGTTTTCTTTAGGAGTTTTTTTTAAGTCTATATGTCTGGCATTTTAGGAGTTTCCCATTTAAGTAACAACCATGTTTTCAAGATTAGCTAGATGCAGGATCTGCTGCAATGCACTAAGAATTGTGCGGCACGGAAAATACAACAGTACTCTAGTACACATAACTACCTCTATGAAAATCAGGAAAAGCGATTTGTTTATTGATTTGGTCCAGCAATGGTTGCAATTCAGCATTTAAGTATTGCTAAGAGACAATGGGAAAATCCATGAAATGTTGTTTTATTTCTTATCATGCTATGGAATATTTACCAAACACAAGCACCCGAAGGCAGGACAAGAAGCAACGGATGGAAACTAATCAAGGAGAGAAGCAACCTAGAACTAAGGAGAAACTTCCTGACAGAACAATTAATCAGGGGAACAATCTGCCTCCAGAAGTGGTGAATGCTCCAATACTGGAAGTTTTTAAGAAGAGACTGGCCAGCCATTTGTCTGAAATGGTATAGGGTTTCCTGCCTGAGCAGGGGGTTGGACTAGATGACCTCCAAGGTCCCTTCCAACTTTATTATTATTATTAACAAGAAGATAAATGATATTTTTGGCAAGGGGGAAGAAAAGTGAGTCATTTAATATATAAAGGAAATTATTAAGTGTATGAAATTTAAGATATGTTCTCATATTGGTGAATGGCAGTGCACAGAAAATTAGGCATGTATATCAAATTCAAAGGAGCATTAGAAATAATGATATATGAGGACAATTTGGAAATAAACCTCTGTTTGGTTATCAATGGCAGACACTCACATATACAGAACTTTTGTTATACACATTAGAAAACCTAAACATTACATTACTTTTTGACAAAATCGCCATTCAAATTGAGACACTTGACATAATGTCTTACAAGGTTTGAAATTCCTTAGTAATAGTTGCTCAGCACTAAATCTGGGCTATAATGGGTGTGTGTGTGTGCGTGATCAAAAACATCTCAATGGAACTGCTTTAAAAGTTCTTGAGTGCATCTAATGGTGTGTGGGCGAGCATTATAATGAACTAACACCACACCAGAAGTTGTGCCATAGAAAATCCCGCCAAATGTGAAGATGCCAAAGGACTACTGCTAGTGAAGTTCAAGGAGCGTGGTTCAACCATCAGTTTGAAAATCTACTGTGAAACATTATGAAAACTCAGAAAAGCTATCCATAACAAGCGTCAGGGCATGCTGACTTCCAGTGTGGTGTTGATTCACAGTAATGTAAGGTTGTAGTTTTCTAATGTGAATAATAAAAGTTATCTGTCATTGATAACCAAATGGAGGTTTATTTCCAAATTGCCCTCACAGTTCAGTTAGAGGATCCAGAACCTTAGATGTGAGACATAACAAGGACATTTCACCCTCATAGATGGTAAAACAAATTGTTGTGTTATTTTTACCAACTGCTATTGCCATGTGTTATAATTACCAAGTTAGGAACGAAAAACATATTATTTTATCTGGAATTTTAATATTCCTTACCCTGGCAGTTCTTTCCATAGTGATTTGCACAACATTGGGGTGTCCACTTAGAGACAAGGCATGTTTTCTTGCATCCCTTAGTGAAATGTTTTCTAAGCCGGTTTTGATACAATGGCACTCGAGAATATTGCCGCCAGGAGTACCTCCTTGGAACGTCAAAAGGGTCATAATAGCAAGCCTGGATTTCCCCCTATTGGAAAAAGACAACTGTTTTTGCCTTTTGTTGGAAATTTGATTCTTAAAATGAAAGTATACATTCCATTTGCAAGGTATGTGGGAACTTCCTCCTATTATTCCTATGTGCTAAGAATTTTCATTGGAGTACATAGAGGAAAAACTAATGGACAGGCAAAACTCTGGTGCCCCATCACTTCTTTTGACTCAGAATTCCAGGACTCTCTTTGTATCAAAAGTCCTCAAACAGATGGGGATTGCACATATGACCAAGACAGAACTGTTTACAACAGGCACGTAACTCTGAAATCAGGATGCATTATGAAGTTGGAACACCACTAAAAGCCAGTGGTGCTATGATCCCAGCAAGCTTCGTCATGGTGACAAGGTGAAATACAGTGTCCTAATTAGAAGTCCAAAGTCTGGGAATCTCCAGATAGAGAATGAAACTGTATATACTGTATTTTTATTGTATTTATTGCCCTGTACACCGCCCTGAGTCCTTCGGGAGAAGGGCGGTATAGAAATTAAATAAAATAAAAATAAATAAACTTCTCAAGACCTTTCTTCTCTGTAAATAGGCAGAAATTCAAATATAGATGCCTTTTTTTAAAAAAAATCATATTGCATCAACTCTCCAGACAGTATCTAATTTTGTAATTCAAATGCTCTGGAAATTTCAGTTTACTTGATTGCAACTAGGTTCCCCCATGCAGTTTATCAGAGCACCTCCCAACTTTCTTACCAATACATTCTATGTTCACCTTTTCCCTCCTTTTGCTGGCTTTATTGACTCAAATCACAGACTGAATGATTTATCATTTTGCCACTCTTAATTAGGACTGCTATAATATGGTTTTAAAGAAGTTCATCGGACTTCTGTTATTACACTGAGCAGTGCCTTTTTTGTACAAGAAAAAGGTGCCGGAACTCACACGTCATACAACCCACCTTGCCTACCCTACAAGGTTCCATCCAAAAAAGGTGCCAGAACTCCGTTCTGAGCGTTCTATGAGAAAAAAAGCCCTGACACTGAGGCACTGGGTTTGGACAAGGTCTGAAGGACATTTTTCAAATTGTTTTGGAAAGGTGCTATTACTCTTTTCTAATAGAAGATATATACCTTTATTTAAAGCTTGATCCAGGTCTGGGGGTGCAATAGCTCAGCTGGAAAGCTTATAACCTAGGTTCAAGACCCAAGCACTGCTCAACAGGGTGAGTCCCATTCCTGCTCCAGCTCCTGCCCAGCTAGCAGTTGGAAAACATGCAAGTGTGAGTGGATTAATACTGTACCACTTTAGTGGGAAGGTAATAGGGTTTCATGCACCCATGCTGGCCATATGACTCCAGAAAAATATCTTTGGGCAATGCTAACTACGTCGGCCAAGAAACAGAGAGGAGCACCATGCCCTAGAATTGGACATGCCTGAACAGGGACACCTTTATCTTTACCTTTTGATCTGGGTATATTACTAATTTTACTTTTCATACCAAGATAACTCTAAACCCGAGACTCTGAATATATCAGATGGCAATGTGCATACATATATACAGTGGATACGGAAAGTCTGCACACCTCTGTTAAAACGCCAGGTTTTTGAGATGTAAAAAAATTAGACCAAGATAAACCACATCAGAATTCTTTTCACCTTTAATATAAGCTATATAAGCTGTGCAATTCAACTGAAAAACAAACTAAAATTCTTTAGTGGGGGAAAAATAAAAATAAAAAACTAAAATAATGTGGCTGCGTAAGTGTTCACACCCTCTTATAAGTAGGGATGTGGCTGTGTTCAGAATTAACCAATTGTATTCAAACTGATGATAAATAGTAGTTAGTACAAACCTGCCATCTATTAACGTGACTCTGAACAAACCTATATAAAATTCAGCTGTTTTAGTAGGATTTTTCTGACATTTACTCAGTTGCCTCTTACAGCAAACGCTATGAACTGCAAAGAGCTTATACAGCAATAAAAGGATCTCGTTGCTGGAAGGTGTAAGTCAGGAGAAGGGTAAAAAAACATTTTCCAAAGCATTGGCTATATCATGAGGCACAGTGAAGACAGTCATCAACAAGTACAGAAATATGTCACAACAGTGAAATTACCAAGAACTGGATGTTCCCCCCAAACTGATGAAAAACAAGAAATACTGGTCTGAGAGGGTGCCAAGACACCTACAGCCAAATTAAAAGAGCTGCAGGAATTTCTGCCAAATACTGGCTGTGTACTACATGTGACAACAATCTCTGTATTCTTCATGTAATACAACTGTGAGGTAGGCTGGCAAGATGGAAACCTTTTCTTACCAAAAAATAAAAATAAAAAATCCAAGCCTGGCTACATTTTACAAAAACCTACACCAGGTCTAACAAAAGCATGTGGGAAAATGTGTTATGGTCTAATGAGACCAAAGTTGAACTTTTTGACCATAATTCCAAAAAGTATGTTTGGCAGAAAAACAATACAGCGCATTCCAAAAGTACACCATACCCCCAGTGAAGCACAAGAGTGGCAGCATTATGCTGTGGGGCTGTTATTCTTCAGCTGGAACCTCAAGGTGGAGGGAATTATGAACAGCTCCAAATATTAGCCAGTTTTGGCATAAAACTTTCAGGCCTCTGCTAAAATGCTGAAAATGAAGAGGAATTTCACCTTTCAACATGACAATCTAAAGCAGACCTCCAAATCAACAAAAGAATGGCTTTAGCAGAAGAAGATCTAAGTTTTGGGATGGCCCAGCCTGAACCTGAATCCGACTGAAAGTCTGTGGGTGGCCTTTTGAGGATTGTGCACAGGAGATGCCCTCGCATTCTGGCAGATTTGGAGTTTTTTTACAAAGAAGAGTGGATAAAGATTCCCAAGGCAAGATGTGTCATGCTGACAGGCTCCTACCCTGAAAGCCATCATAAAATCATAAAATCAAAAGGTGCTTCAACAAACTATTAGCTTAACTGTGCATTTTTATGTAACCACAGTATTGTAAGTTTATTATTTCTCCCACCCCAATTATAGTTTGTTTTTCAACTGAATTGTACAGTTTCTATGTTATATTAAAGATGGAAAGAATTCTGAAGCAATTTTGTTTTACATCTCAAATACCTGGCATTTTAACAGGGGTGTATAGAATTTCTATATCCACTGCATGTACTCTTTCGCATTGTGCCTGTCTTGGTAAACCACCATCAAGTTGCTTATTATCCACATCTTGTCAACAGTGAATCCACCATTTCTCAGGGGGCGGGCTTACCATTTCCACTGATCCAAAAGGACAGAATCTCTCAAAGCCACAAGGACCACATGGAGCATTCTGAGAAGAGATTATAGGAAAGAAGGAAAGATAAACAGGTATGTAAGAAGCCATTTCAACTTTAATCCGAAAATCTGTTAAATTTTTCTTTCTCACAAAAGCTGCAACCTATTTGCTGGGACACGTTTTTGGCCACAGAACTCCACTTTGGCTACTAAACTCATGATGACAGTGTTATGGTTAACACAGCTGGCATTTGGGGCCCTGTCCCCAATGTTTAGATGCTTTGAGGTGTTCATAATAGGTATTTATCAGTATTTTAGAATTTAAATCTTGCAAAACAAGTAGAATACATACAGATTATACAATCTCACCTTAAATGAAATTGCCATGAGAGGGATAATTTTTTAAAAAATTGTACAGTTCAATAGAAACAGAAGTGTTTTGAAGGTTTTTTTTTAAAAAAACAGCTCTCATATTATTATTAAATTTATATGCTGCTCATATTTCCAATAAGGCGACTTATAACTGGAAAGTAAGTTCCACAAACATGGGAAAAGCATGGAGAACTTGCTGGCTGCCATTGTCAACATTATTATAAGAAATTTAACAAATTTATCTTTTTGTCTAGAGAATCCTTTAATGATATTAAATCAACAAAATGAAGATAATTATCTAAATCAGTAAACATTGATATTTAAAATTAAAGTGCTCACTGAAATCTCAACAGTTTGAAACTCATCACAACGGGATCCCAAATCTGGAGGCTCAAGAAGGTGATCAATTCCATAAGCAATGCCCACATTGAATTCCATATATCGCTGGACAATCCTTGCGTTGTCATTGTCCACCACAATATCCCCCTGCAAACCAACAAAGCAGTAAAAGTGAATCAGAAGACAGAAAATGAATATTGGAGGCTTTTGGTTTTGACTAATATGCAAAATTCAGCCCTATCGCCTGTTGCTTCTTGATCCTTTTTACCTTTTTTTGCCTCAGATCAGAAGCACTGTAATTTATGCAAAAAACCCCTCTATCTATAAGGTATAAACTTTATACACAGTAAATCTCATCACATTTAGCAAGCTGAACAAATTTCCTAATTTGGTATCCTCAAGATTGCTGCACTATAGCTCCCAGGATGCCTAGATAATCCCCATATATTTACTTCAAGATGTATTCAAAAAGTTGCTGTAATGTTTATACACATCCTACTTTCTTTGGTCTCTGTCTCCCAGATTCTTTGTTTCTTGATCAGCTTCCCTAGCTTGTTCCAGCTTCTCCTAAAATAAGTGACTCCTTTAGATTACTGTTCTCCTTTTTGTTCCTAGCTTCTCTTTTTTGGCCCATACCTCTTTTGCATCCTTTCTATTGTGTACTGGGTTCATTGTGCAGGAATGGAGATGAAGCGAGTGAGTTCAGCAATGATCATGTTTATTTGCTTGCAGGATCTGAACTGGAGAACGGGGCTGCAGCTGCAGCAATTTATAACCTGGCCCCTAGACGGCAGCCAATAGGTTTAAAGCAACCTATTGCCGCTAGGGGCAGTCAATAGCAGCACTGGAGACGGTGAGTCTGAGGTGCTGGGAGCCATTAGCTAGCTCCAGCTTACCACGTGGTGTTACAATCAAGCCCAATACATTACACTTTCATTTGCCTCCTCCCATGACCTTTAATACTTGCAGCTGCTGTATCCTCTACCTACTCCTTAGCCTAACTTATAAAAATACTTAGGACATTATGATCAAAACTAATGTCATGGTGGCACAGTGGTTAGAATGCAATATTGCAGGTAAACTCTGCCCACAACCAGGAGTTCGATCCTGAAATCGTGACAACTATGCTTGTGATTTTACTTCAGCTTTCCTTTGCTTTACAGCATCAGAAAGAATATGACCCCAAACAGTCATATGAGCCAAAACGTAGGTGGAAAGTGTCTGGAACTTGACTCATGAAGGGCAGTCTTATAGCCCTATTCTTTCATTGCTTGGAATGTTCACCCAGCATTGGGCTAATTAGCAAGAAGGGAATTAATGTTTGTCTATACATTAAATGGAGAGGAAGGAATTACAAGAGAGTAAGCAGGCACCCAATAAGGAATACTCATAGAAAGGAAGGCACTAGCACCAGATGTTTGTATAACAAACTGCATAGGAGGCAAACAAAAGCCTTAGTGAAGCAATCTCTCTTGTCTGTGAGAGGACAAAGGAAAAAAAATAGCGAGTCAGGCACAGGGGAACGAACATGCACTAACCGTTACTTTTTCATCACCTTCATAATTCCGAACAGTGCTGCCCAAGGCAGTCCCTAAGTGAGGACTATCTATATCTTTTGAAAATCCATTTAGCCAGGACAGTATTGTACATCACTTTGCCCTCTTGTGGCTTCAGTTTAAAAGAGTGCTTACTTACTGCATGCGTTTTGCTGCAGCTAAATGAAATCGTTGAGCCGTGCAAAGTCCTCAAGGAAGACAGTTCTGTCAGTTTGGAAGCCAAGACCTAGAAAACAAAACAGTAAATAATGATTGATTTTGCACAGATTCAAGCTGGCCAAAATAGATCTGGAGAGGTTGTGTCTTATGTTTCATTCATCGTACATATAAACAGGAATTGGGGAAGGTTTCATTTTCATCAAAAGAATAATTTCCTCATTTGCCTTCTGTGTTCTGTGATTATAAACTTTGTTTCGGACAGTAAATGTTTCTGACAGTGAATCAGCTAGGAAGATAAATGTTCAGGAAGGTTAAATAGGAATGGGTCTCACTTAAGGCTGCAAAAGATCTTGTTGAGAATAAATTTCCCTGTGGATCCATGATATGATAAATGCATGATCATATGAAGCACTGCGAGAAAATCAGCATCTGGATAAAGAATCCCACACCACTTTGAGTACTACCTCATTTATTTTGTGCTGGTAAAAAAAAAGGAAATCCTAATCCAGGAGTCTTCCAAACTTGGCAACTTGAAGACTTGTGGACTTCAACTCCCAGAATTCCTCAGCCAGTTGAAGTCCACAAGTCTTCAAGTTGCCAAGTTGGGAGACCCCTGTCCTAATCCTTGCTCAGTGTCCTGACTATTCTTCTAAGTTTTTTTAATTAAACGTCAGAGAAAAACAATGTTGAGATAGACTCCTTAACAAATTTACCATGGCCTCTATCCATATTTTTCAAAATATGTGAAGTCATGCTTAACAGGTATGCATGTTTCCTCTTGAAATACATCCTTTGTATTTGAAATACATCCTTCTGTTTTACAGAGCTAAAATGCACCTTAAATTACCCACGTTATTTAAAAGAATGAATGGGCTGGCACCTGTAGATGCCCAAGCAATTATGATGATCAATCATTTTCATTTTAACATTGTAAAATGCCCAGAGTTGTCTATTTCAGATAGGCAGCCATCTAAATCTAAAAATCTATAAAATAAATAAATAAAATTATAATTTAGTAATTCATTGTTAAAATAAAAGGCATTGTTAATGCAATTTTATACCAGCTGCTCTAAGATTTTCTCTATTTTAATTTTCCCCCTTGCAATTGCTCAGTTTTGGCACATCTCCAGTGAATAAGCAAGCTAAGTCCAGTAGCAACTTCTCTTCCACAGTCAGATCTCACAGATTTTATCAGATAAAATGTTGGTTAAGCAGTTTACTTATTAAATCAAAACCAATTTC
The DNA here is from genome assembly GCF_947247035.1 of Vipera ursinii. NCBI lineage: Eukaryota > Metazoa > Chordata > Lepidosauria > Squamata > Viperidae > Vipera > Vipera ursinii. Next base: position 66,072,924 of record NC_139513.1, read on the forward strand.
CAGCCAGGTTTAAGTGACATGAAAAGGAGATGTGTTTTCTTTAACTTTGGGTTTACCTTTATGTCCCGGATCATGTGCCCTTTGAGATAAGCAACCAGTTTGCTCCTGTGGTCTTTATGATAGAGCCATTTTTGCATTTCAGCAGGAAGAGAATTAAAGGCTGCATCAGTTGGCCACAGCATGGTAAATGGCTGATGAAGGGTATTATTGACCAGATTAAGAAGTCCTGCTTCCTGTATAGAGACACAGAGCATTAAAATAACATGATTTTACAAAGCTAAGAGAATTACTGTCAACTGGTCAACACCCCCCCTCCCCCAAACGTCAGTCTTGAAAAGATCGGAGAGCTGCATCAAAGTTTGTATGGAAACAACCTTCATGCTGTTGAGTGGGATGTAAGCCACAAGTCTGGGAATTGGGTTGATTGTTTTTGGAGGGTTTTAGGGAGAGGGGGGAATGAGTGAAAAGTGGCCAAACAGATGCCTGATGCCTTAAGCCATTTGGGCTTTACAAAATTTCCTCCTTTCGTCAAAGCAGGCTTCCTCTGTGTCTTAACCGGTCTGGTTTAGAAATGTGGATTTTGATATGCTGTACGATGCTCAGCACAGGGAAAGAAAGCTGTGCAGGACACCTATGGTGGCCAAAAAATAAAATTAAAAAATCTGGTAGCATTTTTTCAGCCTGGCAAAGTGTTTGTGCACTTGATGAAACAAACTGCAGCTCACAGTGTCTGCCTTTTAATAAATCATAATGCTAATGTGTTTTTAAAAAGGCTACCATGCTCTACCTGTATGTTGATTGCAACAATTCCTGTTATGATTATTTTATGACTGTGTCTACTTTAATTTTCAGCAACTTTGAAAGGCTGGTTACAAAGTGAGCGAGTGGTAATAAATACATAAATAGGCTACAATCCTGTAAATACTTAAAAGTGAAAGCAGTGTTTGAAGAACATTACACTATATCTATACACGTTTGATTCAGAGAAAACCAGAATGTCAGAAAATGATTGTTTCTCATGAGAACAGTTCTATGCTTTTGTTATGGTTAAAACATTGGGATTTGGGAACCTTTCTAATCTACTGCAAATCACCCAAACATCTACCCATCCATACCCTACTTTCTGCCCACTTTTAGGATAGGTTTAGGGTCTTGAAAGATTTCTGGAGGAACATTAACAGCTATGAAGCCTTCAGAGTTCCATGTTTCAACAACGGATCTAAAAAGAGTTCTGCAAGGAACAAATACGTTGGGAGAGTTGAATTAATCAAGAAGGCCTTGTGAGAGGATGTACTCCCAAACAAGAGCAAAGTGTTAAAAGAATTCTAAGGAAATAATAGAATGTCACATTAAAATAAATGCTCATGATATAGTTGTCTGGGATGCAGAGCATGGATTTAGCCTGGCTGTTAATGAATGCTAATGTCATAGTTCCGATAAAAGACACAGTTTCAAACAAAATGCAAGCAATGTTTATCTAAAAAGTCTTAATAATGAAACGGAACATCGGCACTCATGGAGGGATGCCAGAATCTGAAATCTGCTCCCCCCACAAACCCATCATAACACACACACAATCCCCACCCTTATCTACACGTCATAAATCACATTATCCAATTAGTTTTACATATGAGGTTTCACTTCCCATTCTGTACATGGGCTTTTCCAATCTTCTCACAACATCCGGGTAGATTTCCTCCCCCCCAAATGAAGCAATTAAAGTAACAGGCTGTCTCTTATATTGTCAGTGCAAAACATGTCAATGTTTGCAGCGTTGACAGCTAATATACATTGCCAAGAATTACTAAGAAATACATGAGGGTAGAAAAGACTCACTTCTGTCTAAGTTATATTTTGAGAAGAAGGAAGTGCAAGAAAAAAAGAGAGACAATTTTCTTTTCTTTTCTGTTAAATATACAGACTCTCTTAACTAACAGTCGGCCAAGTCAGAAAGAGATCCAGGACAGCATGTGAAGCATCTTCCTTCTATCTATTTATCTGAGTTTTCCCAGGTGGTCAAATGGGCTGAGATTATACCATCTCCATTAGTCCACATGTCTGTAGCCAGTGAGTGAAGTAGATAATGTTTTCTCTCTTCAGACCTGAATTCTATTAAAACTTAAACCATTATCCAATTAATCAGAATTCAAATCCCACTTCTGAAATGCATGTTGAACCAAATTTTAAAATTATATTATTTTGTATTTTTAATATATGGGTTTTAATATGAACCTGGCTAGATGGCAGCACACAGAAAACTTGGACTAATCTTAAAAAGCTACGCGAGTGATGGTTAAGATTTGGATGTGAGACTATCAGGAAACTGCATGGCTCTAAGCTATGTTTGGGAATTGAAAAATAATAATTGGAAAAAGATAACAGCAAGCCACTTCCATATCCTTGTCAGGGAAATTACATAAATGTATCCATGAAATTACCAGTGGTCAAGCTCAACTCAAGGACTACTTCACTTATGTTTCATTCTATGGATTGAAACTGAAAGAGAATGTTCAATTACCTTTAAAAGCCTGCTATATGTTTTGTATCCAAGAGCCTCTGAGACCTCTATAATGGTTTTCTGGAAAGCAATCAATCAGAAAAGTTGCCAATAAATCCCAGTTCCAGAGTCTGATCAGAAAAGCATTATGCCTGCTTGAAGGTGCATGGAAGAGATGCGGCCTAATTTTTACATCTAACATTGAAACAAGCTGCCTCTTTCCCCATTTCTGGCAATCTAAAATGTGCATGTGCAGCTGTAATACACAGAGATGGCAAGTAAATCTTATATCATGTGTATCTTGTTTAAAACACAAGGATAAGATGCTTTGTAATAGCCCTGAACCCAGATAATGACATGATCTGCCATACAGCAATTCTGAAATATATTCAGTGGCAGATAACTATGTGCAATGCTGCAGCCCTAACAGATTTTACTTCAGTTATGCAACTCGTACAGAAAAGACACAAAAAATAGATCAGAGTCGGATCATTCCATCTCTGAAATAATCCAAACTGTATGTGTACCCAGGCATGAACACTCAAACAAAATAGAAATATATGCAATCAGGAAAGATGGATCTATGGCTCACAGTGCCCTAGTAAGTGGATAGTTAGTGTTTTAAACATCTAACTCAGAACTAAGTATAGTATAAGAAATAAAGAGCCATTAAAAGCCATTATTATTTTCAATAGCATCTAGTTTTACAGTAGTTTAAAGACTAGCAAACTCATTATGGCTTCTTTCACCTTTTCTACCGTATCTTATTTTAGACATACCTGGGATAGGCCACATGAAATGTTGTGGTGCTGCAGGTCATATGGGGCTAAGACCCCATCAATAATATGTATGACTCCATTCTCTCGAGTAATGTCACTTTCAATTATCTTAACTTCATCATTTAAATACAGACTGTTCTGGGAGGGTAAAAAAGAGGGAATACATTTCAAGCACTTTTAAAAACAGACTATTATACATTATACAAAAATATAAGAATGTTATTCTAGAGCAGGGGTCCCCAACCCTTGGGCCATGGCCTGTTTGAAACCAGGCTGCTGGAGAAACGGGCAGAAGGACAAACACCATCCGCTTCCTTGAGTGGAACTTTGCATGCGAGTTCAAGCACCCTCTGTTCACGCGCAAAGCTCCATTCATGCAAGTGGAGGGCATGTGCACGCCGCTCACACAAATGGAGCTGTGTGAACACTCAGGCGCCTGTTACTCACACGACACAACACACACACACGGGCAGGCCGAGCCATTCTGCAAGCTGGAAAGGTTGGGGACCGCTGTTCTAGAGGGATTATCATTGGCCCTAAAAAAATAACCCAGTTCCATGAAAAATGAAGACCTGATAGGACACAGTCACATAAGGTTTCTCTTGGCAGTGCAGAAAAGCCTTTTTATGACTAACTAAGATGGAAATGAAACAGGACGGTGACAATGACACACACCTCTTTCATGGAAACTCTGATTTTGTGACCAGATAAAGCTGTTAGAGAATCCTGTGATTCCAAGTCATCTGATAGGAGCTTCTGGCAGATGACTGTGTGATAGCGAAGCAGATCTTCCATGCAGCCAGCTTCTTCCCATTCTGAAAACTAAAGAAAATATGGTTGTACAAAGCAAGCACAGGTTAATCCATTCTTGTTCAGGTGTTTGAAATGAAGCTGCTCTCTGATACAATAGTAATAAATCATGAATGCCGTCTAGTGCATCTATTTCTATTATCTAACGCAATAGAAAAATGGTTAAAACCTGGTTCTCATGATCCACTTGTCACTCCAAAAAAATGTAGAGCTGTTGGGCACCGGCATAAACATACCAACCAATTCACTACAGACGGGGAAAACTGAGCCACAACCAAAATTCAGTTCAATTTAAAACTATTATTCATTTATTAACTTAAAAGGATGGCAACAATAATACAACTATAAACTATAAAGCCAAATACTAAAACTAAAAACCTGGTGCCTATATTGTCTTAGGATGCCTCAACAACCATCTGTAAATTCCTATTGCTCTACCTCAGTGCCAGCCACAATGGCTTTTTGCAAGGCTAGACCTGCTGGATTGCCAAGGTGTTTGTGTGTGTTCCATGAGGTAGGAACAGCTACGGATAAGGCACACTTCCCAAGTCCCTTTAGATGGCAGCAGGGAAGGAATCTGAAGTGCATTTACCCCCGAGGAAGCCCGCTGAGGCTCCGGCTGTCTTGAACCGGACGGCGGAGCAGTTCCCAGGCCACGGAGCGTCGGGCTGGAAAGGAGCAGCCGTGACGGCCCCGCGGCCTTTACTCCGGAGTCAAACCCATTGCAAATTCCTCCTGGACCGGAGCGGAAGCGGACCGAGGCCCCCACATTTACCCTATTGGATCTTGTGGGATGGGCAGTTATTCTCAGGGAGAAGTGATCCCTCAAATAAGTGATCCCCAGTGCCATGTAGGGATTTAAAGGTGATAACCAGCACCTTGAGTTGCCCCACAGAAGTAAACTGGGAACTAGTGCAGTTCACATTATAGGGGTGTAACATAAGAAAACCTAGGGGCTCCAAACATTGTATGTGCTGCTGGATTCTGAACTAGTTGTAGCTTCCAGATGGTCTTCAAGGGCAGCTTCATGTAAAGCACATTGCAATAGTCCAAACACAAAGTGACTAAGGCTTCTTGGTCCAGGAGAGGGCACAGTTGGCATGCAAGATGAATCTGTGCGGAGCACACACCTCCCAGACATGACTGCCACCCGCTCCCTAAGTAGGTGCCATGAGTCCAGGAGGACACCCCCCCAAATTGTGTGCCATCTCAATGGATATGGCATATTGATGGTACTGTACCCTGTTTTGTCCAATGCATCTTGCTCAGTGTTTCCATTAAGATGCTACAGAGGAAGTTCAAATTTAGCTGAAGACATTTATATTTGGAAGCAAAGTTAAAAAAAAATAACGCTTAACTGAAACAAGAATTTGCCTAGAAGTTATCCTTCCTTAAGGTTCTCTTAGTGAACTCTTCTTTTACATTAAACATTTTTTTTTAATTTTAATCCCATTTATATCCCGCCCTTCTCCGAAGACTCAGGGCGGCTTACAATCTAAGGCACCCCTTGGGTTTTTCAAATGCCACCTTTCACAAGTGCTTACTGTGGTCTTTGTCTGTAGGTAATCAGCATGTGGGACGAAAATGGTGTATGGTCCTTTCCCTGTTATTTCCAATACTCGATAAAACTGCAACATAGGGAGAAGTCCAGGGATTAGTATAAATACCAAGCAAAAGTTATAATCTACAGGCGTTTGGCATTTGGATTCAGAGAAATTGGCCGTGCACTGAAGATGCTGCAAGAGGTAATGTCATCTTGGACTTATCAACAGGGTTATACTGTCAGGTTTTGCAGGAAATGATAGCTGTATGCTGCACCAGTACCCCTGCCCTTGGGATACGGTGTTGGCTTTGGTCGCTGGCTGAGGAATTGGAAAAAGTACAAAGAACAGTGAGAGGGGAAAAGCTTGGGAGAGAAATGACTAAGAATGGTTTAGGAGACTGGGTATATTTAGGCTAAGGGAAAGCTAAGGAAAAACAGTCTTCTAAATATTAGAAGACTGTTCTAATATTTCCTGGGCTATCATAGGGAAGAGGGTGTGCAGGTTTATTTTCCACAATTTCCAAGAACCATAAACGAAAACTTCACAGAGGGGATTTAAATTTGACACAAGAAGTAATTTCTTCACTGAAAACTAGGAAACACTAGAATAACTTGGTTTTTGAAATCATAGGTGCTCCATTATTGGTGATTTGAAAAAAAAATTGACTGACATTTGTCTGGGTTCGCATTCCTGCCCTGGGCAGTGAGTCAGAACTCAGGACCTTCAGAGTCTCTTTGAATCTGATGGTTCTATGAACTCTGTACCCATCATAGAAAATTTCTTCATTTCTCTCTTGTTGCAACACTATTCTTTTCATTGGGTATTTTGCTGATTAGATTCCACTCCCCCCCTTTTTCCCCCTGAATCTTCAAGACATTTAACAATATTAAGCAAGAAATGCAAAATATAAAATGCAAAATAAGATACAAAAGCCAAAAATATAAAATTGTTCACATATAAAAGTCCTGGCTAAAAGCATGGATCTAAATTCCATTGTATGCAGAAATAGGAACCATACTCAACCCCACCCCCCACCCCACTCCCAAAAAAACCCACCAGAAAAGACAATTTCATCCGTTGAGGGACTGTCTAGAAATGGGCATAGGTCAACCTTCCAATTCTGATGCTTTCCAGATGTTCTGGTGTATAGTTCTAATTGGATTGCACGGTTGCAGGGATTGTGCAAGGAACTTTCTGGATCCCACTCCAGTTTTTTACCACATAGAAATCCTTCTCATACTTACCTTGCTGTAACGAAGAAATTCAGAGGCATCTTTTCTTCCCATAAGTTCCTGAAGAAGGAAGCAAGGAAGGAAGGGAGGGAGGGATTAAACATGTTCACAATAACAAGTTTCTTCCAAATTTTAGGAACTAAAGTATGTGCATAAAAAACATTCATAATAACAGGCTTCTAATACTGCAATTGCAGATGTGGGAATTCCTTGTAAAAACTCTCCCACTGCAGAATTATAATAGAGAAAAGCAGATCTGATGCATGTCAGGTTTTGAGCCCTACATTCTGGCTGGAATCTTCATAGGTACTTGAACTGGTTGGCCAGAGAATTAATGAAGGCATGGATGCAGTAATATCTGGCAACCAAATGTAGTGGCCGGACTGATCTTGCCTTTGATTCTGACTCAAGGCTTCCATGTGCCCCAAGAGACTTGGGAGCTATCACACTTCATATATTCAAGGTGCTGGTGATGACCTATAAAGCCCTAAATGGCTTGGGTCTGGGTTATCTGAGGGAACACCTGCTTCTGGCATCAAGCTCCCTTCGTCCCGTGCACTCCCATAGGGAGGGCCTTCTCAGGATACCGCCGGTTAAGGAATGCCAGCGGGTTATTCCCAGGGGAAGAGCATTCTCTGTGGGCGCACCGGCCCTATGGAACCAACTCCCCATGGAACTTAGGACTGCCCCCGACCTTCGCTCATTCCGCAGGGACCTGAAAACTTGGCTCTTTGAGCTGTCTGGCCCAGGCTGAGGGGTTTTAATTTTTATTGGGTTTTAGTTTTAAATTTCAGGGACTTCATTTAATTAATTGTCTTAATCTGATTTTAATTTTTGTATGTTTGTTTTAATCCTCCCTGTACACCGCCCTGAGTCCTCCAGGAATAGGGCGGTATATAAATTTAATAAAATAAAATAAATAAAATAAATATGAATAATTTTGAATTATTAATTATAACAATCATATTTGAACCATTCAATATAGGAAATTATGTCCTTACCAATGAATCCCCAGATAGCATACATAAGGGGTGTCAAACTGCCGGCCCACTGGCCGGATGCGTCATGCCAAAACCGTGCCCACCCCAGCTCCAGCAATGGGGAAAAAGTTGGGATACATCGCAACGCGTCATGTGACGTTGCAAGTTTGACACCCCTGGCATACATGAAAAAAGCTTTGTTTTCTTTATATTTTCTTTCAAATGAAAGTTCAACTGATTTATCATCTAATTTTTTACTATTTTTTTAATTCATGGGATCATTTGCAACTACCTTTTCTTTTTTGCAACATTTTTCAACTATGTCACATGCTGCTTTTTCAGTACTACTATCAGCACAAAGTTTGGGAATGTTAAGAAGGAAGACTGCTCTTCTAGCATTTGGGAATGGATGCTCACAAATGTTGCAAGTTTTAGTAAAATATGTCTTACCTCCCATACTTTTCTATGGCATGTGAAGCCATCACCAGTCCCCAATAGACAAACGCATGTTCGATTCTGATTTGCATTTTTAAGGCACATAGCTAGTGGACTGCAGCCACCATTATTCTGATCAAGAAAAGAAGAACTAATAAACAGGAGTTATAGTAGCTGTAAATAAACAATTTTCCTTTTCAGAAAAGTGAATGAGCTATCAACAGCTTTGGAGAAGTGGAAAGTAGCCATCTCAGTGAAGACAGCTGTGTGCAGAAACTCAATACCATGCCTAAAGCAGGGGTAGGCAACCTTGGCTCTTTTATGACTCATGGACTTCAACTCCCAGAATTCCTGAGCCAGCTGGCTCAGGAATTCTGGGAGTTGAAGTCCACGAGTCATAAAAGAGCCAAGGTTGCCTACCCCTGCCTTAAAGGTTTCCATGAACCTGTCAAGTCATTCAAAGATTTTAAAAGAGAAAGGTGCCTTAATGGAAATTCACCTGCCACCTCTCTTTTAAGGAAATTGAAGCACATGAAATTAAGGTTATCTATTTAATGGATACAGTTTTCTTGTTTGTGAAAAACACTTATTACTTTCTATTATTAGTGATTACATGAAGAATTTCCTTGTTGTTCCCATCTAAGGTTATTGGGTTTGATAACAAGCCCCATAATCCCCATCATGAAATATATACCTCCAAGCTGAAAGCCATACTACTGCTAGACAACTTTAATTCAATAAGTGTTTACATCAATCAGCAATAGGGTTATTGACTAACACACAATTAGTTGACTCCACTAAACATACTAAGCTATAAACTATAGTTTATAAATTATGATGGTTGAATTAACACATTATGCCAAATCCAAACAAAACACAGTGTGATCTAGTGACATGGTTGCTTCCCCCCATCCCCCTTGTGAAATTTATTATTGAAAACTTTTAAGGATTACCAAATAAATCAGGGCTGGGAAATGTACCATGGCATGCATAAACCTTTTAAACTGGTAGCTGTATGACCTTAAAATTAAACAATATATATATTTTTTTAAAAAAACAAATGTCACAAGATTGCAACTCAAAATCTTGTAAGATTTGGGTAACAATGCCAGATGACTTCAGGGAACTCCTGATATTTTCGTTAATTTTTTTTTAAAAAAAGAGTTAATTTTTAATGTTTATGTTGGGGCCTGCACCTAGATTACCTTTGTGATGAGTGGAATCACACCATTAGCAAATCTCTGTTGGGGTTAGTATTGTTTGCTTTTTTAAAAGGTGAAAACTAGCATTCAGGAGATCTTACAAAAACAAACAAACCTCTGAGCAAGGATCAACATAGTCACATGTATTAATCCCATCACCAGTGAACGCAGGAAGACAGTTACAGGCAACCTGAGAGAAATAAAAACACCGCCACATATTTCACATTCAGAATTTCAAACAGAGGGACACAAACTGCCAGACATCCTTCTGCAGCAATTATAAAGATGGCAGATATTTGTCATTTTCCTGCTCTGCCTCTTTCTGCAACTGTGAAATAGAGGAAGTGCGTCCCACATATGCAGACTTTGCAGCTGCTGTGGGTGCCAAAGGTTGAGAGAGCACAATCGCTTAATAGTCCCATTGCAAATGAGTGAGCTCTGTGCATTTTAAGCCATTGGATGTTCCTGCTGGGGAAGCAGAGCAGCGAGTACACACTTGCCACACTTCAGTGTGAGTATGTAGAGGACAGACTAGAGGAGCTCTATCTCCAGACTGCCTATCCCTTGGTAGGTCCTATGCCTACATTGGGCTCTTTCAATCCTGGATACATGAATGGGAGGGAAAGGGACACACACACACCCTTTTTTCCCATTCATGTGTCCCTTTCCCTGCTGTGTATGGGATGGAAATCCACAACCATTGTTGCAGATGTTAGACCATAAATTACTTTGATCCACCTCTCTATGCATCACCAGCAAGGAGATTAAGCAGATGGCAAGGAAGATGCACATCTTACAGGATACAATAGAAATGCTACTGCTGCCTCAGAAGTGACCATTTATGTTAATGACTCAGCTGCCTCCCGAGATTAAAAAAAGCAAGACACAGACCATACTTTGAATTTATTCTAGAAGGCCAACTCCATAATAGAAACCCTAGTGCCACATGGAGCTTTTTATCTATTTGCAGGGACATCTATGAGGTTATATGTTGGGGGGGAGTGGGGATGCATTGTGATGCACTTTTTAAAAAGGCCAGGGCTTTAATCACATGCTTGAAACTACCATCTTGACTTTTTTGTTTCTCTCTCTGGACACCCTGACTGTGTGATTAAGAACAAGCAATACAATCCTTCCTCTACTACTTCATTATAAATAAGCCCCATTAAACTCACTGCCAAACATAACAGATTGTTTTGAGACTTATCACTGCAATCTTGGGACTGGCAAAAATCACAAAAGCAATAGACAGAGGAAGTAGCATAGGTAAACTATTTGTTTGGGGTCCACTGTGCATGCTTAATATATACATCAGGACAACTTTAGAGACCTTACAGCAGGGGTGTCAAACTCAATTTCATTGAGGGCCGCATCAGCATTGCCCTCAAGGGGCCGGGTGGGTAGGGCCAGGGTGGGCGTGGCCTACTGGGTGGGCGTGGCTAGAGTGCGTATGGCCTACTGGGTGGGCATGGCCAGCTCTACATCATTTGCATCAAGGGTGCCTATGGGGGCCTGGGCAGGAGTGGGACAGATCTGAGGGTCTCTGGCAGAAGGAGGGTCTCTGGGCCAGGGCCAAGGCAGTGGGGGCCGTTCCCTCACTGTTTCCAGGATGGCTTCGCGGGCCACATGAAACCACTTCGCGGGCCGGATCTGGCCCCCGGGCCTTGTGTTTGACATGTCTGCCTTACAGTATCAAAATCCTAGCACCATTTATAACAGTTGAAGAAGTTCCTGAAGCCTTTTATGTTTGATTCTCTGCCTGTGTGTGTGTGTGTGTGTGTGTGTGTGTGTGTGTGTGTGTGTATATATATATATATATATAAATATATATATATATATATATATATATATATATATATATATATATATATATATATATATATATATATAGAGAGAGAGAGAGAGAGAGAGAGAGAGAGAGAGAGAGAGAGAGAGAGAGAGACGGAGAGTGAGAAATTCAGATTATTGTTGTTAGTATCATTGCTTTTTTCATATGAAGGTTTAGAGATTATTACAACTCTTTTAAATATGCATTCACAGGTTTTACCTACCCAAGCATCCAACATTAAGAATAATATATACAACATGCACTAAGTGTGTTATAATAAACTTACATTATGTAATAAATATAAAAATGATTAAAATCATCATTTTATTTTGCTGATCACAGAGGAATCAAGGAAAGGCTTGAGCAAACAGTAAGATTCACCTGTGTCATAGAAACAGGAAACAGAAAAACTCATCCCAAGTAGAAGAAATGAACTTCTCAACAACTTTATTTAGCTAAGGCTCTAAAGGAAATGAGAGTCTCCACTGTCAGATGTTACAAAAATAAAAATTACAATTATATGGAGTAAGATAGGAAACAAATATGAATAGTTCAAAGTATTAAGTGCTATGTTCTCAACTGTTTTTCATTGTAAGTATATTGTTAGTAAACTTCAGAATAGGATAAGATAAAAATTTGCTTACCAAACCTGGCCCTGTTTTAATACAGTTTGCATTTCGGTGGCATCCTCCATTCTTTTCTAAGCACCGATCCAGTTCTATACATCAAAGAAATACACATTATATCAGATTGCTTCCACCAAAAAATATGACTGTTACAAAACAAGGTCTCAGAAGATATGAATTGATGAATATCCTGTTAACTTGCACAATAAGTGCAATGAGCAAGGATAAGTCAGGACACATTTTTCATCTTTCTAAATGCCCCAGATCTTCCTAGTGAAAATTCATAATTGATTAGGGAAAAACAATATCAAAGAAAACTTTCAAGTAGTTTTTACCTTCCCAAGTGGAATATTCATACAGTACCTGTTACAAAGTATCCCACCTACATATGGAACAAACAATGGCATTCATTCTAATGGGGAACCTTGTAAGCTGTCACTATCGCTGGTGAAGAATCCTCTTCTCCATTATTCAGCGATCATGTCCACATTATTTTACCATCCAGCTTAGAGTGAAGTAGCCAGCTACATATACATGTACATTTTAAGAAAGCGCTGACTGCCTGGGCTGATGTAACAGGAACCCAGAGTCACCTTATCGGGGAGATGGGTGACATATAAATTTAATAAATAAAAAAGGACAACTTCTCTGCCAGAGAAATAATGCCATTGTTTTATCATATTTTAAATATTTCATCTTCTTTTAAATGCCACTCATTTATTTGAGTACTGATCTATCCCAATAGTTAGTTTCTAATCCCATTTATATGGTCGCCAATTTCACAAAAGTGACTCTGGGCAGAAAAAAACACCCCACTTTTTAAAGCCACATCAACCATCCTTTCATCTGTTTTGAACTGTATGATGCTTACCTCTGCATAACGTTCCATCTCCTGAATAACCTTCTTTGCAAGTGCAGATGTTTTTGCCCGGTGCTATTTTGGTACAGTTAGCATATATGGAACAGCCGCCATTATCCTCAGCACAAGGGTCTATTTCTGAATTGCCAAAGAAAAAGAGGGTGGGCTAAAATAGAAAACAGTTGCACACAGGTATGGCAAGTACATTTGCGAACACCTGGGGACCTTGTTCAGACTGTGGTTTGAATCTTTGCTTTCCTCCAGTATATCCCCATTTATGAAGCAGGATGTTTCTGATGTTCCTCTACAACTACCAAATCTGCTACTGGGTTTTACTGGTGTGGTGAAACTAAAGTGAAATAAGGTAGGGAAGGCTCATGTGGGATGTAGAAAACTATAATTCAGAAGAAATGTTGGGAGAATTTTGTCTGATCCTTGACCTGAATGAAAGAGCCGGCAAGGATTTCAAGCTTTTGTTTTGCCCAGATTGGCCTTTCTCAACCCAACTGCCAGAGAATGCACATCAGGCTTTCATGCCAGTTTTCTTTGACATGGACCTGGAGGAGATTTGCATTGGATGTAGACAAAAAGGACTTCCCTAAGATTACAGTGTAAACATTTCTCTGCAAAAATGCTCATTTCTCTTCACCCAACAACTTGCTATGGAAAGTCTGAACACAGCCCATAGGAAAGCATTGAACGCTACATTTTAAATTATATGAAACTTACCTTACTAATGTTTTACTTGTTGTAATGTTCAAATGGTGAACATGTGTCTATCAGCAATGCTTGTGCATGTAATTAGTGAAAAATACGATAAGTTTTAGCTATCATAGATCTATCTCTAGGTACTGTATGTGTATACCTGCGGTGTTAAACTATCAAGCATGCATTATGAATTGAAAGCATTTGCCAGCTATACCTGCACAAGAGGTTCCATTTCCAGAATAGCCAGCAGAACAGGAGCAGGTAGGTTGAGAATTAGTAGAGTCATTAACGCAACTGAAACAGAGTAATAAGGGATTGAGAATTATATATAAACTCACACACATATGTTTATGATGATACTGAGTGTTAATTGTGTTGTGCTTGTTTGGCTTGCCTCATATTACTCCCCTTCTGTCATTTGTCTAAATGTGTAGTTACACAACAGAGATACACTGCAGGAAGCTCAAGTTACTGATATATGTTTCTTTCTCATGCTCAAAGTGGAATTTTTGCACCTTGAAAATAAATGGAGATTGTGATTGAAAACAATTACAAAGTCAATCATTCTGATGCAGGAATTAGTGGTTATGGTCCCATTAATATTTATATGAAAATTGCTTTGTGGCAATAATTCATCTTACTTATTTGGATAAGAAAATTAATAAACCATGGGAAATGTCTTGCCTACTCTCGTTCAGAATGAGAAGATGTAGTTTGAGAGACATTTATATTTAACTTAAGGAAGATCTTGATGAATGGAATCTATACTTTCACAGGTTTTATTTGTAAATAATCTCTAACTGTACATTAGAGAATTTAATAATCACCAGATCATTTTTAAGGAACTAAGCAATATATAATAGAGAGGCTTAATTAAAAACTCAGCTTCCTAGAAATACTGCTTAAATTTATTGATTAGATTTTTATCCTGCCTATATTAATGTACAAGTAACTCAAGGTGATAAACATAGATGATACTCCTTCCTCCTCCTTTTCTCCCTATCACAACAGCCCTGTGGAGAAAAAGAGGGAAAATATCCCTGTGGGGTTGTTACAGAAAACAATCACCCAATTTCAAACATGTTCTAAACTTTGTTCTAAACCACTGTACTTACTTGGCATTCACATCACAAGTACCATTGCAGAAATCAGTTTCAATCTCTGCAAAAGAACATTTTGTTAGAACATTGTCCAATCTCCAAGAAAAAATAATTCTCTCAAGTAGTCATGTACTTTGACTATAATCAGTGCTTTTTTTGTAAAAGAAAAAGGTGCCGGAACTCACACATGTCATACAACCCGCCTTGCCTACCCTACAAGGTTCCATCCAAAAAAGGTGCCAGAACTCCGTTCTGAGCGTTCTATGACAAAAAAAGCCCTGACTATAATGATATGTGGGAATGATCTTGGGAGACATAAGAAAGAGCTGCAGGCTAGACAACCAGCTTATAAGAGATATCCTGAGCTCCTCACCTCAGAAGCAAGAGGTGTTCTGGGAAGCATTTCTGAAAGGACCCTGCCTAGTTTCCTGGAGAATAAAAGGAAAAGAGGGGAAAAATACTTTCAGTTTCACAAGATTCTGTTAATGTAACCTTACAATACAAAGAGCTTTAGTACTCATGGTGTCGGCTGGAGAGCTGACAGCCTGGGTTTGAGACCTGAGCTTCGCACAATGGGGTGAGCTCCTGTTATTTGCTCTAGCTCCTGCCCACCTAGACCTTCAAAAGCATGCAAATAAATAGGTTCCACTTTAGTGAGAAGGTAACAGCATACCAAGTGCCTTTGACCTATAGCCATGCTCTTCACCTGACTATGGAAATTGTCTTCTGACAACGCTGGCTTCCTCGGCCAAGAAACGGAGATGAGCACAACTAACAGGGAAACCTATACCTTTACCTTACTCATGGTGCACTTTTTGTTTGGACTACCTCAAAGGACTAACATCAGTCCTTTGAGGTAGTCCATTTTGGAGTTTTAAAACTGGCCTTCAACCCACAGGGATATCTCTGTCTGCCTACAGCATTGCTGCAAATGAGCAGCAAAGGGATATACAAATAACCAATTTACAGAATGCCATGATACAACTAACACAACAGCTGCGACAGAATTTGCTTTAGTCTGCACCAGCACAGCAACACGAACAGCACTTAGACTTACATACTGCTTTGCAGTGCTTTTACAGCCCTCTCTAAGCTGTTAACAGAGTCAGCATATTGTCGGGTCCTCATTTTACTGACCTCGGAAGGAAGGGATCTCGGAAGGAAGGATCCTCACCTTGAGCCGGTGAGGATCGAACCCCTGGCAGTCAGCAGAACTAGCCTGCAACACTGCATTCTAACCACTGTGCCACCACAGCTCAGGCAATCCTCCTGTATTCTTATGTTGGCTTAGCAGAGCCATTTGGGGGGGGGGGGGCTGATCAGTTCCAGGCCTTCACAGCAAAATATGAAAAGTTTATGGCCAGTGGAGTTTCCCACATAATGTCTACATTGGCCTAGATTCTTAGTTAATTTTTTAAAATGAACGGAATTTTAGAACCTTGTGAATGAAACACATTCTCAAATTAATCTCTACTTTCAGCAAGGACTCTGGGTCCAAGATAGGGCTTAGAAAATAAAAGGCAGGTGGTTGCTATCCAACTGAGGTTGTTTTGGGGTTTTTTTTTTTGCCTTCTGATATATGGATGTTTTATGATTGGTCACACTTTCAAGGTAACTTTTTTGTGAGAAAGCCCATTATGTGTTCTCACATTTCAAATGTGCCCACTGGCCCCAAAAGACTGGGCTTTTTGAATATGTCACACTATTGATTGATGATATTACTATTTTCTCATTCTACTTGATGAACCTAATTAAAGCAAGAATTGTTTATAAGCTATCTCATTAATTGATTAAATGTCCAAAATGTTGCATAAGTTTTATTTTTTATGGTGTTCCTTGATTGATAGCAATAGTTGTTCTGTATATTTGATTATGCCTTATATCTGCAATACACTTTGTATTATCTCCTAGATTTGTCTTGAAAACCAAGCATTTTCTGCAGATTTGACTGCAGGAGAAGAAAAGGGACACACTGGTATTATAACAAAACTCCAATTCTGCAATTTTTAATATAGTCCTTTCTCATTTCTTTTAAATTTGATTTTTTTAAAAAAATCCAGTAGGTTCAAATCTGGAACGGTATGCCTTGTTTCTCAACTTACCTTGGTCACAATTAACTCCTTTAAATCCTGAGTTGCATGTGCAGCTTCCATCACCTAACAACCCATCGTTGCACTGTCCTTTATTGCAATTGCACTCTAAGAAGAAATATAGGTATAAATGAATACACCCAATGTTACCTATGCTGGTTTTTCTGCACCATCATGGCCAACAGAAAACCCAATTATTATATGTAGCTACCTCTTTCTATGCAGCCCTTATCACTATCAATTCCTGCACAGAGCCCTAGAAATGAAATGTGAGTGAAAGTATTTGAACAATACACACAATATTTATAGAATAATGTTTTAGGAGTTTACAAATTACCTAGAGGGACCTTGGAGTCATAGTGAATGATCACTTGAATATGAGCCAGCAGCAGCAGCCAAAAAAGCTAATACAATCCTGGGTTTTATAAACAGAGGCATCGAATCAAGATTACACGAAGTATTAGTACTGCTTTATAAAACCCTAGTAAGACAACACGTGGAATACTGCAACCAATTTTGGTCATCTTACTACAAAAAAAAGATATTGAGACTTTGGAAAAAGTTCAGAGAAAAGCAACTAAGATAATCATAGGCATGGAGACTAAAACATATGAAGAATGGCTGCAGGACATGGATTTGGCTAGTCTAAAGAAAAGAAGAAACAGGGGTGACAGGATAACAGTATTCCAGTATTTGAGTAGCTGCCACAAACAAGAGGAGGTCAAATTATTTTCCAAAGCACCAGAGGGTAGGAAAAGAAACAATGGTTGGAAACTGACCAAAGAGACAAGCAACCTGGAATTAAGGATAAATTTCTTAACAGTGAGGACCATTAACCAGTGGAACAACAGTGGGCGTTCCATCACTGGTGGTTTTTAAAAAGAGGCTAGACAGTCACTTGTCTGAAATGGTATTGGTTCTCCTGCTTGAGCAGGGGGCTTGATAGAAGACCTCCAAGGTCCCTTCCAGCTCCGTTCCATTCCGTTCCATTCCGTTCCATTCCGTTCCGTTCCATTCCATTCCATTCCATTCCATTCCATTCCATTCCATTCCATTCCATTCCATTCCATTCTATTCTATTCTATTCTATTCTATTCTATTCTATTCTATTCTATTCTATTCTATTCTATTCTATTCTATTCTATTCTATTCTATTCTATTCTATTCTATTCTAGTGTTAGAATAATCCAGGGCGTTTAGTAACTTGCAGGTGGCAATTAAATGTAAGTAATAGGATAATTGTTTGGCTTGTGATTTGGGCCACATTAAAAATCGGAGGATGGCCCCAAGTTTCAGAAAATCCCAGGGACTGCATGCAAATCTTTTTTTGTGCATCACTGTTTTTGACCAAATGCTTCTCTATGCAGTAGCACAGATGCTATTCTGATATTCCAGCCATAGATGGCAGAGGCGGCATAGAGATTTGATAATAATTATTCCCCAGTTCTTTATACAGTTTTTCCTTGACTTACAACCATCATTTAGAGACTGAAAAAAGTAACTTACAACTGGTCCTTGCGCATACAACCGTTGCAGCATCCCCATAGTCATGTGATTAAAAGTCAGGCACTTGGCAACTGGCATGTATTTACCGTGATTGCAGTATCCTGGTGTGTGTGTGTGTGTGTGTGTGTGTGTGTGTGTGATTTGAATACCATCTATGACCTTCCCAGCCGGCTTGCAATAAGCAAAGTCAATGGGAGAAGCTGGATTCACTGAATGACTGGGTGATTCATTTAACAATCACAGTGATTTCCTTAACAACCATAGGAAAAAATGTTATAAAAAATTTGGCATGACTCACTTAAGAGCCACCTTGTTTAGCAATGGAAATATTGGTCCCAGTTGTTGTCTCAAGTAAAGGACTCCATGTACAGGGAGCCTTTGACTTACAAACATTCATTTAGTGACTGTTTGAAGTTACAATGGCGCTGAAAAAAGTGATTTATGACCATTTTCTCACTTATGACCGTTGCAGTATCCCCATGGTCACGTGATCAAGATTCGGATGCTTGGCAACTGGCATGTGTTTATGAACGTTGCAGTGTCCCGGGGTCACGTGATCACCTTTTGTGACCCTCTGCCAAGCAAAGTCAATGGGGAAGCCAGATTCACTTAACCACTGGGTTACTAACTTAACTAACTGCAATGATTCACTTAACAACGGTGGCAAGAAGATGAGACAAAACTCTACAAATGTCTTACTTAGCAATGCGAATTTTGGGCCCAGCTGTGAATAAGTCAAGGACTGCCTGTACAGTATTTTGAAAGAAATAAGTAGCACAAAGAAGAAAAACCAGGTTCAGATGCCACAAATAGGGGCGAATAACAGCCATAATCACCTGATTGGCACTTGGGTCCATATCTTCCTGCCTGACACATTTCACAGGCTGTACCATGGAAACCTTCCTGGCACTGGCAATCTCCATTGCCTTCGATGCCATCTTGACACACCCCGTGGCCAGAGCACCAGTTGCCTGGCTTCCCAGGACACATCTCACACATAGCACCATAGTAGCCTGGACAGCAGATGGAGACCTCAGAAAACAGACAGATTGATAGTCAGACCAGGAAAAAAAAATAGGAATTTTGTACAAATGTAAGGATTACTGCTGAGCGTCTCTTTATTTTGATTCTGCCTTATAAGACATCCAGTGTCATAACGTTTGAGTTGGATGGCTACATAAAATCTTGATTGGTGCCATGTTCAAAAGTTGATATTGCTTAGGGCTTGAGATGGTATCATAATAGCAATAGCACTTAAGACTTATATACCACTCCATAGTTCTTTACAGCCCTCTGTAAGCGGTTTACAGAATCAGCACATTGCCCCCAACAATCTGGGTCCTCGTTTTATTGACCTCGGAAGGATGGAAGGCTGAATCAACCTTGAGCTTGTCACGATCGAACTGCCAAACTTCTGGCAGTCAGCAGTCAGCAGAAATAGCCTGCAATGCTGCATTCTAACCACTGAAGCTCAGTGGTGCATATGGCACCAGTAATATTGATATACTTCTATGCATCAGCAGGGTAGTCAGTTATACATATTATGATCTCAGTCTCCTAATAAAGAAATAAATATTTCTGGGCCAACCAGAAGAAAATAGGGAATAGCTGCATAGTTGGCATATGCACAGGTATCGGGGTGACTTACTAGGGAAACTTTGATGCAAGTAAAGTAGCAGCCAACTAATCTCATGCCTCCAGCTTTAAATACACAGTGAGGAAGATTTCCTTTGCCTGGATGTTGCTGTCAAAAAAAAGTAAAAAAGTTGATAAGCAGATATGTATTCCAAATAGATAACATCGAGGCATGATCAAGAAAGAATTATTATTTTAACTGTTTCTAACCTTCTCACAATAAACATTATTCGCTCCAAAATTCTGCAGAAGGGCTGCTTTTTCTAGAAAGTTTGCTGGTGACACACTTGATAGACCAAAAAGTGTCAAATGAAATAAAGCAAGACTTACCGCAAGCACTGATCCTGCTGGGCACTTGAATCTTTTGTTGCATTTAGCACATCTTGACTGGCGTATGGGGGGGGAGAGGATAAAGGATAATTAGTAGATATTTCAGAGCATGGAAAAATATTAGCATCAATTGCAGAAGGGTAACAAATCATAACACAGCAGAAGCCCTCATTAATCATTATCTGGTTATTATTTTTCATATTCTGTGATAGCAGAGATATTAGCATTGTCAAGATTTATTTATTTATTTATTTATTTATTTATTTATTTATTAGCTTTTTATCCTGCCTTTATTACTTTATAAGTGACTCAAGACAACGAACATACATAATATTCTTTCCTCCTTCTATTTTCCTCACAACAACAACAACAACCCTGTGAGGTGGGTTGGGGCTGAGAGAGAGTGATTGGCTCAAAGTCACTCAGCTGCCTTTGAAGCCCAAGGTGGTACTAGAAGTCACAGTCATCTGGTTTCATTTTAACCACTACACCAGGCTGGCTCTCTATCCATCCTTATCTCAACCTCTTGTTATTCCCACATCAAGATTTATTCAATTCAACGTCATAGACCTGTTTTATCTTAATGAACCAATCACTTTTTATTGAGGTTTTAAAATCTAAGTTTACGTCAACAACCAAGTTGTCTACTGGTTTGAAATTATACCAACTCAAGACTGCAGGAAAAGCCATGAGAAACTTCAGAGTCAAATAGATTGGAAGATCAGATTCCATCATCTTCCTTATACTCCAGGGCTCTATGCTTTACCTTTCTACTAGACAAAAACCAGAATTGTTTCACTTTATCATCACCACTTTCATGCATTATGTTGCACTCTGTTCTCGGCAATATATGACCCAGACTGGCTCTCAGGATATTTGGTTAATAGACCCAATTCAATGATTTTATAGGGAGGCACCACTGAATACACTATCTGAGAAATCAAAGTATTTACTTAAAAATTAGAGGTTTTAGTTTCAGTTAGGTGATGGAGGACTGGGGTCTGAACCTGCCAGGATTCATTAGGTTCATAAAATCTTGACCGATTATTTTTGTTAGCATAACTACTGCTATGAAAACAAAATGCTAATATTAAGTTTTGTCATTTTTATTATATTGATAAAATCCTCACCAGGATCATATATACATTTTTAAATTTTTAATCTTAAATTATTCAGGTTTTAATGTTTTATTGTATTGATTAAATTGTATACCACCAGAGTCCCTACTTGAGGGAGATGGCCGGTTAAGAAGTTTGATTGATTGATGAATGAATGAATGAATAAAAATAGAATATCAAATGCTGTTGAAGAGGCCTATGATGCCAGCTTAGTTGTTCCTGAAAGTTGCAAGATTCCAGATTTTAAGAAGAAAAAGAGTGTATATACTTTACATCGGGCTGAGGGCTCAGGCAGTCAGTTTAATCATAAATCTCAAATGAGGTAGTAGAAAACAACTAGTACTCATAACGAAGAGAGAAAATCTCTAATACTTCACCTTTTGCACAGTGGTGGTATTGGTAGTGCAACGATTTTTGTGAATCTGTAGAACTTGAGAAACCCCAATCAACATTCCATTTCTTGTTTCAACAAATGGGCCATCCAAAAGAACTCTGTTTACATATGTCTACAATTAAAAAAGGGATGAGAAATGAAGTATGGTTCAAAGCACAATTATCCAGATAGCATTACAATTATCCAGACAGCATTCTAAAACCTTCCTAAGCCAATACGGCATCCACAGTGGAGGCCAACGGAAACCAACAAACTTTTGGTTTTTAATCTGTGTATGTCAGTTTACTAACCAGAATTCTGGGATCTTCCAATTTATGTTACAGAGATTGCTGAATAAATTTCATATAAACAAATAAAATATTTAAAATAAATACATAAAACATTTCAGGGATTGAAGCCATAGTACACACACAAATTTACTATTTGAAAAGTATTGTATTTGATATTTTAAGATGTTCCTTGTTAAACTACATACTGTAGAAGCAAAGTGTAACTTATAGCTCATTCTCACCTTATTGAGTGTATTCGAAAACATGAGCCAATTGGAGAATCCTAACATTGTGCTTCTATGCACTCCGTTCTTCAGGTCTTTCAAAAACAGTTTATCACCAATTACAATATGATACTGCATGGTGTCATTATCCTGGAATCCACACAAAACAAAATACTTAAACTCAAAAGACAATTATTAGAATCAACAAGGTAACAGCAAAGTGGAATAGAAACTTAAAGAGAAGATGCATAGTAATAAGCCATTGTTCTTCAATTTATGCCTCCAAATATCTTAGTCATAACCCACAGAGGAGTCATTTTCTTCCCATCTCCCATGATTGAACTGCAGACTGGCCTTTAACAAGGTTGTTGCTTTGCCATACTCAACCAAATCAAGCTCATCTTGATTCACAGAAAAAGTGGCACAAGAAAATATTCCCATTGCCCCCCTCAGAGATAATAACATTCTTATATGAAGAGTTGTAGAACCTAGAAAAAAGTTCAGCATGTTGCCAAAGCCACTCGATGAACTCACGAAGCAGAAATGCTAATTTAATTTCATCATTATATGTGGTACATACTGATACCAACCTAAAGCCAAGTCCTTAAATGATATATAAAAGCTATATTTTATTAGGAGATAGTGAATAATTTTTTCATTTATAATTATATCATTATTAAATTAACACAAATTTTCAATTATGTTTAAATTGTTTAAATAAACCATATCTCATTTTTCAGTGGAAGTCAACTGGCGTTTATAGCATTTCTGTACATATGACAATTCAGAGTTAACCCGTGAATTGATTGTCAGTCTCTTATATGAGTTGTCTTGGGAACACAGCAGTTGTTAGCCAGCAGATGTGATGAGGTAGAAACTTTTAAAATCAATTCAATGTCCTCCCATAGGAGCTTTGTGGTACATGAAGCAGCCAGCAACAGTTAGTTCCAAATGTGTTATCTAAAGATTGAATCCAAATTCTTATTTATTGATATGTTGTTTCCCACAAATAAACAAAGAACTGTGCAATCATGTATATGTTGAATCAAAAGTCTCATTGAGTTAGGGGAGCTTACCTCTACATGAGTGCAATTAGGATTATTTCGTTAAAGAAATAAACTCTTACCAGTTGTGTAATATTTGATGCTTGGCAATATTTCTCAATTGAATTATTCCCTGGGACAAAAATTGTATATTTTTCCAATGACTCAATTTCTCTCACCAACTGATATCTCTGAAAGTTTAAAAAATATAATTAGCAAGTTAATCAAGTCAATGAGGATTGCACTTGATAGCTACAAGAAAAAATCATGTTAAGATTGTTTTTAAATATAAGATTTTGCCAATTCCATACCTCGAAAACAGCAACAACGAATAATTAATATTAAGAATTCAGACTAAAATAAATCCACTGCACATTTGTATCAGTAACAAACCTTTGCTTGCTTTGGATGGCAAAATGGGCAGCATATAAATTTAATTTAATTTAATTTAATTTAATAACA
Source organism: Vipera ursinii (assembly GCF_947247035.1). NCBI lineage: Eukaryota > Metazoa > Chordata > Lepidosauria > Squamata > Viperidae > Vipera > Vipera ursinii. Next base: position 66,096,595 of record NC_139513.1, read on the forward strand.
TTTATATACCGCCCTTCTCCCTGAGGACTCAGGGCGGTTCACAGGGCAGAATAAAATAGCAAATACAAACATTAAAAAAAGATTAAACAATTGCCCTAGTTAAAAACAATGGAAATACAGCGCTAAAAACCCCAAGAAAAATTAAAAGACCAAAGATAAAACAACCCCAGCAATCCCCATCAGGCTAGGCCAGCTTGTACAAACAGAAATGTCTTAAGATCGCGACGAAAGGAGCGAAGATCGGGCGCCATCCGGAGCTCTACCGGTAGCTGATTCCACAGCTCCGGAGCGCCCACAGAGAAGGATCTCCCCCTGGGGGCCACCAATCGACATTCTCTGATCGGTGGCACCCTGAGGAGGCCCTCTCTGTGGGAACGCACAGGGCGCAGGGAGCTTGATGCCGGCAGCAGATGTTCCCTGAGGTACTCCGGCCCCATGCCATGGAGGGCTTTGAACACCATTACTAGCACCTTGAATCTCACCCGGAAGACAACTGGCAACCAATGCAGCTCACGGAGCAGAGGTGTAACGTGGGAGTATCGGGAGACTCCCAACACCACTCTCGCGGCTGCATTCTGTACCAGTTGGAGCTTCCGGGTGGTCCTCAAGGGCAGCCCCATGTAGAGAGCGTTGCAGTAGTCCAGACGAGAGGACACGAGCGCATGAGTGACCGTGCATAGATCATCCCGGCTAAGATAGGGCCGCAACTGACGCACCAGGCGAACCTGTGCGAAGGCCCCCCTAGTCACAGCTCCTATATGGTCTTCCAAGGTGAGCCGTGAATCTAGGAGGACCCCCAAGTTGCGAGCCCTATCTACGGGGGGTAATAGTTCACCCCCCATAGCCAGAGGTGGAATGTCCGAATAAACCCGGGATGAAGGTATGCAAAGCCACTCAGTCTTGTCGGGGTTGAGCTGGAGTCTGTTCCTCCCCATCCAGACCCGAACCGCCTCCAGGCAACGGGACATCACGTTGAGGGCATCACTGGGGTGGTTTGGGGTTGAAAAGAAAAGTTGGGTATCATCAGCATACTGATGATACCCAACTCCAAAGCCACGAATGATCTCACCCAGCGGCTTCATATAGATGTTGAACAGGAGAGGCGAGAGGACCGACCCCTGAGGAACTCCACAAATGAGAGACCTCGCGGTCGACCTCTGCCCCCCTGCCAACACCGACTGCGAACGTCCCTGGAGATAGGAGGAGAACCACTGTAAAACTGTGCCTCCCACTCCCAGTCCCCTGAGACGCCGCAGCAAGATACCATGGTCGATGGTATCGAAAGCCGCCGAGAGGTCTAATAGGACTAGGACAGAGGAATGCCCCCTGTCCCGAGCCCTCCAGAGATCATTCACCAGCGCGACCAATGCCGTCTCCGTGCTGTGCCCGGGCCTGAAACCCGATTGGTACGGGTCTAGATAATCCGCTTCATCCAGGACCAGAGGGAGCTGATGCGCCACCACACTCTCAACAACCTTCGCAAGAAAGCGAAGGTTGGAGACAGGACGAAAGTTGTTCAATACAGCCGGGTCCAGGGCAGGCTTCTTGAGGAGAGGCCTCACCACCGCCTCCTTCAAGACGGCGGGGAAGATACCCTCACTCAAAGAAGCCGATATAACTGCCTGGAACCAGCTGTGTGTCCTCTCCCGGGCTGCATAGACCAGCCAGGAAGGGCACGGGTCCAGTAAACATGTGGTGGTGCTCAGCCTCCCCATGATCCTGTCCACTTCCTCCGGAGTCACAGAATCAAACTCCTCCCAGGTGATATCGACAAGACCACCCGTGTCCTGATCGTCAGACTCTGCCCAGTCAGAGTCCAGACCGGTCCGAATCCGAGCGATTTTGTCCGACAGATGTTGGTTAAACTCCTCGGCACGTCCCTGCAAGGGATCCTCCCTCACCTCCTGATTTAGGAGGGAGCGAGTCACCCTAAACAGGGCAGCCGGGCGATTATCTGCGGACGCAATAAGGGTGGCGAAGTGGTTGGACCTCGCCTCCCTAATTGCAGCGAGATAAGACCTAATGTAGGCTCTTAGTCGCAATCGGTCGGATTCGGATCGGCTGGACCTCCAACCGCTCTCTAGGCCCCGTCTCCGACGCTTCATCTCCCGGAGCTCCGCAGAGAACCATGGAGCTCGACGGGATCTGCACCGGGTCAGGGGCCGCAGGGGTACAACTCGGTCAAGGGCCTCAGTGGCCGTCCTTTCCCAGGCTTCCACTAAGGCCTCGGCCGAGCTGTGAGCAAGGGAGGCAGGTGGGGACCCCAGCGCCGCCTGGAACCTCTGGGGATCCATTAAGCGTCTGGGGCGGTACCATTTGAGTGGTTCCAAACACCCACGGCGGGGGGTGGCAAAACGGAAGACCAGCCGCAGGAGATGATGATCGGTCCATGACAGGGGCATGATAATTGGAGAGCCCCCACCAAGATCATCTAACCACCGTCCAGACAAGAAAACAAGGTCAAGGGTGTGGCCTCCCTCATGAGTCGGTCCCGAAATTACTTGCGTCAGGTCCATGGCCGTCATGGAAGCCATGAACTCCCGAGCCAACTCAGATGATCCTCCCAGAGATGGTAGGTTGAAATCCCCCAAAACTATAAGTTTCGGGAACTCAACCACCAGCCCAGAGAGGGCATCGAGCAGCTCAGGCAGGGCTGCTGCTGCATGACTAGGCGAAAGGTACACCAGCAGCAAGCCCAACTGCGCACCAGGGCCGCATCTCAAAAAGAGAGACTCACACCCGACTATCTGGGGAACGGTGGCCTCCCGCGGACACAAGGTCTCCCTCATAACAACAGCCACTCCCCCACCCCTACCCTGAGCCCGAGGCCGGTGCAGCACCCGGAAACCTGGTGGGCAAAGATCAACCAGAGGAACACCGCCCTCTGGGCCCAACCAGGTTTCCGTGATGCAAGCCAGGTCAGCCTGCTCCCCCTCGACCAAGTCTCGGACGAGAGGGGCCTTGTTAACGACCGACCTGGCATTCAAATACACCAGCCGGAGCTCAGGAGGCTGCCCATCCTCACTCCCGGGACCTCGGGGCGGAACCAGAGGGTCGGAGTGCCTCACCGCTTGTAAGCAGCGGAGAGGCCTTCCCTGAGACCGATACGGCCCTCTGTTCCTACACCTGCTGCCATTCCCTATCGTCGTGGGAATAGATAATCCCACGACTGGCCCTGGAGCCCCAGAAGCAGCCGACCCCCGCTCCTCCCCTCCGCGATCAGCCTCAGCACTAGCCTGAACAAAGGTAGTTGGACTGCCCCCCTCGTCCAAACAACCAAGAAAAGAACCCTCCCTCCTCCCTAACCCCCAAAAAAATTTTGACAAAAAACAAATCAAGGACCTCCTATTAGGTTTACGTCGGAGGCCCATAACCGTGCCCGGCCATCTCTCAGGATCCCAATAAATGGGACCTTCCTCGAGATTATACTTGGCTGGAAAGGCGGGCCGCCTCCAGGAAGGGGGAGCACCCCTGAGGGCGAGCAAGTCCGTAGAGGAGTACCTAAAACAAGGCATAAAAGCAGTCCAGATATAGGCAGTCCATAGTCAGTTGATTTAAGGAGGAACCAAACAGAGAGCAAATAGATGTCCCGAGCCTCCACCCAGCCACTGCCATTCAGCTGGGTGCCACCCCAGGACAGGCCAACCAACGCCCTCTCACGACAGTTGGAGAGCCTATACCAGGGGGGAATAGTCCGAAACATCCATCCTGGGTACAGCATGTCCCCTAGAGCTCTCACCTCTAGGGGCAACAGATGTAAGTTCAGGCCACCCTCTCACTGTGGCCAGTACCCAGGGGACTCTGAATCCTTTGGGGCCGATATGTGAATGGCAATAAGGAACAGTCCGAAAGAAGGGATGAGATAGTGTGTTACATCATCAAAGTCTGCACTACTAGGTGGCCAAATCCTCCGCTGCTCTGTCCTTCGAAAAAGTTGATCATGGCCAGTTCTGCAGTCATTGGGGTCTTCCAAATTATCTAATTCTTTTAGGTCCACAAATCCAGTGGCACCAACCAGAGCCACAACTGGTGCCACGGAAAACATAGATCTTCCAAGGGACCATTGGGCTCCACTGGGATCCACCGGCATTAACCGGCTAGCCCAGGAACCTTCGAGGCCACCAACAGCAGTAAGAGTACCAGGCCATCTAGAAAGAACAAAGTAAGCAGAGGGAGCAATAAGTTGATTCCAGCGTCGCCGCTGAGCCGCCAGGGCCACCACCACCACCGGAGCGTTGCTGCAGACGACGACGCCATTGCTGCCGCCGCCAGGACGCTGATGGAGCCGAGAATAATAAGCAGTCGATGGAAAGGGAGGCCTAGAGCGGCCCTGGCGCAACGCCACCGCCGCCGCCATCCCCGTCGCCATCGGAGCGAGCCAAGAACGCCGCCGCCACAGCTGAGGGAGACCAGGCCGACCACAGAAGCGGCCCGAACGGCCCGAAACGCCTCCACCGAAACCGCCAGATGCGAGGTACCATCCGAAGGCCGGCTCCGCAACCGCCGAGGACGCCCAGCGAACAGTCGATGGAAGGCAGGCCCAGAACAGCCCCGGAGAACGCCGCCGCCGCCGCCGCCATCCCCGTCGTCCCCGGAACGAACCAACAACGCCGCCGTCGCCACAGCCGAGGGAGAGACGCGAAAGACCCAGCCGACCACAAAAGCGGCCCGAAACGGCCTGAAACATCTCCGCCAAGGCCGCCAGCAGCGAGGGACCCCCCGTGGACGCCGGGTCCGCCACCGCCGAGGACGCCGCTGCCGAAACCGCCGGCCGCCAAAACCACCAGGCACCGCGAAAACGGCCCGGAAAACGCCCGAGGGAGCAGGTAGGCGCCGCCAACATCCAGTCGGAAAAAAACGGCAGAGCTGGCAGCTAACGGAGTCCAAACCTTCATCCTTCAGCTGCCAAATCAATTGCCCTCGCTATCCCCCCAACCCAGAGGGTGTAAACACCCCTGGGGGGCTCCTAGGACGCCTATTTTTCTGGGACTTGCAGAGCTCACTCTAACAGATCCGCCCGCACGTCCGCCATCTTAAGAATGCAATAATCAATAATTCAATTTCTCCAATTGTTTGATTTGGGGTTGAATCCTCTGCACCCAGCTATTACATTGTGTAAATCATTACTTCGAACAAGGTATAAACTTAGTTTATGTCTTCCACTATATCACATACTAAGATGATCTTCCTCTAGCCCCTTGTAAAGGAACTCTTTAAGAAATATGGGGCAATATCTTTCAGCTGAGGACTTTACCTCCAGTAGTTCTTTGAACTTCCAGAAAGCGGGCACAGTGTTTAGTTGCTCCTGCAGACCAGGTGGGATCTTGACAGATCTTGGTAACAGAACCTGATCAAAAGAAAAAGTGAAATGAGGAAGGCTAATTACCTGACTTTTTTCACCCAATAATTAAAAAACAATAGCATAAAGAGGGTGCTATTGAGATGACAAAAATTGAATTTTAGAAGGCTCTTCTCAATACCTTGGTGACATTGTTGCTTCTGCTTAATAAAAGACCAATAAAGGAGATATGCTTAGCATTAAGCATTTAGCATTTCTTTCGCTTTCCCTTCTCGAATAACAGGAAAAACAAAGATCCAGGCCACTCTAATCAACCTACCTTTCTGATGATATAAATAGTGCTATTAATAGCGGGAATATCACCCAAAACAATGCTGGCATTCTGAATAGTTATTTCCTGAAAATCAAACATATGCAGATGTTAATTCTGAATTATTATTATTATTTATTTATTTAAGAAAATTTATATGGCCACCCAACTCACTCGCAGTGACTCTGGGTAGTTTACAACATTGTACAATCAATAGAAAAATAATAAAACGATATCTCCCCAGTGACAACAATCAAACAAGCCATTTGATGGGCTCCACCCACTCTGGGGTCTCCAGGCTCATTGGCAAAACCAGGTCTTCAGGACCTCGCAAAAGTGTGTCAAAATTGGGGCCTAATGTATCTCTTCCGGGATGATGTTCCACAGGGAGACAGCTACCATGAAGAAGGCTCTTCTTCTTAGTCCCCCTAGTCAGGGGTGTCAAACTGCCAGCCCGTGGGCCAGACGCGTAACATGGAAGCCGTGCCCACCCCATTGCCAGCAATGGCAAAACTGAGCCCGATACGTCGTGCGACGTCACATGACATCATGAGTTTGACATGTCTGCCCTAGATGGACCCACTTAGGAGAAGGGACCCATAGCATTCCCTGCCTCCCCACTCTGGTGGGTCAGGTACATGTGATCAGGAAAAGACGGTCCTTCAAATTAGTCTGTTAAAATATAACCATTCCTATTACATTTACATCAAAACACTTTTTTTGCTCTAATTGGCGTACAGAGCTGACTGGAAAACCTTAATTTAGGATCACTTCTTAGAACTGGACATTTTATAATCTGACATCCTTTGGATTTGTCAAACTGCAGGGGCTCTAATTATGGGCTATGCATTCCAGCATATCTGGAGAACAAAATTGTTCCATTTTAATCTCGACAATTGCTACATGCCTTGGTACACACATTATGATTAACATTTTCCCAATAAGAAACATGAGCCTGTAGGTTCACCTTGGTTCTACTTTCCTTGGTGCATCTTTTCTTCAGTTTAAAAGTGGGATCAGCATATTTCAAAAGTATCACTCTATTTTTGGTATCAAAAGTAATGTTTTTAACCTACAAGCTTACCCCATTGTTGCTCTTTATTTCCCACTTGGCCTCTGGATTGAGAGTGGGGAGTTTTTGGCCAACATACATCTTGAGTTGCTGAGTTGTGAAGGAACCCTGGAGAATATGAGACCTATGACAGAATAAAAATATTAACAAAACTACAGTTGGCTGGTTAACAGCCAAGAGAACACCTTCAGTTAGATTCAGTTATGATTAGCAAAAAAACACACAACCCCATAGCCTCCTTTAAATGTGTCAGGAGACTCTATTAAAAAGACAATTCATCAGCCATCTTGTCTATGGAGATTCTCAGTCGTCCAGATCATGGTTGTCCCAAAGATGTTTTTTCAAAAATATCTTTTTCCTTGAAGACGTTTTGCTGTGACAGTATAATCAAAACTGTTTTAAAGGTTGTTTTTTTTAACTCACAAAAAATAGGCAAAGCTTTGATCAACCTTGACTTTTTTAACCACCCTTTGAAGGCAGCCTTGTTGGTGTGAGATTAGGCCAAAATTTAGAATTTGTATATTAGTGTAAGGTATCAATGCCTGCTAACAACTGTGCTGTTACAATTTATTGTTTGGAATATTTTTCATTTAAAAAAAATTAAATTCTCACTAAAAGAGAAATAAATGTTCTTTCTGCCTTCAAATCAACTTGATCTCACAACCTTTCTTCAGTGTGGACATTTAGTAATCCATGTTGTGAAAAAACCAATAGAGCCCAGAGAAAGGTTTTCATTTGAACTGAGTTGTTTGCTGTACAATTGATCCATAGAATGCCTTGATCCCAAGAGATTGCTTTAAGTATCTGATAACTGAAACAGGCAAAGGAGAACAGGGACAATTGGAAAGGAGGACAAATGGGAAGAAAAGCACCACACACACAGTTTTACTTTCTTGGCATCAGCACCAACAATTACAGTGAAAAACTGCAGATAAATAAATAGAGTCCTTGATGCTTTCTGAGCTTGATTGTTTGCTTGAAGACATGTTGTTACTGGACAGTGCCTGAAGATGTTACCTAGCTGGGTAATGAAACATCTGCAAACAAATAATCTAGTTCAGAAAGCACCTAGGGTTCCATAGTTTAACCCCCAGCTACACATATTCTCTTTTATTAAAACAACAACATGTACTTAGGCCCTTATGCCTATGAACTTACTTTTTTAATCATCAGAAAGATTAGTTTTTTCCATGACAGAAATTTGCTAAGGCTAGTTAGGAGGCAAAAGCCTTCAGCGTGTAACTGATTAACGTCTTGTCCATTTTAAGCAGCATGAAAGTTTTAATCAACTAATTAGGGTCAGGGAGCTGAACTTGTTGACTTTACAGAAAAAAAGCTGCTCAGGAAGAAATACTCAAAAAGCCAGACTATTTAGACCAAGGATGGGGAACCAAGGCTCTTTTAGGACTTGTGGACTTTAACTCCCAGAATTCTGGGAGTTGAAGTCCGCAAATCCTAAAAGGGCCATGGTTCCCCATCCCTGACTATTAAAGCTATGCCTGCCAAATGGAGGATGTGAGGATAAAAAAGACTTGTCCTCCTTTTGCTAGATGTCTGGTAACCTTCCTCTAAGATACACTCTAGAAATAGATGCATTATTGGGTGTGCCTGAACCTAATAAATGTTCTTATCTTCTCTAGTCTAAAGCCAGAAATTAAAATGTCTCAAATCGCTCTCATTGTTCACTATCCAATTAGAAAATGTTAGAGGACATTCTAAAGATAAGGAAGTTAAACTGGATATTCTTATGCATTGATATGTATGTTTGCATTCCTGTGCATTGGTAAGTATGTTTCTATGTTGGTAGCCACATTTCTTTAAAAAAAAAGATATAGATGGGATGGATATGAGTATGCACATCTGGGTCAAAAAATGTTATGCAGAATTATGAATAAGGATATCTGAAAAAAGATGCACACAGACTGTATTTCATGTATGAGCTATAAGTACAACGCAAACAGATGAAACCATGTTTTGCTAGGTGAAGTGCAGAGTTGCCCTAAGAGTTTTGTGTTCATGTGAAAGGAAACTACCTCATATTGGAAGAGTCCACCTTCTTACATTGCCTCCCTTGAAAAGACAAGTGTTTCAAATTGCAAAACTGTCTAATTCTACTAAGGTTACCTACCTCTTTAGATTATCACAGGTACCACACTAAAGTATGTATCTGAACTGTCACTGAACTCTCATTCTTAAAAGCTGAAAAACTGGTATTCTATAAACCGAGGTGAATATACTAAAAGATGTGCTGCACAGCCCATTGTAAAATCTTTGAAGCAACCCCTTCATACACAAAACCTGTCACCTGGCCTATGGCAAAGATCATACCTGAGTAGATTTCACTAATCAAGAGAAAAATCAGGTTTACCTATTTATACCGATTCTGATTTTGACAAACACGGACAAAAATACCTGACAAGAGATGGTAGCATGTTGGACTCCAGCCAGAATTCTTTTTCAGCCTTGCTCAAATTTTGGACAGCTTCTTTCAGAGGCACCAGAACAGTCACATTGCCTCCTCTGGGCATGCTGAAGTGGGATTTCTTTTGATTAAAAAAAAAGATAACATGCACATGCATTAATACCAGTTTCTTCTGTGCTCAGTTTAAAAGGCCTAGAATTAAATATGCAGATCCACCACCAGCTTCTTCAATGAAATCACTTAAATCAGTGGTGTCTGGTACCTCAGACTCCCAGTATTTTGTATTATAAAACTATTTTTCACCTAACTTTACAAATCATAGTATGTAGACAATAAAGCAGTTTTAGCATCCTTTCTGGTCCAAAGACTGATCTGTATGATCATCAAAAGACACTTAACCCTTCTAGAACAAGTTCATTTTTCTCAAGCAAATGCCTCACTAAAATATGTGTTTCTTCTGATCACCAAGAAACATTTTCAAAAAAATACAAAAGTATTTACAGTTTTAAAATTACTCAGCAGATTGAAATATCCTTGTTTTGATTCTGTAAGAAACTGCCCTAATTACACAGAGAGCCTTTTGTGTCAAAAATTTTAAAAGGCCATTTTTAAGATAAAATTCTTATTTTAAAATGTAAATAGATTTTTTTCTACTGATGGAACAATATGCTTAAACCCAATCAACTTTGTTTTGTTTCAGAAATGTTAAAATAGCACAACAACAGAAAATCCTTACCTTAATCCACTCATAAAAAGTTGAAAAGTGGTAATTCCTTACTAGCTCCTTCAAAAAGATAAAACAACAAATTTGTAAAGCATTATTCTAGGGGTCTTTAAAAAAAGGATTCATACAGCATGCTAAACAAGTTTAATTTAACCATGATTTAATTATAAACTAAGCCAATGTGTTAAGAGAAAGCTAAGCAGACCACATTACAACTTTAATCCTACATGTAATTTAGGCAGATGATGGTTAGATGTTTGGGAACTTGCCTAGCGATCAATCTAAAAGAGAATTCTGATATTTTCCTACTATAACAGCAGAAGCTACAGGTATTCAAGTATTATAAGCCACCCAGGGCTACTTGTTAATGATATGGGTGACATATAGATTTAATAGACACATAAATTTATTGTCTTTATTTTAAATATTTATGCTTTATTTACCCTTTATATCAGGATGTTCAATTTTGGCAACTTTAACCCTTGTGGATTTCAGTTCTCAGAATTCTCCAGCCAGCAATATATCGCTCAAATGGCACATAGTATCTTTAAAAACACAACTTATAAAAGAACAAAACAAACAGAGGGGGATCCATCCATCCATCCATCCATCCATCCATTCTTCCAAACAGCTGGACAACACTCCACCTCCAATAGCATTAAATCTGAAGAGCCTTTCCACAGAAAGGCATCCATAGATTTTGCCTCATTACTGGACTTTTTAAACCTGCTAGAAATTTGAAAAATTGGTCAACTCACTCTTTCATTCATGTTTTCTTACCTGACTTGGTTTTATTTCTGGTTTTGTATTTTTACCATTGTTAAGGACAGACAACATCTCTGACACCAATTTAATGGCACACAATCAATTAATGTACTTATAGAATGTCTTTACCAAGAAAAAAAGCCTTATACTGACAACTTAATATAAAACAATAGCTGTCTTTTCCCTTTTGGCTCAAGCAAAAAACTACCTCTGAACATGGAAAGAGCATTCAGCTCTTGGACAGAAGGCACTTTAGGCAAAGGAACTGGGGACATTGTTTTATGGCAAAGCAGCTATAGAAAAAGATGGTTTGGTTCCACTTTATGATCCAAATCAGCAAACTTTCCTTGTATCTCTGCTTTGAACTAGCACTTTCTCAATGGTTTAATGCTACTTCAATAAAAGTAAGGGCTGGGGGGATACGATAGCAGTCTTCCAATATTTAAGGGACTGCCACAAAGAAGAGGAGGTCAACTTTTGGAGAAAAGCACCTGACAGCAGGGCAAGAAGCAATGGATGGAAACTAATCAAGAAGAGAACCAATCTAGAACTAAGGAGAAATTTCATGGCATTTATAACGATTAATCAGTGGAATGCCTTGCCTCCAGAAGTTATGGGTGCTTCAACAGTGGAAGTTTTAAAGAGGAGATTGGACAACCATGTGTCTGAGATGGTGTAGGGCTTTTCTGTTCGAGTGGGGAGTTGGACTAGAAGATCTCGAAGTCCCTTCCAATTCTGCTACTCTGTTATTCTGTTTGCATTTAATCTGATTTTATTCTGTAAATATGGATTGGATACATTTTTAGCATCATATTGACACACCATAAGAAATCATTTTTGCCAACTGGGAGAAGAGAGGGAGATGACCTCCTCCCTTTCTTTGCTTGCCCCATAGATGCCCTTTCCAAAAGTTGTCTTATTTCTAGTCTGGTCTAATGAAGAAGAAGTTGGACTGGATAGTTATTGTGGTTTCCGGTTTAGAATGGGAAATCTAGAAAGTGCTGAACTTTTTCTTTTAATAAGGAAGCTAATGGCAGAATAGTGTGTGTGTGGGGGGTTATCTTAGAGAAATGTTCCTTGTAGGTCTATACGTGCTTTTTTGTTAATGGGAATGATAAGCAAAAAGCTGAGTATGAGAAGTGAGATGCTGTGCTGTGCACAAACAGGGAAGCCACTTGAGGCTTATGTTGGCCCAGGATATTTGCATTGTCTGAAAGATGATCCATCAAAGAGTTCTTTCCTGGCCATATCAGAAGATGGCAGACAGAACAGAGCCACTGCCACTGAGTTATGGTCCTTGCCTGATACAAATAAATAAATAAATAAATAAATAAATAAATAAATAAATAAATAAATAAATAAATAAATAAATAAATAAATAAATAAATAAATAAATAAATCAGTTTACTGCTCCCACCTGAAAGAGAACAGAAATGCATCTTCTTACCTTCATCACATCGCCGTAACATTGAATTCCATCTCCTATATATCCATCAGAGCAATGGCAAGTTTTTTCCCCAGTATTGAGAACCTGGCATACAGCCTGTTGAGTTTTAAAGAGACAATTCTCAACAATAGGAAAGCAAAGTAAAGAAAATAAGCAGAACTCAGTGTCGCCTAGATAGTATGCTAAAGGTCTAATGAACTATGGTTCAGAGTGGTATGAGACCCAGCCCTGTGAGTAGTCCCCAAAATCTTTGGAACGGCCCCGGGGAATATTCAAAAATTGTTACTACATTGTAAATTTTAATGGGACTGATGACAATTATTCCGTACACATCTAGAGAATAATTATATAATTACATTTTAATTAAACAAAACTGTATATGAAACAAAATCAAAGAATGTTCTTTGCCTTAGTTTCAAGAATTTGCTTTGAGAAACACAAGCTCTGCACAGCATCCAAAGCCAGTTGTGGCCCTCAGTCCAAGTCATAGGCTAGGCCAGGGGTAGGCAACCTTGGCTCTTTTATGACTTGTGGACTTCAACTCCCAGAATTCCTGAGGCAGCATGGTTGGCTCAGGAATTCTGGGAGTTGAAGTCCACAAGTCATAAAAGAGCCAAGGTTGCCTACCCCTGGGCTAGGCCTTTAAAATAAAACACACATTTTAACTTCTGGGTTTCTGTGCTAAAGCAAGCCATTCTTTTTCTATGTGCAGGCTAAACTGTTTCATATTGCTTTGTAAGAGCAGAATATTTGAACAGTTATGAATGAATGCATCCATAGTTGCTTTTGGTCTCTTTTTTGCTCATTTTAGCTCTATTCTTCAAACTGTAAAAAAAAACACACACTTTTGTGTTTCTTCCAATATAAGAATTTTTGCATGCAACTATGTCAAATATGTACTATTTTGTAGTTGGTTTTCTTATAATATTGTGTAAATTTTATTATTAATTTAGATGGTTTATGCTTACTTTACTAAATGAACTCTGTTCGAAGAACTTTCCACCATTCTGAAGAGATTACAGTTTTCAGCGTCAACCTAGGTTCCTCAATTCTGTGCCTTTGTACTGTTGAATGATTTGTGTCACCCCACCTATTGTGGCTGTTAGCCAGGGGAGCTAGAGGACAACCCATCTGAAAGGTATTAAACAGGGAAGGCTGTCCTAGATTATTCCCATGTCTTACCAGTTCATGGCAGCCCCCATTGTCCATCATACAAGGGTCAATATTATCACAGATGTAACCATCACCCTCATAGCCTTTCTTGCACATGCAGCTGCTCTGAAAATTGAAACAGCAGGGACATTAGAAAACTTACACCAGTGATGGCAAACCTTTTAGACACCGAGTGCCCCCAAACTGCCCCATCCCTGCTCCACCCCTGCCCCTGCCCTGCCCTGCCCGTAGGGCCACCCACTGCCTCCACGGCCCACTGCAGCAGATCGCCCAGGCGGCCCAGCAGCGCCATGGTGGACACGCCCTCTGCCTGCGCCCTGCAGCATCATCTGCATACGACAGGGCACAGGGGCAGAGTCTTGTCCCAGCTGCCTGGCTGCCATGTGCTTGACTGCACTACTCCGGGGGGGCTCCTGGTGAGAAGGAGGCCATGGGTGGAGGTGGGGCTGGGGCGACGGCACGCATGCCCACAGGGAGGAGTGCCGCCTCTGGCACGCGTGCCATAGGTTTGCCACCACTCACTTATACTATTGGACAGGAACTAAGAAAAAGAACAAAAAGTTTTCATTTTAACCTTTGTTTGGTAGCTTCTGGAAATGTAGGGAAAAAATTAAAGTCTGATACTGATATATTTGTAACTTGAAATTTGAAATTGACCTAATTAGAAACATATTGGATTTTTCATGTGCAAGATTAGATAACGCTAGACAGTCAGTAGTCCTCAGTATGTTCTTAGTTATAACTTCCAACATCCTTTCCTATGCATAGTTCTGTCTGAGGACAATCCTCCTCAAGACAGAAGTAGATTTTGGGGATCTCAGAGTGATTTGCATTCATTGAGACCATCACAGCTTTTGCTCAGAATCAGTCCCAGGAGCCTTGGACCTCCTCCCAGGACTCTGATTTAGGTTCTCCAGCAAAATGGTGATGGCTGCAGCATCAGAGAGAATATTGGAAAGCTACGCGAACCAACATGCTTCCTTGTAATCAAGTCTATCTTAGAATCTACTCAAATATGGTCGTACATGCCAGAATAACTTTCCAGTTGAATCAGGCTTAATAAGCACCACATGAGTTAAAACCAACATTAGCATTCCTTGATTGCCTTGCAGTTGAATCAAGTTTAACCAGGACCAGCATATGTAAGACTCTAGTATTAAACTCTCTGTTTGAAACTAGCCTCTTGTCAGAAAGAAGTGTCTGCTTCTTGTGGACTTATACAGTTGCTCATTCCCATACCTTAAACCCAGCCAAACATGTGTACTGTATCATTTCTGGGCTGCTTATGCCATCAAGTTTTCTTTTTTTTGGAATCTTAATCTAGATTTTCATTACTGTAGTTTTTAACTTCTTGACTGACTTATACTTCTACTGTATATTTTTGTGGCCATGAGTAATCCTTTGGGGGAATTAGCCCAAACAAATTTTTTCCTGGAATTGTGCAACAACCATATGATCCTAGGAAAAGGCATGGCTTCTTAAAGGAGTTACAAATTCTCACTTTTATTGTTCCATTCAGTGCAATTCAATAGAGATTGAAAATGTTAAATTCTACGGCCTGCAGCCACTTTAAATATCTGATGCTATCATATAAAAAGAAAAGCCTCATCATCATTTAACAAACGTAAGAGCCATAGATCCTTTTTGGCAAGACAGCATGGAATGACAATACTGTACCTGTCCAGGGCCAATGTAATTACAATCAGCATTGATGTGGCAGCCTCCTCTGGTCTCTGTTACACAATTGTCTATGGCAATGCAAGCTTTTCCATCCCCGGTCCAACCCCGGATACACTGACAGCTGACTCTGCCAGGACCTGTAGTGGTACATGTAGCCTGGCAAAAAAATGGAAAAACAAGATGAGAATGAGAGTAGGGCATTTCTGCACTTTCCATTTAAGCTATGCTTGTTCATGCTATCTTGATTCTAAGCCATCTTAACCAAAACCTGTCCAGGCTGAGACATTTTGGCAACAACTTGTAAGTTATTTGTTTTGCTATCACATCCTCTCATAGGATAGTTCCCTGTGGCTATATTACAGGAAAGCACTTTCATAACTTTCATAGGCAGGTGTTTGGGGATAATTCTATATGTGTCTGTGCACAGATACTCAAATACATATCTCACATGCACAAACTTAAATTGTATGGACAGACAAATTCAAAATAAGCAGCTCAAACACGTTCTTCTTGTCCCACAATACATTCTGTTAAAAGTTCCAAACCTCCATTTACCGACAGTGCTGAATTAGCAGAATGGTTAAGATATTTTCTCAGAACAGTGAAAGATTGCAGTTTGATACTCGGTAGAAACAGGAGGTTGGGGTTTTTTTAAGCACATAACTTTTCTTGATTAGATTGTTTTGCTACCTCAGCCTTTTAAAACAATAAGTCTGGGGCTTCCTGTTTTAGCAATTTTGGCATATAAAAGTGTTTCACTTCCAGATCTCAATTGTCCAACCTTTTTTTTTAACCCTCAATGGTTAGATAGCCTAGAGTCTAGATATTGATATTTGAGCATAGACATTTTTCATATTTATATTTTATTGTGTTTTAGGTGAAATGTTAATACATATTGCTAGTCCATGTACGATATGCCATACGCTAAATAAATAAATAAAAAACAAACAAATAATACTAAAGTATTTTTTAATCTGGATTAATCCAAAATGTGATCTAGGTTAGTAAACAAAAAAATATTGATCCACTTACATTTTCTGAACATCCTCCCCTTCCTGGCTTACTGCAGGCATCAATGGGCTTACAGGAAAACCCATCCCCTTCATATCCATCAAGACAGACACAGCTAGGAGACAGGCAGAGAGCAACTAATTAAATCTGGGGTGCCTACGAATTGCCTACTCATTCAGATTAAAGTAATGCTAATTTACGATACAAGCCATGACATTGTCATGCAAATGGTGTCATTTGCAATGTATCATTTGCACATTACCTTTGCATAGTAACATCATTGCGCAAATGCCATATATTGTAGCAGAATTTGGTCGATTGAATGCAAATGTCAATTGAATTAAATTGAAGTTTCATCATAGTTTCTATAATGTCTGGAATCATTTAGAGCAGGGGTCCCCAACCTCTGGTCTGAGGACCAGTACCAGGCCGCAGCATGCCAGCATCCAGGCCGCACAAACAAGCAAAACCCCATCCGCAGGATGCAGGCAACACACAAAACCACACTCCCTCCAGTCCACGGAAAAACCTCTTGTCGTGTAACCGGTCTCTGATGCTCAAAAGGTTGGGGACCTCTGATTTAGAGTATCTGCATCTTTCCAATATTACAACTGGATTCAGGCATTGCACTAAACCATGTTTTGCTTGATCAGAGTTTATTAAAACATTAGCTGGCTTCATATGGTATTCTGAATTAAAAGCAATAAGGCCATATTCTAAAACATGACTTACTATGACTTACTTACTATTGCTATCAAGGCAATAGCTATGTTCCTTTTGATCCAAGGAACAGAACCCCTTTTCTCATCTAAAAAGCCATTCAGCAAAACTGTTTTTATATCAAGGGGGGAAAAATAATAAAACTGGAGCATCCTAAGCATTTCTACTGTAGAGGAAATCCTGTTGAATACACAGGACCATGCTCCAAAGTAGGATGTTTAGGAACACCCAAACAGAATTAATACACTGTTCTGTTGCATTCCCCATGTTTACTAAGGTTGTTTTTCAAAGGTCAGAAGGATGGACAACATTACACCATCGTGCCTTTAAATTTCCATAAATTTCTTTCAGTCAAGAGATTAAATATGAATGCAAGATTTTTCAGTGGTGATTTATGCCTTTCCCCAATCAATCTAAGGAATCTGATCTCAGATGCATCCTGCAAGGACTCACTTTGCAGTGTCATTCACAGTACAGGTGGCATGGACATGGCAGTTCAGGGTCAGAGCGGCAGATTCACAACTGTGAGATTGTATGTCACAAAATTCACCGGTGTAGCCATCTGCACACGTCCCTGTCTGGCACACACCCCTGCTTCCTGGTCTGTTGTCACAAATTCCATGGATGCAGTCACAATCTTCCATTGCGAAGAGAAAAGAAAGATAAAACGTAATCATTTAAATTATAATTGTGGGATTTCTTGAACACCTTTAATGACATTTAACCCGTATAATGGCTTGGCATTCCCTTTCAGCTTTGTTGTGCTGATTGTAAAAGACAGACGATTTTTGTAGGCTAAGATATTGCATAAAAACGGGTCACTTCTGGTCATTAGGGATGGGAGTGGCAAGTTCAATCAATTACTCAGAACAGAACTGGAAGGGAGACTGGAGGTCTTCTAGTCCAACCCCCTGCTCAAGCAGGAGACCTTACGCATTTCAGACAGTTACCTAATTGTACATTATTATTTAATTTATTTTTACTTCCAGGCAAGGGAAGCTTGCGGCATCTTTTCCTTTTCTCTCAAGCACCAGGATAAATTTACCAGGCTTGGGTATTATGCACCTGGGTGTAGAAAGGAGGATGCTATTTCTAGCTCTGTTTCAGGCAGCAAAATATCTCCACTTGTCTCAGTGCCTTCCTGCCTGATTTGCATCTCAGACCTTCAGTGCAGTTCTCCCCGTGCTTGTTTGGGTTTGTGCAGATGTGGCAGGCAATTCCTTTGAAGCCATCGTAGCAGTTGCATTGACCATTTCCGAGAATGCCGTCATTACACTGGGGGAAAAACAGATTCCAATGTGATGTTACAGGAGTTAATTTGCTCTTTCTGTCAGCTTACTACAAGACCATTCTCCTGACCTAGTCTAGTCTCATTTGTAAATGACTATGGATCCTTAAGGTGTATGTATACATATATACATACATACATACATACATACATACATACATACATATATATACTCCAACTTTTGTCCCACTTCACAATGCTTTTCAGCCCTCTCTAAGTGGTTTACAGAGTCAGCATATTGCCCCCAACAATCTGGGTCCTCGGAAGGATGGAAGGCTGAGTCAAGAAGCTACACAGATTTCAGAAAAGCATCTTTAAGGCTTGGATGCCTTTATCTTGAAATAAGAAATCAATAAAAATGTAATAAGAATTTCTTAGCTCTGTTTACAACGAGTTCATTGGAATGGAGTCTCCTGGAATGCTTTAAAATGCTTCTTTCAGATTTTTTGTCGGCTGGTAAAGTGCTATGAGATAAGGTGTTCACTGACTCATCCATTAGTGTCTCTTGATTGTTTATATCTGTGCTGTCATTTATTCTCTCCCCCTCCCCCCCTCCCACCTCCTATCTCTCATACACTTACACTTCCTTTGTCGAAGCATGGATTGGTATATCCACCAGGACACGGGGTGCAGGAAGAACCAAAAAACCCTTTGCAGCATCCAGGATTCTTTTAAATAAATACACAACAGCAAAAAAGGTGTTCAATGTGCCATTCTTCTTCCTTTATCAAGGTGTAGCTACAACCTCCCCTCCCCGAGTCATCCAAGAGAGCAACCCAAGGGAAGTCTCAAAGGTGCCTTTTCAACAGGCAACTGGACTTCCTTTGTTTTTCCTTGAAGACGTTTTGCTTCTCACCCAAGAAGCTTCATCAGTTCTGGCAGGATGGTTGGGTGGATGGAAGGATTAGTTCTGATGGAGGGGGGGAGGGGGGGAAATGGAAGGATTATATTCCTTTGCAGTCATTTGGTGATTACCACTCTCTCTGAGAGCCATCTGTGCCCTCAAAGTCACCTGAATCAGAGTGCAAATGAGCGCGGAAGCTTCTTGGGAACTGCTGAAAGAACTATGTTGTAGACAGGAGATAGGTGATGTCTTATCTCATGAATAATATGATCCTTCCATTCCCCCCGCCACCATCCTGTCAGAACTAATCTTTCCATCGCCCTCACCATCCTGCCAAAACTGATGAAGCTTCTTGGATGAATGGTGAAAAGTCTTCAAGGAAAAACAAAGAAAGTTCAGCTGCCTTTCGAGAAAATCATCTTTGACACCACCGTGACCTGGATGACTGAGCACTTCCATAGACATTCAACTCAAGGGAAGACCAATATTGATTTTGCCTTTCTTTATTTTGCCTTAATAAAGAGGCCCAGATCTTTTAACAAGGTGAGTTATGTAACAAGAGGATCTTTTGTTTGGGCAGGAAGGAGAACAAGTGAGCATTGACCCAGAATCATTCTCCGGTGCTCTCTAAATCTTTGAACTAAAAACTCTGGCAAAATGCAGGGCGGCTATCCCAAATTCTTTGACAATACCTCATACACACCATGTGGTCAAGATGATGGTTGTAAGGGTACAATTGAAACTCTGCCCATTTCCACTGCGCAATGCACAACCTTCGGACACCCCTGATCTCTGGGGGAAGGAGCTGAGAACTTCCTTTTGCTATTTCTTGTATGGCTATAGGTGATGTTGTGAGAGAGTGGAAGTCTGTGTGCATTTATGTTCACACTTGGATCTTTATATATCCAAAGCGACTCCAGCCGCGCAAAACAGAAAGAGGTGAACGGACCTGGGGAAATCTTAATCTTTGTATAGGTATTTAAAAATACTTAATACTTAAGTTGCAAACTAGTTACAAATGGTAAATAGGAAAGCATCCAGATTTAGACAAGGAATCTACGGAATAAGTTTTGGAATGAGGGAAACATGGCATTTCATAATAAGTGTTCTCTGCTGGGTACCTTATACTTACCACTTCAGTCAGATTGCAATATTGATGGCAACCCTTTTTCAGAAGATTCAAACCAAGTGGATCATGAGTATAAACACACTCTGTTGAAAAAGCCTTGTCTTCCTTTGGAAGAAAAACAAATTACATTTTTTAAAAAAGCATGATTCATTTATGTTCCACATTTTTACATATGTTCCATAATCTTTTGCCAGCCAATGAATGTTCAAAGAGAGGCAAAGTTATAAGGAAAGCTACAAACAGGAAAAGCCAAGAAACAGTTTCCTCTCTGACAGGCAAGAGAAATCATGCTTTTCAAGATAGCTCTCTAGTTCACCTCACAAAGAGATAGAACAAGGAAGACATAACAGAAATTGTGTTGCAAGCAAGGTTTTTGTGTGTGGGGTTTTTTTTGTTTTGTTTTTTGATTAGGAGCCAACACATCACAAGGCAGTCATCTATTTTGGATAGAGATGGGAAAGAACGCAGATACCATTCTGGATGCAATTTTAGAGAATGTTGGAGAATTCCACTGTCAATTCACTTATTTCAGCAAAACAATATTATAGAAGAACAGATCTTTCAACATAATTTTGTATTCTGCTTTTTAATACACAGTTTCAGAAAACCTTGTATGAAAACTCTCTCTTTTTCTTTTTAAGTAAGGAGCACTTCAAGGACTAACCAGGGCTTGTTCTAAATGACTGAAATATCTAAAATGTAAGCAGCAATCAATTCACTGTTAAAAGTGTTCCATAAAATAGTATATTGCAGATACAATGGCTTTAACAAATATGTATTTGCAGCTTCGGCAGCATACAAGCTTGCTCGGTTGTTCTAATGTAAATCATCTTTGATACTGTTGAAGTACAACCAGCATTATAACAATTCATGGTAAATCCTTGGAAATCATTATTGTCTCAATAGCTACAATCAACCTGCTGTCCCAGAACTGATAGAAAAGCTAGAACAGCAATTGCAAGAGGACTGAAATTAAACAGTTAAACTTGAACAAAGAAAAGGCAGTTCAAATAATTGGAGTCCTTCCAGCTGACACCAGCCAAAGCAGACCTTTTCAAGCCTGTATTAATTTGACCTCAAAGATGCCAATGCAGAAGAAAGGTTGATTCTGCCCTGTACTGATTTTGATCAACTTTTTATTTCCTTCCTGGTTTGTTTTTATAATGCTGGGTAACTGCTGAACATATGTCTCCTATTTAGAATTATATTTGAAAGGGCTGGCTTCACCAAAGTATCAAAATCTGGAAGGTTTGAAAGGCTGCAAATAGAAATCATGATAGCTAATATTCATGCTCTGTAATAGCATTATTATTAGCATCAACGTTTCCCATGACAGGATCACAAAATATAGCAGCCCAACTGCAGCACAATCGTCATACAGAAAAATCAGTGCCAGTTACCATAATTTTGCTCCCAGGAGGACAAATGCTGCTATTAAGGAGTTCACAATCCACACAAGAACCCTGTAATAAAAGCCAAGGATAAGAAGTAATTAACTGATTGATTAATAGATTTTTTTAAAAAAATGTTGTGTTGTTAAGCTTATAGCTGCCATCACAGCTGCCAGACTGAAGAAAGATATTCTGCAGATTATGCACGAGCAAAATTAATTTAAAACAGAATTACACGATCATCTATTCCCCTCCCATGCTGAACATAAAGATAACAGACTGATATGATATTTCATAGACATCTTCATTGTTCTGCTCAGTGATAAATCCATGAAAAATCCCGCATCATCACATAGAAAACATGCATCTAAGAAGAAATTGCAGTACAGTCCATTCAGGAATTTTATTGAGTTCTTGTGTTCTCTGATTTATTGAATTTATGTGTTCCATGATCTGCACACACTTTATTACAGGGTTAGATTACACCATCAATATTAGTCTGGTAATAAAACATCTGCAGGAAAACAGCCTGCAAAGCACACAAAAACTCAACTTATTAACCCTCAGCTACATAGATTCTCTAATATTGGAAGGGATTTTATTTCTGCCACTTATCAGCTGTTTTAATTATAAAACACTGGTTGCTGGGGATGAGAAATACGATTATCAAGCCATCTCTTGCTTTGCTGGATAAATTGAAGGCATCGTAGCCTTAGAAGATTTAAGTGCTTAACGCAGTAGCCTGGCAAATCAGTAACACCCAGCACTTAATTCCAGCTCAAAAGGAGCTTGCAATAAGAAAACTTGAATATTTTATTATGTCTACAGAGGGACACGTTGCTTGCTCAGATCAGCCTGACTGTGGTCCAGTCATCTCTTTAACAATTTAAGGGAAAACTGATGATTATTTGGAAAATTATACCTGCCAAATGTTTCCTTGCTCTGAGCTAAAGATTGCTCCTAAATTCCTTGAGGGTTACATATACATACCCCTCTATTTACAATACTTTTAATATAACTTCTGTAAAAAAAGTCAGAACTCACTGTTTGTATACTTTTGTTTCAATTGCATTGCTTTTTCTCTTTCTCACTCTCACTTTTTTGCTATTTTAAAACATTTTTTTCTTTTCTCTCTCTGTACTATTAAAGAAAGCAAAAGTCCAATCCAAAACAACTCTAAAGCCAGTGGAGAACCCCTGCCCCATCCTACTTCATCCATCAGTTTCACTAAATGTTTTTCTTTGAGGAAAAGGGAAACGAACTTGTGTGACAAAATGTAGAGGAAATATTCAGCACAACATTATAACAAAAACAGAAACTGCTTATTTTCTACCAAGCATGCAGTATTTGTAATGCAATTTTGCATATTTATTTTTGCTGCTTAAATCGTACTAAACATTTTAAAAATTATGCTGCCCTTTTACAGCTTGTAGGTAACACCAGATGAGAAATGTTCCAATATTTTTGTAAAAAAAATAATAATAAATCTGTCCTGTAGTATCCATGGGAAGAGCTGCAATGGCTGCAACAGTGTCTATGTAAGATCAGTGTCTCGAAGCCCGGCTACTTCTCTGTATAAGCAACAGGAAGCAGATGTTTTCAGAAAGGTGCTGAATCTTTATCAAGCTAAATGGCAGAGACTGAGTCAACAGGAAAGGCTAATTCTCACAGGAAATGCAATATGGTGGCCTCTGAGGAGCCAAATGGCTTTTGAGGTTAAAAATAGCCTAGGTATAATGTGTACATAGACAAACATTCATTATCTGTTAGACTTGGAGTAAAAGGAGGAAATTCATGGGGGCAGGGGGGGGGAAGCTGAATTTGCAGAAAAAGTACAGGGAGAAAATGGCTGCTAGAATTGGACTGGCGGGTCCACAAATAACCACCAGGGGAACAGACTGGGTTTGTCTTGACAGAATGTAGCCTTTTCCCATCACCCCCAGACCTTTCTATCTAATATATGATTAAAAACAAACAAGAGAAAGAGAAAATTGGATATCCTTGGTTTACCTTCACAACTTTATAATGTACTTCATTACACTTCTTTGGCAAAATTGGGAGTATAGATGAAGGAATCAAGATACCATCCAAGGTATGAATAATACCATTTGAAGCCAAAATATTCCTTTTGTTTATCATAACCTTGGAATTATCCAACAGAATACTTCCCTGGAGCAAGAAAAAAAAGCATTTGCTCACTGCATTGCTAGAAGTCATCAAAATACATCTGTGTAAAGTAGACCCTGTCAAGGTATTGGGATAACTCAATATTGGAGAAAGCTATGCATAAAAATAATTTGTACATAAACCTGTCAGCTACGGTCCCTGGAATGTAGTCAGAATCATGGGCAACCTCTCCAGTCTCTCGTTAGACAGGATAGTAATATTCTAGGAATTTCAGTGTAATAGTACTTACATCGTTACTGATCTCAACTGTCAGCAATTGGTTTGCCATGGTCAGAATATGTGGCATCATTATTAGTCTTTCTACAGAGACCTGGAAAAGATTGAATTTATTCATATATTTATTTGATTTATATAGCCGCCCATCTCTCACACAATTAACATTCTCAGGCTCAGCTGTTCAGGTCTTGGACCAATATGTTCAGTTCACAGCCACTTTCATTATGGCCAGAGAATTGCTTGGGTTCCTGGTTGCTTTCTCACTAGAGGTTCACCTAGCTGAAGTCCTTCTGGTGGAGTCACAATCCTTTCCTTAACTCCATGGTCTTGATCCAAACAGGGATCCTCCCATGGTCACGTGTAATCTCTTAGACATTGATTGAACTTACATATCACTGGCGACAGTGCAATTACTTGAGAGTAAATATTGAGAGGGTCCAATTATAATTTTGAACTGAAAATTACAAGGTTCAGGAGACAATTTCAGGAGACCAGCAGAGGTTTTGTCCGTACAGGACACGTTAAGTGGTCTGAGAACATGTAATGTCAGAACCTAGTTTACAAAGAAGCATGAGAAGTTACTGCCTGGGAAAATGTTTTAAGATCATCATCATCATCATTCTAGCCATTGTCTATCCACTGCAGGATGAAGGCTCTTCTGCATGTTTCCAACAACCTCTTTTGCATAAAGAGGCCATGCAGAAGATTAAGATACATATTTAAAATTCAATAATTTAGCCACAAACAGTGGTTTCTTACTGGGCAAAAATGAAAACTGCCTGTTTGTTTCGATTAGTTTTAAATAAATAGATTTAGTTTAATAACTATAAATCTCTTTTGAAAAGACTTGCAGTAGCATGGCATAAATGGCATGCTTGTTCCTATTGTTCTATTTGTGCTAGTTCCCTAAAGAAAGGGACCTAGTCTTAAGCAATACATCAGACTTTAGGAGACCCTCTTGTCCATCTGCGTTTCCTCTTCACCAGGCCAAGAGCCTTGGCAAGGAGCAAATTACCTGTGAAAGTGATGAAATGAACTTGGAATGCAAAAACAACCTTACCGATGCTGTGGGATAGATATGATGTTTCACAAGTTCCTGAAGCTTATTTATGCCCTAGTACAGGAAAAAAAAAACAATTATAAAAAATCCTTAGACTTAATGTTTGATGATTGCACAAGAGTGTGAGAATAACAATTTCGTGTGCATGTAAGTCGTATTGCAAAACCAGAGTTTCTTCCTGAAGGACAGCATGACTTGTATGAATATGCCCAATTAATTTTTACTCTAAAAAGTTTGAATTTCATAAGAAGGGATTTTTGCATTGGCCAATGCAAAAGATCAGAGTGATAAAATGAAAATTAAAAGCTGCAGAAGGTTAATTCTTCAGTCTATAAAGATCCTGTCTGTACTTACTACCAATCGTTCTTCCTCTACTCTGCAATTAGATTCTGACTTTCCCATTCCAATTTAAACCCCACACCTCTAAGTTTCTGTATTCTAAATCAAATCTTACATTAGCAGGAGTCTGTTGTAAAAACAGTTTTACTTGAGACTAAGTGAGGGGAAAAGCACGTTTATATTATTTAAAATTATGCTTTGCCATTCTGCTCAATGTTACTGAAAAATGCATACAGACTGACTTTCGATTTACCTAATTAAGAGCCCATGTCTTTTAATAAAATGTGCTAGTTATAAAAGCTGTGGCCAAATTCCTGATTTTTGCTATCATAGACAGCTGATATACAACATTATCCTTGCATTATCCTGTTCACCGCCCTGAGTCCTTCGGGAGAAGGGTGGTATAAAAATTCAATAAATAAATAAATAAATTTATTCTTCTGCTGCTATTATCCAGACAGTTCATTTTGTTGCAGAAAAAGCAGCAGAGACAGACTACTGTCAAAGACTACTGAAAGCAAGAAGATTGCCCTGAAAGAAGTCGATATTGTTATCCCTTTCCACCACCAATTAAATGTGAGAGATCCATGTGTTTCCTCCATTCATTAGATCAGTGTTTCTCAGTCTCAGCACCTTGAAGATGGTTGGACTTCAAGAATTTCCTAGCCAGCCTGATGTCTACCCATCTTCAAAGAGCTTTGCATTAGATTAAAGGAAATTGATCTAATCCTATCTCTAAACATCAACCTGACTATCAGGTTAATACCCCAGAGTTTTGAGAGTATATTCAAATTGTAAAACATTTCTCCCACCCTCCAGATCTCTTTCTCCCTCTCCCTCTCTCTCTCTCACACAAATACACACACAAACACACACATAAACACACACACACACACACACACAGAAATCTATCTATCTATCATCTATCTATCTATCTATCTATCTATCTATCTATCTATCTATCTATCTATCTATCTATCTATCTATCTATCTATCTAATCATCAACTGAGAAGGTAATCTACCTCCCCCACTTCAAACCCTTGTTTTTAGTTTGTATTAATTTTTGTAATTTTAATCCATTTTATATTGATAACTGTTATTATATGTTGTTTTATCTTGATGTAAGCTTCTCAGAATTGCTTGAACTATGAGATGGGTGGCAAATGAACTTGACAAATAAATAAATATGGTTTGTATGGCTGTTCATCACAAGTTCCCGACACTGGATGGCTAACAATGTTAAAAAATATAAACACATAAAAAACCCCAGAAAAACAAAAACCACACAATAAAACAGACCTATCAGCCTCAAAATAACAACCAATGTACAGGCCCAGCCCCACTTTCAGACTCTCCACCCCAATGATGCAAACAAATATCAATTACCAGTCACTATTTGAACTGTTGAGTTTAATTTCAAAAATTATAAATAGCTTAGGGCTAAGTCATTTGATGGACTACACACGAACCTATCCATGTACTAAGATTGGCACAAGAAGTTCTCTTAAAGATACCCATACTTTTCTTCAGCATATGGGAGATGCTACTTCCTGTATTACTCTCAAACTAGAGAAGTCTCCCTTAAAAGTTGCAATTACCTTTAGTAAAACTTTGGGTTAAAATGTTCAATAGGCATAATTATTCTCCAATGTAGCAAATTCCACATCTCTCTATGCATGTGCATTTATGTTGTTCTTATATGTATACAATAAGCATATACTGTATACATATAGAGATTTAGTAACATTAAAATCTATCTCTCTATATAAAGCTTCCATTAGATATTTCACATTAGAATATTTAAATTCTGTAACGAGTAGCAGCATTCTGCACAAAACAGATACAGGATAAAATAAAAACCCATATTTACAATAATGGCTTATTGAACAAGCAATAAGTTAGATATTTTATAGAATGTTGTCCTTAAGAAGGCGTATTGTATCAATTTTTATGATTGTCCTAATTTACCAATGTTTCCTATATTGGGAAGATAAAACAATAGGCTAAATGAACCATCTATGAGTGTGATCATAATGAAAACTCATACCCTTTTAATCCTCAGACTAATTAGCTAAGATAGTTTTACCTCTGTGAAGAGATAAATTAACCTTCCATCTCTTAATTTTTCCACTGCTTCATTACTTGGGACAAACACAGTAAAAGGTCCAGGACCATCCAAAATTGATGGAAGACCACAATTCTGTAAAATATTAAGCGCCATGGCCATTAGATAACTTTAGTGTAAAATGATTAATTAACAAAAAACATTTCTATGTGTAAATTATACTAAGCAGCTAAATAATTCAAACCAATTATACTCAGCATCCCTGATAAAGTTCCAATTCAGCCAAACTATTAAAATTGTCAAATGCTTTAAGTAGCTCACTAAGGATTACTGATTTCATCAAGATTTGGTGTGAAGAACTATAGTTGAAAATGATCCAATGACAGATCAATTCAGATGTTCCTGAGTAAAATTTTTGCACACAGACAATGGAGAGGAAGACCATTTGAAGAAAAGGAATCCTGATTCTGTTTCTTGTGTAAAGAAAGGATGGATTTATTACAATCCAAAAGCAACATTATGGAAATGAATAAATTCTTCATAAGTTTTACTAATATTTTAATGATATTTATCATCTATTATATTTAATCCACATCATGAGAAAGGCAGGGCTAGATGATTCAAAAGTTGGAATTAAGATTGCCAGAAGAAACATCAACAACCTAAGATATGCAGATGATACCACTCTAATGGCAGAAAGTGAAGAGGAAGTAAAGAGCCTCTTGTTGCGAGTGAAGAAGGAGAGTGCAAAACTTGGGTTGAAACTAAACATTAAGAAAACCAAGATCATGGTATCCGGCCCTCTCAATTCCTGGCAAATAGATGGGGAAGAAATGGAGGTAGTGACAGATTTTATTTTCCTGGGCTCCAAGATCACTGCAGATGGGGACTGTAGCCAAGAAATTAAAAGACGCTTGCTCCTTGGGAAGAAAGCGATGTCAAATCTAGAAAGCACACTAAAAAGCAGAGACATCACCCTGTCAACAAAAGTGCGTATAGTCAAGGCGATGGTCTTCCCAGTTGCAATGTATGGCAGTGAAATTTGGACCATAAGAAAGGCTGAGCACCAAAGAATTGAGGCCTTTGAACTATGGTGCTGGAGAAGACTCCTGCGAGTCCCTTGGACTGCAAGGCGATCAAACCGGTCAGTCCCAGAGGAGATAAACCCTGACTGCTCTTTAGAAGGCCAGATACTGAAGCTAAAATACTTTGGCCACCTAATGAGAAGGAAGGACTCACTGGAGAAGAGCCTAATGCTGGGAAAGGTTGAGGGCAAGAGAAGAAAGGGACGACAGAGAATGAGGTGGCTGGATGGAGTCACTGAAGCAGTAGGCGTGAGCTTAAATGGACTCCAGAAGATGGTAGAGGACAGGAAGGCCTGGAGGAACATTGTCCATAGGGTCGCGATGGGTCGGACACGACTTTGCAACTAACAACATATTTAATCATCTGTTTGATCTCTTAAAAGGGAACATTTATTCTGTATCCTACTGTAGGTCATGAAAATATTAAATGTTCAAAAAGCAACATCTGCCATTTTTTGACAAAAAAAGAATTCATTTCTGAATATGGGAGAGATACTCACTTCTAATATTGTTTCAAATCGGCTGGAAATCTCCATGGAAGCAATAATTTCGGCAATTGTTTTCTGCAAAAACAGATGGACTAGAATGAGAAGTGGTGCCATGCACAGAAACTCATTTTAGTTTGAAACAATGTAGTTATGAAATATGTAAGTGCAAACAAATAATGTCACATCTCTCTCCTCTTTCTACTCTGTGCCAGAAAACTGTACAGAAAACCTTTGAGTTGTACTCCCAATGTTTTCCCTTCCATTGAGTTCAGTAGAATTTGCTCCTTAGCAACTAAGATGACAGCACAATCTAAGTTACTAAATTCATGTGAAGCATTTGCATCCTGCATTCTGAATATCCTAAATTCAGGTACCTTTCAAGATATGAACGAACACAGAGGATCTGAACCATAGTTCACTACAGGAGAAAAATCCACCAGAAATCATGGAGGTAAAGTAAATATTGTGCTATAATAACCTTTTGTATATAGTCAGTTTCCAGTTTTGCCAATGTCTTATAGAAAAATAAACTAAATATTTTTTTTAAAAAAACTGATACAAAAAGAAACAACTGATTGTTCTCTGCAAATATTGTACATTTAGGCTTCATGGCAATTCTCTGCAAATACTTAGAGGAACTGATCCAGCAAAAAGTAATATAAGATTGCTCTATTTCTGCAAGGCCAACTGTTTTGTTTTGTTTTTTTAAAGATGAGTGAAAAGAGATGTAAAGGGATATTGAATCAACTTGGTTTGTCCATGATGGCTTCTTAGCAACAATGCAAAGTGGATTTACCATCTTCTTCTGGGATTTTTTTTTTAACTTCCCAGTAGAGTTAGTTGAGAAAAATCTTGACATTTTGAGTAAATGATAAGTAAATATAGGAAATATAAGGTAACATAGTTCCCACATATCTTCCATGGTTCCCATTGGTGTACAGCAAGGTTTTTATGGAGTTTCTTTCAATTATAGAGTTAGTTAGGAAGTTGTATGCTGCATAACAATGCCATATTTAGTGCCTTTGGGGCTCAAGGAGATAGCAGAGAACATTGTGAAATGGCTAACATTTTATGAGTTTACCCATCACATTGTCCCATTCCAAATCTTCCCAGGACCATTTATTAGTTTGGGAAAACAGGAGGAAATAATATTTTAAGTGATATATGCTTCCTGCTATACCTAATATTATGCAGTAGGGGTTGTGTGGATCTTTATAGCATCAAACCATTCACACAAGTCCAGTGCTATAATCTCAATGTATACATGGTTGCACTTTAACAATAAAGGTTCATTCATTCATTCAAAAAGTGCTTTGGGGCTCAAGGAGGCTTTAGATAATGGGTGTCCAAATTTTGGCTTGCCTGGATCATGCTGAGTGTTTTGGGGCCACATATAAAACATAGTTAACATATATAAATAAATTTCCTTCATTTTTAAAATATTTTATTATATCTTTTGGGGCCACAATACCAGCTATCCAGACCACCTGCAAATTGGACATGTCTGTTTTAGATTGATTCTAGGTTAGAAATACAATTGTGGCCTATACTTAAAAGCTAGTTTGTTTAAGGAATTATCCCCATATACTGCCTATGACTCTGTTTTCATAAGGAAAAAAGAACATTCATCATACCTGAGCATTATCAGAGTTGTCCATGGTGTTTATTTTCCTTATTGGGTCAACAAGATGTATAATACCATTAACTGCTGGCAGATTGAAATCAATGATGGTATAGATTTCGTTTGGAGAATCCGAGTAACTGTACCTTACAGGGGCCAGCTGGAGAGCAATACAAGGTTTTTCTATGGTAAATATTCCTCTATGATTAAGTTTTATTATCGCTTTGACATTTTATTGCAATTGTTAATACGTGTAAATGCAGTTATTGTTCTTGAATTGTAGAGTGCAGTTGGGCTTTAGATCAGGATTTAGGTTGGAGATGGCATTCGTCATTTGTACTGATGGTGGAAGAGGGGCAAGCGTGGTGCAACCATTCTTGTGCTGCTTGATCTCTCAGCAACTTTTGATACTGTCAGCCATGATTTCCTTTAGGACTAGCTTCAGTGGAGATGGGAGGCACTGTTTTACACTGGCTATCCTCCTTTCTCTGTGCCTGCTTTCAATCAGTTATGACAGGCAGGGAGAGATTGCACCCAGGGCCCCTCACTTTGGGGTTGCTACATTGTTGAGTTCTCTATCCCCTTTTGTTTAATGTTCTATTCCAGCCTATGACCGGCCTTGTTTGAATGTCAGGGACAACCCCTTTTTATAATCAACAGGCTGGAAAAACCCCAACCAAATTTATTTACAAAGAGTTCAAACAAAAGTAAAACAAAAAGTTCAAACAAGACTTAAACCAAAAGGTTGAACAAGAGTTAAACAAGAATAACAGACCAGGACTCTAGCAAAAGATCTTCAAACAGTTGCCTTCAGCAACCAGCACCTCCCACACATTCCCCTTTTATCAGCAGTCCCAAGACGTGGCTTCTCATTGCCTTTTCCCGAGTTGCCTCATTGCTTTCCTCTGTTCTGTTCTGCTACATTGCCTCCTGCTCCTAGTGTCCCTGAACAGAGCCAGCTGTGGATCATCTTCTTCCAATCCCTCATGCTCACACAGCTGAGTCTGAGGAGGAACAAGACGGGAGGGGGCAGGCTGAGAGTTCTGCAGTGCATCAGAACCTTCCTCTGATACCAAAGGCTCTCCAAACTCCTCCTCCTCCTCCTCTTCAGAATCATCCGACTCAGCTGCCGGAACCACAGGCTGACGCTGAATCACAACATTTAATACCTCCATGAGACTGCTGGGATTGGAGTCAGCATCATCAATATATAAATGATACCCAGTTGTATATTTCAGTCCCTGGCTTTCCAGCAACATCCTAATCCAGTGCTCGGAGGCTGCACAGATTGGAATGGGAAGGAACAGGCTTTGTCCCTCCCCCAAATCTGGAGCTATTTTATAATTGACTCTTATCTGAGACTTCTGTACAATCTACAGGGCCATCTTGGACTCTCCTGCTCACAAAGCAGATAGAGGAGGCGGCTTTTGCAGAGCCACATCTTATATATCAATGGATCATATAGTAATTCATGCCCTAATCACTATACTATTGGGCTCTGGATGTTCTGGAATATGCCCATAATCCATTAAACTCTCAAGCCCCCTCAGACCCTAATCCTAGAGAAGACAGACTGAACTCAGCAATGGAGTCAAAGAGCTCAGGAAGGTTAGTACAACAACAACAATCCCAAATAATCCCTAGAGCCTGACCTAATGAATGGAATCTCACATCTGGTGACTTATGTAACAGTGTCCTTGAAAACCATAAGAAATTTCTAAATGATGATTGCCACATCTCCACCTTTGCCCTTGGACTTTGGCTGATGCCACATCTGAAACTCACCTGGAATATCTCTGAAAGGGCTACCCATCCTCACCAAACAGGCTCCCGGATATAATGTTTGAATTAAATCAATGAAATATAATTGTGATATTGAGTATAATAATTGTAAAGGAAAACATTAGACACTTTTCCTTGGGCTATTTAAAACTGACTTAAAATTTCACAAAGGAAAGAAGGAAGGAAGGAAGGAAGGAAGGAAGGAAGGAAGGAAGGAAGGAGGGAGGGAGGGAGGGAGGGAAGGAAGGAAGGAAGGAAGGAAGGAAGGAAGGAAGGAAGGAAGGAAGGAAGGAAGAGACAAACGTGTATTTTGAACTATAGCTTTATTTGTAGAATCTCAGGTCTGTAAAAAATATTTACCGCTTCATGAAATACCCCTTTATGTCCAGATAATGTCCAAAAATACCCAGTGTTGTGCATATCTTTTATCAAGTGCTGCCCAGGTATTATATGCTTCCTGCAGAATTCCTGTGCATATCTGACCTTCATGGAGAGGAGATAAAAATCAAAAAGCATTACTCTGTATGCAGCAAGTTGAATATAATATTTTTAATTTCACTGTACAAAAATGTACTAATATATAATGTTCCATATCAGTTTTGTAATGACATCAAGCACTTTATCCAAAATTAGACCAAATAACTTATGATGATGTATATTGACTCATTTCTCTATTTTTTACTCTCCTTTAATTCATTATTTTATTTCTTTTTAAAATAACACATGTAGATGATACATTACCTGACAACTGCATTTGAAAGTTTTTTTTATGGTACTATCCTTTTTTGTCTTTAGATGAGTTTTTTTTTATTGAAAAGTTTTAAAATACAGTTTTCCTTTAAAAAGCCCCCCTTCCCCCTCCCTCCTCCCCCCCTACCTCCCCCCCTCCCCCCTCCCTCCTCCCCCCCCCTACCTCACCCCTTCCCCCCCTCCCCCCCTGACTTCCCAGAGCTAAATACAAGGTATATATATAAAAAAGCAATCATAAACAACCATATACTAACAACTATAAATTCTAAAATCCATCACTCTCTAGCTTATATAGGATAAAACAAACCTTAGCAATATCAAATATATATAAAAAACTAAAATAGAAAAAGAAAAAAAAACAAAAGAAGACTTATTCGAATGCTACATAAAACTTCTTAACCCTATACTTGTTCTGGATAAACTCAATCCATTTTCTCCATTCCATAATATAACGTTCTTGCGAATGATCTTTCAAATAGGCCGAAATCTTCGCCATCTCTGCCAGGTCGGAAACCTTTAAAGTCCACTCTTCTATGGTCGGCAGTTCCTCTTTCTTCCAATATTGACCTATCAAAAGTCTTGCTGCCGTAACTAAATTCAACATCAACTTGGAGTCCACAACTGTAGCGTCGACCATTATTCCCAACAAAAAAAATTGCGGACAAAACTTTATCCTCCGCTTAAAAATCTTCTGCATATTCCACCAAACTTTTATCCAAAAAACCTTAACCTTCTTACATGTCCACCATATGTGAAAATATGTTGCATCTTCATCACCACACCTCCAACATTTAGGCTGGTAATTCGGATACATACTTGCAAGCTTTTTAGGATCTAAATGCCATCTATAAAACATTTTGTAAAAGTTCTCTCTTAGATTTTGAGCTTGAGTAAATTTTACATTCCTCACCCAAATCTTTTCCCACATGTCCATTGTAATAACTTCCTGAATGTTTTGGGCCCATTTTATCATACAATCCTTAACAAGCTCTGTTTCTGAGTCAATCTCTATCAGTGCAAGATATATCCGTTTGATATGTGCTGGTCCCTGATTTCTAATTTGCTTTATCAAATTTTCATCAGTCATTGCAAATCCATTTTTCTGGTCTTCTTTCCACCTGGCCCGTAACTGAATATATTGAAACCAAGTTTGAACAACCTTCTCTTCTCGCAAGAGGCTATATGATTTCAAACACCAAACATTCCTTTCCAAGCTTAAAATTTCCTTGTACGTAGTCACATCATGTTTGAAACCAGCATGTATATTTTCTATTGCGTGTTTTGGAATTGCCCACAATGGTTTCTTGCTGCTTAACTTATGTCTATACTTCTTCCAAACTCTCAGCAATGCCTGCCTTAAAATATGCATCCTAAACACAGTATCTACCTTCTTATCATACAACAAATATGCATGCCAGCCAAACAACAAATCATGGCCCTCAAGATTTAATAACCTCGGTTGCGTCAAATTAATCCAATCGCTTATTCCTACTAATGCAGCAGCTTCATAATATAGTTTAAAATTAGGCAATTTAAGGCCACCTCTCTCACGAGTATCCTGCATAATCTTAAGTTTAACTCGTGGCTTTTTCCCTGCCCAGACAAATTTATTGATACCACGCTGCCATTCCTCCAAGTTAGAATCTTTCTTAAGAATCGGTATCATTTGAAATAAAAATAAAAATTTGGGCAGGACATTCATTTTCACTGCTGCAATCTGTCCCAACAAAGACAACTGCAATTTTTCCCAACTCTCCAATTCTTTTTGAATTTTCCCCCATAAAAAAGATTGGTGCCTGTCAGAATAAAAAGTATAATCCTTCTCCTGCAAGTGTCTCTCACGCCAAATATCTCGCAATTCCAGGTCGTCCTTCATTTCAAAAAAGGATTTAGGCAATCTAGCATGACTTGGAATGCGCTTAAAAGCTCCAGCCTTATCCAACTGTACATCCAAAACACCATTCCAGTCCCCCATAAAAATAAAAGATTTATAATCCAACTGGGTAAGCTTTGTGTGAAGTAAGCTAAAAAAGTCAGCTTGTTGTTGGTTAGGTGCATATAATCCAACTAAAAGCGTCTTTTTACCTTCTAACAACAGCTCGATCATAACATATCTTCCATGCTTATCTGCTTCAATTAAGTCTGCTGTTAAGGCACTTTTAACATAAACAACCACTCCATTTTTCTTATTCTCTGCAGAAGCAACAAATTGCGTACCCAGTCTCGAGTTCAGTAAGTGCTTTTGATCCAAAACTCTAATATGCGTTTCTTGCAGACATATAACATCTATCTTAAATTGTTTTAAATACTGAAAAACTTTCTTCCTCTTCTGCGGTGAATTTAGTCCATTAACATTCCAGGTTAGAAATTTAGTTGCCATGCATATCCTCCAAAAGCTCTTGGACCACAGCTTTGATAGGACTAACTTCTTTAGGCCGTGCTCCTCCCACAGCTTGGCTATAAGTACGTTGTGAAGAATCTGAAGACTTTTGCTGATCTTGTTCTTTTATTTTCTTTGCTCGTTTTAAAGCAGCACGCGTTACTCTTTGCTCTCTAGGATCATCCAAAGAAATTGTAGCTTGATCTCCTCCAGCACCATTTTCCTCTGTTTCATCCTCTTGATGTTCTCCTTCTCCAGATCCCTTTACAGCTTCCAGAAGTGTTAATGGGGTTGCTTTTAAGACATTATTGTAGAAATCACGCGCTTGCTTCACAGTAATCAGCCGATACCTTTTACCTTCATGCATCACCATCAGCCCATCTGGAATCTCCCATCTGAACCTTATATCTCTTTGCTTAAGCTCATGCACGAGAAATGTATAGTCCTTCCTTCCCCTTAACATCCTTGGAGGGATTTCTTTTAAAACCAAGACTTCTTGTTCAGCAATCACAACTTTAGCATCATAGGCAGCTTGTATAATTTGATCTCTAATTTCTCTTTTTGCAAAATAAACCACCACATCTCTAGGCAACTTTCTCTGTCTGGCAATCCATGAATTCACCCGAAACACTTTATCCATAGCTGCTCTTATTTCAGATGCTGGCTGGTTCAATACCACTTCGAGAGCCTCAGAGATCAGCTGCTTTAAATCTTCTTTAATATTCTCTTTTAAACCTCTGATTCTGACAGCAAACTGCATCTGGTAATATTGGGCAAGGCTTAACTCCCTTTCCATTTTGTCTCTTGCATTTTCATTCTCCCGTGCTTTTACTTCTAATATAGCATTCCTTTGAGCCAGATCATCCATTTTTTCATCTAAATCTTCCACACATTCCGCCACTTTATGCACTGAAGACAAAATGTCTACCTTCATCATGCTGAACTTCTGTTCCATCCTCTCTTCCATTCTCTCCTCCAATTTCTCCAATTTCTCCTCCATCTGTGCAAATTTATCAGCAATTGATTGATTAATTGATTCCAAAAGTACCTGGGCATGTTTATCCAAAGCATCTCGCAAATCCTTCGATGTCAGCGCTTCAGGAGGGTGCAACGCCTGTAGTGATAATTGTTGCACCGGCGAGGATCCACCACTCCGAAGAGTTTTAGGGGGAGGTTTCGCCGCCATCTTTTAGTCCTCAATTATGACGCACTTTCACTTAAAGTTTAAAAAGTCCAACAAGCTCGAGAGTATAGTAAAATAATCCTCTTCACCTTTTCCTCTTGTACCGCTCTGCCTGCTCCTTTAAACCATAGTCCTTTCTTCAGGCAGGGATGGTTCGCAGACGCCTGGCTCTGCTCCAAGAAGTTCGGAGCAGAGACGCCGGCCAGCTGGGAGCAACCCAGGCTTCGGGGGAGTTCAATCCTTCAGCCGCCCAAGCTCCAAGCTCAGGCGGCCCCGGAGAACTCTACCCCTACCTGGGGCCTCACCCCCTCCTCTTCTCCCGAGGAGGGGGCTTCAATTTCACCTGAACAGCTGATCGGCGCTGTTTCGGGCGAAAAAACAAACAGCTGAGCCGCGGGCAGCCCGGGAAGGCTGTCTTCGGCGCCGCGCCGCCACCGGAAGTTTGATGAGTTTTAAGGTCACTTTTAAAATAATAAAATATAATCACTGTGAATCTCTAGCATATATAAAATATAACTGAGACAGCTATTCTATACATTAGCATTTCTGAAAGTGTTGTGACCCCTGGCAGGGCAGCGTCACAAGACATTGGATGGAGATTCACCTTACAAATGAAGGCAAATATACGTGTCCCAGGATAATGATGCAAGATTGAATCTGGATCGGTCACCGGAACTAGACATTTACTCCTCCAAGCTTTTGGACTCATGCTAGACCCATCTTTAGGGAACTTCTCTCTATTGGAATACGTGCTTTGGGTTATTCTGTGAGTCATGTTTATGTGGTACCTTTCTATTGGCTGATTGGTGTGTTGATGGCTGCCAATTGGCTGTTGTTTCCTTGTGCTGTCAAGCTCTTAAGTACCTGATAAGCTGGTGGTAAATCAGCACTCCTGTTAACTGACCAGGGGCCCATTTCCCAGGCTTCAATAATTTCCCTGGCTATCTTTGTGCCTGCATGGCCAACAATCTTAATAGCTGCAAAATTAAATGTGTGTTCTTGCTCATTGTAATGTGAGGCTACCAATGACTTCGAGTCTCCTTGTCTGATTGCTTGCTTGTGTTTTTTCAATCTGGTGG
Source organism: Vipera ursinii (assembly GCF_947247035.1). NCBI lineage: Eukaryota > Metazoa > Chordata > Lepidosauria > Squamata > Viperidae > Vipera > Vipera ursinii. The sequence continues at coordinate 66,134,106 of NC_139513.1, forward strand.
TTAACTTCTTCCTGTTTGTCCTACATAGTCAAAGGGGCAATCCAAACAGGGGATCCAGTAGATTACATTGGAAGTATCTCCCACCTCCAAGCAATCTTTACAATGAACAATTTGTCCTCATATGGCAGTCTCTGGGCAGTGTGTATTGCCCACTTGCAGATCTCGGAAGCTGCGTTCTACTGCTTCCAAAATATTTTTGATGGATGGCAGGGTGTGCCATATGGTCTTTTATTTTCTTTTTTCTTTTCTCTCCTTCGTGTTTTCTGCAGGCATCTTGTATGCTTATGCTTGAATTGTTCATGTAGGTACCTTCTCTCCAGTTATTTAGCTTCCTGGGTATTACAGTGGGTTCTCACTCTGCCGTATACTGTAGTGTTCTGACAGAGCTCTTTTTGTGTCACAGTGGATGGTTACTGTTGAAACTAAGAATGTGTGGAGTGTTGGTGGCCTTATGATAAACTGTGATTTCTAGGCTTCATCTTCTTTGCAAGTTCTGCAAATAATTATCCCTCTATCTCTCCCTTCCCCTCCATTGTAATTGTCTCTGAAAAACAAATGCAGTGAGTAAAAATACCAAATGAAAAGAGCACAAAGCTTTATGGAACTGATAATCCTACTCAAGAAGGACTGTGGTAGTTTTACTTCAGACACAAATACCAGGGGTAATAAAGTAATAAGAGGTAAGAGTACTTACACTGAAGTTAAATTGAGGATAGATGAATCCATTAGGCACAAGTACCGTGAAAGGCCCATAGTTCTCCAGGATTAATGAACAACCCATATCTGTTAAAAAATCCATACCACATATTCATTTAAATAAAAACTTGAATATCATAAATAATCATACATATTACTGGAAGCATTTTCCTTAACAGAATATACGTCCTATTTGCAATGCCTTCAGCTAGATGTGGGGGTTGAAGTTTTTATGAAGACATCTTCATTATATTTCTGTTTCTATCCCCTACTTGGGCAACTCTGAACTGGATATTGAGAGGTTGAGGGAGACATTTAACTCTTCCTCAATACCTTACTATATATTCCCAATCAACACTAGCCACCCAGCTGCTACTTGCCAGACCAGGAAACAGATGCAAGTACTTACCTATTTTCCACAAAAAGGGAAGCAAAGATAGAGCATATACTTAATTTCCCATTTTAATATGTAAGTCTACTATATTCATGGTTAGAAAAGTCTTTTAGGTATAGTTGGAATCTGTATTGAATTTAGTTTATTAATATAATATTAAAGTATCTTTAGCATTTACATCCATCCTGAAAGGAAAGGAAAAACCCACCAAAAGATTTTAGCATCCTTAGATATCAAGACTTCTTTTTAAGGACAATAAAAAAAAAGTTAGGAGACCTAGCTATGGCATCCCAATATATTTTCTTGTTTAGCTACAAATAAGAGAGACAGCTAGCTGAATTTCATTCTTCCTTGTTTTGAAATTTATACTTTATATGAACTAGGGAGGGATAAAATGTTATCAGTCTCAAATCTCTTCATGCCAACAAGAGATCTAAGTCCAGCCCACCTTGAATCCCATAGACTCTTATCTACCACCAATTTTCGTTAACTATCTGTGTTTCCCCGAAAATAAGACAGGGTCTTATTTATTTATTTTTTGCCTCCAAAAGAGGCACAGATCTTATTTTCGGGGTGGGGGTGGTGTCTTACTCACCTTCAGCACTGACAGCCCAGCCCAGCCAGCCCACTTCTTCTGGCTGCGAGGTAAGTGGGTACGGGACACATAGGGCCGATCCATCCCCCCACCCCCACCCTAATTTGATTTTTAAGTATGTGCCTTGCCCCAAAACTAGGGCTTATTTTCGGGGTAGGGCTTATATTAGGCCCACCTCCAAAATCAATCTAGGGCTTATTTTCAGGGTAGGCCTTATACCTTTGGGGAAAAAGGGTATTAGTAGTTCAGAATGTTTTAGAGAGTGATAGCTTGCAACAAACCTATATTCATTTGAATCGCCTTGGGTCCTGATTTCCTGGACTTGGCATTGTTAATTCTTTTATCAGGTAACAAGCTAATTTAATCAATGCTGTTACCCTTTAAGTAAAAACATCTGCCATGAGTATAGTAGGATTCTTCCCATTTACAGTAACAATATGTATTCAAAGATATCAACCTGAAACAACTAGAATATTTTAATTATTTTCTACCAGATTGCAGTTATGTATAGCTAAATTCACTCAGAAAAGAAAGTTACCAAACAGTTTCACTGCATCCTTCAAACGATTGAAAAATTTTCCTATTTTATTTTTCTTAATGATTTCACTCAGGAGAGTTTTGTAACAGGAACCTCCAACTTCCATTTCTTCCTTTTGGCAGATGCAGCTGAACACAAGAAGGTAATATAAGATGAGATTTGGGCAACTGCTTCATTATTAAGTGTTTCACAACCAATTCACATTAATTTAGGAATTATTTAGCAGCTACAGTTTTACTCCTTTAGTAAAGGGAACACCAGAAAATATAGACTTATTCAAATATTTACATGCAGGGATACAGATCTGTCACTTCAATTAATATAGGAGTAGTTTGAAAAAGAAACAGAACAAAATTCTCAGTTGCAAATGACATCAATAATATCAAGATCATTCTGGGCATGTACAGGTAGTCATCAACTTACAACCATTCATTTAGTGACCAATCAAAGTTACAACGGCACTGAAAAAATTGAGTTACAATCGTTTTTCATACCTATGACTATTGCGTCTTCATGGTCACATGATCAAAATTCAGATGCTTGCCAGCTGACTCACATTTATGACAGTTGCAGTGTCAGGGGGTCATATGACACCTTTTGTGACCTTCAGACAAGCATAGTCAATGGAGAAGCCAGATTGACTTAACAAAGTGTTACTAACTGCAGTGATTCATTTACTAACTGTGGCAAGAAAGGTTGTAAAATGAGGCAAAACTCACTTAACAATTGTCTTGCTTAGCAATATAAATTTTGGTCTTAGTTGTAGTCATAAGTCAAAGATTACCTGTAGTGACAAAAGGCTTGGAAAATGCCAATATCAATCTTCCTCATTTGTGCCATTCCGATCATGTTAAGCTTCAAATCCAGTGTTGTTTGAGTATTACAGGAGTAAAAGTCCAACATATCTGAGTATCATATTGGGGAAGGCAGCCCTACTTCCTATCTGAATTTGTCAAATGTCTTTCTTTCTTATACCTACATATGTACAATGGGACATTAATAATATTGCCATTCCACGCTGGGAAAGATGCAATCTCTGAACATCAATTTTATGGGGAAAATGTAATTTTTGTAAAACCTGAAATAGCAGAGTGGAGTTTACTTGGTATCTAAAAATCCAGGTTAGAAGGAGGGTAATACAATGCTCAAGATGGCTGACTACCACTGGATTTGCATACAATTCCAAGGAAAGCATATGGTTTTCAAAATATTTCCAAGACAATGATTGCCCATTTTAAAAGTGAGTACTACTGATATTCACAACTAAAGAATGACATAATTGAGCTAATCTTCAAAGGAGAAGCACCATTCTTCTGTTGCAATCTAGTGGATCTCAATGAGGCTTGAATGAAGTTGCCACTTGAACAATTTTGCTCCGCATGATGATCATAGAAAGGCCAAAATAGAAAAATACCTTTCTCAAGGAGAAACATTGCAGACTGCCTTCCAGGTATTGGCTTCTAATATTGGAAATTAAGACTTTCTTTCTTTCATATTTTCATCAATAGAGGATCAGCAGCTTTCCAGTACAAGCTACTAAAGCCTGCTGCTTTCAATAAATAATAGATACATTTTAGGAATGTTGACATATTTGCAGCTATTGCCATATTGTATCAAGCATATAATTTGAGTAAGTTTACAGTGGGGATTCCCAAGTCTAAAATAGCTGCCATCAATATTCATTGTGTTCAAAAAATACCCCCTTCTATTTTTGGATATTTTTTCAATATACTGATTTGTATTATTTGTAATTTGAAAACATATATTAGGCAAGCTTGTGTTTCAGATAAAGTGCTAATACTTTGGGATGTATTGCTAGGGCTGGGAATACAATACGTCAATGGACCATAAATCCCACCAGTTCTAGCTAGCATAGGCTGATCACGGATGAGTGAGTTAATGTCCAGCAACTGGAATTCCATAGACACCCTAATGCTACTCTACTTCTACACTAATCACACATCTCCAGGAGTTGTGGTAGTTACTTTGGAATGTCAGAGTCTCTTGGCCTTACTTAATGGGTTGTTAACAGCCTCTGATGGCTCCAAATACATGCAAATTAGAATTTGTCTTCTGTAAATTCAATATGATCAGAGATGCAGTAATGAGGAAAGAGGCAAGTTAAGAATTTACTTGTTCTTGTTGTTAGCTGCGAAGTCGTGTCCGACTCATTGCGACCCTATGGACAACGTTCCTCCAGGCCTTCCTGTCCACTACCATCTTCTGGAGTCCATTTAAGCTCACGCCTACTGCTTCAGTGACTCCATCCAGCCACCTCATTCTCTGTCATCCCCTTCTTCTATTGCCCTCAATCTTTCCCAGCATTAGGCTCTTCTCCAGTGAGTCCTTCCTTCTCATTAGGTGGCCAAAGTATTTGAGTTTTAGCTTCAGGATCTGGTCTTCTAAAGAGCAGTCAGGGTTGATCTCCTCTAGGACTGACCGGTTTGATCACCTTGCAGTCCAAGGGACTCACAGGAGTCTTCTCCAGCACCATAGTTCAAAGGCCTCAATTCTTTGGCGCTCAGCCTTTTTTATGGTCCAGCTTTCACTGCCATACATTGCAACTGGGAAGACCATAGCCTTGACTATACACACTTTTGTTGACAGGGTGATGTCTCTGCTTTTTAGTGTGCTGTCTAAGTTTGCCATTGCTTTCCTCTCCAGGAGCAAGCGTCTTTTAATTTCTTGGCTACAGTCCCCATCTGCAGTGATCTTGGAGCCCAGGAAAATAAAATCTCTCACTACCTCCATTTCTTCCCCATCAATTTGCCGGGAATTGAGAGGGCCAGATGCCATGATCTTGGTTTTCTTAATGTTAAGTTTCAACCCAAGTTTTGCACTCTCCTTCTTTACCCGCAACAAGAGGCTCTTTAGTTCTTCTTCACTTTCTGCTATTAGAGTGGTATCATCTGCGTATCTTAGGTTGTTGATATTTCTTCCGGCAATCTTAATTCCAACTTTTGATTCCTCTAACCCTGCCTTTCTCATGATGTGCTCTGCATATAAGTTAAATAGGCAGGGCGACAGTATACAGCCTTGCCGGACTCCTTTCCCAATTTATGTTGGCAATTTGATCCAATGTATGTTGGCAATTTGATCTCTAGTTCCTCTGCCTTTTCGAAATCCTGCCTGTACTTCTGGTAGTTCTTGGTCCACATACTGCTGGAGTCTAGCTTGTAGGATTTTAAGCATAACTTTACTAGCATGAGAAATGAGTGCAATGGTGCGGTAGTTTGAACATTCTTTGGCACTGCCTTTCTTTGGAATTGGAATGTAAACTGATCTTTTCCAATCCTGTGGCCACTGTTGAGTTTTCCAAATTTGGTGGCAAATTGAGTGTAGCAATTTTACTGCATCGTCTTTTAAGATTTTGAATAGCTCAGCTGGAATACTGTCACCTCCACTAAGCTTTGTTGTTGCTCAGCTTTTCTAAGGCCCACTTCACTTCACATTTTAGGGTGTCTGGCTCGAGGTCAGTGACCACCTCATTGTGATTATCAGGGACATTAAGCTCATTCTTGTATAGTTCTTCTGTGTAATTTTGCCACCTCTTCTTAATCTCTTCTGCCTCTGTTAGGTCCCTGTCATTTTGGTCCTTTATCATGCCCATTTTTGCATTAAATGTTCCCTTCATCTCTCCAATTTTCTTGAAAAGATCTCTGGTCCTCCCTTTTCTATTGTTTTCTTCTATTTCTTTGCACTGTTCATTTAAGAAGGCATTCTTATCTCTTCTAGTTATTCTCTGGAATTCTGCATTCAATTGGGTGTATCTTTCTTTTTCTCCCTTGCCTTTCGCTTCCCTCCTTTCCTTAGCTATTTGCAAAGCTTCCTCAGACAGCCATTTTGCTTTCTTGCATTTCTTTTTCTTTGGGATGGTTTTGGTTGCTACCTCTTGTACAATGTTGCAAACCTCTGTCCATAGTTCTTCAGGCACTCTGTCTATCAGATCTAATTCCTTAAATCTATTTTTCACCTCTACTGTATATTCAACAGGGATATGATTTAATTCATACCTGAGTGGCCTAGTACTTTTTCCTACTTTCTTCAGTTTAAGCCTAAACTTTGCAATGAGAAGCTCATGGTCTGAGCCACAGTCAGCTCCTGGTCTTGTTTTTACTGACCGTATAGAGTTTCTCCATCTTTGGCTGCAGAGCATATAGTCAATCTGACTTCTGTGTTGACCGTCTGGTGATGTCCATGTGTAGAGCCGTCTCTTGGGTTGTTGGAAAAGAGTGTTTGCTATGACCATCGTATTCTCTTGACAAAATTCTATCAGCCTGTGCCCTGCGTCATTTTGTACTCCAAGGTCAAACTTGCCTGCTATTCCGGTTATCTTTTGGCTTCCTACTTTAGCATTCCAATCCCCCATGATGATAAGGACATCATTTTTGGTGTTAGTTCTATAAGGTGCTGTAGGGCTTCATAAACTGGTCAATTTCATCCTCTTCAGCACTGGTGGTTGGGGCATAGACTTGGACTACTATGATATTGAATGGTTTGCCTTGAATTCGAACTGAGATCATTCTGTCATTTTGAGGATTGTATCCCAGCATTGCTTTTCCTACTCTTTTATTGACTATGAAGGCTACTCCATTTTTTCTGAGGGATTCTTGCCCGCAGTAGTATACCTGATGGTCATCTGAATTAAATTCACCCATTCCTGTCCATTTTAGTTCGCTGATGCCTAAGATGTCAATGTTCAGTCTTGTCATCTCTTTTTTGACCATGTCCAGCTTTCCTTGATTTATGGATCTTACATTCCAGGTTCCTATGGAGAAAAAATCTTTACAGCATCGGACTTTCCTTTCACCACCAGACACATCCACAGCTGAGCGTCCTTTTGGCTTTGGCCCAGTCGCTTCATTCTTTCTGGCGCTACTAGTACTAGCCCTCTGCTCTTCCCCAGTAGCATATTGGACGCCTTCCGACCTGAGGGGCTCATCTTCCAGCGTCATATCGTTTTGCCTTTTGGTACTGTCCATGGGGTTTTCATGGCAAAGATACTGGAGTGGGTTGCCATTTCCTTCTCCAGTGGATCACGTTTTGTCAGAACTCTCTGTTATGACCTTTCCATCTTGGGTGGCCCTGCACGGCATAGCTCATAGCTTCATTGAATTACGCAAGCCCCTTTGCCACGACAAGGCAGTAATCCACGAAGGGGAAAGAATTTACTTACTTATTTGCTATAAATTATATTTCACCCGTGTAATTATCCCTTTTTGATAGAAAACTGGGAAAAAGGAAAGACAGAAGTACTGTAGATGGTGGTTGTGATCATGGATCTTCTACCTACCCTGTCTGATCTGAGGTTTTTAGGAGAAAAATAGGATAAAACACTTAACAGAAAATTAACACATGTATCAAGAAGTACATTTCACTGGGAACTAGCCCTTCGCACGCACGCACGCACACACACAAACACACACACCTAAAATAGAAAACATGTAACCAGACTTCTGAATTTAGCATTATAGCAAACAACAGAGATCCAGAATAGCTTCTATATTGAATTCATGCTGGGCTTCTGAATTACTTACTTGAAAGACCCATCAGGGGTCATTTCACACCTTTTTACACTGCTGTCACAAAAATACCTTGAACATTCATTGGTCAATATGCATTCATATGTCCCGTAATTTTTCCTTTGCATTCCTGCTTTGCATTCGCAATTTGCCTGTGAAAATAGAAAGAATACTAGTAACAATTCCTTAGGCTCCATGCAAGGCTTTAAAGGTAATAACCAACACTTCAAATAATAACATTAAAAAATCAGTACCAACCAAAGTCAAAATGGGATCTAGACTCAATATGCAAACTTAAGCAAAAATATTATGAAATAAACATGAAAGGTTTTTACCAAATATTAAATGAATGAACAAGCAGCAGGCACCAGGATCCTGATACATAACATTATTAAACAAAGGGATTCAGAGTGCATCACCTCTGTTGGCATGTACCTGCTAAGCAGAAACCATGGGAGATAGGAGAGCCCTCAAATAACTTGGTCTTATTTCTAACTGTCTGCTTTCATACATGGCTGTTACAATCAAAGTACACTGCAAGACACCATTTACCTTCCCTCCTCCATTGTTAATACAGTTGGTATGTATAGGGCAGCCACCATTATTGAAAAGACAGGGATTCCTGACTTGGCACACTCTCCCATTTCCTTGGTATTCCTCAGCACAGACGCACTGATATTTGGTTTCCCCAACAGTCTTGCAAACAGCATGTGGGGAACACGGAAAGGAGTTACAGGGATCCTGGGCTGAAAATAAAGTAAATGAGAAATATTCAGAACTATAATAATGCAAAGCCAGCTTTCAATAATACTAGGTTCTGTATCGGAAGAATCAAGCCTTTACCAACCAGAGAAATTAGCTGTATCTTAAGCTGAAAGCAATTCCCGAACTCTGACTATATGATTCTCCAGACACCCAAAGACTATAATGCTCAAACATGGAAGCAAAGCCTGTAATATCCAATCGATTTTCTCCATCATGTAGGATTTACCTCTTTATGTTTTTTTTTTTTAAAATCCATTTATATCCCGCCCTTCTCCGAAGACTCAGGGCAGCTTACAAGCTTTAAAACACTGGGAGCTGGGGTCAGGTCTACCTTAAAACCATTGGCTTAAATCAGACCCAAGCCCAAATATATAATCCAATCCTTTATTTGCTTACACCTAATGGCCAGAATCTTGCCAAATTAAAGATCTTCTAACCTAGAATGTAGCTACCCTGAACCTCTTTCTCCCTCCCCATCTCCCTCCAGCTCAGGATTGCAGCCTCTTAATTTGGGCTTCTCTCTGCCCAAAATCTTTTCTTCTGCTTCTCCAGATGCATATTCCTCTGCATGTCTTTCTCCAGAACAAATGGGAATACTTAGCCCATTTTGGCTGATCTCAAAAAAGTCAGGCTAAATTAGACCTGCTTGCTCACTAATTTATTTATCTGCAATCTAAGCTACTCCCAATTGAACCTGACTCTGAGTAGCACCTAATTCTCCATCTTTGCATATTCAGTTTACAGTAAAAACAAAATTAATGTTATTTATATTATAATTAAAGTATATTATATTTATAAAATATAATTCATAACATGGGCCAAATTGATAGGAAAAATATTTTTAAAATGTAAAAAGAATATCCCACTCAAAAGATCAGCAATTGATGCCTGTCATAATGCATGCCTCACTAGTCATAACATTCTGGTCCTATGGCCATGTTTTCATGGACTTTCTGAAACCCTAAAAGAATAGAAGAAGCCATGCTGAAAACTGGGAACAAGCCATTCCAGAAGAGGGGGCTTGCAGTTGCAAAGGTACCCTCCAACTGTCCACAAAGATGATAATTCCTGGAAAAAGGGATCCAGAATGAAGCAGTCCTGCTCAGTCTTTTAAGGCGAGCAGATATTCCTGGGAGAAGGCAGTCCTGTAGATATCCAGTCCCAAGCCATTTATTACTACTTGGATGACAGACAACTAAGAAATCTCAGGTGTTCAAAATAAAATGTGAAGTCAAAAGGAAGAACAAAGTGGTAAACCATTATGTAGACATAGCGAGGAAAAAAAAACTATTTGATCCCCTGCTGATTTTGTACGTTTGCCCACTGACAAAGAAATGATCAGTCTATAATTTTAATGGTAGGTTTATTTTAACAGTGAGAGACAGAATAACAACAAAAAAATTCCAAAAAATGCATTTCAAAAAAGTTAGAAATTGATTTGCATTTTAATGAATGAAATAAGTATTTGACCCCTTCACAAAACTTGACTTTGTACTTGGTGGCAAAAGCCCTTGGTGGCAATCACAGAGGTCAGACATTTTTTGTAGTTGGCCACTAGGTTTGCACACATCTCAGGAGGGATTTTGTCCCACTCCTCTTTGCAGATCCTCTCCAAGTCATTAAGGTTTTGTGGCTGACGTTTGGCAACTCAAACCTTCAGCTCTCCACAGATTTTCTATGGGATTAAGGTCTGGAGAATGGCTAGGCCACTACAGGAGCTTAATGCGCTTCTTCTTGAGCCACTCCTTTGTTGCCTTGGCCATGTGTTTTAGGTCATTGCCATGCGGGAATACCCATCCACGACCCATTTTCAATGCCCTGGCTAAGGGAAGGAGGTTCTCACCCAAGATCTGACAGTACATGGCCCCGTCCATTGTCCCTTTGATGTGGTGAAGTTGTCCTGTCCCCTTAGCAGAAAAACACCCTTAAAGCATAATGTTTCCACCTCCATGTTTGACGGTGGAAATGGTATTCTTGGGTCACAGGCAGCAGTAACACGGCAAGTTGAGTTGATGCCGAAGAACTCGATTTTGATCTCATCTGATCACAACACTTTCACTCAGTTCTCCTCTGAATCATTTAGATATTCATTGGCAAACTTCAGAAGGGCCTGTACATTGGCTTTCTTGAGCAGGGGGACCTTGCGGGCACTGCAGGATTTCAGTCCTTCATGGTGTAGTGTGTTACCAATTGTTTTCTTGGTGACTATGGTCCCAGCTGCCTTGAGATCATTGACAAGATCCTCCTGTATAGTTCTGATTCCTCACCGTTCTCATGATTATTGAAACTCCATGAGGTAAGATCTTGCATGGAGCCCCAAACTGAGGGAGATTGACAGTTATTTTGTGTTTCTTCCATTTGCGAATAATCGCACCAACTGTTGTCACCTTCTCACCAAGCTACTTGGCGATAGTCATATTGCCCATTCCAGTCTTGCTTAGGTCTACAATCTTGTCCCTGACATCCTAGGACAGCTCTTTGGTCTTGGCCATGGTGGAGAGTTTGGAATCTGACTGATTGCTTCTGTGGACCGCTGTCTTTTATACAGGTAACAAGCTAAGATTAGGAGCATTCCCTTTAAGAGAGTGTTCTTAACCTCAGCTCGTTACCTGTATAAAAGACACCAGAGGTTTTGCTGATTGATAGGGGATCAAATACTTATTTCACTCATTAAAATGTATTTTTCTGGAATTTGTTTTGTAATTATTCTGTCTTTCACTGTTAAAATACACCTACCATTAAAATTATAGACTGATCATTTCTTTGTCAGTGGGCAAACATACAAAATCAGCAGGGGATCAAATACTTTTTTCTCTCACTGTATATTTACCAGAAGCTCAGTTTACTCAAGGAAGACTTGATTTTATTTTCCTAATATGTTTACATAACACTCTGAAGGGCTAATTGTTTAATTGTTTATGGACAGAAAGATAACTATCTAGAAAAATAGATAAGAATTGTTGGTTGCCTGGCTTTCACCAAATCCTGTGGTCTTTCTTTTGACTTTGCTCAACTTTATCACACACAACCGCTTGTTGACTTTGGCTAGTCCTTTCTTCTCAGGAGCTGAGTGAAGTTTTCAAACACAGGGCTCTTTCCTTTGAAAGAATAAACAAGTACTCTCCCATGAGGTTCACAAAAGTCAAAAGTTGGGTCACTAATATATTTATTTTGATCATCAACCTCAACTAGATGGAACAGGAGCAGGAAGGATATGAGAAAGGAACCTTTTGGAAAACAGGAATAAAATCTTATAATAACAATAATTAAATGAAATTGAATTCACCAATTCCCTGACTTCTTGCTCTGGTTTTGAAAGTGATTTTGGACAAGGTGAAGAAGCTTTAGCAGGTGACAGTAGCTAAATGCCTCTTTTATTGCTTTGGGTCTTGTTATAGTTTTCCGTGTCGATTGTGAAGCCCTTCTGTATTGCTTGGTGTTACAGGAGTTTGAGAGCCCAAGAAATCAAGAGCAAAGGGGCTTCTGTTTGTTGAGTTGATCTCCTATTATGGCTCTCACTAGCAAAGGATTACCTTCCTTGGTAATTAACAGAATAGAGTATGATAATCTATTCTGCATAAGGGTGATTTGAAGATAATTCAGTCAGTTCCAAATGTAGGCACCCAATTAATTTCAGAAATAACACAAATGGAATACTGGTATATGAATAACAGGATTGTGGTGTCATGATTTTTTTTCTGCTTATGTGCTAAATCTACTATATTACAGTCATAGAATCAGAGAACTGGAAGGGGACATTTCATGCATCAAGTCCATTTTCTGATCACACAGAAGTACCGCTGACTGGAGGCTGTCAAGACAAAAGAGCAGGGAGCTTCCACATAATCTTGCTGACCCAGAGTCACTTCCCAAACCTTCTCACATGAACCAAACCAGGTACTTAAAATCTAATGCTTGCATTTTCTTTCTCAAGGAAGAGATTCCTTTGGATCTCTTACATTTTGTTTGTTATTTTGAGTTAAGTTTACTATCATTCAAGATCATTTTGAATGCTATTTCTTTCTTCTGTAATGCAGTTAGAGACTTCTGAAGGATTTGACTCAGACTTTCCTCCTTCCAAGGTTGGTAAAATGAGGACCCAGATTGTTAGGGCCAATATGCTGATGTTTGTAAACTGCTTAGAGAGGGCTGGAAAGCACTGTGAAGCTTTATATAAGTCTAAGTGCTGTTGCTGTTAATAGAAATGACAAGAGGGGTAGAGGCTATGTAGTGAGGTTTGGAGCCTGGCTCCCCACTGCAGATATTCTGTACCTGACATTTTGTGCATATCTGTCTTGCTCAAATCCCTCACATTGTAGGGTAAAAATATAAATAAAAGTAAATTCAACATTGGTGAAAAATCAAGGTCAAGGTTAATGTTCCCCCGCACATGCGTGCTAGTCGTTTCCAACTCTAGGGGCCGGTGCTCATCTCCGTTACAAAGCCGAAGAGCCAGCGCTTGTCCGAGGACGTCTCCGTGGTCATGTGGCCAGCATGACTAGATGCCAAAGGCACACGGAACGCTGTTACCTTCCCACAGTAGTGGTCCCTATTTTTCTACTTGCATTTTTTACGTGCTTTCGAACTGCTAGGTTGGCAGAAGCTGGGACGAGTAACAGGCGCTCACTCTGCTACGCAGCACTCGGGACTCGACCCGCCAAACTGCCGACCTTCTGATCGACAAGCTCAGCGTCCTAACCCACTGAGCCACCGCGTCCCTCATTGGTGAAAAATACCTTGGATTAAAGAAAATCTCTCTGAGTTGGCTGTGCCTGAGAACCTCAAATACCTTCTGAGGACTCCTGAAAAATTAGCCCATTTTTCCTAGTTAAAACACTGAGGTGTGAACTATTTCTAAATCACATTTCATGCCTGCTATGAATTCTTTAGCAGCTTTGTAGTTTTGGGACACTTACATTCTCTGTGCTTTCAGGACTTCCAGAACAGTTTTCCTAACAATGACTGTAGCAACAACTGATCTTTATGTTTACAATCCAACTGTAATATTGTATATTTATTTATTTTAAAGATCTATGTGGCCGCTCATCTTAAGCAACTCCAGACAACTCATCCCAGAGAAGATACAGAAGGTAAAACAGAAGATTAAAATAAAATAATAAAATAAAATGTAAAACAATTTTCTGATTCTCTCAATTGCTGTGGTTGCAGTCTGCAGGCTGGAGCAGGCTATGTGGCAGAGTGCCAGTCTCCCCAGTGACAAAACAAATATGCAAGACAAAGCCCCATCTGTGGTGCTTTTCTGAGGGGGTGGAGTCAAGTGGTAGAGAGAGGGTGTGTGATCCATGTGTGACAGTCTTTATAAACTGCATTAATGATTTACTGCTACAGCAATGGCAGGGAGAAATCATAGTCTAGAAGACTAACCTCCCATATGAAATACCACTTTTCTATTTTCAACAATTAGAAGTGTTTGAAGTGCTATTTAATCCAGAACAACGCCACCTGTGCAAGGAGGAGCATCAAGAGGCTGAGGGAGCATCAACATGCTGAGGCAAAGCCCAAGTTTCATAGAAGCACAGAAAAACTTTTCAGAAGGAACCACTTGGTTGTGGAATGCTGAATGTTGTTGGGAGGAGAAATGAACAATCAGCTGGCAATAAGAATGAAATAGAACAATTTATCCAGCCTGGTTTCCTCCAGGTATCTTGAACTACACGTTCCATCATGCCTTAGAATGTTGATTGACAATGAGTGGAACTTAGTTCAACACTGTTAAGAAAGACTGGAATAGAAGGCCCTGGAAGGACACATGGTTGATGGACTGGAACCACTGAAGAATGTTTGCTATTACTTCTTATGGATCTCATTTTATGAATTTTGCTTACAGGAATTATAAAGAAAACACATGTGGGGTGGCTTTGAAATGCTCTAACATGCTACATAAATGTTCAAGGTTTTCTCTTACCTAGACAATGTATCCCAATCTTCTTGTAGCCTGGAACACAATCACACTCAGCCTTCCCATTCTTTACCACACAAAGGGAGTTGGCTTCACAGATTACTCCACCACAATTGGGAACTTCTGGAATCACCAAACAGGATTATTTGAAATTAGAGCCCCTAAAGAACATGAAAATATCTTTTATCTTCATAGCTACAGATATCTGAAAGTTATGACCCAATTATGCAGAGGGATTTATGAGGAATTATTGACAGGAGTGCAATCACTTAGATGTGTCTTCCTCGGAGAACTGGAATTATATTTTGTGTTCCATTTTGACTATCTCTTTATAGCTTGTCTATTTTAAAACAGACTCCCCAGAGTTAGGAATTTAATTAAAAGCACTACATATTTACACGCAATCAGAATTCTCTCTCTCTCTCTCTCTCTCTCTCTCTCTCTCTCTCTCTCTCTCTCTCTCTGTGTGTGTGTGTGTGTGTGTGTGTGTATGTGTGTGTTATGAGTGTGTATATGTACAGGGCAAACAACAGGATCAGTATTTGTTATCTCTTTTCCTCATTTATTTATTATCGATCCAGAAACCAAATACTGTATGGAGCTCAGACTGTTCTGAATACCTGTTAAAGGTTTATTTCTAAAGTTTAACATATTATTCATTGCCTAGCAAAAAAAAATCTAGAGATTGCCCCAGATGATCTCCAAGCCATGCTAGTTATTCCTAAAGCAATATGATGGTGAGATCTGAAGACCAAAGGAATGTAAAAGGTACACCCTCATTTACTCACCTTGGTCACACTTGGGGCCCGCGTAACCAGCATAGCAGGTACACTGTCCATCTCCAGAGGGGCCATGGTTGCAAATCCCATGCTGACACTCACATACTAAGCAAGAGAAGAGGATTGAATAATTCATACTTAGAGTCTTATCAAAAATGCTGCAATCATTAATGTAGCACTAAGAATATTGTTCTGGGAGCTGGAAAGCTTTACCATGAAGCTCATTGGCTCCCTTTGAGCCAATCACTATTGTTTGGATCAATCTTCTTCAAGGAGTTATTGTTAGAGAGATAAAATTAGTATTGTGCATTCTATCTTCGAGTTCCCAAAGTTTGTGAGTTTAAGTGTTTTGGACTGAAGCACAGACAACTGCCACTATATGACTGTTTAAGAAAGGATTGAAAATTGGCATATTGGTCTTAAAAGAACAAACAACCTACTTGTCCAGCCAGCCTCTGAAAACCCAGTGATGATTGGAGTTCCAGGAACACTTCAATTTTTGTGGAGAAGAACAACCAGAATAAACTTGATCTTACTTGAGAAGTTACTCTAATAAAAGTCAGGTAGCAGAGTGAAAAATGGGGGGGAAAGTGGCTAACATTAAATATAAAGAAGACCAAATTAATGACAACAGATGGAACAACTAGCCTTAGAATTGACAATGAAGAAATCAAATCGGTGGAAATCTTCAACAATAAAGGAACAAGCAGTCAAGAAATATGGTATAGACTAGCATTTGATAAAGCTATCATGAAGGCCTTGTAAAAGATATTTAAGTGCCATGTCTATACCTACAAAGATCAGAACCATGCAAAGCAAGGTATGCCCTGGAATGGAAGCAAACGTTAGACTTTAAAGAAGCAAGAGAGGAACAGTATGGACACTTTTGAACCATGTTTTTGGAGAAGACTCCTAAGAATGCAATGGTGGAGAAGACTCCTAAGAATACTGTGTACATCCAAGAAGACAAACAAATGAAACGACAAAGAAACCACTCAAAGTTCTCACTCAAGGCAAAAATGAAAAGGCTGAAATTATTGTATTCTGAACACATTCTGTGAAGAGGTAGCTTTCTTAAGAAATCTATAATGCTGAGAAAGGTGGAAGAAAACAGTAAAAAAGGAACAGCAAGAACGGTAGCAAGACAAATGAACTCAATTACACTGGTGATGAAGGCATCACTAAAAGACCTGAAAGATCAGATTAGGGATGGATTGTCATGCAGAAAACCTATCTATGTGGTTGCTAACAGTCAACAACAACTTGATGGATCTTTACCAATAGCACCTCTGTCTTGCCTGGAATTAATTTCAACCTGTTCTACCAGTTCTAGCCCAATATAGATACTGGTTTCCTTGGAGACTGAGGTTTGGAGTGGTGCAGCTGGGTGCCCTAATCTTCTACCTATACACTTCATTATTCTCAGTTGCTTCATAAATAAGGGTCCTGATAGAGCTCTGTTGTTGAAAAGGCACTTAGGAGCTATAGAGTCAACTATTCTCCACTATCACTGTACTCTTCAGATCAGGGTATCAAAATTAATGTAGATGGATAACATAAGAAATTTCCAAATGTATTCAGAAATCGATACAGATCCATCAGATACCTAGCCCAGAACATTTTAACTATGCACCTCTACAGTGATTTATACTGCCCATTGCTATTATCATGTGACTATGATTTGCCCATCAGCTCATTCAAATTTTCCCTTAGTTGACTACCAGTCATTATCTCAATTCATTTCAGTGAGATCCTGGGCTTGAGATGCTTACCAGATTGACAATCAGGGCCGAAATGCTTTTCATCCTTGCAATCTTGGCATGCGAAGCCACCATAATTTGCCTAAAGGAATCAAAGAGATGAACTTTTTACAATGGTATTTTTATGTCAAGAAAGAAGGAAGGAAGGAAGGAAGGAAGGAAGGAAGGAAGGAAGGAAGGAAGGAAGGAAGGAAGGAAGGAAGATCTTGGGCTTCCTAACAATAGAGTTGAGGAAATTGTAGTACTCCAAAGCTGCAGAACTACAACTCCTTGCAGATCTCTCAATGATGTTGCCAACAAAAGTTGCTGGAAGGTATGTGTCAACTTCTGAAACAAACCTGGCTGAAGCCATCTTCGTCGTTCTAAGTTGCCACAAGTTGGGGAAAAGGGGGAAAGGAAAACGGTAGCATTGCTAGGCTAAACATACAGCGGACCCATGGGAACCAAGGTCATTCCCACAGAAGCTGGAAGGCCAGTTTTGCTGAGAGTGTGATTTCCTCCTTGATGGCTCCTTGATTCATTGCTGGGCAAGCTACTATACATAAGCAGGCAGCAAATGCCATAGTCACTAGCACTAAGGATGTTACCTAGTTGGATAATGAAACATCTGCAAACAGACAAGCAGAACAAAGAGCATCAAGAACTCCACAGTTCAACCTTGAGTTACAGATACACTTGCCTGCTGTATTTATTATTTCATGACATGCCTTTCCCTTGGTGATCACATATTAACAGCTCCATTAAGAACTTCGCTTATTGAGCATTACAGTATATACTTTCCCAAGAAAAGTAACTATTAAATGATGAGCAGAATGAAAGGGCATCAAAGAAAGCCAAGTAAATTGAAACATGGACTCTCTGGGTCTTCCTGGTGACACTGAAGATGCCCATCTAAAACTCACAGACAGCAACACAAACTTTTCTACAAAGATTCACCTTTAAAATACGCCTTGATAATGGAACAAGGTATAAGAGCTCATTAGCATAAACATTCAGAGAGATTCTTGCTCCCCATCAGTCTCTGGATTTCTTGTGGAGAGGGGTGAAAGTCTGGTATTTTTTGCTTGTTTTTTTGTTTTAGTAGTAGGACAAATTTATTCCTCCAAATGTAAATGTCACTCTCTTTCTTTTATTAGCAATGTGGGAGAAAGTCATCCAAGCTAGCGTTGTGATGCACTAGAAGAATGCTCTTGGCTATAAACTTTCCAGCCTACTGCTAGTAATACATTCTTGGAGAAAGCAAACCCAGTCTTACATTACAAATGCAAGTTCCATTATTCGCAATGCCATCCAAACAGGTTCCATGCTGGTTGCATACGTTGTCAGATCCACCAGGACATTCTACAAGAGGAAGAGAGTTACCACGCTTAGATTGTTTTAAAAACTGTCATTCCCATACTATTTCGATTAAATGAGGTGCATCCTCATTGCAAGACATTACAAACAATGTATGCCCATTTCTTCTTAGTTCAGTGGCCTTGTGGAGAAAGCTCTATTCATATAAACACCGGGGCCTAGTTTTGTTTCTTTGCGCCATCCGGGATAATAAGGATCCTTCCTTCTGAATGAATCTGGTTCACTCAGAATAACAGAATCTTGCAAGTCTAAAAGTACAACTCTTCCCCATCATCTTCACAGCTCAACAAAAGAAGGGGAGTTCCTTCTGAGACATTTGCCGTGCCCTCTGCATTCCTTCTGCAGGCTCAGCTGCCTCTTATCTGACTGTTGTCTACTCTGTGGCTCTTCTTCTGTCTCCCAAGGTCAGTCCTAGATGCCATTACAATTGGAGACCCTCCTTTGTGTATTGACTTGACTGGGATTGACTTTTATACATCAAATGTGCAATTGTTGTGTTATGTCTACAACGTGGGTTTTTGAAAATTTTGTTCTCCTTTTGCTGTTGTATGTCATCATTGTACATTGCCTGTACAATATGTGCAAATGATTGCAAAAGGTATATTTTTTCAAGTATACAGCATGCTGATGCTGCCTGCCTCTGTATGGCCCAGTGTTTAAATCCTTATTACTTATTGGACTCCATAGCTTCAGTACATACAGACTCCAAAAGCTTGTCAAGCAAAACATGATTCCCAAAACATTTGAGTCCCTGACTAGTGGTATGTGTCCTATATTCAAAGACTTACCATAGCATTCAGAACCCCAGGATCCAGGGCAGCACTGTTCCTCTTCTACTTCCTTCTTGCACATGTAACTGCACCCCAAGATAGATAAGGTATTCTCACCCAGGTTTACTGTATACCTGAAATAGGAAAACAAACACACATATGCACAGATGCAAAAATTGTTATCATTCAGGGAACTATAAGGCACAGTAATATATTCCAAACAACACCTATAGCACAGAAAAGCCAAAATCTGATCTGAAAATAATTTCTATCATGATCATGTGCCCTGAAGGTAAAACTAGAAATAGCAGTGTCATTTCTCAGGCCCAAATTTGGCTGCCCAGAATCAGTGATACAGAATTGTTGACCTTACTTCCTTTACTCTTGGTTTTTCAATATTGTGCATAGATATGTGTAAGTGTGTGTATGTACACATAAATGTATGGACTTTATACCTACAGTATGTACCTAAGTAGGTAAGTAGGTATAAGTACTTTCAAAAACCTAAAAGCATATGACTTTGAAGAAAAGCAAAAACATTTTTATTCTAGAGCAGAGGAACAGAGTGAAAAGAATAGCAGATTTAGAAAGGCAAATTCTAATTGAACAATTAAACCAAAAACAACTAGCTAATGATAACGTCAATAGAATAGTGGAATCAATTGCTCATGGAGGTTGTGGATAAAGAATTGGGGGTGTTCAAGCAGGAGGAGGAGCACGGAGGAGCCATCTATCTTTTTGTTGTTGTTGTTAGCTGCGAAGTCGTGTCCGACCCATCGCGACCCTATGGACAATGTTCCTCCAGGCCTTCCTGTCCTCTACCATCTTCTGGAGTCCATTTAAGCTCACGCCTACTGCTTCAGTGACTCCATCCAGCCACCTCATTCTCTGTCATCCCCTTCTTCTATTGCCCTCGATCTTTCCCAGCATTAGGCTTTTCTCCAGTGAGTCTTTCCTTCTCATTAGGTGGCCAAAGTATTTGAGTTTTAGCTTCAGGATCTGGCCTTCTAAAGAGCAGTCAGGGTTGATCTCGTCTAGGACTGACCGGTTTGATCGCCTTGCAGTCCAAGGGACTCGCAGGAGTCTTCTCCAGCACCATAGTTCAAAGGCCTCAATTCTTTTGCGCTCAGCCTTTCTTATGGTCCAACTTTCACTGCCATACATTGCAACTGGGAAGACCATAGCCTTGACTATACGCACTTTTGTTGACAGGGTGATTTTTCTGCTTTTTAGTGTGCTGTCTAGATTTGCCATGGCTTTCCTCCCCAGGAGCAAGCGTCTTTTAATTTCTTGGCTACAGTCCCCATCTGCAGTGATCTTGGAGCCCAGGAAAATAAAATCTGTCACTACCTCCATTTCTTCCCCATCTATTTGCCAGGAATTGAGAGGGCCGGATGCCATGATCTTGGTTTTCTTAATGTTAAGTTTCAACCCAAGTTTTGCACTCTCCTTCTTCACCCGCAACAAGAGGCTCTTTAGTTCTTCTTCACTTTCTGCCATTAGAGTGGTATCATCTGCGTATCTTAGGTTGTTGATATTTCTTCCGGCAATCTTAATTCCAACTTTTGATTCATCTAGCCCTGCCTTTCTCATGATGTGCTCTGCATATAAGTTAAATAGGCAGGGCGACAGTATACAGCCTTGCCGGACTCCTTTCCCAATTTTGAACCAATCAGTGGTTCCATGTCCAGTTCTCACTGTTGCTTCTTGACCCGCATATAGGTTTCTCAAGAGACAAATAAGATGGTCTGGTACTCCCATCTCTTTAAGAACTTGCCACAGTTTGTTATGATCCACACAGCCATCTATCTAAGATGTTTTAATTTGTAATCCTGTACTGAATTGTTAGTTGGACCCAGTGTCCAAAACACTCCTTCCAGTTCTGTAATTTTATCTGTACCCTTCAGCTTGCTTCAACAACAGATGAGGTGCCTTGTTGTATCAGTATTATTTACATACAACACTAAGCCTTTGTATAGGTTAGCACAGCGAATGCAACTGCTTGCTGCTACTGGCTACACCATTCCTGGGTTTAAAAAAGGAGCCAGCAGACATGAGCACACCATAGTAGGGCATATTCACCATTCAGTCATATTAAGCTTAAAGCATTGTGCAAATATACTCAACGGAAGAGGCTTCCATTGACAACTAAGCTGCATGCATATGGTAATCTTTCTGTTCTGCAAGAAATCCTTCCTCAATTCATGGGGTGAACCTTTAAGATCCATCAGTTTTTTGACTCTGCGTATTGCCAGTGGTTAGTTTACCAACTGTTTAGCAGTTCTCCTACCTGCTTTCCCTCTATATGTGGGGATCTCAACTTCAGCATTCTCAACAATTGCCCTGCTGGCTGAAAAAATCTGCAAGGCTCTCCAGATTGGGAGAAGCTAACTTAGAAAGTTAACATATCACCATCCCAGTTACAAATGAAAATATTTAATCTGCATATTAGAAGCTCAGTTTTTTTAAATTAATTCCATGGCAGATACGTACTAAAAGTACAAAAATCGTTTAAGCCCTGGAACCTCCGCCCTGTTTCTGTAAATTAGGTATAATAACTTCAATATCAATGAGACACTGTGCAGTTTTGGTTTTCAAAAGCTAAATATGTTTGGTACATTTAATGGCAAATGGGTTGGCATCCATATATTAAGAATTTAAAATATTCGGGAGCTTAACTTCAAATTGTAGAAGTGAGGAATAGGACATAATAGAACATAACTGTTACTTTAGGACAGGGGTCTTCAAACTTGGCCCTTTTATGACTTGTGAACTTCAGCTCCCAGAATTCCTCAGCCAGCATGCCTGGCTGAGAAATTCTGGGAGTTGAAGTCCACAAGTCATAAAAGGGCCAAGTTTGAAGACCCCTGCTTTAGGAAATCAGCATGCAATAAAAAAGCACAGATGTTAATTTGCAATTTGAGTAATACTAAACTAAAAATTAAAGGATTATGAGAAAATGATTTAGATTCAAAAGTAAGAGGAAACACTTTTGCTAGTAGATAAATAATGAATAGATTGAATTTTATTACAGTCACAGATTAAAATAAAAACATTACTATTGTTTTTTGTATTAGAAAATGACATCCAGTACCAAATATATTATTGATATAAGGAAAGGAAAAGACATGTATAGTCTGTGTTGGTATCTATTGAAAAAAAATTGTGTATATCATAGTTTCCAAGAATTTTGACATCTTTTATAGCTCTTATTGGCATTCATATGGAAGCCCCAACATTACTAAGAGGCTTATTTGGTTTTTGAATTAACATTAAATTTTATTTTGCCTGCAGTGATTTCAATATACTCGTAGAACCCACCACTGCAGTACTTGAGCTATGAGCAAGGGCTACCCCAAACCAAAGATTGGTACAGTAAATAAATAAAGATTGCTTGAATTTGATTTGTACCTCATAGCAATCCTGATTACCATTCTAAGCCAGAGAGATATCTTAAACAGCTCAGTCTCATTCTACCTACTGTAAATACCACAAAACATTTTGCACACAGCTGAATTAATATTTTTTCTTCAGTGGCACTTAAAATATAGGTACTACTCTACAAGCTTTGTAAATCAAAGTTCAGTTTACTGCAGATATCAAGATGTTGTTGCTCTAGTGATTTCTTTATAAATTTTATTGTTAAAAATGGGTGCCATTCAGTTGCATTTTGGTCTGTGACTGTAATGAAATTGATTTATCTGTCTAGCTCTCCGTTGTCATCTACCTGCTTGCCTGCCTGACTACCTGCTTACGAAAAGAAATATGTCTATGTTGTTTCAGTTACTAAATAATATGATTAAACTTTGCCACAGGCCATAATCTGACATAATCCACTCTAGTTATCTCAAAAATCAGTAGTACTATCTAGATGTGGTTACTTACATAGGTCAGCTCTGTCACATAATCAAATGTATTATTTACGTAGAAACCTCCAAGCCTTTGGTATCAAATTCTGCATGCTCAAATTCTGCATGCACAGAAAGTAGAAGCTTGACAGATGTTGTCTCCTATTAACTGGGACTGGCCTGGATTTTTTCTTCCTTATTTTTCCCCATAGGTGTAAACCATCCCTATTACTTTACCATTAAACAAAGTGTCCTTTGATTCATTGGGAAATCCCTGTTCTAAAATATATCACACAGAGAGAAATAGAAAAGAGCACCTTTTACCTGCATTGGTTTGGCCTCAGAGTTGGTCTCCATCCATGTGGGCATCTCACTCTCCGAGAAATAAGAGCACAAGTAGTGCAAGAAGTAGTCTTCCTATATGTAAACTTCCGGTTACATCGCATTGATTTTAACTGGAAAATGGGAAAGTTAATAATTCTTGTACAAAATGCACAGTTTCATAACTCAGTTAAAAGATAACAAGCTGCATCAACAGGTTTTCAAACCTGTTTAATGTCTTATCTCCAGAGATAAAGCCAAGTGACAGGCATCTGGAAATATTTCTGATCAATCCATACCCAATGCATGCCAGCCTTCCTTGATCCAACATTGTCTGATGGTTTGGGCTGCCCAACCTCATCACAGCATGCCAGCTGAGAAATATGGGAACTATAATGCAACACATCCCAGAAACTCTGGAGACAAATTGATCCAAACTAACGAATTACTGGTTTTGGCTTTCCTGCTACACGCACAGAAAAGTGCTGCCCCCATGCCAGCACTTTAACTTCAGTCAGTAGCACTTCCCCAGCAATGTTGTAACACAACCCAGAGAACCATTCATTTCTCCATTCTGCATCCCAGATGGCTCTGCTTTATGAGCCCCACATGTAAGGCCATAACTAACATATTCTAGGACCCCCATATGTTCAACTGCAGAAAACAGGGTGCACCCACCGTCTACAGGATCTGCTTCCACTCAGATAACTACACCAACACTGGAGAAATTTGTTTTTGTTCAAAAGTAGATAAGAGAGCCCTGAAGCACGTTAGAAGAAAAGGGAAAAAACATGCCTGAGGATTTTAAAGGAGGGAAGCTGTGAGCGAGCAGATAAGAGGCTGGAGCTAGGTATTTATCGTTTCTGGTGCTCTATTGTTTTCTTTGAGGAAAAATAGATTGGATCTCACTTTTACGTATCTTTCTTCTACATATTTGACCATACTGGTAAGGTCCCCATTCTTAATCCAGAGACAAATGTAACTCTGTGAAGGAATGACTCCTCTGAATGTGATGAGCATCCAACTGATGAAGTCTCTCCAGTTCAGCAGATAATATAAATGAGCTTCTCTGGGAATTGGATCCTCACTCCATTCCCACTGCTATACTGCACTTTTCAATAAGTGCAAGGTTCTGTTCCATTTGTTATGAAAAGATACTCTTAAAGTGGGTTAAACCAAAGTTAACTTTACAAAGTTAAACCCAAACTATATATACAAATCATTACTGGATTAGATTAAGTTATTGGCTCAGTGTTCTAATTCAGAAGGTAATCCCATCCAGTGAACGGTAGGTAACATTTCAGTAATCTGCTCCCTGTTGTTTATTCATCACTGCAGGCAATAAATGACAAAATCAGAGTTCTGGATGTAATTCTTCAGACTCTTGAGGCAGTGTCAGTATCCCTAGCCCTCTTTGAACACACAACATCATTATTGTTGACACATTCCTAACATTTTGAATTTATTGTGTGGTAAAATCATTTATTTGTTTAAGTGCCAGAAAGTAATGTGACTCCCTTTCTTTTTTTGTGGTTTTTATACGTAGCAACAGGATATCTATAAAAAATGTCTTTAGTCACTCTTAATAGTATTCATATTATTATAAAATCTTGTTTAGGAACATACAAGGTATGGAGTTTCCATTTCATTTTCCTGTTTTGTGCATTTATATGAACACAGTATTGTTCTACAGATTATTTTTTGGGGGGGAGGGGAGTTAATTGGAATTCATCCTATTCAAAGTTCATATTTATGTTTGGATAAGCTCAGTTTCAACAAAGCTCTTTAAATGCTCTCAGAAATCCAGATTGACCAGGGAAAAGATGATTCGGATTATACATACACTCACAGAGCACTCAAGGTTATCTATTTTGAAGCTGTGTGATCCCAAGAAAAGACCCCTGTTTTAAGACAAAGGTTGACAAATGTTTTGGACATACCCTGGTTTCTCCAAATCATTTTTTTCCTGTTAAAACTGGATTACTACATAGTCCTGGTTTCTTTCTCAGAAAGGCCAAATACATTTTCCTATATAATTCCTTCCTTCCTCTTACATCTTCTACAGATTTATTTATTTATAAATAAATAACTCAAGGCAGCAAACATATTTAATACTCCTTCTTCCTCCTATTTTCCACATGACAGGGTGAGGTGAGTTGGACTGGGAACAATGACTGGCCTGAAGACACATGTTTATTCATAACTGTTTGACATCTAAAAGAAGAATGCTTATGCTATTAGGATATTTATCAATAATTAAATTACTTTTTGATCTATTCTATCTTCGTAAACATTTGTTTTAAGATATGACTTTTTCCTTTACAGATATCAAGTAAACAACAATAGATTGGCAAACAGATCTTGGTTCATTATAGAAAATTATACATGGAAGGACTGAGAGTTCAAAATAAATGCTGGAGATTTGAATGTGATGATGAGGATGAGGATGGGGAAGAGGAGGAAGAAATATCTGATGGACTGCAACCAAGCGTAATAAAAATAATACATCATCTGCCTATCTCAAGTCCTTGGGGAGGATTAATAGGTGAATAAAAACGCAAGATCCACTCTAAAGATCTAGCTATCAGTGCGAACAACGTAATTTATTATTTAAAAATTATTCTTTTTTGTTAAATGTATTAAATTTGTATTAAAAATGCATAGGCCACTCAACCCCATTGATCCTGGTCTGTATCTTTTATACCAGGCTCTGGTGGATCATGAAATTTCCAATATATTGGGGGAAGGGGGAGAAATCTCATAAAACTTTCCTAATCCCTCCAAATGGGGAAAAAATTAGGGGGACCAAATTTTTACCGTTCTACTCTGGGAGGCTTCAAGGAATGTTAGGGGGCTGCCGTACTGCATTCCTAAATTAGACAATACATTTATCAATGTTTAAATAAGAATAATTGAAAAGGGGGAATTATTCAGATTTTACAAATATTTACACTTAAATATAGTTAGATTATGCTAAATAACTTGCCAAATCACTCGACTTAACTTACTAATTCTGATGGAAAATTCTTAATTATTTAATTCATTAAAAGACATCAACTTTGCAATTTTATACATATATTTTCCCAAACCATACACATAGTATAAGAACAGACCTAGTTCTAAGGTCTGGTTAAGACGGAATTTGCTTTTTGAAGCTGAAGTAATAGTTATTTTTTCATCTCATCCTCTTTTCAAATATCCTGCTGCCTTTAAGTGCTGAAGGATTCTACAACTTTTGTCAGAGAAGCAAGCTAATTTTCCCAAGTTAGCCAGAGCTTATTTCCAAGTTAAAATGGCAGAGTGGACTGCAATTTTCACCCCTCAGAGAATAAAAAACTGACCTGATTTTTCTGCCCTTCGTCTTGAAAAGTTGCACGTGTTGCTAGGATGAACAAGACTAATCCAAGAATTTTCCTCGGCATGCTTTTCCAAAAGATATCTCTTTGCCCAAAACGGGAAGTGTACAGTTTGATAAAATAACACCGCCTACTAAAAATGGGACCCAAGAAACTGTGAAGTTAAATGAGAACTGAGTGAAAGTCTTTGCATGTTGTAAATCTCTTAGTCCTAACTATTCAGAAGGAGCAGCATTTTGACTAAGCCTCAACTGTCAGCAGATTTAAAAGGAAAAAGCAGGGAGGCATAATCTGCATGAAAATGATTCTGAGAAAGGAAAACAATGGATTACTCAAAACAGGAACATTAACAAGTTTCCTCTCTTCTATCAGTTACAACAGACAGAAGGAAATCCTTTCAATTTTTTTTATTGGAATGGAAGTCTGATTGTGTATTTAACAATGAGGTAAAGCTGCCCATGAACTAGATTTTGTTAACAACCCAGATGGTAAATTTATATGATATCAGGGTAAGTTATAATTTGCTGGCAATGTTTCAGCAAATCAATGAAAACATGAAATATAAGATAGCAATGTAGAGAAAATGCTGCTTATAAACATAGTGGCTTCCTGGTTATTTCTTGGTATGAAGAACAATCCTTATGAAATTCTCATTAAACCAACTTATTTTGAAATGTTTGATTTTCAAGGCATACTAGTGATGATTATATTATTCCCCCAATATTCCTTCCATTCTTCCTCCTTCTTTCTTTCTCCTCCCCTACCTTGCAATTATCTGGACCAATAGTAGTTATAGTTCTGGTTCTTTGAGTCATCCTCAAGTCCTCTTTAAATTCTCGATTGCTGATATTAACACAGAATATTTGATCTATCACAATATTGCTGCACTGAATAAAAGATTCTTGATTATGAAGTTAGAAATGAACAATTACTATATCAAATGGAGAATATACTGCAGTTTAAACGGTGTAGTCAGGAATAGGGTGAATCTCACGAGGATCCAAAAATTGCATAGCTTGTCTTTCCCAAGAAAGCTATAAATAAATGCTCATAGTTGCTTAAAAGTAGCCTCTGTGTAAGACTCAACAAATGATTTTAGAAACTAAAGGTTGGGATTGCAGAATTATAACCCTGCGCTCACTGCCCATCAATATGCAAAACACTGTTGCTTGTTTTTATTGATTTATTTCTATTCTTATGGAAGTCTAGGAATGGAACGGATAAAATATTTCTGTATGTACACACACACACACACACACAAACACACACACACACACAGAGTTCCGTGCGCCTTTGGCGTCTAGTCATGCCGGCCACATGACCACGGAGCAACTGGTTATTTTATAAAACTACTGAATGAAGATGCCCAGTTTCTCCTTTGATTTCTGATGTGTTAGGATATGCTTGTGTCATTAGATACAATATCCTAATATCTGTGAAGGGGTTTTTGGCATACGTCATCAGACCATAAAGTACACTGGTATTCTATGCTGATGATTACTGTTTATTTTTCAGTGCCATACTCCAGGATAGTTTTTTAATCAGTGTAGTTTAGTGTTGAAGCCAACAGGCAAAGATCTATAAGCATCCCGATTACACTTTTGTATAAATACTGAATTTATTAATTGTTTATATAGTCTTATTTTATGGGATATTTCTCTGTGGGAGCGCCAGCCCTATGGAACCAACTTCCCCTTGAGCTCCGGATGGCCCGGGATCTCCGGTCCTTTCGCCGCGGCCTTAAAACATTCCTTTTCCATCAGGCTGACCTGGACTGACGACAGGGATTTTAAAATGTTTTTTAATTTTTAACTTCAATTTTAATTTATTCTATTGGGGCTGTTAATTTAATTCTTTTTAACTTTTGTATCGTTGTATTTTATTGTTGTTAGCCGCCCTAGTCCTTCGGGAGGTAGGGCGGCATATAAGTCCCAATAATTAATTAATTAATTAATGCATTAAATATGAACAATATATACAAAGAAGGATAGTAATAGATGAATTTTTACCTTTTGAGTAGGTAAAAACTATCAGAATGGATATAATCTCTGATATATATATATCTGGAAAAGGTTTTTAAAAAAACGATCAGTACAGATAGTCATCGACTTATGACCAAAATTGAACCCCAAATTTCTGTTGCTAAGTGAGACATTAGTTCAAGGAGTTTGCTCCATTTTATGACCTTTTTGCCACAGTTGTTGAGTGGATCACTGCAGATGTTAAGCTAGCAACACAGTTGTTATGTTAATCTGGCTTACCCATTGACTTTGCTTGTCAGAAGTTTGCAAAAAGTGATCTCGTGACCTGGGGATACTATGCATCATAAATATGAGTCAATTGCCAAGTGCCTGAATTTTGATCACATGACCATGGGAATGCTGCAAATGGTCATAAATATGAAAAATAGTCATAAGTTACTTTTTCAGATATAACCTTGGTCACTAAATGAACTATTGTAGGTTGAGGACTACTTGTACAAGGTAAATCTTCATGTAGTTTTTTTTTATTTCAAGCTGTTGTTGAAAAAAATACTTTAGTCATTTGAAGAAAAGAGATTTAGCTTTCCCAATCTTCAATTATACCATTATGCATATAATTTGACCACTATAAAAACTCTGGGGAGGTTCACTTATTGCTCTTTGGGAATACACACATGTAGCACCTTTAATTATTCAGACTGTTTGGGATTCAAAATACAATAAATCTTTTCTTACTATCCCACCAATTTGAAAATTGTGGCATATATTTTTCAATTGGATCTTTTTTCTCATGTCAGATTGATATTATGGGGTACGCCAAACCTTGGAATTGACAAAAAGTCAAGCAACCCTGCACGGGAGCTTTCAATGGAACTAAAGAGCCTCTTGATGTGGGTGATGCAATGTATGGCTGTGAAAGCTGGACCATAAGAA
Organism: Vipera ursinii; assembly: GCF_947247035.1. NCBI lineage: Eukaryota > Metazoa > Chordata > Lepidosauria > Squamata > Viperidae > Vipera > Vipera ursinii. The sequence continues at coordinate 66,163,641 of NC_139513.1, forward strand.
AGGCTGAGCACCAAAGAATTGAAGCCTATGAACTCTGGTGCTGGAGAAGACTCCTGTGAGTCCCTTGGACTGCAAGGTGATCAAACCGGTCAGTCCTAGAGGAGATCAACCCTGACTGCTCTTTAGAAGGCCAGATCCTGAAGCTAAAACTCAAATACTTTGGCCACATAATGAGAAGGAAGGACTCACTGGAGAAGAGCCTAATGCTGGGAAAGATTGAGGGCAACAGAAGAAGGGGACAACAGAGAATGAGGTGGATGGATGGAGTCACTGAAGCAGTAGGCGTGAGCCTAAATGGACTCCAGAAGATGGTAGAGAACAGGAAGGCCTGGAGGAACGTTGTCCATGGGATTGCGATGGGTCGGACACAACTTCGCAACTAACAACAACAATGGATGTTGAGACTTTTACTTTCTGATGCAATCCTGGGAGATAATGAGTTATTAGTTTGTTTTTTTCCTATGTAAAGAATAATTGTCTATTGCCACCTACTGGCTACATTTACAACTACAATTATTGATATTTCAATTCTGACCAGTATTTTCGGTTTCAAGGACAGCTACAATTATACAAATAACAAAAGAGCTCAGTTTAAGCATTCTTTTCCTGTTTCATTTGTTAAAAGCAACTGTTTAAGATGACGTTAGGGAGGTGGAGGTATTACTTTTCATTCAGTAGTCAGCCCCCCCCCCCCATTATGTGTGGATGATTATAATGAAATCTGGGAATCTTTTAGTGAAGCTTCATGTAAAAACGTACATGTGTATGAGAACCCCTTGCACATTTGTTTTATTTTTGCTTTTCCTGTTAATTAAGGGCAAATCTAAAATGAAGAAAAAAAACAATAAAGCAGCAACTACTTTTTTTTAACTCCTCTGCTGGATTTTATAAGCAATCTGAATTGGAAATTATTATTCTTCCTTGCTTGATGAATAACCTTTCCTATATGGCAGACTACTGGATGAAATTTCTTATTTGGCTCTTAGAGAGAAAGGAAGTTCTGAATCAGAGGCCAGTCCCCTCCTCCAGAGATGGAACATTTATTTATTTAAATTTCAATTCCCTAATACTCAGAATGAGGCTTATATGTATAAATCACTTCAGCTACAGCAGTATATTTACTTGTGACAAATGTGACAAAGATTGGCCTGAGTTAGATATGCATGACCTCACTTATCGAAAACAAGGTCCACTATAATCTTTAAGTATATAGCTGCAGCCTAAGAAAGTTTAAATAATTATTTTGCAGTTGTTCCTAATAACGTTTTCAACTTGTATTCTGAATTCCTGTCCAGAGGGCATTGAACTATTCAAATCAGCTACAGCCCCATACACATTTATGTCTTTTTCCTACCCTTCCACTTCTTATTCTGAAATCTCCAAATTTCAGTTCAGATCAGAGGCCTACCTGGTCCACAGGAGGCAACAGCTACCTATTGGAAGCCTAGAAATAAAGCCTGGTCATAATAGCCCCATGTCTCCATCAAGTAGCACTTAACAAGAAAGCTTTTTCTTGAAAAATGAAAAGGAAATGCAGTTCACTAACACTTTTAAGTTTGAATTAAAACAAATGGGACAAAAACCAGCCTATTTGCAGGTTAATGGGATTGAACAGAGAGAAGATGATCATAGGTGTTCTTTTATGCACCCTTTATACAAATTTATTCTGATTTTTTTTGCTCAGGAGTTGGATCAATTGCTTTCATAGTCTCTTCTCTCTTTTCATTTACTTCACCACCTGCTGACCTGCACCGTAATCAAATTACTAAGAATCTGATTATATCTTAAAAATAAACTAGGGTAACCAATAGTTGTGTCAAAATTCAGTTTATTATTTTGGAGAAATTTGGCAACAAAAACAAGGTGCTCCTAACAACAAATGTTTCATTATTTGTTGGCATCAAATAATTATGACCATTCCTGACCAATCATTCTGTCCGCAGTGTTGAAATCAAACCAGTAACTTTGCTCCTTGAAAATCTAAATGACATGTGAAATCAACATTCAATTTGGTGAATTCTATCATGTTCACAATTAGCCGACAAAACTAAAAAATTGATACATCATAAAGACAAAATGTAAAAATTATAAGAAATATCGTTAAATATCAGCAGTATAAGCAGTGTACATCTTGTACAAAGAACATTGCACCTTAACGTAGCACAAGCATCTTTTGATACCATTATTTATATATTTTTGTATAGAACAGTATTGTAGAAAAACACAGTGGAAACATTAACAGCCCTAAATGAAAGTATGCCAAGTGCTGACTCCTTTTGTTCCATACAGTTGCCTAGAATGCTTAATTAGGAATCTGGAACATGTTACTTGCTACATAAAAACAGAGTTTAGAAAATTCCAAGACAATCATTTAGCAGCTTATGTTGTGTAATAACACCCCCTACCCACCCCCACCCCCACCGCAGAAGAAATACAAATGGCAATGCACAGCAAAGAAAAAAAAACCCAGTGTAATGTGACACTGCTGTGAAGACAATGCTGATCCAGGGTTAAATCAGTCAGTACTGTGCTTTAATTCGCAACTGTAGACCTGATAAGCTGAAATATTTAAACCCAATAAAATTATCCGGTGAGCTCCAAAGGCAACTCCCTACCACACAGTATCTCCCATTGCCTAGCAAGTAGTGAGATCAGTTTTTCACGGCTATCAGGACTTGGGATAAAGACACACCAGAGCACCTCTTGGCTGACATTACTCTCTTGTGCAGTTTCTCCTTTAGGAAAACTGAAGACATTGCCAAAGTGATCTAAGGTCAGGTTCTGCATGAGATCATGATTCTGAATGTCATCAAAAACAAATGTGAGTGCCTGAGGATAGGCCTGATAGCCCATGAGCACACGATCTAGGTCACGGATTCTTCTTCCATCTGCAAGCTGATACTTGTCTCTCTTTGGTGGTTCCTTTGCAAACTCAGGCCGTGGGTAGCTGATGTAGTCCTCGTTGAAAAGAAACAAATCTGAGCTAGTTAGGATCAGTGTTTTAGGCTGGAGGGAACTGAAGGCCTGAGCGGTCCCCTCCGTCGTATTGACCTGAAACGCCAACACATAAAGGAGTAGATTCAGGGATGGGGATTTCATGACATTGTTCATCTTCTCAGCAACCAGAAAAGCAAGGTCCCCAATTTCTTCTTCGTTGGGATATATGAATCTCACTCTGCTAGAGTGAATCAGCTCATAGTTTTCCATTTTTCCTGAAACGATAAAGAAATGTATATTTTGAATAATTAGATTTAGAACTAATTCAGAGCACTTTTCTGAAAAAAAAATCTTCTCAAATTAAAACTTGAAATTATTAAAAACACACTATAAAGAACAGAGAAAAAGACACACATTCCAAACCCAAAGAAACTGAGTTATGAATCAGAAAATTCACCTGTGCTACACGTACTCATGAGGTACACTATTTCCTTTTAATTTCAGCCTTCCGTATATCATAAGACATCAATAACCGATGTGCATCATTTTGATATTTACTGAAATAATTAATGTGAAGCACCCTGAGCAATCCAATATAAACACATTTTAGCTTACTTTTAATTAATGCCCTTTCTTCAAATTTCTTATGATGGTATGTTCTTCCTATTTATTTTTATGAAGATCCCAGATAGCCAGAGAAGCAGATATATATGCACTGACAAGATAGGTTAGGGTAGTAGGAATACATGGCAGGTTTTTCTGTGGCCACATGTGATTATGATAAGACTGATCATATCTTTTTTTCTGTTTTTGTACAGAGGCAATTATACTATTTGTTCAGACTTTTAACACTCTTGAATACTGAAGAGTGGTGTAGTGGCTGTGAGAGGCACTATCAAGTTCACTGAAGTTCAGTGATGTGACTTTAAGCTGCTCATTCTCTTTGAGCCAATCTACTTCATAGGATCATCGTTATGCAGAAAAAGGCAAGCAGAGTGTGCTGTGTATGCTGTTGAACAAGAAGATAAGATACAAATCTTATAACAAAACTTCAGTTACATTTCAAAATCCAGTCATGAAATATTTACATGAAAGAAAGATAAGCTTCCTGAGTGAGTTTTACTGAAATTTTGTGGGGACAGTTTTATGATTGTTTAATGTGGTTTTGTTTGAAGTGGTTTGCATGTGCTTTTAACAAAACAACAACTGTAAGATACATTATGGCTGAGAGATAGCAACTGATGCAAAGCTATGCAGTGAGCTTTGTAGCTGAGTAGACATTCTGAAGCAAAATACTATTTCAGACATAGCAATAGCTATACCACATTGATTCATGCTGAGCTTTAATACTGTGAAACTGCCCTATTTTCTGATTACTATCACTGTTTTAAGTTGGCCATACTAAAACATGCCTTTGATAATACTTTCTAGTTCAATTTTATCTTTTTCTTAGGGCTAGTCTACTTTTCTGAAGAATTATATAATGCAGAAGTGATGGGAATACATTCGTTCAGATGCAGTTTAGGGCTAAAATAAAACGAATTGCACAAATACTGAAGAAATGACAAAACACAATAACCCTGTGTTAAAGAGCTAGGCCAGATGTTAAGATCTTATTGCTTCTGCATGTGAAGGAAGTATCCTTTCAAAACACGGGGAAAGAAGTAGAGGAGCATCTGCATCCAGTAACTAAATGATTCTATCCTCCTTTCCTATTTTAACTCTTTAGACCAGACCCAAGCAATTCAGGATATTTTCTTCTGATTTTTTTTCTAAAAAAAAACTAACTAGAAATGTTGCTTAAAGCCAATTTATATCTCAGCTGTGCCTCAATCACCAAATGCATGGTGTGCACATGTCACATGGAATACCCTCTAATGGCCTAACATAACATTCCGTTTTCAATTATTAGTAATTTAAAACCATGCAAAACAGAAGTGTCCAAGGGACGTTATGCACATCCTCTGAAAGCAATGAGCGTTCACTGACTCCACAATGTATGTAAATCACAGCTGATTTTTGATTATAGGTTATTTATGAAAAATGTGGGCAGATGTATATCCAATGGGGGTATGTAGCTGAGTCTGCTGTTGATAACAATCAATATATTTTCAAGGCCTGAGTATGTTCCGTATTACTGACAAAGGATTTTCAAAGTCTACAGTTTAATTTTCAAAGTTCTCAAAGCTTGCACGAACAAGAACAAATTGAAAATGAATTACACAAAAATGGAAAAATCTTTGTCACATTGTTGGTATGTGGGTGTGCCAAGGATTTCCTGACTTTGCTAAGCAGTTTATGTCAACTCTATGCCCTTTCATTTTTACTGAGTATTCAGTATTTTCCCCCCGCCATCAGACTCAGTATCTGGGGAAACAGCAATAGACAAGCATGAGGAAGTATGTAGAACAAGGAATGTCTTTTCCAGGGAAGAGAAGAGACTCCAATTTACTCTTTTTCCTGTGTTAGCAGGCACCAAGTACCTACCAATGCAGTAGCATAACAAAGTGGACAATTAATATGTCCTTAATTTCCTTCCTTCCTTCCTTCCTTCCTTCCTTCCTTCCTTCCTTCCTTCCTTCCTTCCTTCCTTCCTTCCTTCCCTCTTGCATTCCATTCCATTCCACTCCACTCCTCACACAGACAACCCAATTGTCATCCTCTATGCTGCACATTAAAGACGAAATGTATTTACTTCAAATGGATTTGCCTACTTTAGTTTTAGCAAAAAGATACTAATGTATGCATCACTGCAAATGAGAGCCACTTTGGTCTAGTTAAGGCAATAGATTAGAAACCAGGAGAATTTGAGTTCTAGTTTTGCCTTAAGCATGAAAGCTGACTGGGTAACTTTGGGCCAGTCACTGCATTTCAACCCACAAGGTCAGCTCAGGTGACAAGCTGGTTGGTCAATTCCTATTAAGACTTTTTTTTATAAAAGCATACTTGCAGGAAAAGTTTAGGAAGAAAAAATAGGTATCACTTCAAATGTAAAATGCCATTCTGCCTATTGCTTTACCATAATTGGTCAAAAACATGCATTAAACACATGATTTGCTATCAAAAGTTAAAATCTTAGCAAATCAAATGAACATTATCCCAGACAGGTGTGATGAAATATATTAATTTAGCCTACTAAAATACTTCTAAATCTCTTTACCTGTATTTTTCTTCCCAAATTCAGAGTAGAAGTCCTTATCCACTGGTTCTGGCGATGGCGTTCTTGCAAGGAGTGAGAGCACTGCCATCAGGTGCTGGATGAAAGCGTGAGTGCTATAACTGTCTCTGGTTAGGCAGGTTAATATATGTTCCGCCGAATGTCCTGAAAAGGACACAAAACTAAGGCTCTTTCTGATACAATTACAAAATTAGGATAGTTTTTAAACACATGCATACTGTGGAACTTTTATATAAATTTAATAAAAAACATTAAGTGAAAAACTTGTAACAATTTCCAAATATTATCATTTTCTTCATTCAGTTTGGCACATGCTCTTCTATAAAACAGTCTGTATAATTTATCAGTAGAAGAGAATATACATAGTTCAGGGCTGAACTGTGGAGTCCTTGGTACTCTCTGAGCTTCATTCTTTGCAGATGTTTCATTACCAGAATAGGTGACATCTTCATGCTAGAAAGGAGTGGCACTGCAATTTGCCCTGTCAGTGTTGATGGGGTGTTATTTTCTCCATGGTAATTCCTTGATTAGGCTGTTGTTTACTACTGACTATTCTTTACTGCTTGATTGTTTGTCTGAGCTGGTATTCCCTGATTAGGGCATTGTTTACTACTTGATTGTCTGGTGTTAATCCCAATTTATCTGGGTGTTGACTGCTAGAAATGAGGTATTCTGGTCTTTTTCTTTCCTTTTTAGCTTTTACTGTTTCTTTTGAAAGGTGTGTTAAAGTTGTTTATTAACTTGCAATGTCGATGGCTGATGTGTCCGAGTGCCAAGAAGCTTCCAGGAATTCCCAAGCGTTTTTGGATTCATTTTGATCTTGGTCTAGCTCAGGGGTCGGCAACCGGAAAAAGGCAAAGAGCCACTCAGAACCGGTTCCGTCACAAACACAAAAAAGTGGGAGCCGCAAAATGTGCGCGCGCGTGCATGCACGCACGCGCATGCGCAAAACAAGGCAAAACGTGCACCAGCCCTGCCCCCCATCCACCTCCAGTATGGATGGCTCTGCCAAAAGAAAAGCAGCCGAAGCAAGCCTCCCATTGAGAGAATGGGGCGGCGGAGGCTTGCAAAACGGCGGATCCAGCCTCTGCCGGCGGCTTGCAAAACGGCGGATTGAGCCTCTGCCGGCAGACACGCTTGCAGAATGGCGGATCGAGCCTCTGCCGGCGGCAGAGGCTTGCAGAGCGCGGATCCAGCCTCTGCCGCCGGCAGAGGCTCGATCCGCCGTTCTGCAAGCCTCCGCCGCCGGCAGAGGCTCGATCCGCCGTTCTGCAAGCCTCCGCTGCCGGCAGAGGCTGGATCCGCCGTTTTGCAAGCCTCCGCCGCCCCATTCTCTCAATGGGAGGCTTGCTTCGGCTGCTTTTCTTTTGGCAGAGCCATCCATACTGGAGGTGGATGGGGGCAGGGCTGTGCGCGCTTCCCCCCCTTCCCTCTCGTCGCCGGGGCTGTGCGCGCTTCCCCCCCTTCCCTCTCGTCGCCGGGGCTGTGCGCGCTTCCCCCCCTTCCCTCTCGTCGCCGGGGCTGTGCGCGCTTCCCCCCCTTCCCTCTCGTCGCCGGGGCTGTGCGCGCTTCCCCCCCTTCCCTCTCGTCACCGGGGCTGTGCGCGCTTCCCCCCCTTCCCTCTCGTCGCCGGGGCTGTGCGTGCTTCCCCCCCTTCCCTCTCGTCGCCGGGGCTGTGCGCGCTTCCCCCCCTTCCCTCTCGTCGCCGGGGCTGTGCGCGCTTTCCCCCCTTCCCTCTCGTCGCCGGGGCTGTGCGCGCTTCCCCCCCTTCCCTCTCGTCGCCGGGGCTGTGCGCGCTTCCCCACCTTCCCTCTCGTCGCCGGGGCTTGCAAAACGGCGGATCGAGCCTCTGCCGGCAGACACGCTTGCAGAACGGCGGATCGAGCCTCTGCCTTCTATTCAGCTCTGGGAAGTGAGGGGGAGGGAGGGGGAGTTTGGGGGGGAGGGGGAGCTCCACGGTGCAAAAATAAAGCCCTGCCGCTCTTTGCGTTGCTTGCCCGACTGGCTGTCACGGGACCACACGGATCGCCTCGCTCCCACCGGCAGCTGATTCCTTCGAGTTTGGTCTCGAGCAATTTTGCATTTTCTCCAGTGCTGAAAGCCACTCGGGGAACTTGAGTTACGAGCTCCCCGATCGCTCCACCCTCATCTTCTCTTCGTTCCCGCTTCCCCTTCCGAAGGTTCCTCTCGCCGTCCGTGACTAAAGTCCCACTCCCACGCCCCGCGGCAGGTTGGATCCCCCCCAACTATCTTGAGTACCTACAGCCCCGCGCTGCCCTCCCCCGGGCCACCGCAGCTGGAGAGGATGGCTCTGAAGTTAGATATTTCGCCCGTAAGTCGCAGAGGGACCCCGGGTGTTCATAATTGATCCATAAAAACCTAATACCGAATAAAAGTAGGATACATCAATAAAAAGATCCAATTTGATTTTCCCCCCGCCACACACACACACACACACACACACACACACACACACACACATGTTGGAGACCCTCCGGCGTGGCTTGGGCACCCAGAGGCTCCCGCTGCCCCCTTTTCTCCACCGGGCGAGAGAGGCAAAACGTGCACCAGCGGATCCAGCCTCTGCCGGCGGCTTGCAAAACGGCGGATTGAGCCTCTGCTGGCGGCAGAGGCTCGATCCGCCGTTCTGCAAGCGTGTCTGCCGGCAGAGGCTGGATCCGCTGTTTTGCAAGCCGCCGGCAGAGGCTGGATCCGCCGTTTTGCAAGCCGCCGGCAGAGGCTGGATCCGCCGTTTTGCAAGCCCCGGCGACGAGAGGGAAGGTGGGGAAGCGCGCACAGCCCCGGCGACGAGGAGCCAACGGGGGGTGGGCGGGCGAAGCGCGGCTTTCGCTCGGCGGGGCTCTCAGCCCCGCCGACGAGGAGCCAACAGGGTGCGGGCTGGCGGGCGAAGTGCGGCTTTCACTTGCCGGGGCTCTCAGCCCCGGCGACGAGGAGCCAACGGGGGAGGCGGGCGGGCGGGCGAAGCGCGGCTTTCGCTCGGCGGGGCTCTCAGCCCCGGCGACGAGGAGCCAACGGGGAGGGCGGGCGGGCGAAGCGCGGCTTTCGCTTGCCGGGGCTCTCAGCCCCGGCGACGAGGAGCCAATGGGGCGGGCGGGCGAAGCGCGGCTTTCGCTTGCTGGGGCTCTCAGCCCCGGCGACGAGGAGCCAACGGGGGAGGCGGGCGGGCGGGCGAAGCGCGGATTTCGCTTGCCGGGGCTCTCAGCCCCGGCGACGAGGAGCCAACGGGGGAGGCGGGCGGGCGGGCGAAGCGCGGCTTTCGCTCGGCGGGGCTCTCAGCCCCGGCGACGAGGAGCCAACGGGGAGGGCGGGCGGGCGAAGTGCGGCTTTCGCTCGGCGGGGCTCTCAGCCCCGGCGACGAGGAGCCAAAGGGGGAGGCGGGCGGGCGGGCGAAGTGCGGCTTTCGCTTGCCGGGGCTCTCAGCCCCGGCGACGAGGAGCCAACGGGGGGGGCGGGCGGGCGAAGCGTGCCTTCTTGCTCGTCGGGGCTGCTAGCCCCGGCGACGAGAGGGAACGGGGGGGGGGGGAAGAAGCAGATCTACTTACGTTTTACTTCTTCCTCTCTTCCTCCACTCTGCCAGTAAAAAAACAAAGGTTTGTGGGCGGTCCCACAAACCAACCAATAAATTTAAACTTTTCAAGTTTTTTTGTGAGAAGTTTAAATTGATTAATTTTTTTTAGTACCATTTTTTTTTCAAGAGAGAGGAGGCCTCCGGAGCCGCGGGTTGCCGACCTGTGGTCTAGCTTGTCCTAGTTTGTCTAGTTTAGGTGCCTTTGTTACAAGTATATACTGTTGTGACAGAGTTCAGTCACTTCCAAGGTGCATCATCTCAGGCTCACCAAACCTACACCTTAATACAGAGAGATGATTAATATGCAGCAAGAGGAAAATTTCACCAAATTCAATTCACCAAATTGGAGAGGAAGGGCTTTTGGAAATTACAGGAGTTCCTTGGGAGGAAGGAGAGAAGTAGAAGTTGGGTACAAGAGTTAGGAAACTGTTCCTGAGCCTCTGACAAAAGGTTATTGATAAGAAGCTGGAAAAGCCGGGGACTTCAGCCTCAGGCATATTATGTTTAATAATTTAATTCATATTAATTTAACAATTTGTGACTGATATTATTATTATTATTATTAATTAATTATTATTTATTAGACATATACCGCCCTTCTCCTGTAGGACTCACAAGGTTTTTTTTTAAAAAAAAAACAATACAACAATTACAAAAATTAAAAACACTTAAAATGATTACATTAACCTTGAATAAATAAAAATCCCAGTTAGAATCCAATTAAAACCCCAATTAATACTCTCAGTCCAGGCCAGAAAGCTCAAAGAGCCAGGTCTTCAGGTCCCGGCAAAATGAGCGAAGGTCAGGGGCAGTCCTGAGCTCTACAGGCAGCTGGTTCCAAAGGGCAGGCACCCCCACTGAGAAGGCCCTCCCCCTGGGTATTGTCCGCCGGCAATCTTTTACCGGCGGTACCCTGAGAAGACCCTCCCTGTGGGAGCGCACAGGACGAAGGGAGCTTGATGCCGGCAGCAGGTGCTCCCTCAGATATCCCGGACCGAAGCCATTTAGGGCTTTATAGGTCATCACCAGCACCAGCACCTATTGTCTCTATAAAAGAACAGTATTTTTTTTTTCAAACCTGCAAATTCTTCATAATAGAACTGTCTCTAAATAGCAGCAGACTAGCATAATTTTATAGTCTGATTGAACTTTATGTTTCGTCTATTGCAGACGTGTCAAACTCGCAACATCATGTGATGTCGCGCAACATATGAGGACAGTTTTGCCATTGCCAGCAAAGGGGTGGGCGCAGCTTCCGCGTGACGCATCCAGCCCACGGGCTGGCTGTTTCACACCCCTGGTCTATTGGAAGTCCCTTTAAATCACTGACATTTTAACAACTCTATCTTTTAATTTTGCTTTCCAGTGAATATTTATTACTTTTTAAAAATCTACTATTTAATGAATGAGTGCCATAGGCACAAGCACAGCCACAGCCATAATCATAGCCAAGACTGGATTTATTTGCCTCTTCTGAGATTGGTTTATTTTATAAAAGAAAGAACCGATTCTGCTGTCACATATTTCAATTTCTATGCTATACATTCAAGTGATGCTATAGAATTCATTTCATTTTTCCCCATCATTTTTTCCTTTTAAGCTTCCAGAAAGTAACACGTCGTGTGGGAATCCCATGTCTCCCACACGCTAGCACTAGGGAGAAGGACATCAGGTGAAACATTCCTTATATAGCCCATAGAAAGGAATTTTGCTAATGACATATTTCAAATGCTCATAAAGAACCATCATAAATTGTGCTTTGCACTAGGAATAAAGAATGGATTCACCTTTAATCTACAGTTTGCTGATAACAAAATGCAGGAATGAAGAAGGAAAGAAATCTCAACGCAACTTACCAGTAAGCCGAAAATACTGATCAAAAAGTCCAATGTTCACTGAATGCAGATCATTTAATTTTAGAACTAAGCAAGGAGTGAGATGGAAAGAGCTGAATTCAAAGTCAGTGCCCCAAAAACCTAGTGGGTGATAAATGTATAGTGGTCAATACCTAATGGCCTTAAAAATAATTAGTTTCAGGTACCAGGAGAATTAATGTTCATAATTGCATTCGACATCTTTATCTGAAATAAGCCATTATTGAAGGTGCAGCTACGTATTAGTCTAGCAAACATGTTTCTAAATCTGAATCATGTAAATAACATAAACCACCAGAACCAGATGAATACACTGAGACCAATAATATAATAGTCTGCTCCTTGCCCATATAATTCTGCCTTGTAACAGCACTTGTACCACACCCTATTTCTACACTTTCTGGGTTACCAAGTAAAAACATTGTGGAAAGTTTTAAAAGAAGATTTAATGAATAATCAGAATTAAAAACCCTGTTCCTGTTTGAGATGTTTTCCTTGAAAACAACTCCTCATAGCTCTGTTAAAGCTATCAAGGGAAACTGTCACTCCCAAACATGCCACAACTATGAGGCTTCCTCAAACTGTTGCTTTAAAAATAATACCATAGGTACAGTACAAAGCAAGAGTTTAAAATTATGGCACCTTTGCATAGGCCTTAGTGTGATTAAAAAGCTGCATACATTTTGAAAGCCAGGAACCGGCCTGTTCTACCATACCTAAATGGTGATCATTAGAATGCGTCACAGAATCATCCAACAAGAAGTAAATAGCTTTTGTTGAAAGTAGTATACAAGTTGCCACTTCCATATCCGGAGCTTTATAAAACAGAACAGATGACCACATGAGATGTCTTAGTTCTTCATTTTCGACCTATAATATTGACAATGCAATTAATCTTTTAGTTAGGTATAATTTCGGATGTATTTTCTTTGACCTGACAAAGACTCACATTTTATCATTATTTTGCATAACAAGGCGCCTGCAAGTGTAAATTCCACTATGAAGATAGATGTCTTCATTTCCCTTTATCTTACTTAGTTATCTATATAACATCTGAGTTTTGTTAAATGTTTATAGTAATTCTTCAGCACTGTCATCATCTGTGTGTCAACTCTTTCAATTCAGGGAAGCATCCTGATATTTCTGGTATTGCATCAATGACCCAATTATAGGTCAATTAAAGAAATCTACTTTAGTGCACTTATAAAGTGGCAATAAGAGCAATATGAACACTGTATTCCCATCTGTACCATTCCAATAAATGCTACAGCTGAATGAAAAGAAGAAGAAAAAATATCTTGAACCCATTCTCCTACAAACATTAATGCCTCAGTAAATGTCTGTTTCTTCAGGATGCCCCTAGGCATTTTGCTGATCTTCAAATGCCATTAAAACAGACTAGCACAGCTTCTCTTCTGGAATTTCTTATTTTTGCGTACTAATACCTCGGCAATGCTGTTATGGAAAAATTCCATAATGTATTTTTCTTTTAGCCCAGCTACATATTGAAGAGATGGAGAGACTGAAAGGTGCACAGGTATCCGGTTCTCATCGGTAATTCTTTGCATCAGACATTCAGATGGGTACAAAGTTGAAAATGGCAAATGAGGCTTGAAAAAGCTGGAAAAACAGATTAATGCATATTATCAGAGAGAAACAAAAATAAAACACAAGTATTGATGCATTATAGGCATTCCATCTTATTACTTTCATAGAATAGCATGGCTTTCAAAATATCAGTTAATTTTGCATAGCAGTTTTTATAAACTTTATAGATATTAGAACTCTTTACCAAAGCTATTTTTTAAATATTTGACAACTTAATGTAAGTCACAAGAATCATTGTTCAAAATATATATCCTACCTACTGTTTTGACTCAAATAACTGAAAACTCTCATTATTCCTCTGTTTTGAATATACTTATACCTTCAAGTAAGGCTTGACTCCTGGCAACAGCCTGGACAAGTTCCTGCAATTTTGTTAAGTCATTGCCTTATTCCGAGAGTTGAATGAGAATGAATGGCCCAAAGCCACTCAGTTGGCTTTGAACATAAGGCAGGACTAAAATTCAGAGTTTTGTGATTTCCAGTCCAGCACCTTATCCAGTACATTTGACTGACTCTCAGGCTTTGAACAGTTAATTTAAAAATGCATATACCTACCTTGTAGTTGGGCCATGCCTTAAACAGTCCGTAAAAGAGTTTCTGACCGATTCTACATGACTGGCATCTTTGAAAATAATTATGGTCTTGACGTCTTGCAAAAGTGTCCTCAGAAAACTATAGATTCTCAGAAAATGGAATTTCTCGTGAGGTAGGACAAATATTGCTGTGACAAACCTGTAGCCAATTAACAAATCCAGGACATATCCATCTGAAAATGAACCTTCTTGCTGAACTGAAAAACATGTGGGATACAAAAGAACAGAAGCCAATGGAATTCTGTTGAGTTTGAAAATGTTCCTGGCGTTCTCTGAGTTCATGAATTTATCTGGCAGTATATTAAAATCAACTTTAACTATATGAAGGTGGTGAGATGTGAGAAATATCCAACAAGGGTGCAGCATACAATGGCTCTCTCCAGCTGATTTATGAATCGCAGAGTAAAATGCAGAGGAACCACAATGCTTAGAACAGGTTTGACCCTCATTGCCCAGTTCTGGCAAACATAGTTCCTTTTGACCATCAACCTTATTATGACAGAAGAGATAAACTGGGAAACAACCTTTTATCTCTGTGTTTTCGGATGAAATATGATAAAACCCCATCAGCTGGTAGACAAACTCTTGCAAATTAGCTTTGCCACAATACAGTACAGAACCAGCTAAAGCAGGCTTATAGTGCTGAATGCGAAACTGGTGTAAACAGGAATAGAAATCTTGCAGATTCTGAGTGTCTGACACAACAAACAAGCAGGTATCGCCATTGTTTATGTTGAGCATCAAACATATTTCTGGTATTAAAAAACCAAATTCACTGAGGTCAGAGTATGGAAAGCAGAGTACAACTTTCAAAGCAGAAAGTATATGCTGGCAATTTCCTTTGGAATCTTGAACAATTTCAAATACAGCTATCACATTACTAGCCAAAACAAAACAGGAAGCAAACTGCCTGAGTCCTTTATGAACCTGAATGCAAAAACTCCAGAGGATTTTGATTATAGTATCTTGTTTTGCTTGGGTCGTCTGCACACCACTTGAGGTGGGAGCCACTTTAGAGATCTGATATCCTTCATGAAGTCCCATTTCAAAGTAGCCATCTTCAGTTTCTGTAACTCTGGAATCACTCAAAAGATCTCCCATGTTCTCAGTTTCCACTGAAAAGAGGGGCACATGTCCCACGGCCTCTGCAATCAAGGTAGAGAGATGTTGCACAAAGTCCTGATTTGTGGTAGCGTACGACATACAAGTGAAAGGCAGAGTAACAGTATTAAGAGGATCAGGCAAGGAATCGGGTCCTTCTTCTGGATATCCCAAGCTTTAAAAAGAAAGACACAGACAGACAGAAAGGAGCAAACTATAGTAACCTAATTTAAAATACTGACTTAAGTTTCAGAAACTTTCTCAACCACTGAACCATAATGCAACTGCAAGCATAAAGCTCATTAACCCAGAAGCCTTATGGATCTCTATTTGCCCAGGTTTCTATAGTAATGCAAAAGCTATGCCTCAGGCAGATATTTCATGACATTTTTGCTTTCTTTTTTATTCTTCAAAGAATCAGGTAGCAAAAGGCAGTTTTATACTATGTCAGAGTTCATCAGATAGAAGAGAATATCAAACTGCAGTCTCACCACATGTGATGTGTGCTTTTATCAGAAAGGTCCAAATCTGGAGCAGGTACCTTCAAAGAAAAGGGGCGGGGGGGAAGAGAGAAAAGGCTAAATATGATACATTTTTGAATAAACATATGCATAACTCATTGAATATAGGGACGCGGTGGCTCAGTGGGTTAGGATGCTGAGCTTGTCAATCAGAAGGCCGGCAGTTTGGCGGGTCGAATCCCGAGTGCTGTGTAACAGAGTGAGCGCCTGTTACTCGTCCCAGCTTCTGCCAACCTAGCAGTTCGAAAGCACGTAAAAAAATGCAAGTAGAAAAATAGGGACCACTCCGGTGGGAAGGTAAAAGCGTTGCGTGCGCCTTTGGCGTCTAGTCATGCCGGCCACATGACCACGGAGACGTCCTTGGACAAGCGCTGGCTCTTCGGCTTTGAAACGGAGATGAGCACCGGCCCCTAGAGTCGGAAACTACTACCACACATGTGCGGGGGAACCTTTACCTTTACACATAACTCATTGAATAATATATACAGTGAGGGGACAAAATTATTTGATCCCCTGCTGATTTTGTATGCTTGCTCACTGACAAAGAAATGATCAGACTATAATTTTAAAGATAGGTTTATGTTAACAGTGAGAGACAGTATAACCACACAAAAAATCCAGAAAAACGCAATTCAAAAAAGTTTTTAAATTGATTTGCATTTTAATGAGTGAAATAAGTATTTGATGACTTAGCAGTTGGTGGCAAAACCCTTCTTGACAATCACAGAGGTCAGATGTTTCTTGTAGTTGGCCACCAGGTTTACACACATCCCAGGAGGGATTTTGTCCCACTCCACTTTGCAGATCCTCTCCAAGTCATTAAGGTTACGAGGCTGATGTTTGGCGGCTTGAATCTTCAGCTCCCTCCACAGATTTTCTATGGGATTAAGATCTGGAGACAGGCTAGGCCACTCCAGGCCCTTAATGTGCTGCCTTTTCTTGCTGCCTTGAGATCATTGACAAGATCCTCCCGTGTAGTTTTGGGCTGATTCCTCACTGTTCTCATGATCATTGAAACTCCACGAGGTGAGATCTTGCATGGAGCCCCAGACTGAGGGAGATTGAAATTATTTTGTGTTTTTTCCATTTGCGAATAATCACACCAACTGTTGTCACCTTCTCATTAAACTGCTTGGCTATAGTCTTCTAGCTCATTCCAGCCTTGTATAGGTCTACAATCTTGTCCCTGACATCCTAGGACATGTCTTTGGTCTTGGCCATGGTGGAGAGTTTGGAATCTGACTGACTGCTTCTGTGGACAGCTGTCTTTTATACAGGTATCAAGCTAAGATTAGAAGGACTCCCTTTAAGAGACTGGTCTTAACCTCAGCTCGTTAACTGTGTAAAAGACACCAAAAATTTTGCTGATTGATAGAGGATCAAATACTTATTTCACTCATTAAAATGCAAATCAATTTGTAACTTTTTTAAAATGCGTTTTTCTGGATTTTTTTGTTCTGTCTCTCATTGTTAAAATACACCTACCATTAAAATTATAGATTGATCATTTCTTTTTTTATTAAAGAGTTTTACAAAAAAAATTTACAATACATATCCCCAACCCCCCCACCCCAAACCACCCCCCTCCCCACTTCCCAGAGCTGAATACAGGGTCATAGATATAATAATCATATTCTAACTAAAATTATCCATTATAAAATTAACCAAATTCATGTGCTTTAACTCTCCTTTAACATTGCTACAGTACATTCAAATTTTAAAAAACATAATAATAATACCTTTAACAAAAATATAATCAATACTAGTACTAAAATTAATAACAATCTAAAATCTACTCATAAGCTAAATGGAACTTTTTAGTCCAATATTTATTCTGGATATAATCTATCCATCTCCTCCAAACTGAAATATATCTTTCTTACGAGTGATCCTTCAAATAAGCAGAAATTTTAGACATTTCTGCAAGATTCGATACCTTAAGTATCCATTCTTCTATTGTAGGCAAACTATCCTTCTTCCAATATTGTCCCACCAGTAACCGTGCTGCTGTTATCAAGTTCAACATCAAATTGATTTCTTTAGTATCACAATCTACAACAATACCCAATAAAAACAATTGTGGAAAAAACTTTTATCTTTCTCTTAAAAATCTTTTGAATGTTCCACCAAATTTTAATCCAAAAAGCTTTTATATTTCTACAAGTCCACCACATATGAAAATAAGTAGCATCTAAACTGCCACATATCCAGCATTCAGACTGTAGGTTAGGATACATGTTAGACAACTTTTGGGGATCCAAATGCCATCTATAAAACATTTTATAAAAAATTTCTCTTAAATTTTGAGCCTGAGCAAATTTAACATTTCTGACCCAGATTACCTCCCAAATATCCAATGGAAGTGGTTCCTGTATGTTTTGTGCCCACTTTATCATACAATCTTTAACTAATTCCGTTTCCGAGTCCAATTCAATTAAGACATTATATATCCTCTTTATATGCGCACGATTTAAATCTCTAATTTGTTTTACTAAATTTTCATCTATAATTGTAATGCCAACCTTCTGATCCAGCTTCCACCTAGCTTCCAGTTGGGTGTATTGGAACCAAGAGTAACTTATGTTTTCTTGTTTTAACTCATCTAATGATTTAAGTTGCCAATTATTCCCTTCCAATCTAAGTAATTCCTTATAGGAAAACATATCCAAACTCACTCCCATAGATACACCTTCTATCGCGTGTCCGGGAACTCCCCAAATCGGTATTTTATAATTTAACTTATAATAATACTTTTTCCAGACACGCAGCAAGGCACTTCTAAGAATATGAGATTTAAAAGCCCTATCTACCTTTTTATCATAAAGGAAATATGCATGCCATCCATAAACCAAATTCCAACCCTCAAGGTGAAGTATTCTTTTATTAGTTAAATTAAGCCAATCGCTAACCCATGTCATGACCACCGCATCATAATACAATTTCAAGTTAGGCGCCTTAAGTCCCCCTCTTTCCCTAGCATCTTGCAGAATCTTAAAATTTAACTCTTGGTTAGATTGATCATTTCTTTGTCAGAGGGCAAGCGTACAAAATCACCAGGGGATCAAATATTTTTTCCCCTCACTCTGTGGTCCTATTCACAAAATAATTATATGGAATTTCTTGATGATGCTTAATGGTGTCAGATATAGTTTTTTATCATCCTTTTAACTTTGTAGCTAAAATGATTAATAAGCATTACTCAATCTTATGACCATTGACTTATGACTTATGACCATTTTTCACACTTAGGACCATTGCAGCATCCCCAGGGTCATGTGATTTACATTCGGATGCTTGGCAATCAATTCATATTTATGATGGTCACATTGTTCCAGGGTTATGTGATCGCCTTTTGCAACCTTCTGACAAGCAAAGTTAGTGGGGAAACCAGATTCACTTAACAATCATGTTACTAATTTAATTTCTCTCTCTCCTTCTGTTTCTCTCCCTCTCCCCCTCCCTCTTTCTTTCTCTCTCTCCCTCTTTCTCTCCCTTTTCTCTTTCCCTCTATTTCTCCCTTTCTCTATTTCCCTCCCTCTTTCTTTCTCCTTGTCTCTCTCTCCCTTTCTCCCTCTCTATTTTTCTTTCCTTCTATTTCTCCCTTTTTCTCTCTCCATTTCCCTCCCTTTCTTTCTCCTTCTATCTCCCTATTTTTCTCTTTCCCTCTATTTCTCCTTCTCTCTCCCTCTATTTCCCTCCCTCTTTCTTTCTCCTTGTCTCTCTCCCTTTCTTTCTCTCTATCTTTTCCTCTCCCTTTCTCTCTCTCCCTCTATTTCCCTCCCTCTTTTTCTTTCTCTCCCTCTCTTTCTCTCCCTCTTTCCCTCTCCCTCTACTCTCCCTTTCTTTCTCCTTCTCTCTCCCTTTCTCTCCCTATTTCTTTCTCCTTCTCTCTCTCCCTCTTTCTCTCTATTTCTCTCTCTCCCTACCTCTCCCATTGTCCCTTCCTTCTTTCCTTCCTTCCTTCCTTCCCTCCCTCTTTCTCCTTCCCTCTCCACGTTAGAGCAGTACCTGTGGAGGCGGCCCTGCGGCCCGGCTTTCTCTTGCAGAAAGCAAGCTAAAACGGAGCAAGGGAGATTGCCAGGAACGCGAATCGGCCGATCTCGTGCTCCTGCAATCTCCCTCACTCGGTTTCAGCTTCCCTTGCTACAAGAGAAAGCAGGCTGAAACGGAGCAAAAGAGATTGCAGCAGCGCGAGATCAGCCAATTCGCATTCCTGGCAATCTCCCTCACTCCGTTTCAGCCTGCTTTCTCTTGTAGCAAGGGAACCTGAAACCGAGCGAGGGAGATTGCAGGCGCGTGAGATCAGCGTTTTTTAGCACGTGCCGATTCGTGCTCCTGGCAATCTCCCTTGCTTTCCACTTGCGGAGGTTGGGGCTGGCCATACGGATCAGCTTCGGACCATAAGACGCACCCTCGTTTTCCCCCCTACTTTTGGGAGAAAAAAGTGCGTCTTATGGTCCGAAAAATACAGGTATAGGGTTTGGGCTATACTCGCCATATAAGACTA
The DNA here is from genome assembly GCF_947247035.1 of Vipera ursinii. Lineage (NCBI taxonomy): Eukaryota > Metazoa > Chordata > Lepidosauria > Squamata > Viperidae > Vipera > Vipera ursinii. The sequence continues at coordinate 66,183,549 of NC_139513.1, forward strand.
CCGTATTTTCTGGTGTATAAGACAACTGGGCATATAAGACGACCCCCGACTTTTGTGAAGATTTTAATGGGTTAAAAAGTTGTCTTATACGCCGGAAAATACAGTACACATGGGTTTGGTTCAGCATTTTAAGGAGATGCATGCAGTATAGGGTCCTCATGTCATATTTTCAATACAGGCACCTCTTTCAAAGGGTACCTCTTCTCTTAGGCCTTTGGAGAAAATAACTGATCTTTCTTTTCCCTTCCAAGTTTATTTTCTTTGCTATCATTATTCTTCTGTCTTGTGCTGCGTGTATTTTCTTATTGTTCTTGTTTTAAATGATTTAATAATTATAAGTCACCCAGAATTGTTGGGAGTCAGGCAGCATAGAAATTTTATTAATAATTATTATAAGCACAGTTGCTGTTTTACATAGCAACTGCTTTGCTTCACAACTGAGTTGCCGGTCCCAATTGTGGTCTAAATGAAGACTATCTGTATTTTTAACCACGATACAAAAAGATCACAAATTCAATATACAGAAAGTCTATGCTGTATAAAGAAAATTATCTCCTCTACCTAGAAGTTATTTTACAGAATCCTTTCATTGATCTTTTGTTTGGCAAGACTAAGGAAAACCAGTTCAAGAAACTTAGACCCATCTCAAAAGGTATAAAGTAATTTTCAACTCAACATGCCATTACCTGACTTGTACTACTTGAATCTGGTGTTTCAGGGCATCTTTGGGTAACTGTATGGCTTTCAGGAGTCAAACTACTTGATGAGAAACTGCTGACAAGGGCTGTTTTCTTGTATGCTATTTCTACAAAACAGAAGCAGTCTTAATGTTAAACAAATACATACATTCATACACAGAAAATATACCAAACTATATTCTATGTCACAGAAGCATGTTTATTAACAATAGTATATATTATTTATAAATGTACTTTTTGATTCATCCTACATTTTACGTTGCTCCAATGGTAAAGGCTTTGGAAAATGCTATCAAACAGATAATATGCACTTTGCAGCAGAGTTAACATTCCAACTTAATTTACCCTGTAAACAATCTATTTTCTCCACCCAAACTACTTTATTTGTACAACAAATATGTAAATATAAATTTACACCTTCCTCTGAAACAATTTAAGCAACTTATATTTGAAAGTCTTTCATATAATTTGGAACATGTGAAGTGTGGAAGCATGTATTATTCCATACTCAGTCATTTGAAGAATGTCCTCTAATACGCTGTCAAATGAGGGAGGCATCTAATTTGTTGACCTCCCATTTCCATCGTTTGAGTTGACTGGAGAAGCAGTGTGGAAACTGTTCATGGCAGAAGTCCGTACACTTCACAGCATACATAAGACACTGTCAAAATCCTCCTACAAGAGCTTGCATAAGTAATGAGAAAGGAGGGAAGACTGTGCTAGAGAAAGTGTAACTTTTTAAACCATAACTATTGGCAAAGATGACAGCAGTATCTTACCTTTTTAAAACATGCTTATTGCCTTTAATGAGAAATAATTCATTATACAAGCTTTGAGATTGGGATAGGGGTTTTTTGCATTTTTTTTCTAGGGAAATTTTGTAAGAAACAAGAGACTTTAAGATCCTCTGGATCAAGATTCCGATAGACAAGACCAAACAAATCAGAACTCCGAGGCTTGAAACCAAGTCTGAAGTTTCCTTCAGAGAGCAACAATATTACAAAGTTAAACTTCCCACCCCAGTGCTATGCAACTAGCTACATTCCCCAATAGAAGAGTTTGGCGGACTTTCTAACTAAATGCTCCAGCACCTATCTGACTGACAGAAATAACCTTGGTTCCCAAGGGACAGTAAAATGTTTAGACTAGTAGAAATCCTCCATCTCCCTCCCAATCTTGTGGCAACTTAGAACGAAGAAAATGGCTGACATCCCCACTATTTTAGGCTTTGTCCAGAGAAGATTCAGCCTATAAGCAGAACATGTATTTATTTAAAAGACCTATATGGCTACCCAGACATACACTGCATGGTGTGCAATAGTGGTGAATATCTGTAGCTCGGGTGTAGGACGAGGGTGAAGATTCGTTCTGAGAGCTTGTGGGTTGGTTTTTGAATGTTTCGTTACTAGGGTAAGTATCATCTTTAGCAGCATTTAGGTTATTAACGTAACACAGACATCCCCTAAACTCTGCTGAAGATGTTATCTAGCCTGGTAACAAAAAGTTTGGAAATCAACTCATAAGCTCGGAGAACAAGCCTTCACCCTCTTACACTGCATGGGTTCATAGTACCACAGTTCATAGTCTCCAAGAATATATAGTCTTAGAAATGTATATCCATGCGTTCATTAACATACTACTGAATTTTGGTCATTCTGACATTTGGAAAAGCATCTGAGCTTTGGGAGAAATGACATCTTATTGGTAGCTTATAAAAAGCAAAGACTGAAACTATGAAATAGCAAGAAACAGTAGTCAGCCTTATATTTTGGGATCAGTGGAGTACTATCATAACAATGCTACCCTACTGAAAAAAAATTATTATTGAAAAAAGCTTGGGATTTGGCAGATGAAATGCAACCTCATATACTTTCCCCAGAAAGATCCTGGATAATTCCAATTTGCAAATATTTTATCTGCTAGTAATACCCATTGTACAAATAGTTACAAATAATAACGTTGCAGTTAGCTAAAGTATTTTGTGGGGTGGGGAGTGGGAAAGCAGAGAATGCTTTAGAGATAGCCATATATGTTACTGAGAATACTACCCTACAGATGTTCTCTAATTATATATATTTTTGAAATAAGAAGAAAAATAAAGAATTCTTCAGCAAGCAACATTAATCTCACTGGGCCTTGATTTGCTCCATGTTAGCTCAGTAGTCGACACTGGGCCTCTTTGTCACTTTCTCCATTATTTCTATTTACTAATTAATCACTGAAGACTATCATACTCAGAGTCTCAGCTTTGATCCCAAGTTCCATCCTTAGTGGCACTATTAATCCAGAAATCCACATTTAATTTGTGGATGTCACATATGCAGTAACCCCATTTTAAATGTTTGGCAAACAGCTACGCAAATATCACCACTCTAGTTTATTTAACACATCTTTCAGCTCATTTAACTTCTTTTCTGTAGCTACTGTTTCAAGCTATTTCAGTCTTAAATTTATAAATTTAAATTTATAAATTTATAACTCTGGCAACACACTTTGCAGAATTGTAATGTAGCTAAATAGTAAAATAAAGGAAGCAAAAAATCAAAATGAGAAGAGCAAGGACTCTGCTTCTTTCCCATTTTATGCAGATAGATAAAAATGTATAAAAATGAACACAGCAACATATTTTTTTGACTTGTATATCACTATAATCTGCTCAAATTCCAGGAAGCTAACAACAGCAGTTTATATTAACAAATTAAAACTTCCATAGTAAAATAACTGGTCATTTGATATATATACATATACATATCCCATTTTTATATAGATAAATTCATGTATATCAATGCAGCCTACAAAGGCAGAACCAAGAGGCCCAGCCTAGCAGCATGATACATACATGATTACCTTGACTGGAGCTGACAGGACGTGGCAGAGAAGGAGAAGAAGGATGAACAGAAAGAGAAGAGCAGTTTGATTTTGAACTGGTAGCAGAAAGCTTTGAATCTTCAGGGATCTGAGAAGGAAAAAAACAAATAAACAGAAGGGCTAGGAACAAAGGTTACAAAGTCACCTTACCAAGAACTGACATACAAGCAAATATTGTTGGGGGCAGTATCCTGACATTGTAAACCACCCAGACAGTGCTATAAAACAATATGGGGAAGTATTGCCATGGATATAGAGTGCTTGGGAGTGATTTAATACAGGTAGTTTTCACTTAACGACTGCCCTGTTTAGCAACTATTTAAAGTTACGACGGTGCTAACTTTGTGATCGGTCCTCACACTTACAAGCATGACAGCATCCCTACAGTCTTGTGATCAAGGTTCAGGTGGGTGGGTGTTTATTATTGTTGCAGCATTCTACTGTCATGTAATCGTCACTGGCATGTTTCACAGTCAGCTTCCAAAGTCAATGAAAAAGCTGGCAGCAAAATTGCAAGTCAGCCATGTGGCTCCTTACTTAGACACAATGAATCATTTAGTAACAAAATAGGAAGTGATATTGTAAGTCTGTTACTGTCACATGATGTCTTGCTTAACGACTGCATCGCTCAGCAATGGATTTGCTGCTCCCAACAGCTGCCATTAAGCAAGCACTACCTCTATTATAATTTTTTTCAAACTGATGAGATGGGGAGCACATAAATTTAATAAACAAACAAGCATTTATTAATACTATAATATAAAGTTAAATTACTGTTTGATATAATGGTTGTCTCATATCTCTTATGCCTCTTCTACTGTACCTGGGAGGAACTTAGAAGTTTTTATTTCATTTTTCTATTATACTTTAGTGACCTAGTCCAGGATGGACAAACTGTGACTAATCTTAATTACAGTTTAGGGTTTGTTCAAATGTCATATAAAAGGATAATTAATTTCTTCCTTGTGAGTATGGTAGGCTAATAAAATCTCAGTTTTGGGGAAAGATGCTAACCTCAAAAATTGTAAATATGGTTTAGTGTTATATTTTAGAGGAGATGACAGTTAAAGTGATCATACACCTATTCATATAACGTCTCACCTTCTTATCGAAATTACTCATTTTGTATTTTACATCTTTTGCTTTTTGTATAGCTTTCAACACTTCAACAGTGTCAAGTTCTTTTTCAGTGGTTGTGGTATTATCCAAACAAACCTGAAAGATATCAAGAAACCAAATTAGTCCTCAGCTAAAGAGACAAACTGAATTAGATCAACCAGAAAAAATGGAATAGAAATTAAAGAGTTCTTCCTTTTTAAAAAATAGGTTTAACACTTTGACAGAAATAAAGATACAAGATTCATAAAGTACAAAAAGGAAAAGGAAATAAATAACCCAAATTATTTTTGTCACAACCCAGGCATGACAGATCAGAAGACCTTCACAAATAACATAAATTTCAAAATTTTAGGCATATAATTTAACAATAAATAACTTTAAATCTTACTCTAATCAAAATCTTAAATCATATTAATACAATTCATCCAGAAAATCATGACCAAATCATACCTATATATTTACCATGCAGAAAAATAACCAGCTCCTTTTAACCACCTTGATGGATCAGAATAGACCCAGAACAAAATTTTTGCTGTATTAGTATCATCTTAAGATTGTAAAACATTTTTATTAAAACATCAGATCATAAGAACTGGATGTTCTTTATTCGCAAATCTTTTGTACATTATCTACATTTATTGGTCAGATTCTTCAATTCTTAACATTTAAAGCAACTTTGTTTAATATACTTAAAATTAATGTTAATTACTGAGGCCAGCAGTATCTCTGATCCAAATGTAGAACATAACAAATGTTTTATTTGAATGTACATAGCCATTTATCAGTTTTTGGTAGGCTATATTCCTTTTGGAGCTTATAAAAAGTCTTGAAGATACATTTAACAATAAGCTGGTCTATGATTATTTTATTTTTTATTTATTTTAATTCCATTTATATCCCGCCCTTCTCCGAAGACTCAGGGCGGCTTACAAGCTTAGCAGTAGCCTTCATTCTATGTATATGCCTGCTTATTAGGGCTTTCACACACACCCCAAGCGGCATTATTACAAAGTCAGCTTATTGCCCCCAACAATCTGGGTCCTGATTTTACCTACCTCGGAAGGATGGAAGGCTGAGTCAACCTTGAGCCTGGTGGGACGCGAACCTGCACTCATTGCAGGCAGCTGGTGTTACTTAAGGAGGCATCAGCCCACTGCTCCCATAATGCCCATTTTCAGCCCATATTTTATTAAAAAAACTCTTCACCCAACTTTTTAAAATAAGAATTATTTAAGAGAGTTTATTTTTCAAGTTTGAATTTCTTATTTAGGAATATCTAAACAAATTTAGCTATATTTTCCAATTAAGAGTGTGATTCTTAAAACAGTAAAAACCAAATACAGGTAATCTTTGACTTACATCCACAACTGAGCCTAAAATTTATATTGCTAAAGTAGTCATTTGTTAAGTGAATTTTGCCCCATTTTGTGTTTCTTGCCACAGTTGTTAAGTGAATCACTGCAGTTAAGTGTCAACGCTGCTAACACTGGATGTTCCTGCTCTGACAACTGATGAAAATGCAACCATTTCCTCTTCTCCTTTAACATGTTTTTCTTACTTTTAGAAATCAGGTGCAACATTGGGGGTGAGATGGGGGGTTAGGATGTAAGCTGAGTTAGCCATAATAATAATGCTGCCGTGGGATAAAGGGGTACGAGCTGATAACATTTTGGCTTTTTGGCCGGCTTAGGAGAAAGCCCGTGTTTGAAGCTAATTGGGGAATGTGTTTTATGACAGTTTATTGGGGGAGGGAATTGTACTTTGTTACTTTGTATCAAGGGGAATGGAATTTAGTTTTTGGGTTCAACTATGTAGTGCCTAGAAGGGACGTGGTGGCTCAGTGGGTTAGGACGCTGAGCTTGTCGATCAGAAGATCGGCAGTTTGGCGGGTCGAATCCCGAGTGCCACGTAGCAGAGTGAGAGCCTGTTACTCGTCCCAGCTTCTGCCAACCTAGCAGTTCAAAAGCACGTAAAAATGCAAGTAGAAAAATAGGGACCACTACGGTGGGAAGGTAACAGCGTTCCGTGCGCCTTTGGCATCTAGTCATGCCGGCCACATGACCACGAAAACGTCCTCGGACAAGCGCTGGCTCTTCGGCTTTGAAACGGAGATGAGCACCGGCCCCTAGAGTTGGAAACGACTAGCACGCATGTGCGGGGGAACCTTTACCTTTACCTTATGTAGTGCCTATACTTTGTTTCCCAAATAAATGTTCTTTAAGGAAGAATTTTGCCTCAAGGTTCTTTTGATGGGTTTCATCTATCGGAACCATGACATTAAGTTAATAACATGGTTGTTAAGTGAATCTGGTTTCCCCATTAATTTTTCTTGTCAGGTCACAAAAGGTGATCACGTGACCCTTAGAAGATATTGCAACCATGATTAATACATGCCGGTTGCCATGCATTTTAATTTTAATCATGAGACCATGGAGATGCTGCAAGGTTCGTAAGTGTGAAAAACGGTCATAAGTCACTTTTTTTCAGTGCTGCTGTAACTCTGAATGGTCACTAAATGAACTACCTGTACTTGTCAAAATGCTTAAGGTTGGAAACAGTTTTTCACAGTGGTATATTTTTCATCTCATTTCATTCCAACCTCGACAAGAAATATGCAGAGATATTCAACTGAATCTCTACAAGTTAGCCTTCTGTTAAAATACAAATGGGAGTCACAGTTTAGAAAGTAAACCTAAGAATGTGATCACGGCACAGAAATTTAATCATTAAATTATCAATTTGTATAAAGCATCTAAGTGGAATTAGCATGGGCATCTCCCCCAAAGTATGTACCAGTCATTAAGAATATTGATTTTGACAATTCATTCTTCATTTATGATGCAACAGGGGACTTGTCAAATGTCCTCTTATGGTTAATTGGATTAGAAACCTGTGGCTTGTTTTATCAGACAAAATAGAGACATTCAAAATATAAAGGTTATCTAGAATTCAACACAAGTTGTCATTTTATGCAGATGCTATTTTGGGACTCGTTAGGAATTACAAAAGCTCTTTACCTAAGTCCATAGTCTGTGCAACAACATAGCAAGTTTACTGGATACAAAGTAATTTGAGTAGATCTAACATATTGCATATTGATTAGGCTTCTGTGATTTTTTTGTTTTTGAAAATAGAAATATGTAAATGGGATTTATCGTTTCGATCTTTTTAAATATTTGGGAATAATAATTTAAAATAAAACACAATTACTAGACACAAATATTTCTAATTGTTTAACACAGATGAACAGCTATATTTATTAGAGGGCTGAAAATATGCACTATTGTAAAAGGAAAAAATAAATCTTTCCAAGTGGATGTCCAAATTCAACTATGACTACATAATCTAGTTCAAACTGTCAAAGCATTAGTTTGCATATACAAGCTTCATTACACAGATTCAGAAAAAATTATGTGTGCTGCCACAAACCTAAAATTATGTGTGCTGCCTCAAACACTGTAAACCAGACATGTCAAACTTGCGACGTCACGTGACGTCGCGCAATGTATTGGGATGGTTTTGCCATTGCCGGCAATAGGGTGGGCGTGGCTTCTGGATGACGCATCCGGCTCGCGGGCCAGCAGTTTGACACCCCTGCTGTAAACCCTCTCATTTTATGAATTACATTGCTGCTCCTAGGCAATGATGCTTACACATCATACATCATATTCAAGTCAAAAGTTAGAAGATGAACCAGTCTTTGAAGACTTACCTCTGAGGCTCTGTCACCAAACTGAGCTAGAACTTTGGTCCTATAATCAGGAATAATACTCAAAGGATTGTTTGCTAACACAAGCTTTTCCAAGCATGGAAGGCCTCCTATATTCCTTATTTCATCAATCTGAAACAATAGAGGCATCTATTTTAAGCATCCATAAACATGGTCAAATATTTTGATATTACAACTGAAATCTACATTTTTTACTCTGATTTCCTTCTGCCATATTTGATATAATAATAATAATAATAATAATAATAATAATAATAATAATAATAATAATAATAATAATAATGTTGGAAGGGACCTTGGAGGTCATCTAGTCCAACCCCCTGCTCAGGCAGGAAACCCTATACCATTTCAGACAAATGGCTGGCCAGTCTCTTCTTAAAAGCTTCCAGTGTTGGAGCATTCACCACTTTTGGAGGCAGGTTGTTCCACTGGTTAGTTGTTCTAACTGTCAGGAAGTTTCTCCTTAGTTCTAGGTTGCTTCTGTCCTTGACTAGTTTCCATCTGTTGCTTCTTGTCCTGCTTTCAGGTGCTTTGGAGAATAGCTTGACTCCCTCTTCTTTGTGGCAGCCCCTGAGATATTGGAACACTGCTATCATGTCACCCCTCACCCTTCTCTTCATTAAACTAGACATACCCAATTCCAGCAACCGTTCCGTTTTAGCCTCCAGTCCCCCAATCATCTTTGTTGCTCTTCTCTGTACTCCTTCTAGAATCTCAACATCTTTTTTACATCGTAGTGACCAAAACTGGATGCAGTATTCCAGGTGTGGCCTTACCAAGGCATTGTAAAGTGGTATTAGTACTTCACGTGATCTTGATTCTATCCCTGTTAATGCAGCCTAGCACTGTGTTGGCTTTTGTGGCAGTTGCAGCACACGGCTGGCTCATATTTAAGTGATTGTCCACTAGGACTCCGAGATCTCTCTCACAGTTACTACTATTGAGCAAGGTACCACCTATACTATACCTGTGCCTTTGATTTTTCCTGCCTAAATGTAGAACCTTACTTTTTTCACCATTGAATTTCATTTTGTTAGATAGTGCCCAGTGTTTGAGTCTGTCCAGTTCCTCCTGTATCCTAAGCCTATCTTCTGGAGTATTGGCTATTCCTGCCAGCTTGGTGTCGTCTGCAAATTTGATGAGTTCTCCATCTATCCCCTCATCCGAATCGTTGATGAAGATGTTGAAGAGCACTGGGCCCAGAACAGAGCCCTGGGACACCCCACTACACACTTCCTTCCATGTAGATGCAGTTCCACTGAGGACCATACGCTGAGTACGGCCTGTCAGCCAGCTACGAATCCATGTGGTGGTGATGCTATCTAACCCACATTTTTCTATCTTATCAAGTAGTAGGTTGTGATCTACTTTATCAAATGCCTTACTGAAGTCCAAGTAAATTATATCTACAGCATTCCTCTGGTCCACTAGTTTTGTCACTTGGTCAAAGAATGCAATAAGGTTTGTCTGGCATGATCTGTTTTTGACAAACCCATGTTGGCTTTTAGTGATAACTTTGTTCGCATCAAGGTGTTCGCTGATTTGTTGATTATCTTTTCCAGAATCTTCCCAGGTATTGAGGTCAGGCTGATAGGTCTGTAGTTTCCTGGATCTATTTTTTTCTCTTTTTTGAAGATGGGAACTACATCAGCTCTCTTCCAGTCCTCTGGTAGTCCCCCAGTGCTCCAGGATCTTTGAAAAATATAGTTCAGTGGTTCTGAGATCACGTCTGCCAGTTCCTCGAGAACCTTGGGGTGTAATCCATCCAGTCCTGGTGATATGAACTCGTCTAGGCTGGACAGGTGCTCACTTACCATTTTCTTGCCTATCTTGTGTTTCTATTCTGGTTTTTATGGCTCTGGTTTTGGTAGGTTGAACTGTTTCTTCCCTTTGTGTAAAGACAGATGCAAAAAACGAGTTAAGTAGGTCTTTCTCCCTGTTGCTTGTCACCTTCTTGCCACTTTCACCCACTAATGGACCAATCATTTCCTTAACTTTTTTCTTGTTTCTTATATGTTGAAAGAAGCTTTTTTTGTTATTTTTGACTTTGGTCGCAAGCCTTAGTTCATTTTGAGCCTTAGCTTCCCTCGCTTCATCTTTGCAGGCACAGGCTGTTTGCTGATATTCTGCCTTAGTTATGTGCCCCTCTTTCCACTTCTTATACTTGTCCTTTTTATCTTTCAGTTTATCAGAGTGTTCTTTATGCAGCCATGCTGGTTTCTTTTGAAATCTGTTATTTTTCTTCTTTGTTGGTATTGTGCTTGACTGGGCCTTTATTATCTCACTTTTCAAAATTTCCCAAGCTTCTTGAGTTGTTTTCCCCTTTAGGATTCTCATCCATGGAATTCTTCCCAAGGTCTCTCTAAGTATTGAAATTAGCTCTTTTAAAGTCCAAGACTCTAGTTTGGCTGTATTCTATTGCTTGTGCTATATATTTCTTTTCTTAATGTGATGGCTCTAAAAAGTATGCATTAAGCCCTCTCTTCTGAAGTTAATAAACCCATATCTAGGGTAGAAAAAAACTGCTTGCTCCATTCCTCCCCCAATAACTCTCCAAGTATAAATTTATTACCATAGGTATCTAGGTAAACTAGAAGAATGATTGAAACGGAGACCAATTGCTCTATTGAGATTTTAAGCAAAGGCTTAATGAAAAAAATTATTTCTGCTATATATGAGTTAAAACATTTCCTTTTTAAAGAGAAGCCAAAAAGGTAGCATTCTAAGATCAGAAACCAGATAAAAATGATGCAATAGAAGCCGATTCTAACATGTACATTTCAAACAGACTTCTAAGAGTATTAATTGAAAGCGTAATTAACTAAGAATGTTAGCTGAAGTGTAATTATTCCCTTAGCAGATTGAAGCTTGGAATCCTAGACACACTGAGTATGGCATGACGAGTTATGAGCAAACAAATACATAATTGTCTCAGTACCTGATCCACTTTATTGTTACTAAGATCCAAGTTAACTAAAGAATAGAGTTTGTTGAGTCCGGAAAGTCTTTCCAGGTGATTCCCTGCTAAATTCAGCGTTTTGATATTTCCAATTTTTGTATGAATTCCTTCTAACGTTGAAAGTTTATTGTAGGAGAGGTCCAGGTGAATAAGATTGTAGAGATGCTACAAGTGAATACATAAACAGGTTATGCTATATATTACACAGACTTTGAAGTATTAATTCAACAACAGTTGCCCCTATTCAGAAAAAAATAGATAAGCTCAGCTAACTGCTTAAAGATGTGGTGCGCAAAATGCATCAGAGGTTCACATCGTCCTATTTTATGTTTCCCTTCTATATACTTTCTGTGCTTTTCAATTCAATGTCATTGGTTTATAAGTCAGTATTGAAGATGTATATTGTGAACTTTCAAAATTGCAAAAGCCTGATACTGTGAAGTTTGAAAGATACTTATTTTCCATCAATTAGAGCAGGGGTGTCAAACTCAATTTCATTGAGGGCCGCATCAGCATTGTGGTTGCCCTCAGAGGGCCGGGTGGGTGTGGCTAGAGTGCGTATGGCCTACTGGGTGGGCATGGCCGGCTCTACATCGTTCACATCAAGGGTGCCTATGGGAGCCTGGGCAGGAGTGGGACAGATCTGAGGGTCTCTGGCAGGAGGAGGGTCTCTGGCCCAGGGCCAAGGCAGTGGGGGCCGTTCCCTCACTGTTTCCAGGATGGCTTCGCGGGCCACATGAAACCACTTCGCGGGCCAGATCTGGCCCCCGGGCCTTGTGTTTGACATGTCTGAATTAGAGAATAACCTGAAGAGCTCCCCATTTCTATGTTTAAACAAATATTTTCCCAACAGGAATTGCAGGTGAGATATCTGAGCTCCTGACACCAGACTGCATGTTTAATTTTCTTTTAGTTTCCCACTTTGACATAAAGTGACTTAAATGTTAACTATTTATATAACAAAACATGAATATAGTATTTATGTAAGACTTGTTTGTTTAAAATGGGTTTTCCATTTTCATCTTTCCACATCTAATAAAAATAATTTAAACTCAACAAATCACGTATTAATATCTGTTCCACACATTTTACTGACTAACTAAGGCCTTGCAAGACAGTGATTTTCACATACTAGTTAAGCCCTTGAGCATTTCTAATACAAAACTTGTCACCCTACTACTGTAGATAAGTGTTCTCAACTTTGGCAATTTTAAGATGTTGCACTTCAACTCCCAGTGATCTTAAAGTCACCAAGTTTGAGAAACTCTATTAGATCCTTAAATTGAACTCAGATGAAATTTTGGTCCTGAATTCCAATAATTACTTTTAGGTTGGGAATGACACACTGAATCCTGTATGCTTCAAGTTACACCTCCCCCCAGCATCCCCAGATCACTCTGACATAATTTGGAAGGTGGCATAATTTTAAACTATTTCAGGAGAGTTGTGAAAGCAAGCTGATGGTGGGAAGAAAAGAATATTTTGCTTCCCAGAGGCTTCTCATTTTTTTCTACCCAAAATCAGACTAAAAATAGCACTACCTTTTGGTAACATTACAGCATCACGATAGCCCCTTTATCCAGTTATTTTGAAGCCTAATTGTGGCTGCAATCCATCCTAAACACCCGTTTCCCTACTTTAGGTCATATCCAATTTGGTCTTCCCCTGGCAGATCAGTTATTGGAAAATGTAATTCTAGTTCTTGCTCCAAAGTATCACTTCAATATGATTCAAGGGTATAAAGAATCCTCCAGAACAGATTAATGGAACAGAGAAAATAAAAATAGAAGAATGGAGGGAAAAAATTGACTGTAGTCATTACACGTCTTATATGAATAAACATTTCTACAAAAACTACGAAATAGAAACTCCAAGAATGGTGAATGTAACATTTATTTTATATTTTGTTTCCCTGAACTATACACAATATAGTCAAAAGTCTCCTGAACCATCAGCAATACTTTAAAAATGATGCTGAAGACTTCCCATGCTGAATTAATAGACATGGGATAGGCTGCATTTCATAGTCAAATTACTTTTTCAATTACTGTTGGTGACAATATGCTGACATTGCAAACCACGCAGAGAGTGCTGTAAAGCACTGTGGAGTGGTATATAAGTCTAAGTGCTATTGCTATCTGAAGTGCAGCATACAGTGGTACCATACAGTCAACTGCTTTGAAACGCATTGAATTTGGTACTCAATGCATTTTGATGTGAAAATTTTGTCCCGGTACTCATCATTTGTTTGGTACCCAATGCACAAGCTAGAACTTGTTAATGTCGGCTGCCTTGTGACTAATTACATTATTTTTTATGAGAATAAATTGGTACTCATTGTTTTTGTTTCTCATTGCACTTCCTGGAACCAATTAACAATGAGAATCACTGTATTACTTTTTTTTTTTTTTTTTTTTTTTATTGAAAAGTTTTAAAAAATACAATTTTCCTTTAAGAAACCCCCCTTCCCCCTCCCTCCTCCCCTCCCTACCTCCCCCCTATCTCCCCCCCCTCCCCCTCTCCCTCCTCCCTCCCCTGCCTCCCCCCCTCTACTTCCCCTCCTCCCCCCCTCCCCCCCCTCCGACTTCCCAGAGCAAAATACAAGGTATATATCTAAAAAGCAATCATAAACAATCATATACTAACAATTATAAACTCTAAAATCCATCACTCTCTAGCTTATATAAAGTAAACCAATCCTTAACAATACTAAATATATATAAAAAACTAAAATAAAAGAAAACTAGCATCATTCCCATCTATGTTCTTCCACATTTCCCTATTACCTAAACATATTCTCATTTACACATCACAAACACCTATCCCTATTAACCTCTCTAGCCAAAATAGACTATAATAGATAGTTCTTACACAAATTAACCCGCATTAACCCACAAAACTTTCTTCCTCTTCCTCTGTAATAAATTGTCCATTAATTCCAAATTAAAGATTCTGTTACCATACATATCATCCCAAAACTTTTAAAAACACAACTACCACTTGTCTATAAGTATATTGTGGAAGTTCCATAGATTTCTGCTGGTCTTATTTTTTTGTCTTTTTTGAGCGTTTTAAGGCAGCACGCGTCACCCTCTGTTCTCTAATATCATCCAAAAGAGTTGCAGCTTGAACTCCTCCTGTACCCTTCTCGTCTATCAGTCCATCTTCATCCTCTTGATGTTCTCCTTCTCCAGATCCCTCTGCAGCTTCCAGAAGTGTTGATGGGGTTACATTTAAAACATTGTTGTAAAAGTCATGCGCTTGCTTCACATTACCCAAACAGTACCTTTTGCCATCATACATGAAGCTCAGCCCAGCTGGGATCTCCCATCTGAACCTTATATCCCTTTGCTTGAGCTCTTGCACAAGAAAAATAAAATCCTTCCTTCTCTTTAAAATCTTTGGAGGAATTTCTTTTAGAACCAAGACTTCTTGACCAGCAATCACAACTTTGGTATCATAGGCAGCTTGTATAACTTCATCTCTAACTTCCCTTTTTACAAAATAAACCACCACATCTCTAGGCAACTTTCTCTGTTTAGCAATCCACGAATTCACACGAAACACTTTGTCCATACCTTGTTTTATTTCAGATGCTGGATGATTCAATACCCCCTCAAAAGCCTCAGAAACCAGCTGCTTTAAATCTTCCTTAATATTCTCTTTTAGGCCTCTAATTCTCACAGCAAACTGCATCTGGTAAAATTGGGCCAGACTCTGTTCACTATCCATTTTGTCTTTTAAATCTTCAATTTCCAAAACTTTTGCTTCTAATATAGCATTCTTTTGAGTCAAGTCTTGCACTTGGTCATCCAGCACCTCCACACATTTAGCAACTTTATGCACTGAGGACAAAATGTCTGCCTTCATCTCTCTAAGTTTCTGTTCCATCCTTTCTTCCATTCTCTGCTCCAATTTCTCCAATTTCTCCTCCATCTGTGCAAATTTAGCACCCATTGACTCCAGAATTAACTGGGTATGTCTTTCAAGATCCTTCGAAGTCAATACATCAGGAGAATGCAACGCCTGCAGTAATGATTGTTGTTGCACCGGAGAATTTCCAGCACTCCGAAAAGTTCTAGGGGGAGGTTTAGCCGCCATCTTTTACTTACAATTGTGACGCACTTTCACTTTAAGTTTTAAGCAAAGTCCATCAAGCTTGAGAGTAAAATAAAATAATCTTCTTCATCTCTTCATCTTTCCCTCTTGTACTGCTCTGCCTGCTCTTTTCCTTTCATAGTCTCTCCTTCAAGCAGGGATGGTCGCAGACGCCTGGCTCTGCTCCATAAAGTCCGGAGCAGAGACGCTAGCCAGCTGGGAGCAGCCCAGGCTACGGGGGAGTTCAATCCTTCAGCCGCCCAAGCTCCAAGCTCAGGCGGCCCCGGAGAACTCAACCCCCACCTGGGGGCTCACCCCCTCCTCTTCTCCCGAGGAGGGGGCTTCAAATTCGCCCGAACAGCTGATCGGCGCTGTTTCGGGCGAAAAATCACACAGCTGAGCTGCGGGCAGCCCGGGAAGGCTGTCTCCGGCGCCACGGAGCCACCGGAAGCCAAGAATCACTGTATTACTAAAGCAGAGGACAGGCAATCCGGCTCAAATTACCATCTAGTATTGCTTAACGGATTGCATGCATTAAAAATAGTAATCTCAAAGAGCTGAAATGGAAAAAAATTGAGAAAATGTATGCTATAGGCAAAGGTATACATTATACTACCGTGTTTCCCCCAAAATAAGACCCACCCAGAAAATAAGCCCTACCCTGATTTTTTAGCATGCGCCTAATATAAGCCCTGCCCCCAAAATAAGCTGGGGGTGGGCATGGCCAGCACAGGAGGTGGCAAGCGCACGGGGGCTGACGGTGTCTGGCAGTAGCCACAGCCCATGCAGCACAGGTAAGTCTGAGTGCTCTGCAACCATCAGGTCAGCCCTCCAAGAAGAGGTACAGAGGGGAGGTAGGCGATCTAGACATGCTGCGTGGCCAGCTGGCCCGCGGGAGGTTTGCGCAGTGGCACCAGAGCAGACAGAGGCAGAGGAATGGGGGTGGGGAGGCAGGCAATTCAGGCATACTGTGTAGCCGCCTAGCTCAAGGGAGGCTTGCATGGTGGCACTGGCAACAGCCGGAGGCAGAGGTATGGGGGAGACAGGCAATCCCGATGTGCTGCCCGCTCCGTCCCACTGTCTCTTGGCTTGCCGGTGGACATGCCAGGTCAGGCGGCCGTGCAGTACATCAGGATCATCTGCCTCCCCCCATGTCTCTGCCTCTACCTGCTGTCGGTGCTGCCATGTGAGCCTCCTGTGAGCCAGGCAGCCATGCGGTGCACTGGGATCAGCTGCCTCCCCCCTGCACGTCTGCCTCTGCCTGCTGCTTGGACTCACCTGTGCTACATGGGCTGCGCAGCCCAAGTATGCCAGCCAAGGGGCCGGTTGGTTGTGCCTGCTGCCAGACACCATTGGCCCCCACGTGCTTGTTGCCTCTTGTGCTCGGGCCATGGGGGTGGGGTGCCCGGCAGGCTGAATACCCTGGTATCATGTTTCCCTGAAAATAAGCCCTAATGCGGACAGATAGATAGATAGATAGATAGATAGATAGATAGATAGATAGATAGATATAGCTATATAGATATATAAATAAAAAAACCAGGTCTTATTTTTGGGGAAACATGATACAAAGGTATATAAAAGTATACAATATACAAAGGTACATACTATATTATACTATGCTATAATCAATTAATTAGATCAACTAATAATGACAACAATCTGGAAGTCCTAGCAAATAGGCATTGTTATGAGAAATAAAAGCAAGGAGCATCCAGCTAGATTTAAAACAACAACAACAACCACAGACAACTTCATTAAGACAGATAATCAGCAAACCTGTAAATTTTCCACTAGTGGTACATCATTGTGGCTTAAATCCAGAAATTCAATCTTCGGCATTAATTTCTAAAATAAAGGAATAGTAAGCCTTCAGTCCAATTAGAAGTTATCAGTCTTGATCCAAAACAATTAATCCCTGATAATGTGAACCCTTAAGAATTTTAGAACTAATTTTTTCAAGCAATAGCCCACGGAGAAATTTCAAGGGATTTTGTACAAGAGTGGACTTCTTTACAGTTAAAAGCTATCATCATTCTGTAACATTCAATGTAATAATCAAGTCTTCTGCAAGCTAGAGAAAGTATTAAAAGTACTGATTATATCACTATGAGCAGAAGAGATATCTTTCCTGTCTCTTATGAAGCTGTTCTGAAATATTTGTTATGAACTCTTACCACTGAATTGTCAATTTGAGCTATACTATTATGACTCATATCTAAAGTTGTTAATGTTCTCCAAGTTGGAATAACTGCTGTCACAGGATTTGAAGATGCGCCTTCTGGCTCCCACTGGTCAAATTCATAGGCCTCAGGTACTAGGACCTCCTATTCAAACCACAAATTGAAAATAATATGAGGGGGAGAGAATAGAGATTTCTGATTAGTAAGTCATTATTTGACAAAAATTGTTAACGTCTAAACAAATTTAAAATCTGGATAAGAAATTAAGAATACTATTTTTTGCAAACGTACTCTTTATTTTATGGATATGTCTTATTTGGAATATTTAAAACTAAATTCTAAGAATACACACACATAGGTACACACATATGCACATGTGTCCATATGTGTGTATCTGTGTATTCTTAGAATTTAGTGTTAAATATTCTAAATAAGACACACCATAAAATAAATTTACTAAAATTCATTAATATCAATAGAGATGAAATAATATTATTTAAATGTATATAGTAAAACATCAAATATACAAAAACTGAGCTGCTGAATGAACAAAGAATATTTTTATTTTTTAAATACAGCTTTTAACATTATAATCATAATGCAGCACATTTGAATCTTACCATCATGGATGTTGCTGAGAATTGTACACTTAGTGTTGCTAGAGTGTGCTTTGAAGATGTCAGCCCATTAATAAGTTTTGCACCACAGTGATTTATCTATTTTGAAAAAGCAATAGTAAAGAAAATGAAACAACAATAAAAGAAAACATGAAACCGTTTCACATGAAATTTTACTTATTGCACTCTAATCTCCCCATTTTTATTAAAAAAAAATCAATAATTTTTTTGCAGTATTTTATTAAAAAGTCTTCTTCGGGGGAATGCTGTAAATGCAATAAAAGTCAAGAAAGCCGATTATAGTTCCCAACATTGATTCAAATAAAAAAAAAATCAAATATCACTACTACTGAAATCAGCTTCTGTAATTAATACAGCAATCTGAAAATAGCCATGCACAACTACAAACAGGAGAACTCTTTCTCCTTACAAAAACATGAAACAACCCTTGTGGAAAATGTTTTGGGGGATCCCTCAGTGTTGCTTTATGCAGGGATTCAAGAATAAAGAGAAACAGGCAAAATGGCCTCCACAGACTCCCTGCTATAAACAGACTTCTGTTTGGAGTTAGCATGCTACCTTAGAAACCATGCGATGGGTTCTAAAATGCAACCACAGATTATGCACACAATACTCCACTTCTGGCATCCTTAATTACAAGAATCTCAGGAAATTAAGATGAGAAACGCCAAAGGGGCTAAGAAGCAGCTCTTAGTCACAATAAGCAATGGTGGGCTAAAAACAGTAAAACTTTGACTACATTAAACAGTTTTTTAAAAAATTAAGTTATACATTATCTTTCCATTGAAAATGTACTCTCAAAACAATTTAGAGCTTAAGTCAACCTAAAAATGCAAAAAGTAAAACAAAAATCGCAAGTACCGTAACTGAAAACCTAATAATCAAACTATTGATGTTGAAAGGCCCGACTAGAGAAGCATATTTTTGCAAAGACAATGGATGCCAAATACCAAATAAGTCGTGCAAAGGGATGATACATGCTTAGGCTCTCCCTCATGCTGAATATACATGCCTCTGAAAGCAGGGCCTCCCCTACAGTGTTCAATGGCCACTTTTATCAAGAGAAAAGCAGTCCTGCACAAGGCAGTCTGCTTTGGTAGTCACCCTGCGGAAATGCCTTCTATGCAGGCATGGACAACGCTCAGATAACGGGGACCAGGGCTTGGAGTTGTGCTGGCCTTTGAAAGGGCAGGAACCTCAATGCTTCTAAAAGAAGGTTTCACAATATTCCCCTCCAAATAGTCACATAACTCTACAAAGCTGTTTAGGGCTTTAAATGTTTAACACCAGATCCTCAAATTCTGATAAGTAAAACATCTAACTGCCAATTCACACTCAATTCACAAGAGCCTTGGTGGAGCAGTGGGCTAATGCCTCCTTAAGTAACAACACCAGCTGCCTGCATCCTTCCGAGGTAGGTAAAATGAGGACCCAGATTGTTGGGGGCAATTAAGCTGACTTTGTAATAATGCCGCTTGGGGGGGTGTGAAAGCCCTAATAAGCAGGCATATACACAGAATGAAGGCTACTGCTAAGCTTGTAAGCCGCCCTGAGTCTTCGGAGAAGGGCGGGATATAAATGGAATTAAAATAAAAAAAATAAAATAAAAATAGTATTATTTGGCAGTTAAGCTGTTGCAATGGAATTTCTGGATTTTTTTCAAACCTAGCCCTGCTAGTGTACTGCAAAGCTCAAAACATAAAATGATATCTGAACTGCTATCGTCAAACCCGACAGTCAAGTTAGCAGTAATGCCATAAATGCCTTCCTTCCCACAACTATCAGCTTAAAGATCAGGGTACTTTCCAAGGGTGTATCCCTCCTCTTTCAAGGAAAGCGCAACCTCATCCAGAATAGGCTAAGTCTCGATCCCTGCGTCTAATCTCTTACTGATGTAGAACATGCCCATCTGCCTAGATTTAACTTCAATTTCTTCCTCATTACTCAGCTTGTCATTAAATTCAGACTGCTTACTGGTATTCAGGAGCAAGGAGCAGCAGAGCTGGCTGATCATCTACTCCAAAAACAAAAGGGGTTTCCTCAGCAGTTTCATGTAATTATTTACCATCCCAGACCCAACACAGAATATTTCTGGACATCAAAGGTCAGTGGCCTTTTAAGCTTGTAAAAACTGTTTCCCCCCCCCCTCGGCCTTTGGGTTGTAACTATTAAATGCCCACCTGCATGATAGTGTCATTTCTATTTGGATTGCCATTTTATTATTGCTTATTGATTTATGTACTGCTGTTTTATATTCATTTTGTTAGGTTCTGTTAAATTTTATGTACGGTAAGTTGCTTATAGTCACTTTGACTGATATGGGGAGCCTTACAATTTCTTTTAAACTAGTGTCCCTCAGCATGACTTTCTGGACAGAAGAATCAGAACCACTGCAAGACCCAAGGTGCCAATCAGTCCAGAAGAATACAAAACCCTTAGAGTACATGAGAACAATTTCCAATAAGTATTCCACAAACAAAGCTCTTTTTACCTGAATCTGATGAAGAGATTTAAATATTGATAGGTCAAAAGGCAAAAGATGTTCCTGAATATTACTGCTTCCAACAGGTCCACCTGTGCCAGTTATCTGGGAAAAATGCATATTATTATATGTATATGTACATATGATTTACAGAATAATAAACAGAATGCAGAGATATGTTTTTTGTTTAGAATTTTATTTATTTATTTTTATTTTAATTCCATTTATATCCCGCCCTTCTCCGAAGACTCAGGGCAGCTTACAAGCTTAGCAGTAGCCTTCATTCTATGTATATGCCTGCTTATTAGGGCTTTCACACACACCCCAAGCGGCATTATTACAAAGTCAGCTTAATTGCCCCCAACAATCTGGGTCCTCATTTTACCTACCTCGGAAGGATGGAAGGCTGAGTCAACCTTGAGCCTGGTGGGATGCGAAACTGCACTAATTGCAGGCAGCTGGTGTTACTTAAGGAGGCATTAGCCCACTGCTCCACCAATGCTGAGTATCTTGTCAAATTATATTCCAGTTTTATAAATATATACTGCAGTATTTTAATATTTATATAACTAAATTTAGTAAAATATTGAGCATGCCACATTGCTCAGTATCAAGGCACTGTACACATTAGAAGTTAAGTCCACAATCTTGTT
This sequence comes from Vipera ursinii, assembly GCF_947247035.1. Lineage (NCBI taxonomy): Eukaryota > Metazoa > Chordata > Lepidosauria > Squamata > Viperidae > Vipera > Vipera ursinii. Next base: position 66,204,977 of record NC_139513.1, read on the forward strand.
CTTTCTTACAAAATAATAAAAAATATAAGGATTTAAACTTCTTTTTGGGGATCTAATTTTAACATAGTTTCCATTGTATTAATCTGTTTTATTTATATTTTTCATTTTATAGGTTTAAAAATCTTTTAAATCTTTAAAAAATGTTCTGAAAATGCTGAGGCTTATAGATAACAATAAATAGTATCAATTAAGAAGTCCTTATTGAACTATTCATCATTTTGGCAATTAAAGAAAGATTCAAATACTGCTAACATTGTGAAGGACAACTTCACATCTAATTATCTCTGGCATAGTGAGAGATTTCAAGCATGCACCCATTTGCTTAAGTATTAACACTTAAATGGGGGAATATCTGAATGAATTTTTAACTTCATTGAAGCACTGAGTAAATTTATAAATATCAACACAAGTGCATGCTACAGTACTATTGTATTTCTTATCATCTGATAAATATAAGATCAAAAACACTATAGGCTTATTTAAAGAAAATAAGTGTAACTTTGGAAAAACAGGATATGAGAAAAATGCTGCAGTGAGATACAATTCTATAACCAGAACTGATACTTATTCAGATGCAAGCAGTACTGAAGCAAAAAAAGGAACTTAAGGAAATAATTAGCATAACAGTATATAAAGATCTTACTAAAAGCATATTAAAGTATTTTAATCTCGCTGTTCTAATTTAAAGAAATCTTCTCCACACAGCTTTTAAAGCTCAATGTATTTTCTAAGAGTCTACCTTAGAGGCAATTATCTCTGTCTTCATGGAATTATCTCCATCTTCATAGGGCGGTCCAGACAAATATCTGGACTATCATATATTTCTTTGGGATTCTTGTTCTTTCTTCAATTCCAATGCTACTGGGAACATACAACTTTTAACTTACAATAAGACACATATTAGTCTTTAAAATAAGAAAGATCTTAACAGAAGACCTCAACAGTGCTACTTTCTTCCAGTTTCTTTTACCAAGGCAAAAAAACCTCACTTCCTATAAAGCACAGTCTCTACAGACAACATAAATGAGCAACTGAAATATTTTTCATTAGAGTCTGTTACCTTTAAATATTTGAGTCTGCATGCGAAATCCAGAATGTGACCAAGATCAGTTCTGGCATCACCATTTGCACATGTTGGTTTCCCCTGACGCAGCTGTTGAGTAACAGCATAAAGCTGCAAAGGTTTAATACTGAAGACTTCACCAGCCATAAGTAATTGCTCTCCTAGAAAACAAGATGTACATATTTAGAAATAATACCTAGAAAATAATATTGTAAAAGAGATATGATATGGTTATATCATATTTGAAATTTGAAACAAGGATATACAATCTTTTCTGTTTTGAAGGACATTCTATCTTGGGTGGTATCCAGAAAGTACAAGTATACGAGTACGTTTAATCTACAAGCATTCATTCAATGACTGTTCAAAGTTACAATGGCACCAAACGAATAGTGATTATGATCAGTTCTTGGAGTTCTGGCTGTCCCAGTACCCCACAGTCGTGTGATCTAATCTGGATGCTCAACAATTAGCATGCTCTTACAACCTGTTGCGGTGCCATACAATCAAATGACCAACATTTGTAGTCTTTCCTACTGGCTTCCCCAGAAAGTCAATGTAAGTCTTCTCCACCCACGCACCCTTCTCCAGCCCATCTGCATTCATGATGCGCTGGCCATTCACGCATCCCCATCCCCTCATGCAGCCTCTCACACTCACTCTTGCACTCTTCCTGTAATGGAATGTGTGGGTGATCTTGTGAAACAAGGGGAAAAGATACTGCCTAGGAAACAACCAGACAAGAGACACAAAAGCCTCTAGTGGCTTAATGGTCAGAGAAAGAAACTTAGGAAGGATTGGATCTAATGGATCGAGCAGTTAAAAGTGAGGGGAGAAAGATTATCCTTCCAGGCTTGCAAGATTCTATTAATGTAGCCTTACAATAAAGTAGAATTAGTCCACCTTGTTGTGTTTTCTGCCTGGTTAGTGGGAAAGGCTGACACTTCCCAACCCACTCCTCTCACGCACATCCTTGGACTTTGCATACCCTGAGTGGCACCTCTCGCACACCCTTCCAAAGTCATACTGCACCATTTGCACACACCCTTGCACCTGCCTAATATGTACTACACCCCTTCCCCAACCTTTATGCACCTCAACTTGTGCCTTTTGTATACCCTCTGCACCCTTCCTGACTCACATGTACCCTCCCTAACACCCCCCCACACACACTCCCTTGTATCCTCTTCCACTCTTGCCACGCCTCACTCACTCCCCATCCAGCAGTGGCCATTTACCTGTTTCCTGGCCCAGGACTTCCCCAGTGACCTTGGCTGTGGAATTTGGCAGGAAGTTGCCTCACTAATGACCGTGGGATTTAGTTAACAACAACAACCAGGACTACAGAGGTTGCAGTCACTAAGTGATGTGGTTGCACTTTATGACTGCACCTCTTAGCAAAGAAATTCGAATTCCAATTGCCCATAGTAAGTCAATGACTACTTGTAACAGAAATGGGAGAAAGAAAAATGGGCTGAATAATTTTGTTACCAATTAAATACTTAAAAGGAATAACAAAGACAAAATTTAAAAAATAAATGGACCATTTGCCATTTCTAAGCCAGGTCAACTCCAGGCTAATTTCAATTCCAATTGCAACAAAATCTAAGCCAGACCTGCACAGCGTGCAGCCCTAGATCCAACATAACCTAGATGACTGAGAATCTCCACAGACATTTAGCTATGCACTTTGGGATGAACACCCTTCGAATAGTGCCGGAGTATGAATGGATTTCCAGAAAAACTGCAGACTAGAAAAACCATTTGCGCTTCAGTCTGAGAGGCAGACAACACAGACTCATCCCCAACAGCCTGCGCCTGTCTTCAACAGTGAAGGGACCCAGGGCAGAAAACATCCTGCAGAAAGCACAGCTCCACAACACACTCCTTTCAGCAGTCCCAAGGCACTACTCAGGTGACCCTGAGGACACAGACAAACCCCCAAGTGGCCTCAAGGACTCTCTGAAAGAATGCAAATGATCAGCTGTCTGCCAGGGATATAAATCCTTCCATTCCCCACTATCCAGTCAGAGCTGAAGAAGCTTCTTGGATGAGAAGCGAAACATATTCATAGAAAAAGTAGAAAGTCCAGTTGCCTCCTGAAAAAGTACCTTTGGAACAGCAGGCAGCCCGCTAAGCAAACCATCTCTAGTCTGCTAGTGTTTTTTGAAAGCTTAACAACTCCACTACTGCCAAACACCACTTCCGCCAGGATCGATCACCACCGCCTAGCTTTTTGCAGTCACCTCTGCCCTGGAAGAAAAGGTGCCAAGTGCTTCTAAGTCCTCACCAACACTACTTGCTCCAGCACTGCCCCCACATCGCTAGCTGTCAAACAGAATCCCAGGTTTTTTTTTTTTTTTGTAGTCCACAACAATTTCTAAAGTTGTGGTCCTTCCTTCTCTCCAAGTTGAGTATGCCTGAACTCAAGTCTGAACTGAAGTCTGAACTCTCTCGTTAAAGAGAAATTGTTCAGGGAAGTAAACTGAAGTTTCAGGGTGGATAGTTCAGTTATACTTGCCATAACATACAAACATAGCATACAATTAATGTAATGCTTATGCCTATTTCTGTATCTATCATGTATATATCACACCTTAGCCATGAAAGCCAGCTGGGTGACTATGAGCCAGTCACACACTCTCACAGGGTTGTTGTTGTGAGGAAAATAGGAGGAGGAAGGTGTGTTGGATATGTTCACCGCCTTGAGTTGTTTGTAAGAGGTGGGATACAAATAAATTTTTTAAAAAATATAATTATTTGACCATAAACAAAAGGAAACAATTTTAGATAAGTTTCAAAAATCATTTTTAAATATCACAAAGAGAAGAAATTTCCTATGACTCTAACCAACATAATTGAAGATGCATTGCATGCTGTACTATTATGAATGAGCATCCCCCAACATTTTCGGGCAATACATCTGCTTTATGGAATTAAGAATCTATCTAGTACCTTAGAATCTATCCACAGATAAATATCACATAGTTTGGTGGGATTCATTATCCTCTTTGCTGTACACTGTAATAAATAAGATTTTTAAAGAAAATATATGAAAAAATACTGCAATTAAATGTTAAGAATTCTGATGTTTCATACCTTTATGAAAAAGTTCTTCAGCCAATGCAGCTGTGATTCCAATGATTTCCTGCAAAAAATAAGAAATAAAAATATAAAATCAAAATATTATTTAAATCTATATAGTTCATAAAATATTTTACAGAATTTTATATCTTAAGCAATAATGTAAATTACATGTTTATTTCTTCATGGAATATTTTCATCTGATTCAATATTTTCAGCTCAATGCAGTAAAATCATTAAACAAGGCAATGTAAATAAGAAAAAGTTTAGTCTCGTAGCACTTTAAACAAAAGTACCCTTCCATCATTTGTCTGCTTAAGTTCCAAGATGGTTATACTTTATGCAAAATACGCAACACGGAAGGAGACTGAACAGACGAAGGCAGGCAGGAGTGGGGGAGCGCTGGAATTGCCACTGCTGGGCGTGAGGTCACGTGACATCATGTCTTACGACTACATTGCTTAGTGGTAGGAATTCCAGTCCCAACGATGACCAAAGACTACCTTTGTTTTTTGTTAAATATCTATATCTCTCCTTCCTGTGGGATGCATTGGTGAATAAGGGTACTTTACTTATCCATTTGTCACCTCCTAAATGGGCTACTCTAATATGATTTCACAGGACTGCTCCAGGAAAAGACTTGGAAACTGCATCCAATGCAAAACACAACTATCCATGTACTAACGGAAACACCTTGATACTCCCACGTAACACCAGTACTTCAGGAGCTGCAATGGTTGCTAGTTTGTTCAATTCAAAGGACTAAGAATAGCCATTTATCCTTTTATGCATCCATCCATCCGTCCTTCTATCTTTATTTCTTATAGGAACCCGCTTGGAATAGTTTTTGACTGAAGTGACTTAAAAGCATTTATTTATATATAAACAAACAAATAATTAAATAAATAAATTCAATACAATGACAGGCCATCTGGCTGCTCAACTAATAGTAACAGTTCGGTAAATAACAATGATCTTATATTTAAAACAAACGTAATGAGCTGATTCTGGTAGGAAAGAACTTACATAAAAATGAAAATGTAAGAATTGTGATAGTACTTTGGGTGCTGCCAATGGAAATATAGCAAGAAGAGTTTGTAGATATACTTCCAACTCTTTTTCTCTTTTTTCCACCAAGCTTTTGGAATTTTTACCAATAATCTTTTTGGGAGGCAATATATTCTTGTCTATCTTCTTCTCTAAAACAAGCTGTAAAAGACACAAAGTTAGGTTAGTGCTTTAAGGACTTATAACATTAAATAATAATAATAGTAAGACCCAGTTCTCAATAGAAATGCCTTATATTATTAATAATTGATAACAATCTAATCTACATATATTTTTTAAAAAAATGAATTTTAATTTCTAATAGCAGCTACTTGAGATATAACCTCAATTTCTCTGTCAATTTTGAAGGCAATTTTCTAATTACCACTCTATAACTTAACTGGGTAAGCAGATATCATAATTATCTTTCGGTTTTCAAGTGAATTTTGGGCTTCTGAAGAGCATCTTTAGGAAAAGAACTCACCTCCCTCTCTTCAGTCCTTTTTTCCCATTAGGCAAAGCTAAAACAAGGTCCTAGGACAGTACTTGCCTACAATTTAATAAGCCAGTATTCCTTTTCAAAAAGCATACAAGCATGCTGGAACATTTTCTAAGTGACTGAGTGTCAAAGTTTAAGCCGACTCTTTTAGGGATACAATTTAAGAACAATTACCTTTTCATGAAGATCATGGAAGTCACTATATCGATGTTTTACTATCCACTCATGGGTTCCAACAGTCACTTGAATGATATATACCTAAAAGAAAAACAACTTTTAATCAACAGATACACATTCACATAAAAATATACAATTCTTGCAATGCTGCATTTATTTTAAATTCTATAAAGATATTTTTTTCATGTACAACTTCCACTTCAAATGGTTATATGAACAGAGTGTAACCAAAAAATTACAACAAAGCAGAAGTCAGTTTCTATTTATACTAGGTTATTATTTTGTGTTTGAGGTAAACTGAATACCATTTTGAAAAAGCTAAAACAATAATCTGGAAAAGAAAATATTACAGTGTGTGTACAAATCTAAAAGTTATTTATCAAATTTATATAGCTGCCCATTTCACCATGACTCTGGGTGCTATACCAATCAAATAAAATCAGAATATATAAAAATTATTCTAAAAGACATTATAAAACACAGAAAATTGTTATTAAAAATTACTGTAACATGCTAACATTAAAAAGGCATAGAGGTTCTTATGAAATGTATCAGTACCTAGTTGGTCTCAAAAATGTTGTATGTATAAAATCCCTACATCCTTCCCAAGTGTATAATAGAATCGCTAGCTCATACATAGCCTGCTATTTATTGTTATTTGAATATCATGAAAACCATGAAATTAACAATGTCAGCACAGACTCGTCCAGAAATGTATACAATACTATACAAACAGTAACAAATGAAAAACTAATAATAGCTAACTTTACTTTTGATCATAAAGCTTCCTTAAAACATACCAAATTTTAGACTCCCAGAACAAAAGAGTTTTCAAATAATGCAATGTAACATTTCACAATATTCAATACTGATCATATCCCACATCAAGTACTGTTGTCAGCCCTGGCACTATGCCCAATTCTAGACAACCTTTAAAACCTTCAAATAAACCAAAAAAAAGGTTCTGAAAAAAGTCACAGGGATCAGCAGGGACTGGAAAATTAAATCCTGTGAAGCTTGCCATGTTTAGCTTTGAGTAGTTAAGCCTAAATATGTAGCACCCTTCAAACACCTGAAAGAATGCCAAACAAGAACGGCCAAAGGCCATTCTACATTACTGAATGCAGAATAAGGAATAATGGGTTTGAGCAAAGCAGATTTTGATTGTTAGAAAAATAGAATTCTAACAAAAAGAGCAGCTCAACAGTAGAATTAATTACCAGAGATAGTGATGTTCCCTTCATTAGAAGTATTTAAATAAAGGCTCATTCATATGTCAGTGATACTTTAATTTGGATCTTGCATTAACATGTTGAATTCAACAGCCTAAGCACAGGTTGTCCTTGATTACAGTCATAATTGAACCTACAATTTCAGTTGTAAGTTGTGATGGTCACAAAGCGGCTCACCACATGACAGGACCTAATTTTATGACTCATGCAGCAGTTGTTAAATGAGCCTATTGTTTGCTATGGGGCGGTTTCTGCCAGAAACCAGAAGTAAACACTGATTTCCGGCAAAAATGTCATAAATTGTGGTCATATAACTGAAAGGCTGCAAATGGCCATAAATGCAAACCAGCTGCCAAGCGCCCAAAATGTGATCATGTGACTATGGAGGGAACGCAGATGTCAGAACTTTGAAACTGGGTCAAATGTCCCTTTTTTGGAGTCCGCTGGAATTTCGAATGGACGCTAAGTTACTGGTCTAAATCAAGGACTACCTGTAGACTTATTTAATATAGTTAAAGTTATATCCTATTGTCCCTACAAAGAGCCTCATTTTTATCCTCACATATTACCATACCTCCGACACAAACTGCATTACTGTGATACTATAGACTGCTTGTTATAACACATGTTCTTGGTTTGATCTAGTGTGTGCTTTTCACCTTCGAAATCAAGATGTAGGGGTCGAGTTGAATGTAACATGGCAAGGGAATCAAATACAGTACTGCTCTACACCAAAATATCTGTGTTACACTCGATAGGACACTTTCATTTAAAGAGCACTGCCTAAATACTAAAGCTAAAGCTAAATAACATCATCAGGAAACAGACATTTATACATGGGGAACCAACCACCCATACTGTGATCATTGGGTTTTGCCCTGAGTATTTCTGCAACAGAGTATGCAGCTGCAGTATGGAGTGCATTCACACATGCAAAACAAGTCGACATTGCTGTCAATGAAGCAGTATGCATAGTGACAGGATGCCTTAAACCAGCAGTCACCAACTTTTGCGGTTTGGTGGCCTTGCTGGGGGAGAGGAGAGGGGAATCGGTGCACACACACGCAGCTTCACTCACGCAAGAGAGAAGAGAAGGCTTTGCAGTGCTGCCTCGGCTCCTTCAGACTTCTCCATGCCAAAAACTTATGCAAAGGGACGGAAGGCCTGAAGCAGCACAAATTTGCTCCCCTGAAGCCTTTTATCCATTTGCAAAAGCTTTTGGCGCAGAGAAGAGAAGCCTTTGGGGGGTGCAGTCTCATGTTCCTTCAGTCTCACCAAGGATGCCTGACACTCCAAAAGCGGATCGGGTGTCCCGCGCAGGCAGCCTAGGTGAGTCAGCGAAGCTGAGCTTGTCCCACTCAGACTCTGCTCTCCCCACTCTGCTTCTGGAGCATTGGGAGCAGGTGGCTTGGTAGCCCAGCTGGGGTGGAAGGGAAACCGGGCTGCACGAGTGGAGGGCTGGCACAAGAGAGAAGCTTTTGAGGCACCCGCAAGTGGGGCTGCACACACAGGCATGCCGGCCAACCACTCACATGGCCCAGTTGCAAATAGGCCAGGGCCCAGTAGTGGGCCATGGCCCACAGGTTGGGGGCCTTTGCCTTAACCCACACCCATTAAGAAAATGTATCCTCTTGTTATTGCTTCACCTAAGATTAGGAGAAAAGTAGCAGCAGATGCCGAGAGAATCAACAAGAGAATGATCCCCGGCATCCTCCGAATGGATACCTGCCCCAAACTTGTCGACTTAGATCTACCGTGTTTCCCTGAAAATAAGACCCAGTCTTTTTCTCCCCTCCAAAAGAGGCACCAGGTCTTATTTTTGTGGGGTGTCTTTTCTACTCACCTCTGTTACCAACAACTCTGCCCAGCTGGCCCACTTCTTTTGCAGCAGAAGGAGTTTCATTCTGCAGCTGAGAATGGAGCTCAGGCCTGCCTTTTGCAGTCAGAAGCCTTTCAAGAAGGCCTGTGCAGCTGAGAACCGAGCTGTGGATTGAATCCATAGCTCCGTTCTCAGCTGCATAGGCCTTCCGGAATGCAGGCCCGAGCTCCATTGTCAGCTGCAGAATGAAGCTGCTCCTTCGGCGGCAGAAGAATCGGGCCGGCGAAGCAAGTGTTGATCCATGGGAGGCCTGGCTGCAATGGTAAGCTCCAACCCCCAACCCCTCCCTAGCTTGATTTTTAGATGTGCACCTCGCCCCAAAACTAGGGCTTATTTTCAGGGTAGATCTTACTTTCAGGAAAACACAGTAGGAAGAGTTTTATGGCACGAACAAATATTCTTGAATGTATACAGGAGCAAAACTGAATTAGAAGATGGAGGAGAGAAGTAATGGAACAAGGAAAAATCCCAGAAGGTAAATGGCTGAGGGATCTGACCTCCCTTATGTCACTTGGTAGAATATTGAATAGATTGAGGGTTGGGGGTACCTAAGTGTAAAACCAATATGGTCCAGTGGGGATTGCTGGTAGATAACAACACGCTGTGTGAATGTGGAGAGACACAGAACCTGACCTATCTGTTGGTCTGTCAATTACTACCAGTAGAACGCATGGAAAGTGATTTGTTTCTAGCTAATGATAAAGCCAAAAAGGTGGCCTCATTTTGGCAGTTTAAGGTTTCATCTGGACACAAAATAAATAAAATCACATAGGTAAAGAGCAGCTAATCTGAAACACCACCACAAAAATCAATAGGATTTGGTTGGAGATGCTTTTTTTTTTACAGGTGGCTCCATTCAGAGATGGAGAAAATTCCATTTAAGCCATGTGAATCCCGCTGGTGAAAGTAGAGGGACAAGATCTCAGTAATCTACGTTCTAATTTCAGTGCCTAAATAAATAGGCAGCTATTTTGTTTCAATAGAGATATTCATGGCTCATTCTGCTATCAAAGCTCCTCTCACACATATACATTTTTGTCCATCTCATGGAATAAGACATACCGTATTTTCCGGCGTATAAGATGACTGGGCGTATAAGACGACCCCCCAACTTTTGAGATGATTTTCAAGATTTTTCGTCTTATACGCCGGAAAATCAGCGAGCCCGGGAAGGCACGCCCTCCCCTCTCACTGTGGAGGAAGCAGGGCAGGCTGGCGTCTGGCGGGAGCCGGCAGGGCAGTCCTGCGCACGCGCGCGCTCCCCAGCTCCTAAGGAGTCCTCGGGGAGCCATGGCAGGCGCCTCACGCTCTTCCCTCTTGAAGCAGCATCGGCGGAGCCGTCCGGCGTCGGGCGGGAGCCAGCAGGGCAGTCCTGCACACGCGCGCACTCCCCGGCTGCTAAGGAGTGCTCCTGCCCTGTTTTCCTCTTCAATGTCCCTGAATCTTAAGTTTTTTCTAGACCCGTGGTGGCGAACCTATGGCACGCGTGCCACAGGTGGCACGCAGAGCCCTCTCTGTGGGCACGTGTGCCGTTGCCCCACTGCAACCTGTGGCTCCGGAGCCGCATGCGGCTCTTTCAGCCATCTCCTGCGGCTCCCAGTCCTCTGCCATGTGCGGTCCAAAAAAAAAAAAAGTGGGACTAAAAATGTTCAACCAATCAATTCAAATATGCAGGGTAGGTGCATATCTCGCCTTGTCTCCACTCTTCAGTCAAACCCTGTTCTGCACATGCGCGCATGCGCACGCATTTTTTGCGGCTCCCAGTTTTTCCTTTTGTGAGGGAACCGGTTCTGAGTGGTTCTTTCACTGTTTCAGGTTGCTGACCCCTGTCCTAGACCTTCAGCTGAGTTTTATAAAACCTTTTCGCTTTAGGCCTCCACCGCCATGTGCAAAAAAAAAAAAAGGTTCAATCAATTTCAACTTTTCACGGGGAAAAAAAAGATCTCACAAAGTTGGAATTGATTGATTGAACTTTTTAGTGCCACCCAGTCTGCCATTACCACCGCAGCCACGCCCACCCAATGGGCCACACCCACCCAATTGGCCACACCCACCTGGCACCCGACAATACATAAGTGGGTTTTTGGTTGCAGTTTGGGCTCTCGGTCTCTAAAAGGTTCGCCATCACTGTTCTAATCTAAACCATCACATGCCTAAAGAGTACAAGTATTATTGATCATTGCTATAAGTGTGCAATCCTGTACTGGATGGAGGAAGAATGAAAGGTTCCAGGGCAGCCACATACTAGAATTCCCCAGGGTGTTTCTATTGGAAGGTTATAGTTTTAGTCTGTCTATTAAGTATAAAGAAAATAAAGAACTAGATTCAATTGGATCTTGCTGTATCATGTTTGGGCTTAGGCTTGACATTGGCTGTAACAGTAAATACATAACAGAGAAAAACACTGCAAGGATCATAAATGCATACATTGGTTACAAAGTCACTTTTTATCATTGCTGTAAGTGCCAATAATGGTCACTGTCCAAGGCAGTTGCTAAATGAGAACTACTTGTATATTCATAGCTTCAATCTCTTCTTTTCCATTCCAATTTTCCTGCAAGATAGCTCATGCTCTGCTGGCTTCAATTTCAGAATCAGTGAATCTACCGAGCCTTTCCACTATACCAAGATGATAATCCCTTGGGAAGATTACAAATTAAGCACAAAAAGTGTGTGTCCTACTGAGAAAGCGATGTTATGAGCACCGTCACATACAGTCTGGTTCTGCGTATCTGTTTAACTGACTGGGTTAATGGGGAGAGGGTTAGCCAAGGCAAAGGTTAACAGAAAGGAAGGGGAATCAGCCTATTCTCCAAAGCACCTGCGGGCAAGACAAGAAATAACAGATGGAAGCTTAACATACTTAGAATCCAATTTAGAATTGAGAAAAATTTCTATTAATCAGAACAATTAATCAATGCAATGGCTAGCCTCCAGAAATTGTAGGTACTCCATCATTGGAGGTTTCAAAGATGAGATTGGAGATCCATTTGTTCAGAATGGTAAAGGGTCTCCTGTTTGAGCAGGGAGTTGGACTAGATAGAAGATCTCCAAGGTCCCTTCCACCACTGTTGTTCTAAGTGCTTCCATTTCTCCATTTCATTCACTCATTAATATGTTAGAATATACAATGTGCTAGTTCTAATAAGTAATGTAGTTGAAATATCACTAGGAACCTTGTTATAGACTGTTATGCAACCTACTGAAGCTACATATGCATGAAAACTTTTGAAGTTTTCAATGCAGCAGTTCTGACTGCTAAAGGAAGTAGCTGCTTTGCAAACTGAACAGTAGCAATACAAGATGCTGCAGCAAAAAAATCAAAGAAAATTTGGGTTGCATCTTTAGCTTTTCCAGCACATGCACTCCTCCAAATTATGCATCTAGAATGAACATAACAATCTATGCATCAATGAACATACAAAAGATATACAAGAATTTTGTTTTACAGTTTAAGTGATAAACTATATATGCTCGGAAATTGCAATTTTTTCGTTCTAGAGTTAAAAATTTAATGTTACAAAGAATCGTAATTATAATTATCCAAATAGACAGAGAAGCTCTGCATTTAGTGCTTGCAGATTTCATCAGAGAAATAATCTAAAAGGGTAGTGAATACATAAAGACAGATGAATAATTCCAAAATCCCCTTTATCCATAGGCATATAAGCATAACAAATAAGATTTCATATTGGACCTTATGAAAGAGGATAGTTATTAGCAACATAGGTAACAGTATTCTTCTAGATCACGGGTGTCAAACTCGCCACATCACGTGACGTATTGCAATGTTTCATGACTTTTTTCGCATTGTCGGAGTTGGGATGGGCACGGCTTCCGCATGATGCAACCGGCCCACGCCGGCAATTTGATGCTCCTGTTTTAGATGATGTGAGCCATAATCCTGTACAATGCTAAGTTAGAATTCCAGAAAATCTTGAACTGCTATTAGTCTAAGAGTGCTGCTGAATTCAGCCCATTCTCTCTCTTATTCTTCTAATCAACAGTGACAGATAAACTACAGATTTGAAAGTGTATTTTTTTATTATAACAGGTTCTGGCTTGTAGCTCAGTTTTTCCAATTCCTGGTTGAACACTTGTTGGTGAAGAGAAAACAAACAAGTGGCAAGAAAGATAGTATCCTTTCTACAATACTTACACCCTTGTAAGTGTTGTAGAAAAGGATGTATAGGATTCTCACCTTCTTCGATCCAGTGCATTGTGTCTTTTTCTTTCACAATTCTAACCAAAATGGGAAGGAGCAAATCATACTGTGAATTCCTGCGGTTGCAGATCCAACATTTTTCTATCTGGTATTAGGTCAGAACAGGCATAGCACAGTTAATGGAAGGTTTTTAACTACTTCTTGCTATATTCTAAATAGCAAGATTTTATATCACATATCAAGCTGCACAACAATTATACCTTCAATTTATTCTTGACACTCTCGTGACACTGTGCAATAAGATTTCTACCCATTTTTTTCTATTGCAGTGCCTAGAATTGAAACTATTGCTGCTCAATAACAAATCAAACAGATCTAGCACATTGATTTAAACATGAGCAACCTAGCCACATACTTTTCTGCTGAAAACATACTTTTATCCAATTTTAGCTGGTCCATGCATTATGCCTTAGATACTGTATACATAAACAAACACTAAATTTGGAACTACGGCATTGAACTTTATCTTATCTTAATAAAACCTGAATGACCTTCACTGATCTCAAAAAATTTAGAAAGGTTAGAATTTATTAGTACTGGAAGATAACCAAGAAATCCCAGATCTAACAGGTCAAACTGAGAAGTCAAAAACCATCTCAAAAGGCACAGTCAAACCACTTATGTATTTTGAAGAAACCTACAGTATATAAATATATTAGTATAGTCCTTGGGAATTGAACTCATCTCAAAGGTCTCTTCAAATATTCATTTTCTTCTGATTAAATAAAAACGTCCCTATATATAAACTTGAATATTTTGCAAAGCATTTCAATCAAAACTGATTAACATTTTAGATGCAAACTCCAATGAAATAAGGCCTATTCATAGTATGAGTTCATTAAAAAGATCACTAAAACTATATGCACACATAAAGTTCACAGATGAAAATTATTTAGCTGAAAAATTAGCAGATGAGCCCATTTTGGTTATATAACAAAACAGCTAAAATATATTAAATTATATATTAATATATCATCTTTTTGCAGTGTTAGCCCTTAAATATTTTCTGACTCACTGTTTTATTAAAAGGTAAAGGTAAAGGTCCCCGCACATGTGTGCTAGTTGTTTCCAACTCTAGGGGCCGGTGCTCATCTCCGTTTCAAAGCCGAAGAGCCAGCGTTTGTCCGAGGACGTCTCTGTGGTCATGTGGCCGGCATGACTAGATGCCAAAGGCGCACGGAACGCTGTTACCTTCCCACCGTAGTGGTCCCTATTTTTCTACTTGCACTTTTACGTGCTTTCGAACTGCTAGGTTGGCAGAAGCTGGGACGAGTAACAGGTGCTCACTCTGTTACGCGGCACTCGGGGTTCGACCCGCCAAACTGCTGACCTTCTGATCGACAAGCTCAGCATCCTAACCCACCGCGTCCCTTTTACTGTTTTATTAGAGAGACATAAATAACTCTGTAGAAAAGGCCAACTGCAATAATAACGTTACTGGAAAAACATTATACAAATATTTTTCCTTTTCTCCACAGACTTCAAAACCGTTAACTAATCAGATCGCTGTCAACTGCTTCATAAGTCGCAACATTTGATTCAGATTCGAGAATATTACCAACTGATTGACTTAACATTCTTTCCGCATTTTACTTTAAAGCCACCTATTATATTTTTAGCTCCTTCTCCAAGGATGCTGCATGCTATTCAGAAGAGAATAAATTTTCTGTCTTTCCCAACCAGACACCTTAAAGGCAAGTTAGGCAGCCCATTACTCCTGGCCAGCACTTTGATCCATACCGGCAGGGAATGATTGGAACTAGAGTCGCAGACGTCTGAAAGGCGCCAACTTCGGAAAAGGACCATTTACAATCGCAACCCGGAAAAAGACACCACCTTAGCTTGCTGATGCTGAGACATCGATTTCCTTCCTCTAGGGCAGTGTTTCCCAACCTTGGCCACTTGAAGATGTGTGGACTTCAACTCCCAGAATTCCCCACTCAGCATAGCTGACTAGGGAATTCTGGGAGTTGAAGTCCACACATCTTCAAGTGACCAAGGTTGGGAAACACTGCTCTAGGGATGCTGTGTTCTTTTGTTTTTTTTTCCACCTAGGACAGGGGTAGGCAACCTCGGCTCTTTTATGACTCACGGACTTCAACTCCCAGAATTCCTGAGCCAGCCAAGCTGGCTCAGGAATTCTGGGAGTTGAAGTCCGTGAGTCATAAAAGAGCCGAGGTTGCCTACCCCTGACCTAGGAACTAAAGAACTCCCTGAAACTCTAAAACACGGAAAGCACCGGCCAAGACAGTTTGGGCCGCTACAACGACTGAACCGACAGCGCTTTTCACGGGATCCCGGGAGGGCGACGTCTCTCGACTCGCCAGACCCCCCACCGCCTCCGCGAACCCCTTCGCACGCCGCCTCACCGTGTAGGTCTCCACCAGCTCCGACCCAAGAATGCGGATACTTTTCGGAGGCTCCTCGCCCTCTTCGCTGGTCCTCAGCGCCTCCATGTCCCAAGTCGGAGCGCGGAAGGTCGGGAGCGACGGGCTGCTGCGCTCACTCCGCCGCTGGTGGAAGGCGAGCTCCGGCGGCGGCGGCCAGTGTCGTGACAGCTACTGCGCCGCTTCTCTCCGCGCTGGCCATGACCAGCGCAACTACGATCGTCACGGCCGCCATGTTTGCTCCTCGGCCACCTCCCGCCCCTATCCGCGCAACTGAGGCCAGGCCCCGATGACGTCACTCGAGGCGGGGGGGGAACAAAGGGGCGTGGCCTCGGGCTAAAAGGCGGAGCCTACCAGGACTTGAGGTTAAGATCTGGGTTGCGAGGTTTCGATCGGCCGCGAGGTGGCAGCAGAGCGGGGAGTCGATCGGGATTTGTTTACCGCCGATTTTGTGCTGCAAGATGTGATTTTTGAGGGTTTTCGACCCCGTTTGCCGAGCTTGTTTACAGGGTAAAAGGTAGAGAAAACTTGGAACGTTGAACCCATCAGCGTAACTGTGATGGGCAGACACAACTATAATGGAAGTTGTGGACTACCGTTCCCATCGCTGCATTTACCTATTTGAGCAAGCCGGCCTGGCCTGATGGGGGATGTGCTGGGGTTTTTATTGGGGATTTTTATATTATTCTACTATTTTTAGCTCGGGCTATTTAATTCTTTTTTTAATTTTTGTATTCTGTATTTTTTATGTGCCCTGTTCACCGCCCTGAGTCCTTCGGGAGAAGGGCGGTATACAAATATAATAAATGAAATGAAAATGAAATTTAAACTAGCATGACCAGGGAAGTAAAGCCAAATAGCTTCTTGGCTCCGTAAGGCAGGATTTGACGTATTTTCTATTCATTTATTTAGCATGGATAATGCTTGTGTTGATCACTCCTGTTTAACGTTAACCAAAAACTTGTGCTATTACAATACTGCCTTTGTAGTCCAGTCGCTGCTCTCTTTAAGAGCAAGGCTTAATAGAGTGACATGGAATTTCTCAAGACATTGCCATGCCGTGAATTTAGGAAATGTAAGCATGTAAGCCCCCCCCCCGAGAAGGAAATATTAAAGAGGCAGAAATGCATGCCCAGTTTTCTTAATAGCCCCAAGTCTTCCTCTCCCAAGCAGAAACCAACCCTGCCCTCAAGTCTCTGTCCCAAACAGAAACCAAGTCTGCAGAATTGCAGATGTGATAATCTTGTCAGAAAGGCTGGAGTCAGGAAACTGGGATTAGGAAGAAAGATCCCTAGAATCAACAATCCCTCACACCAAAAATCAGCCCAGCCCCAGGGAAGCAGGATTGATGTTTGGGGCATAATAGGATTAACCCATCACCATCAGAATACTAGAAAGGCACACTCAGGTCAAAGTTCATGCCATAGGAACAATTCCAAACAAAAGGCTCAAGAAGGTATAAAACCCACTCCCTACATGTGCTCGCTCTTTTTTCTTCCAGAGCCATCTTTCTGTCTGGCTCTCCTCTTCAATAAATTGCAACCTTCTTTCTAAAGCAGTCACCATGTTGTTTATTCCCGGCTTGGACTGAACCGTGATGAAGACTTTTCCTTCAGCACATGTTTCCAGATAAATTGAGATATGAAAAACCATTGTATTATTGCATGTTATGAGAATATTTTTTACACTGCATGCAACACAAGTTATAGCACCAAGGCAAATCTTTTACATCATTCTACACTTACAGAGTGAGCGCCTGTTACTTGTCCCAGCTTCTGCCAACCTAGCAGTTCAAAGGACGTAAAAAATGCAAGTAGAAAAATAGGGACCACTCCGGTAGGAAGGTAACAGCGTTCCGTGCGCCTCTGGCGTCTAGTCATGCCGGCCACATGACCACGGAGACGTCCTCGGACAAGCGCTGGCTCTTCGGCTTTGAAACGGAGATGAGCACCGGCCCCTAGAGTCGGAAACGACTAGCACTCATGTGCGGGGGAACCTTTACCTTTACCTTTTACACTTACTGAGAAAGGTGAGAAACACTGACCCTGAAAGTAGGTGGAGAAAAAGCTGTTTATATTCCTGATGTTAATTATTGGCAAGGGGCTGGTGGCTTGGCCAGACCTCAAATTTTGCTGACAGGAGATAGTTTTAGTGTACATAATTCCCTATTTTGTTCTTATTTTGTTTTCTGTCTAGAAGCAGAAAAAAAAATTAAAAATTGATGCTTATAAAAATTCCAAAGAAAAGGTGAATATAAATCATGTCACATAAATCATGGAACACCTTTTAATTCAAATGAAGTTTTACTATAGTAAGGGTGCCCCAAGTCATTTAAAGAGAATTAGGGGAAAAAAACATGTTTGGGAAAAACTGTAACTTAGGAATATCTTGAAGACAAATGGGAAAAGAACATCCCTATAAACTGCTGCATTGTTAATTTTGCACTGTCCAGTACAAGTCTGTTTTCATCTGCTGCTATGACCAGTTAGCAGTTGTTGATATGGATATGACAGTTAACAGCAGTAGTGTTGGTAAGAAATAGACTGCACTGTAAAATGGAGTACTGGGACCCCAAACTCGGGTTGTCCTGCTGAGCATAGTTGGGCATATATGAAGGAGAGGCAGAATGGCAAAGCATGATGGATAGGGAAGTCTCTACTGATAGATCTCCAGAGAATAACTTGTTCGCTATGGGTAACAAAACCTGCTTGCCCACATTCTTGTTTTTTCTCTTTTCCTATTTTTGTCTTATGACATTAAGCATTTGCTGCCAAGTAGAGGAACAAACATATGACAATATTTCAAAGCTGTATGAAGTTCTGGGGTTCACTGTGGTCAAGCCACTTTTTTAAAGGTCACACCATCTTCTTCAATTAACACTGATTTCATTTGATTTTATAGAGGGAATGGACAAGAATGTTTAGGAATGAGTCATCCTAAAGATTTTTTCATAGTTATAAGAAACAAAGGAAAGCAATAACAATCAGTGGTGTGGGTAGGGAAGCAGAGAACCCTGGTTCTCCAACATCGTATGTAATATGGTTTCTACCTACTGTAGCCATTAGTTCCCAAAAAGTAGGTTTGCTGGCCACTGACCAAAAGATTGTCAAATCCTGCATTATTCCTTTTTGTTATTCCAAACTGTGGTTTCACTGCCAATCTTTCACTGAATGCTTTTTTTTGCTTTTTTCAAGAATTTGGCAAATAACATGCAACATGCTGATTTTCTCCATTAACAACATTTGGACTTGTGTTCCCTTGATCAGGAAGGTTGTGAAGATCAAGCCGAGGAACAGAGTCATGAAGTACTATAACTTCATTAATAGACAGTGATGTTATTAACACCACAAACAGATCAAGATTCTTTAACAGGTTTAGTCAACATCAACTATCTATATGTTGCAATATAAAGTCACAGGGTTGCTTTGCCATCTATCCCTGTTAACAGGGCTTTTTCCCTCATTGAATGCTCAGAACGGAGTTCCGGCAGCTTTTTTAGATGGAACCTTGTAGGTTAGGCAAGGCAGGTTGTATGACATGTGTGAGTTCTGGCACCTTTTTCTTTTACAAAAAAAGCACTGCCTGTTAATAATACATAGAACCACCTGAGGCATAAACTGCACTGTGTTGTACGTACAAGTACTGCTTGTTTGCAGAAGTCTTGTGGGTAAAGCTCCAACATTACACGGAAAATATTCTTGATGTTTTATAGGACAAGATTGGATCTAATGGTGCTTCTCTTGTGGTCTCTTCCTACCACACTGTTTCTTTTATCTGAACACGTTTCAAAACACATTGGATCACAGGTGTGTGTGTCAGATCAATCTTTATACTTTCTGCCAAGTGATATTTCATCTGTGAAACTACTTAGTAATGTAGTCCTGTCTGACATGGAGCTTCTTTGCCAGAGGGAAAGATTGGGTAATTGGAATCTAAAAAAAATCTCAACTCTTTTTGAAATGGGATGGCAGTTGAAAGACAAGGAAGCGTATCCCAAAGATGCTTTTCCACGAAGCAACTGGACCTTCTTGTTTTTCTTTGAAGACGTTTCGCTTCTCATCCAAGAAGCTTCTTCAGCTCTGACTGGATGGTGAGGAATGAAAAGATTTATACTCCTGCAGAAAACTGTTTGTTTGCATTCTTTTAGCGAGTCGTTAAAGCTACCTGGAGGCTTATCTGTACCTTCAGGGTCACCTGAGTAGTGTAAATGGGTGTGGAGCCTTCTTGGAACTATTGAAAGGACTGTGTTGTAGACGGGAGATAGGTGATGTCGGATTCTTCCCCCTCTGTTGAGAGAAGGCTGCTCAATTTTGACACAATGGCCTCTTTGACCCCTCTTTCAAACCAGTGGTCCTCTCTGTCCAGAATGTGGACTTTGCTGTCTTCGAAAGATTGGCCTTTGTCTTTTAAATGCAGATGGACTGCTGACTCTTGTCCTGATGGGTTTGTTCTCCTATGTCAGGATGTCAAACTGGCAGCCCACGAGCCAGATGCTTCACGCACACAGGCCATGCCTACCCCAGCTCTGCAAAGGCAAAAAAACGTTGCAATACGTCACATGATGTGATCGAGTTTAACACCCGTGTCCTGTTTTGTGCCATATGTTTATAAAGTTGTTGTTTAAGAAAATGACCGAGAGCATATAGCAGCTTCCCCCACTTGGATGCACTTCAGATCTATTGGGCCTGAATTTCTCGTAGGGTTCTTAGACTGTATGATCACATGCATGAAGAATATATTTACATGATGGGATTAAAATAAACTGGAGTTTTGTAAGTGTAAAGAAAGATATAACTTCTCCTTATTACAATGAAGAAATAACAAAAACGTCTATAACTAGAAAAAAGCATGTTAATGATAGCCTTACATTTTTAATCATCTTGTGCAATCAATTCTAGAAAGTATAACCTGAACATAAGTACAAAAGGAAGGTAACAAAATGTGAGAGGAAATAGCTTCATGTTAAGTAATTTTGATTATTGATCATGTATATTCGCTAATATGGGTGGGCTTATTAATTTTTTGTCAGTTTTACCTAGATGCGTGCAATATAGTTAGACAGAGGGGGGAGCTCTCAGTCAGTGGACAGATATTTTTTATAGCACATACATTCTCTTCATACCAGTGCCTCTCACTGAACAATCTATGTATGAATGGCTGAGTAAGTTGTTTTGCTTAAAGGCAGGAATTTGCCCGGCTTGCACAGATGTTTGCAGCAAACAAAATAAAAGAGTCAGTGCAAACAGTCGGATCATCAGGTGATGCAATAATGCAGCTGAGGAAGCCTTGTGGTAAAGGGACACCAGGCTCTTAAGCATTCTGTCTGAGGAATTAGGGAGGTTGATGGAATGCATTTTAAAAAAAGCAATTCAATCAAACCAATCTGCGGTGGTTTCATTGGGTGCCATAAACTTGTCTGTGGAAAGAGGTACTTGATATTTGTTCTCTTTGCCTAGAATGCATGCCCATGAAGCCTATCTTTTTTTCCTGTAACATACATAGAGCTTTCGGGGAAGAGTTCTTTTAAAAGGATAGTTATTTTAGTGGGTCACTCTTGTTCTGCTAGGGGAATGGGGACTTTACAAACATTTTGATTTTTGCCATAATCACTATTAACCACATGGAATCAGAATGCCTCAAACCCACAGTAAATGAGGGCCGTAAGGCCCAATGTGTGGTATAGGAACCATCTGATTCCTAACACACACACTCACACAAAGCATCAACAAAATTGGATCAGAATTTAGAAATGTCAGCTGTAACAAACTTTGCATACCTCCCTGAAGACAGGGTGAAGAGTTAGACTTGGAATGAATAGCATGGCCATTCACAGATGTCTATAAACTGGGCTGTGTAGTTCTTGACTGACACATTTAGGGCTGACAGCCTACTATAAAAGGAGTGCTTCAAAGAACAGAAAGCTGGCAGAGGTCGATATTTGTCTCTGTACCATTTTTCATCTCCATCTAGTTCCTAACCCACAATAATTAACCATGGATGATATTTACAAGGCAGCAGTAAGTAACTTTTCACACTCTGTTGTATTAAATCTCAGGCAGATTCTGAATAATAATATTTAGGATTGTAAGGAAAATGTTTCAATAAAGAGCATTCAATCAGATCCCATAAATGTTTTACACATTATAATATTCGTTAATGCTAAAACTAATAATTTACAATGTACTTTTTTAATTTGGTGCGGAGCATTTTTATATAACCTAAGTTCCTTAGGTATCGCAAGATAGTTTTGATGAAATCCTAGCTGCTTGTATTTTCTGTAGAAATTCAAAAATCTATTGAAGCCCAATTCTAACTAAAGCTAAAAGTAATTTAAAGCTCATGGCTTTGACTGATTTTAACATAATTGTTTGCTGCATAGGATTAGTTTGTTAATATAAATGCAAATCTTTTTTTATTTTTACACCCAAAGTATTTTGCAGAAAATGGCATTGCTTCCTATCATTTTCTCTTTTTTATGACAGATTTTTTCCAGATTTCTGTCTGACAAACTCAAAAATTAGTTACATGTGAAGATACATTTTACAAATTCTAGCAATATATATATGCATGTATAAATATGCTGCATGAAAAATGAGTCACCAGAATCCTGGCTGCTTAAAACTCTTCAGGAGATTTAGACCACTTAAGAGTTTGGCTAACATTTATACTGGTAAGGAAAATAAATAATTGCAGATGTAATGACGATAATAGAATTATCCTCAGTAATTCCACTTTAAATGGAAGTAACAGGATAGATGCACTTCTTAAGAAACACTAATAAGACCAAAGGGAGAAGGGTAGTTCCTGCCTTGAGCTCATCCTGATGAGTGCTCAGCTCCCCAGTGTAGCTTTAAACAGCTGCTGTGTGTTGTAAATAGTTCTCCACAGGAAAAGAATAGTTCATGATTGGACACATTTTAGTTTAAAATAAAGATTCCTTTTTAATGTTTATTTTTAAATATACAAGATCCTATCTTTTAGCTTGTCAGTATCCTCTTGATTCGGAATGCCTTGCCTGTAGTGAAGAAAGAACTGGAATTTACAAATTACTAGGACTCGGCTCAAAGTTATTAAATTATTGTGTCCTATCTTTCAAGAACAGATGTCAGCTGAAATATTTGAGGAAATGTATTATTAGTAAAATGCATTTCAGTTTTAAATGTTTTCTATAATAAAGTACTTTGTTATTTCTTACTTTCTTCTAAAATCTTTGGCATTCTCATATAATAGAATAAGAAGAGTGTTTTCTTGTTTTTTAGCAGTGTTTTTCAGAAGCTAAGTTCTTAATTTCCCAATTTTGGACTCCCGAGGAGCACAAACCTCCCTTAGCTTGACTCTAGAGTGAAATTGCCCTGAATTATTTATTATGTACCAATGGTATCCCACTCACTTGTACCCATTTGATTTTCACAATTATGAAGATTAATCAATGTTGAGAGATGTGATTTGTCAAAATCCACCCGGCATCCCTTACAACTGTGTGCAAATGTGAACCCAGTATCTTTTGCCTGAGTCTTTTATCATGGCACTACATGAAGTGTGTCATATCTGAAGGGGTCCCCCAGAAATGAAAGAAGATGTTCTTCCTGCATTTATTATAAGTGTGTGATAGCTCTAAATGTGTTTTCATTTGAAAAAACATTCATACAGACCTATGAAATTCAATGGATTTATCACTTTCCCACTCACATCTCTTATGCAGAGATAAGTTTAGAATGGCTTTCAGATGCTTCTAAACCATAGAACTTTGCCAGGGACATGTTACTAGATAAATGCTAATGTCAGTCAGCTTCTGGGAACAATCAGAAATGTTATCTGTCTTCTTAGCACCTAAGCCACTAAGGCATAAAAATAGCCAGCTTGCCAAAATAGTCCAAGTATGTGGGCTGCACAACAGAGAGGCATTTGCTGTCTTCAGACTTTTCAGCTATCCTGGGCTGTTGAGGAGAGAGGGGGTTATTCTGGCCATCACAATGAAGGAACAATGACAGCTGCTCCAGTTCCATCACAGTGGCTTAAATAAATGGGTTCAGTTTTCACTATGAAATTTTGCAGAGGCATCTTCTTGCTTTTGTTATCTCAGCATTGTAGGCTGTACTCTGCCTGCTGGTGCTACCACTCCTCCTCCATCATTCATTTTGTCAGATCTCCCCTTTAAAACAATTAGGTGTTTCAGATAAAAGCAAGTGGCAATGGATTGGTGCATGAGTAAAAACAATTTAAGAGAACTTCTTCTTCATGAGAACCTTAAAGAGGAGGATAGGGAGCTAAATAAAAGAAAGGAACCAGTTTCATGCACAGAATGCTCTTTCAGTATTTGAAACAAAGACCTCTCTGGAAGGTTTCTGTAATCATTTTGAGGAAAATGGTTGACTATATTTTCATATAGCTAGGTCTTTGTAGATTAAAATTAGCTGACTTGTATTCAGGAATGAGTATCTAGTACAGGTGATATTAAAAGCTCTGAACTCTATTCCCATAAAACATGTAGTGTAGTATCATGAATTAATGGACATTTCTAAATAAACTTCTTGAGCATTACAGTAATCAAAAGAAAAAGTGACAAAGGCACATATTTTTAAAGTTAGGTGAAAGGTTTCTAAATGAGCTTCTATAGTGCAGCATCCTTAACTGGAGAAGTGAATCTCTGATAACAGCTATGACCTGTAAAACTAGGGTTGGGTTCATATCAGGTTGAAGCTTTGGAGGAAATCAGCTCTTTCACATACCAGTCTGTTCAAGCACTTATATGGGCTATATCTCACTTTGTCCAGGTTTTTTTTATAGAGAGAATAAAATAATTAGGTGTCTGAATTCAAACTTTGGACAACTTCTACAACTCATTTGAGGTAGATGTTAAAAACAAGGGCTGCCCATGCACACTTTGAAAAATATTTGGAAGTTCTTCAGTTCTTGTACCAGCATGACCAGGGCAGCTGCCTGCTGTTCATTAAAGCATACACGATTTTTATTTTTTTAGGCTTCTAAAGAGACCTAGCAAAAGAAATACCCTTTAGAAGAGTCACATTAAAGACACACTTTAATGATTTAACTCAGTGAAACAGGAGCAAAATCTTTTTTTCATGTTTTGGCAAGATCTGAAGCAATTCTTCCAAATCATCTTCAAAGCAGGAAGAGCCCTGTTGAAAATATTGGGGACAGGATAATAACTAGAGAAGTCCCAGATACCAAAACTAATGGGATTAAATAAAAGGCCCAGCATTTTCTCTTAAAAATGTATTTCCAGGAAGACTGCAGAACTCACAAAATACCGTAGTGTTTCTAATGCTCAACTCAAAAAGATCTTGTAATTTATAGTAGTTAGTAAGAATCGCTTTGAAGGCAATAGTATCAACAATAATACATTCCAAATAGGAATTGATAGTCAAATCCATTCCAGCCCAGTGGTCAAGTGAGACCAAAATGGATTTAGAAAATCAATAGTATCTTGGCAAACTTGGAACTGAGACATAACCATCCAGGTCAACAACATCTTGCCCCAATTTGGTTAGTAAGAAGGTGGGAGATCTTTCACAATGTATAACAACAGTTTCCATCACATGGTAGTATAATCAGAATTATAATTTAATTTAAGAATTAGAAGGGTGTTTTAAAACACATAGTTAGGAATTAAATCACAGACAAAAAATGTGTATACATTTCTATACTTGACCTTTTATTAAATCCTTCCAGGATTTGCTTCACCCTGCCTGATAATATGCTGAATATCTGATCTGCAATTCTGTCCATTTTACAGACATGTTTTTCAGAACCGAATGCTTCAGCATTTTGCCCAAGAGATAAATTTGTTATCCATCTTTGAGGAGGTTCCATCTTTGGTTATGGAAGGAGAGGTGTTACCTCCCGTTGATAGGGCATGCAATTTAGGCGTCCTCCTGGACTCACGACTCAGTTTTGAAGATCATAGTGGAGTCGTGGCCAGGGGGGCATAGTGGAGTCGTGGCCCAGGTTCGCCTGGTGCGCCAGTTGCGCCCCTATCTGGACCGAGATGCCCTACGTACGGTCACTCATGCACCCGTTACCTCTCAGATAGATTACTGCAATGCTCTCTACATGGGGCTGCCCTTGAAGACCACCCGGAGGCTCCAGCTGGTGCAGAATGTGGCCGCGCGGGTAGTGATGGGAGCATCCCGATACTCCCATATTACACCCCTCCTGCGTGAGCTGCATTGGTTACCGGTTGTCTTCTGGGTGAGATTTAAGGTGCTGGTACTTACCTTTAAAGCCCTACATGGCCTAGGCCCAGGATATTTGCAGGACTGTCTGCTGCCGGGGACGACTTCCCATCGCCCAGTGCGCTCACACAGAGAGGGCCTCCTCAGGGTGCCGTCGGCTAGACAATGTCGGCTGGCGACCCCCAGGGGGAGGGCCTTCTCTGTGGGAGTGCCAGCCTTGTGGAACCAACTCCCCCTTGAGCTCCGGATGGCCCCGGACCTCCAGTCCTTTCGCCGCGACCTCAAGACGTTCCTTTTTCATCAGGCTGACCTGGACTGACGACGGGTTTTTGAAATGTTTTAATTTTTAATTGTTTAGTTAATTTATTTTGGGGCTGTTTATTTAATTTCTCTTAACTTTTGTATTGTTGTTTTTATTGTTGTTAGCCACCCTGAGTCCTTCGGGAGATAGGGCGGCATATAAGTCCCAAAAATAAATAAATAAATAAATATCCATCTATCAATACCTAATTTTGAGCCAGCCAGGTTGGATGGAATCTTTCTAAGTTGTTTTCCTGCTAAGAAGGGGAGACAAGACTGAATCTGAGTCAACTTTTCCTTCCTTGGACAGACTTCCTATACTGTGATAAAAGGAAAAACTGGCTTATAAAAATTTAGTAACTGAAAACAGCCATTTTGCATTTCTTAATGTAATTTCATTTAACATTATTTTCATATGAATACACTGTTATTCTCCTTTAGTGTTATTGTTAATTATTTAGTTAAAAGTAAGCCTGTATGGTCAGACCTGGGTAGATTCTGAACTGTTGTATTTCCTTCTGTACTACTGTATTCCCCTTGGGCTTGTCCATCAACATTTCGAAGACTAATTTATCTGCTGTTTGTCTGTATATCTGTATTTTACTAGTTCAGGGCAGCTGAGTGGACATAAAGCACACATTGGCAAAGTAGTGAGTTGGTATGCCAGAGCTTTTCCCTACTTGATAATTGGTGCTGCAGTCCTATATACCCTCTTATCTGGATTAAATTCCACTAAACTCAATGGCACATAGCATTGCACTGGAAGCATCTCACTGCTGTGTTGATTCAGAAGTTATGTCTCTGACAGGGGAATGCCATCCTATAATAAAGCTGGACAACTAAACTTGTTTGCAGAGAGAAGGGATGTACATAACAGATTTATATTTGCAGTCTAATTTGTTGGTTTAAGAATACTGTAATTGACAGTATCTGTATATTTTCACTCCCTTTTAATTTTATATATGTGTTCAAGGAAAAACCATTGATGTTTTAATCATTGTAATCAGCTGTATGAATTCCAGCTATTTGTTTATTGAATGGTTAGGGTCTCTTCTAACTTTTTATATGATGTTGATGATGATGATGGTGATGGTGATGGTGATGATGCAGTGTTAGGAGCTCTTCTTTGGAAGCAGCTGGAGAAATTAAGCAGGGGTATTAAATTAGGCCACAGGCAATTCCAACAAAAATTTATCAAGGTAGCTGCAATCTATTGGACATATTCTGACAAACATCTCAGTTTACGATTTGCTCGAGATAAGCTCATAGGACATATATCCAGTATGGTAATTATGTAGAGTAAGATTTTAGTGAATAGAACGTGTTTCTGAGATGAAGTTAACAGGTGTCTTACAGCAATGAAACTCAAGGACTTACAAATGGCAAATAACAGGATTATATACTAATATTATAAGGACAGTGTTAGTATTATAATATGTTCATTATATAATATAACATGTAATTTTTATTTTGCTCTGAAGACAAATTATTAATTGAAATAATTAATGTGAATAACTCACAAAAAATTAAATTAATCTAAATCCCAGATTTACTTCAATTTTTCTATGAGCATGGCTACCTCTGCTATATTTTATAGATAGAAATTACCATTTGAAATTCAGTTTTAGCTGTATTTCACTCTAAAAGTAAGCCTTTGAAACAACTGGAAGATGGTTGTCTGCAATCTTTTATTACATAATCACTTCATTAAAAGTCAATGATTTGGGTATATTCAATTGGATTTATAAACTGATGAGTACTATTTAGTTTCCCTACTGTACTTTCCAAACTAAGCTGAGTCAAGACACTGTGGTAATTTAACACAATTAAGAAGATTTCTTCAGAGTTCCAAATTCTACCAAAAAACCTCTACCCCACTGAATTGAACATTTAATAAATATATTCTATGATTCATAATTTAATTCATGAAAGATGTTTGTCAAATCCATACTTAAAGTTTGATATAATTGTAATCTGTACACTAATATGTATTGCTACAAAGTGTGTATTTTTGTATGTTTGATTGTTTTGAGCTATACTTTAGAGATTAAATGATTACAGTACACAGCTCATGTGTGAGAATTGCTAAATATGTAAACACAGATTCATCAATGGAATCTTTATTTTAATAGGTTGAGCAGTTGACAGATGAACAAAAAAATGGTAAGCATATAAACTTCATTTTTCCAAATACCTCTCAAAGGGTCTACCTTTAACTGAACAGAAATGTTGAGGATCATTAAAAAAGAGCCATCACCAATGAAAATCAACTTTCAAAATGAATGTGCTCATTTTAAGAAATACATTCTGATTTTTTTTAAAAAAAATTACAGAGTAATGCAAGAGTAGCTTCCACAAAAGTTCATAAAATATATAAAACCCAATAGAAACAATTCATGTTACTGTTATGTATTAGGTCAAATCACTCAAATCTATTTCAGTATATTATTCAGTACCATGAATAAACTATGAAAAAAGGAAGAAAATGCTTTATGTGATACTAAATGTCAGCTTGGCAACTGATCAGAAGCTTAAAGCAAGGCTCTCTGATAGTTTTTAAAACTGAGAGACCTAAAAAACAGCACTCAGCTGTCCCCCTCTGCCTCCAAGTCATTTATTCTTACTGCATCATAATCTAATGTTCTCCATTCCTTTTTTCCATGTAAAAATGAATGGCCAAGTAAACATAAACTATTAACATAATTCTTGGGATTGTGTTTTAACTGGGTTATTTTACTCACATTGATTCACCCAAATCATTTCAATATAGTTCATGAACTATATTATAAGGAAGAATTTAATTGCCTTCATTGTAGTTTCCATTGGCAGTCATTATAAGTCCCTACATTGTGCCTGAGTAAATTTGCTTCTGAAAGTGAGGGGAGGTATGCAGTGCTTCTGAGGAATGAGATCCAATCAGCCTTATTGAGAGGAAAAAGTTTGTATTAGCAAATTAGAGTAAAAAATATCACTTAATTTTCAACATATCCATACAGTATGTTTTGTTACAAAGTTTTATAGATCTCGTTGATTAGTAAATTCCATTAGATCTCCAGTTTAGTTGATTCCATTTATGCCTGAGAGAGAATCAGTCTGGTATTATACGAGACAAAAACTAGAATATTACTGAGTTGAACCCTGCCCCGTTTGTACCCATCACAACACAAACATGTGTAAGCAGTATCTTTTCTTGCAGTTCCTTAACTCATCCTTAGCCTGTGGGTGAGACAGCCTTAAATCAGCTGTACTTGGGGAAATGATTTACCCCTTAAACTAGGGCATTTAACAATGGCTGCAAGGAATGTACAATCTGACATGCTTTCCCACTCATTCTCACTGGTGGTGAGTGTTATGTACTGGGCTTTTGGGTACCACACCATGTGCATTGCTGGAGAACTAACGGTTCTCCAGCAACCCAGACAGGCCGTCTCCGGGCCTGCAATTGGTCAGGCTCAGGCGGCAAGCGCGGGTTCAATCTTATTGGTTGCTATCATAGGGCTTGGCTATATATTGGGGCTGGGAGCAGCCCAAGCCTAAGTACAGTTCCAGCTGGAATAAAAGAATGAGTTTCTCTGTACTCAGCCCTGTGTCTTCATTCCTGTTCACCAGAGCCCACGACATAACAGTGAGGTCAGATGCTCGAGCACTTGTTGGCCATTTCAGGCTGATTCAAGCATATTCCCCTTTCTCTGCCCCCACTGCTTTTCTCTCCAAAACTGTAGGCACAATTTGACCTGTAAAACATCTACAAGAAGCCGGGTGTGTGTGTGGGGGGTAGGGATTGTTTTTCCATTTTGGCATGGTATTTTTATAACTGGTGGGGGGGCAGTGCATAAAGGCCACCAGAGGGTTATACTCCAATAGGAACGTCTGCTGGTTGTGAAATGCTGCTATGAGGCCACTATTGTGGACAAGAGATTTGCTTTGTTTTAGAATTGTACACCAGTGCCAGAGATGCACTGCCCAATTGCAAAATGTTTCTAGCCTCTGAACTGGAGGAAATCAGCCTTTGCATTTATTTTATTATTTTATTTTATTTTATTTTATTTTATTTTATTTTATTTTATTTTATTTTATTTTATTATTTTATTTTATTTTTATTTTATTTTATTTTATTTTATTTTATTTTATTATTTTATTTTATTTATTTTATTTTATTTTATTTTAATTTAATTTAATTTTATTATTTTATTTTATTTTATTTTATTTTATTTATTTTATTTTATTTTATTTTATTTTATTTTATATTTTATTTTATTATTTTATTTTATTTTATTTTATTTTATTTTATTTTATTATTTTATTTTATTTTATTTTATTTTATTTTATTATTTTATTTTATTTTATTTTATTTTATTTTATTTTATTTTATTTTATTTTATTTTATTTTATTATTTTATTTTATTTTATTTATTTTATTTTATTTTATTTTATTTTATTTTTGTATGTCAGTGTAACTATGTGGGTATGTAGGTGTGGGAGAGAGTGATTTCACTCTTCTTCCCGTTCATTTCCCAGTTTTAAATCTTTATTAAGAGAAAGAGCACTGAAACTCACAATTGCCAGTCCTCTCTCTTTTTTGCATCTCTGTCATGATGCCTGGATATTTCCCCCTGACTGGTGACATTTAAAAGTTAAACAAGGCTGGATAAATCAGTTGCTTTGCATAGCATGGCTGGCAGGTGCATAGTCACCTTACCACAATTTAGTAAAGGATTAGAATAGATACATTCAAGGCACAATAGGAATCAACAATGCTCAAGATTTGCTCTTGAGGTATCGCACTCTTAAATTAATTAGTTTTGCTTCTCTCTCTCCAGAATTTAAAGCTGCTTTTGATATATTTGTCCTGGGTGCAGAGGACGGATGTATCAGCACAAAGGAATTGGGGAAGGTAATGCGCATGCTGGGACAGAATCCTACCCCTGAGGAGTTACAGGAGATGATTGATGAAGTAGATGAAGACGGTGAGCAATTTCTGCTGGGTGTTTGTACAGTATAAGGCTTTAAGTTTAGATTTGCTGTATCGTGTTTTGAAATATAACTTAATATGGGAAATAATTCAAACAGAGAGGAAGTTAACTTGGTGCTCTATTTTTCCTTGACAGGCAGTGGTACAGTAGATTTTGAAGAATTCTTAGTTATGATGGTCCGGTGTATGAAAGATGACAGCAAAGGAAAATCAGAAGAAGAACTTTCAGATCTCTTCAGAATGTTTGATAAGTAAGTGGCTCTATTAGCATATGCCAGAGAGTACAGTAATCAAGAGAGTACAGTAATCAAGTTGAGTCTTCATGAGTTTCATACTGATAACACAAGTCAGACTGAAAACCTCATTGTCATGACAGAATTACATATATAGATACTTCTTGTTTAGCAACCAAAATTTGGACTGGAAATTTAGTTATTAAGTGAAGCAGTCACTACATGGAACCATGACTGTGCTTATATGATTTCAGTTTTCCTTTGCTTTACAAACCTACTAAAGTTTTAAATAACAAGGATTGGTCATAAAATTACTCTTTCATCACCATCATAACTGTGAACAGTTGCTAAATGAGGCAGGTGCTAAGTGAAAAACCACTCTATTTAATTTCTGATATAAAATTAAAGCTGTTTAACACATGTTTATTAGTAGTCATGAAATCAGCTTGATCTTTACATAGAAAAGAATTCTTTTGTAATATAATGCTTCTTGTCTTCACTGTTTCACTTTTTTGATTTATAATTATTCAAGGATGGATAACAGTTTTAATAATGTTAACAATAAAAAATAAAATTTATTCCTGAGGGCTAATGCCAATGATGGAAATCAGGACTGAAATGCACTATGGACAGGATTTGTTTCAGAAGAGGGTAAAACCATTCATTCTGTCTCCTCTCTTTTTTCTAGCCTTCATTCTTTCTAGAATGGTTCTCCCTAATGTATTTTATGACACACAAACTTTCACACAACAGCCAGGCAGAAGTGAAGGGATAATGGCCTGTTACCAAAAAAACCCTACTTGACTGGAGGGCAACAGAATCTGCAGTTTTATTTGCCTTCTTGAAATATATTTTGATGAAGATGAACAATTCATGTGCAGAAGTGGCTAATTTCTACCAAACCATGGAAAAGAAAAACATTTTATTAGAATGTGATTCTTTTCATACATGAATGAACAGAAACCTCTTCAGTCTGGGTTCAGTCCTATTCTTGAGATAGAATCATCCTTTGGCCTGCTAAATGTTCACCTGTGAGAAAAAGACAGAGGAGCATATTTGTGTTGATTTTGCTTTGATCTCCCAATAGTTTTCAATACTGTCAACCCAGATGTTCTCCTGTAGTTACATTAATTCCACTGCTATTTGCAGGACAGTCTCAGAGAGTAAATTGGGTGATTCTGCCTCTGACAGCTCTTTTTTGTTGTTGTTGTTGTTGTTGTCTCTGGAGCCATTTAACATTCATAAGATCTGGTTTGGAATGGTCTGATTGGAAATAAAGTACCATCACTATACGAATCAGATCAATTTTTCCATATCCAATTCAGAGGAGAAAAGGCATGTTCTGAAACCAGTCACGGAGTGTTTAGGACAATAAACTGGATCTTGAAAAGATGCGGAAGGAGTTTTTACAGACAGTTTGTTCCTGGAAATAGAAATCAGAGAATCTTCCCAATCTAAATGGGACTATGTTCCCTTAGAAATACTGTATTTGTGGAGTCTCCTAAAGTCACCACTGCTCTTGAAGGCTCAAGTAACCTCTATGGCCATGATTGGCAGTTCAGTTGATATACCAACTTTGTTCTTTCCTAATTGTATATGTATATGGCTATTTATGTGCTGGTAACCACATACCTCAGTTACTATAATCTCCCCTGTGGTCAATCTGGAAGCTCCAATTAGTTCAGAATTATAGTTGCCAGGTTGCTGAGTCAAGCGTATATTACACCTTTGTTCAGGTAGCTGCAGAGGCTGCCAGGCATCAGTCAACTTATTGTAACTTTCATTTTTAACATCTAAGGCACTGAACAATTTGGGGGAGGTTATCTGATAGATTGCCTTTATCTTTATCGAACTGGTTGA
Organism: Vipera ursinii; assembly: GCF_947247035.1. Taxonomy (NCBI): domain Eukaryota; kingdom Metazoa; phylum Chordata; class Lepidosauria; order Squamata; family Viperidae; genus Vipera; species Vipera ursinii. Next base: position 66,238,131 of record NC_139513.1, read on the forward strand.
TCACTAGAAGTTCCTGCAGAATATGCAGTACTTTCCCCCCCCCTTCCTCATGGGTAGGCCTTCTCTGTATTAACAACTGCATTCTAGAACTCTCTCTTTCTCCCCATCAGCCTTCAGAGGTAGTCCTGACAGGAACCACACCCAAATAAACTCATTCTATTTTATTGTAAGGTTACATTAACAGAATCTTGACAGTCTGAAAATACATTTCCCCCTGCCTCACCTTTACAATCCAAGAAACTAGGGCTGGTCCTTTCTAAAACATTTGCCACACTCACAAGCTTTCTGCAGGCTAAGCTGCCTCTTATCTGACCCTTGCTCTGGCTGCATCTCTTTTCCCTGTCTCCCAAGGTCATTCCCACATAACCTTACACACCCTTGAACTTCATGAGGCATCTACTATAAGATTTCTGTAATGACTATTCTTTCACACTGGCTTCCTTGGTGTAAATTTTAATGATCAGAAGTCTGTTTTGTTCTCCATCTCAGTATCTCTGGGAAGAGCCTCTGACAATTCAGATGTCATTATCAAGAAATTTGTGTTCCCCAAAATATAATCTCATAGATTATCAAACAAAAAGAAATGAAGACCGTTATAGTGACCTCACTTTTTTTTCTAATTTGAATTCCATTTAGCCGTGGTATCTGGGATGGAAATTCTGCAGGTTGCAGCTCCATTGTATCAGGAGAGCTGGAAAAGCTGTTTTAGGAATGTAGTGATGTGTCTATGAAATATCCATTTTTAATAGTTCCAGTAAATTGGCCACTTGGGGGTTTTGCCATTCCTTTCCTTGTAAAGTTCAGAACTCACACAAATCCCCAAGTGATTGTATCTCTTGAAATGAAAAGGTAAATGGTGACTGGGGCTTCGTTAAGTATGCAAGATGTGTAAAGGAACTGCAGACACCTCACTTTCTGAAAAAAATTGTGAAAAGTAACATTTGTAAAAGGGCTTCTGTTTTTTTAGCTTATCCTTTCTTTCACAGAAACGCAGATGGATACATAGATCTGGATGAACTAAAGCTCATGTTACAAGCTACAGGAGAAACCATCACTGAAGATGACATTGAGGAGCTAATGAAGGATGGTGACAAAAATAATGATGGCAAGATTGACTATGATGGTAAGTTATGTTTATACACTGCATAATATTACAGCCAGAAATACAGTATTATAAAAACAAACAGGACAGGAATCACTTTAAAATTTGAAGCTGCATCTTAATCAGTAAAAAACAACTGCTGCTTAAATGAACAATAAAATTCTCAAAAGTGCTGCAACCTGCCCCCCCCAAAAAAACATGCTTATGTCCTGTGCTTTCTCCTATTTGTCACTCCCCAATGGTCTATGTTTAATTTATGGGTAAGTTTTTCAATATATAGAATTGGTTTTTTAATGATTATTCCCAAATGAACCCAACTTGGATATGTCAACAGACTTGGGGTTCTCGTGGAAATGGGGATTTAATAATGTACCATCTAATGCTCTAGCCCTTTGGTCTTTTATAATGTAATGTTCATGTTTGAATTGTAGATGTTTTTTACATAATTACTGTTTTAATGGTTTTATTGTATGCCTCTTAGAGTTACATTTTCTGAGATAGGTGGCATATCAATAAATAAATACATTCACACATACACGTACATGTCCTTTACTCATCATGAAAAAACCCCCCAAAGAGTTTATTTTTCCCCAGATCATTGGAATCCATAGCCATACACCGTAGATGTTGTTTTTTTTAAAGTTTGGCTTGAGAAATAATAAACACAATTTTCCTAGAAAAAAAGTATGCAAGTCTAAGCATCCCTACCATATGAATGGGATGAACCTTGACATAAATTCACCAATCATTGTTGAAAGAGACATGGAATGTTGCTGAATGGCTTGGATCAAGACCAGTCTTTGAGCCCAAGTGTTATGGGGACAAATTGGAGAACAAAATACTGTATTTTTCAATGTGCAGTCTTGGATAGAGGAAGTAGCACGATGAAAGAAAGGGCTGAAAGGAACAATGTGGCAAAGGTCAGGAACATTGCCTCATTTTATGAATATGATCTTTGGTTTCTCTCCTTTTGCAGAATTTCTGGAGTTTATGAAAGGCGTTGAGTAAACATGAGAATTTTTGAAGGCAGTATCTTTATTTGAACATCTTCAGTGTTGTCTTTCCACGTTTCATCAGGTTTGCTTCTCTCATTATTTTCATGAAGTTATGTACTGAACATTGTGAAAATCAGGAAAACATGACCCATCTCTTTTTAAGTGCCTCAAATGGTTAATAGGCATTGACTGAGCCATATTATTATACAGTATAATAATGCCACATGCTATGGCATCATCAAACCTAAAAATGTTCCTTAATTGATGACTAGGTTCTGCTGGTTACAATGAAAAATAACACTTTAATAACTATTGAGATGTTTAAGTTATTATCAAACATTTTCATTTAACATTAGGATATGCTTTTTCCTTTCTGTACCTCTTTGCTTGCCAAGTTAAAGTATGTAAAAAAACAAATGTATGTACAAAAAAGTTTTATTTCCAAAATGCTAATAAAAATAATTGCAAATCAGAGTGTTTGTTTTACAGACGTTTCTGGGTATGGGATGCTATCGTGCATGCCTATGAGAAAAAAAGAAGAAGCAGCTGTAATTAAGGCTTATGTTTATATCAGAGACAGTCATATTCAATATACCAGACATTCCAAAGTCTCCATTTAAAGTGTGATACTTTCTGTAAATCAGTATTTGTTTGTTTATATCAATATATTCACCCATTTTGCTAGCATGATTCCAGATGATTAACAGAGTTAAAACATCAGTACAAAACAAAGCAATGATGAAATAAGAACATCTATAATCAAAACAAAAAGCAATTGATGGATTGAATACATTCAGGGCTCACCTAACCTCCTGAGCCTATACCCCAGATCTTAATGATTGTTCAAAAAAAATCAACTTGGTCAACGTAACTTTGGGTAGTATCATATTTCAAAGGGCAAGTGCTGTGATAGAAAAGGCACACTTCCTGAATCCTGCAAAATGATGGAACCTGGAGCATGTCTTTTCTGCTGTTCCTGATGGGACAACAGAGACCATTGCAGAGGCAGGCAATCCTTCAAATAACAACCCTATGACATGAAGGGCTTTTTTAGTGATAACATATTGGAAAGTCAACACAGCTCACAAAGCAGAACTGTAATATGGACATCAAGAGACACCGATATTGCTTAAGCTGTTGATGTCAAGCTCAGGAAATGGAATTCAGGCAATTCAAATGGGTATAGGTTTATTGTGTGCTAATGCTCTCTACAAGAATCTGAACTACTAATGGTCAAAGCAAATTGGTGGTAGATAAGAGTCAACAGGGATTCAAGGTGAGCTGGATTTAGTTGTCTTGTGAGTGCGAAAGGACTTGACGCACTTGATGCATTTGACCTCCTCCCTCAAGCTCAACCTGGTCACCTACAATTGCTTTCTAGACAAATACAGCTTCCAGATATACTTCAAAGACAGCACTTTGTAAAAGGTGAACCAATGTGAGTGACCATACATAGTGCCTCCTGGTCCAGAAAGGGGCATGTCAACCCAGATCAGGGAATCAACTCCACAGAAAGACTAGAACTATTTTTATTGAGAGCAGCTATAATAATAGAATCTTGCAAGGGAAGCTGTTGGCAATATTATCTTGTTTCCAGGACTTGCCTACTCTCTTCAGTTAGGGCCATAGGTTTAGAAGATAAGTTGCTTTGATTGAGGACACTAAGTACCCTTACTGATTATAAAAATCAGCTAATTATCTAGCTGTGCATGTGTGTTTGTGTGTGTGTATGTACATGTGCACCTGCTCATTACCAGGTTTAATTCTTAAGCTTTCTTTCATCCTTTCATCAAAACCAATTGCTTGCAGCTCATTCCTTAGACTGAGCTGCTGATGGAGTCTGCACTGTTTTTATATACTGTAATAGACTTGGCTGGTCCAAGGCTACTTGTTTCCTGTATAGCCTCATTTTACGAATACTAAGCCTTCACCAAGAAGCACATTTATTCACCAGTACCATTGCTGAGTAACTGACTGCTCCCAGTTATAGTGAAAAAAAATCCAGGCACTCAACCAGTCTGAAATAACTCCTCCAATTTCTATTTAGAAATATTTTTTCTAAACATCTGAGTGTTCGCATTTCAGTTTTATCATTGAGGAATTCATAGAATTTTTGAAAATATGTGGGTTTAATGCAAATAGAAAAGTACCACATTTGCCTGCTGGAAAGATGATCCTGAATATGAGAAAATTACTCTAAAAAATTAGGACAAAAACATCATCTATATCAGTTACCATATTCTCACTGAATCTAAATTTTTCCATATTTTTAAAGAAAATTATTTGGGAAATAAACTAGCTTTCCTTTCAAATAAATGTAGAAACACAATATTTTAATGGCACATCATTAGATATTAAGGAACGTGACATGTCTGGAAATTGATACTGGAATTCCATGTTCACATATTTCCAGGAAACTTTGCATCAAAGCATCAGCTACATGGGAACAAGTAGCCACAAAGAGCAGGTGGAGGTTGAAATCTTTAGCTCCAACATTCTTGTTTATTTATAAACTATATGACCTGCTTTTCATTATTACAAAAAATTGTAAGCTATGGCTCCAAAATGAGGTTGAGCAAGGAAATTATATAATATTACAAAACCAAATATTTCCAAGATTTGTTGGGTCTAAGACTGGTTTAAATCTACAGTGTTATCTTGTTATGGCATGGGAAGAAAAAGAGAAGTAAGTTTCGCTGGTGGGTGAAAAACTCCAATCCCAGAGTAAGATATCTAAAAAGTAAGTTCCTTCAGAGTCTAAATTAGTTAGGTCTTTAGTTAGTAAATGAATGAATGAATGAATGAATGAATGAATGAATGAATGAATGAATACTTCTGCCCAGAAACTGTCACCCACCTCTTATCCAAGACTAGCTGGTTTCATCCATGAAATGGCTTCATCAAGCCATTTCCTTCACCTTTCACCTAGATAAAATTGTATCAGCTCACATTATTCCTTTGTTTGGTCTCTTTTACCAGTTGGCATCACACAAACTACAGTATTATTTCTCAGAGATAGTCTTATCTCTGTCAGCAACATCAAACAAAGCATAATCAGGGTTGGTGCCATTGTGACAGACTGGATGGTGATCTTGCCCATTTCACACTCATTTCTACTCAGGGATCAATCTCCTTGTGGCCATATTCCACAGCCATTGTTGGTGGGTAAAAATGGAAAGCTATAGAGATGAAATGTTTACACTGCCTGTCTGTTCATAAGAGTGCTCTGGGCCTCTATCTGTATATGACTACGTTTAGTGCTGTAATTGATGAAAATATGTGCATTGTCTAGTATTTAAAAAAGCCATCTGGCTGAAACTTTAAAAAGGTAGATCACTTTCTTAAAAGTACAGTAGAAGTGCAACTTAACACGTGCCTGCCTGCTCGAAGTCTCTATGAATCCTGACTCATTTGCCAATTATTTGCAAGACTATAGTTTAAAAGCAGAAGCCTTAAAACTCACAGTACTTTGTATATGTTCTAACACTGATTGCTTGAGTCAGGTTGGCATTGGAACATTAAAGCAACATTTCATGATTTTTCTAGATATGTGGCTTAAGGAAAGTAAAATATCAGGAATAGCATTTGCTTAGCAGGGTCTTGTAACAACTGTTCTCTACCCTGTAACAATGAGTAGCTATTTATAGGCACATTATTAGACGAGAAGGTGGAAATTCTTGGCAGACCAGAGGCATTGCGCAAGCAGCTGTCACAAACCACTATCCTGTGATCTTTAAAGTGTTCTTTAAAGTCTCTCCTCTTGAGTCGTGCTTAAAAGTATAGAACATTGTCATAGCTTTTGTTGAGAGAGAAGGCAAGGAATAGAATTTTAGTATGTTCTACTCCACAACTGATTCTAATAAATATGTCACCCAAAAGTGAATTAAAAAGTTATTTCATCTTTCATTTAATAGAAAAATATTCTCAAAATCTTATGTTGATATTGAGTCATTTGTTTTCACAAGTTTTCAGATAGTATGTTATCTTTTCCAAGCTGTGAAACAGAGATCTTTTACTGGATAGTGTTCTGTCCCAGCCTATGTTGTTCCTTGTTATGCTCACAAGGAGAAATCCCTCTTCCAAGAAACAGGCAGGAACCGCAAGAAAAACCAACCCCTTTTATTATTCACAGACCTGAGTCAATGTCCAAGGCAAACAAATACAGTTCACAGAAACTCGATCCTCAACACAAACGGTTGCCTTCGATAACCAGCCCCTTCCACACCTTCCCTTTTATAATTCAGCCAAGGCGTGGCTTCCTAATGACTTCTCCTTTGCCTTTGGAGCCGCCCCATTGCATTCCTCTGTCCTACTTGCTTCTCCTTCCTGCACATTTGTGCATCCCGGATTTGTCCCAGGTGTTCTTTATCACTGTCCAACTCAGGCTCCCAGCACAGCTGTGTCTCAGCCTGAGCATGATTAGAGGGGCCAGTCTCCTCATCCGACTGTAAGTCTTGGAGCCCCTCAGAGCCTTCCTCTGACTCTAATGTCACTCCAGACCTCTCCTTCTCATGTGATTCCTCAGACTCAGCTGCCGGATCCACTGGCTGGCGAGGAATCACAACTGATAGATAGATCTGAACTCATAGAGTCATATAGGACAGAATAAACCTCAGAGGTCTTCTAATCCGGCTCCCTGCTCAAGGCAGGAGCCTTATACCAGTGGCTCTCAACTTTTTGGGCACCAGGACTGGTTCCATGGAGAAAGGTTTTTCCACGGACCACAGAGGGCATGGTTTTGCATGCTGCCCACACCTCACAGATGGGGCTTTGCTTGTTTGCACAGACCAGTTGCTGGCATGCTGCGGCTGTGTGCCAGTCCATGGACCAGGGGTTGGGAACCCCTGCCTTAAACCATCCCAGTCAAATGGTTTCCAGACTATTTTGGAAATTCTCCAGTGATGGAGCATCCACAGCCCCAGGATGCAAGCTATTCCATTGATTAATTGTTCTCACTGTCAGAAAAATTCTCCTTATGATTGTATCTCTCTTTAACAAGCTTCCACCCAATATGTCTTGCCCTGCCCTCTGGTGCCTTAGACAATGTCAATCCCCACTTTGTAACAGCTCCTCAAGTACTGGAATTCAGTTATCATGTCCCCCCCACTCCTTCTCTTTGATAGGCTAGATATACCTAACTCCATGAACAGTTTGTCACACGATTTAGCCTTCAGACCCTTTATCATCTTTGTTGCTCTTCTCTGCACACACTTTCCAGGGTCTCAACATCTTTTTTTGTATCATGGTGACCAGAACTGGATGCAGTATTCCAAGTGGGGCCTCACTATGCAATGTCAAGCAGTATTATTCTACTTCGAGATCTTGATATTATTCCACTGTTGATGCAGTCTAGGATTACATTGGCTGTTTCAGCAACTGCAGCACATTTCTGGCTCATACATAAGTAGTGGTCCACTAAGACCAGGGCTTTTTTTTCTCATTGAACGCTCAGAACGGAGTTCCGGCACCTTTTTTGGATGGAACCTTGTAGGGTAGGCAAGGCAGGTTGTATGACATGTGTGAGTTCTGGCATCTTTTTCTTTTACAAAAAAAGCACTGACTAAGACACATAGATCTCTCTAACAGTTACTACTGTTGAGCCAGGTACCACCTATTTTGTACTTATGTATTTGATTTTTCCTGCCTAAGTGCAGGAGCTTACTTTTCTCTCCACTAAACTGCATCTTGTTGTATAGGGCCTAATGCTCAAGTCTGTCAAGATCCTTCTGAATCTTGAGTCTGTCTTCCAAAGTGTTCGCAGTTCCCGCCAATTTGGTGTCACCTGCAGATTTGATGAGTTCTGCTTCTATTCCCTTATCTACATTATTTATGACTCATTACATTACATTATATTACTATCTCCCAAAAAAGAATAATACATAAGAGATTATTCTTGTCTGAACACCTTGGTTGGATAACGTTATATAATAAGCAGCTGTAGAAGCAGTAGATTTCTACTAGGTTTAATTCCCTCTTTTTCTGTTTTTTGTCCACTAAAAAGTAGAACTCGCTGTCGTCGTCATCAAAATTTAGACAGACATTGGGCAACATTGTACTATAAATTAATTTCATTCAGTCTGTAAAGAAGAAATTTGAATTGGGTTTGCATGACTTATTGACCACCAAGTCAATCTATCTAGTCTAGTGGCTGTATCCATTCAGTTTTCTTGACAGGGTTTGAGTTTGCTCTGGTTTTCTTCCAGAGTGGTTTTTCAACTTCCTAATCAAATCAGATATATTTTAGCACAGCAAGTTTGGCAAACAAAACAAATGTGACTGATATATGTTTTAGGGAGTCCTGTGCACTCAGAATTTTGAACTAACTGAGTAAAATTGCATTTGAGATTGTTTATCGTGCTAACTCTGTGAAATAACAGGTACAAGATTGTCACTGAGCAAATTAAGCCATCTTCTCTACTAGACAGCCTTTTATGAAATATCTTTCTCCTCTGAGGGAGGTGGAAGCTCAGTTGGACTTCTAGAGATTACAATGTTATCTAGGTAGAGCAGTTTTCCTGGCCTGATGCCCTCTGCTTGCCCTCCACATCAGCACCTACATTCTGCCAGCCAGTTTGGGCACTGCCCAAATAAGCATTCAGTATCTTGGGAAGGCATCAAGTTAGGAAAGGCTTTTCCCTCTCCCAAACAAGAGAGGTCAAAATTTGAAACTGCAGAAAAAGTACTTTATGTGTGATTACAATTAGACTGCATTTTGGCCTCTAATTAAATGGCTGCAGATCAGCATTTTGTTTTCCTTCCATGTACACTGAAATGACATCTAAAAGATCTCAGATTCTGGAACAGGAAGAACAGCTTTACAACACTATAATATTCCTTTCTGCTGGGATGTTTGTAGATTTTCCAGTGTAACCTCTACAGGTAATCTTTGATTTACAATTATAACTGGGACCAAATAACAACAACAACAACAACAACAACAATAAAGTTGGAAGGGACCTTGGAGGTCATCTAGTCCAACCCCCTGCTCAGGCAGGAAACCCTATACCATTTCAGACAAATGGCTGTCCAGTCTCTTCTTAAAAACTTCCAGGGTTGGAGCATTCACCACTTCTGGAGGCAGATTGCTCCACTGATTAATTGTTCTAACTGTCAGGAAGTTTTTCCTTAGTTCTAGGTTGCTTCTCTCCTTGATTAGTTTCCATCTGTTCCATCTGTTTATTATGATTAGATTTCTGGTCATAAGTCAAGGTACTGACATGACAGGACTTGATTTTACAGCATTTTTTTTGCAATAGTCATTAAATGAATTACTGCAGTGGTTAAGCAAGCACCACAGTTGTAAATGCAAATCGATTCTTTTGAATGGGTTTTTTTTTAATCAGAAACTGTGGTCACGTGACCACAGGATACTGTAACCTCTTGTAAAGGCAAACTAGTTGTCAGGAGCCCAAAATGCGGTCACGTGATTGCAGGATGTTGGCATGGCCTGAAGTGCTTTATAGCAGGGGTCCCCAACCCCCAGTTTGTGGACCAGTACCAGGCCGCAACATGCCAGCAACCAGGCTGCACAAACAAGCAAAGCCCCATCTGCGAGATGCAGGCAACACACAAAACGACGCACCCTCCAGTCCGTGGAAAATCCTCTCTCCACAGAACCGGTCCCTGGTGCCCAAAAGGTTGGGGAGCTCTGCTTTATAGGCTGTAAAATACCCATTCTAAATCCACCATAATGAATGGTCACTAAGCAATTGGTTATACGTTGAGGACTACATGTACTAAAATCTTCTTTTCAAGCATTAAGCAAATCCAAGTCTATTTAGCTTTGTGACCCAAACCAAGATTGGTTGTAAAACAGGCTATAATACACACTAGTTGGAACCTCTTTCTGCCAAACAACACCTGCTGCAGTGACAAATCTGTCTATTGTCATTATTTGCTCTGATATAAATTGGCCACCTATCTCCAGTGGCCCAGGTAATAGAGGGCTGTATATGGAAATATCTGAGATTTTCAGAGGATGTAGAATTGGGTCTTAGCAATGGAACAAGTGGCTAACCAGATGATTAGACATACAAATAGAATATACAGTTATTAAAACGGTAAACACCCGCATTAAAAGTATAATGGAATCATATCTATCTGAGAGAATGTGGAATGACTGGATCCAAAATTAGGGATGTCATCATGGTGAAAAACATGAAGTTTAATACTGATGCAGCAAAAAACTAGTTTTGGCCTACACAAATATTGCATATGAGTCCCAGTGTAAAAAGGACACCTTTGACTTTGAGGGGTTAAGATTTTACTCCTACACCAAGGCCGTCTCACAATGCTAAGGCAGACCTGGTATCTTTGCAGTGTCAAAACAAACAAGCCCCTGACTCTTCTTACAATTGAGTTCTGCCCTTAGTTTGCATGATTCCAATTATTCCATCTTGCATTGTGTCACATGTGCTATTTTCGTCTGGACGCTGTTCAGACCATATTTGGGAAACTCTAGTGTAGGACAACAGAGCAGAAGGTCAGGGATGACAAAGGCTTCCAACAAAGCTAGAATTTCGCAACTGCAAATGGAAAGTAGCAGAGCAAAGCTATTCGGTGTTGCTGCTCATGGTTTAGGAATTTATCTCCCATGCAAAGATTTTGTTCTGGTTTAACTAAAACTGGTTTGCTGACTGAAGCAGGAAAGGAGATGCTCCTACGGACTGTATATGTCTAACTCAACCTCTTAATTGGAATCTTGATCAGCCAAATATTTTTGCATCACACAGTTTGTGGGGCCTAAGAAATAGTTGAATGAAGCTCAGTGAAGATAGGAAAAAAACATGGAATACCACTCCTTCCAGCAGGACCAGTTAATGCACAACTTTTGGTAACAGATTTTGGGACTCTTGATCAGTGACAGGTTTTCCCATCCTTGTAAAACAGAATGCATCAATGTTATATGAAGAAACAGGGTTCTCAGCTACACTGCCCCTATGCTTTTTTGTTCCCTTTGATGATAGAGGAGGAAGGAGGTGAGAAGTACACACAAGGAATGCTAAATTAAGGCCTCACATCTGCATTAAATATCAACAAGCTTGATTTAGAATAATCAGGCTGTAGCGTTTACATCTGTTTATTCCAGTACCAACTGGGGAGCTCTTGAAAAGGCAGAATTTTAATTGGTGGTATTCCAATGAAGAATACAGTGTAGAGAAGTATACCAACCTCAGCCAACATGGTGACTGGTAATTCTAGTGGCAATTATGTAAAGCAGTGGAATGATTAAGGGTGAGGTTACAGACCCAATTATATATTGTTCCTGTCTCACATGAGGAAATAATTTCTGCAAACTTATGTCTCCATCAGCACTATGCACCAAACATATTCCCACGGTACTCCCAAGGATCCTCCAAATAGTAGATAATTTAGGTAAAAAGCTCATTGGAATTGAGTCAGGCTCTTGGTGACTGCATGGATGTCTGGCAAATGACACAGAAATGACTTGCTGTTGCTGCATTCTGGGTTATGTTTTAGCTTCCTCATCTAGCCTACAACTCTGGTATTCCTATCAAAGTAAGAAATGGTCCTGATTCTACTTAATTTCTGAGCTCAGATGAAATTTTAGGAGAGCACAGGGCTCCTAAAGGCGAAAGAAAACGTCTGTTCTGTTTATGAGCTTAGTGTCTAAACCAGCCTTCTCCAGGTACCCTGCAGGTCATATGCTGGTCATGCTGGCTGGAAATTTTGGAAGTCCAAACATAACTGATTTATACCTGACTTAAGGCTGTCTGTCTTATAAGCAAATTACATGTAATTATAACTTTCAGACACAAAGCCATATAAGTAGCCACTCTCCTGACTTTGAGATTATAAGGAGAAATAATTAAAACAGCTTTTGCCCCCACTAACTTTGAAACATCTTTAAACAATGGCATTATAGCAATAGCACTTAGTTTTATATATCACTTCATAGTGCTTTACAGCCCCTCCAAGCAGTTTACAGAGTCAGCATATTGCCCCCAACAATCTGGATCCTCATTTTACCGACCTTGGAAGGATGCAAGGCTAAATCAACCTCGAGCCAATCAGCAGAAGTAGCCCGCAGTACTTCATTCTAACCACTGTTGCCAACACAGTTCTTTAATTATAATAATCTAACTCACGGCTTTTCAACCAGTGGTATGGGTACCATCTGTGGTACATTGGCACCTGGCAGGTGGTACGCGACCATCCTAGAAAAGTGGTAGCGGGGGAGGGGAATGAGCTACCGGTGGCAGCACAGGACAAGCCTGAGTGAGAGATGGCTAGGGCTGTCAGGGCTCAGTGGAAGTGCCAGGATCAGTGCCAGACTCCAGCTGGAGCTCAATGCTGATCCTGGTGCTTCTGAGCCCAGAAGAAGCACTGATCAGCTGGAATGTTGCAGCATCTCCAGGTTCTTGTGATTTACATTCAGATGCTTGGCAACTGATTCATATTTATAACGGTCACAGTGTCCCAGGGTCATGTAAAGTGACCTAAACCTGCTGCTACCACCCAGCAGATGGGGGGGGGGGAATAAAAACCAAACACACTCCACCCCACCCCCACTGCCAATCTTCAACAGAAATGCTCACAACAATGAAAACCTTAGACAGGAGGGAGAGTGCCACCGGGTGGACAGGGAGGTGTCTTGCTCATCTGTGGCTTGGGGGCCAATTTTTTCAGTGCCATTGTAACTTCCAACAGTCACTAAGCGAACTGTTGTAAGTCGAGGACTACCTGTACTTCATCACTTTTTCGGGGGGAGGGTCATCAGGTTTTTGACGCTTGCTAAGCGACTGGTGGTACTCGGATGTTGCCATATCCTAAAAGTGGTACAATGGGTGAAAAGGTTGAAAAGCCCTGATCTAGCTGACATTTATCACCAAGTGCTAAAACAGCTTAGCAGGATATGCAAATCCATCCATTGCTGCTTAGTAATTCTATATGAGTGATGATTTTTCTGCAGTTTGCACCTTGGAAATTGTGTAGTTCTAGCTATTAAAAAAAAGCTAAAGGTTCCCCCGCACATGCGTGCTAGTCGTTTCCGACTCTAGGGGCTGGTGTTCATCTCCGTTTCAAAGCCGAAGAGCCAGTGCTTGTCCAAGGATGTCTCCTTGGTCATGTGGCCGGCATGACTAGACGCCAAAGGCGCACGGAACGCTGTTACCTTCCCGCCGTAGTGGTCCCTATTTTTCTACTTGCATTTTTACATGCTTTCGAACTGCTAGGTTGGCAGAAGTGCTAGGTTGGCAGAAGTTATTATTAGCTATTAAAAATAAGCTAATTGCAATACTGTAGATGGAAAAGATGCAGAATCAGCAAACCAGATTAATCAGCTGGGGAAGCCTCCTTCTAACAGAAGGCTGAAATGTTTAGAAATTTTAACTTCAAATATAAGTACAAACAATGTGGCTGGTCACATATGACAAATTAGAACACAAAACAGCACTCCCACCTTCTTTAAGAGTAATCAAAAAGTCAAATATATATCCATATTGTAGGTTTTTGGGAATAACAAAAGTGTCATTGAGAGTTAGGCAGCATACAGGTTTAATAAATTATTATTAATTGCTGTCTTACAATAAATAAATGAGCTTTACTTCCTGGTCTAAAGCTCCAGTGTTTCCTGGGGAACTTCCATTGATGTATTAACTAAATTTGTGTAGGAGGTTGAGCCTGAGGGCAGGTCAAACACATTATCAGTTTGGAGTCTCTACCCCCATGTAAGACATTTAAGTCCAACCCCGCTTTGAAGTTTTTTGACTCTTATCTGGTGCCAGTTTGCCTTGACCATTAGTAGATCGGATTCTTGTGTATAAATAGCATGGAGTAAACTTGTAGTACTTTTGAACCCTATCCTGGCTCCTGTTTTCTTGCGTCTGGCAGTTTTATCCTGCTTGGTTTTTCAGGGTCAGCCTAAGTCATTACTGACATATCATAGATTCAAACGTTTTTACATTCACACTGACACAAAAATGGAACATTAGATCAAATTAATTAGTAGAGGCTTATTAAAGGCCATTATACGGATGGCATTTCTTCAGCTTCAGTGTAACTCAGAAGACAAGATTCTTATCGATAAAACAATACAACTGTTGTCATGACTTGCTTATCAGCCTGCCAAATAGTCGGCTGGGAAATCTTGAAAACAAAACATTGGATGAGATTTTCCTTTGGCTTTTTCATGAAATGTTTTCTTATGGGCAGAGAATGACTGATATTCTTCAGGTTAGCAACCAACAATTAGTCTTCGTTCAAATGCATTTCCATCAGAAATTCTCAAGTCTCCCTTTTTAGTTGAATAGTGTGCAGAACCTGCCCCCTTCTGGACGAGGGGTCATATTGCTGATTCCTGGATAGCTCATAGAACACTGGAAAAACTTAAACATTCATGATTATGGAAGGGAGGGAGGAAGCCATGATCATTTCTGAAGGTTAATTTAATTTTTTTTGTGAGAAAGTGCTTCACACTGAAAAGGACAAGGTAGCAGACATTCCTTGTTTTATTATTTGCAAAGCAGATGAAAAAAAAATCAGATAATCCCCGGAAAGTTTAAATGAGCATCAGTAATGGTGACGCGAGAAACCGGAACCTAACATTTGGTTCTAGAATTCTGAACCAATATCTGAAATTCATGATCATGCCCCCCCCCTTGCCAGGTAAATATTTTAACACATTCAATTACATTTTTAAAATATAAAAATGTTTCATGAAATCAATTTAACAAAATTATTTAATAAATGTAACAATTTTAAAAATGTATTTAAATTTAATAAAAAGTTAAAATTTAATTTTATTAAATTTAATAAAACTCTGCCACATTTTATGTTATTTTATGTTATTCAGCTTGGATTATAGACCTTAAAGAATTTGAATATTTGTAATTCAAGGGTTTTATTGACATTTAGATATTTAATTAATATTTAATTCCGACCCTCTGGAAAGAGTTGCCACCGGAGCTGCGGATGGCCCCTGACCTTCGGTCCTACCGCCATGACCTGAAGACGTGGTTGTTCCAACAAGCGGGCCTGGAGTGACTACGATTTTTAATTAGGCTTTTTACTGGGTTAAATTGTTTTGTAATTTTGCATTTATTGTTTAATTCTCTTTTAAATTTTTTACTCTGTTTTTAAATTTTTATTGTTGTGAGCCGCCCTGAGTCCTCAGGGAGAAGGGCGGCATATAAATTTAATAAAATGAAATGAAATAATATCACCAAATATTCCTGCCATGGCATGTAATAAATGATGTTAAAGGACACAATTCTTGAATTTTTCTGTACACATAACTCCTGATAAAATAAATACCACAAAACTGTGTTACCTTTTTAGCCCATTATAGTACTATTAGATTTTTGATTTTACCAAAATAAAAAAGGCACAAAATTCAGTCTTCAAATGTGTCACAGCAAACTCGACAAAATGTTTAAATTGAAGGCTACAGGAATTAACACAATGAACTATTTCACAAAGGGATCTGTAAATGCAGAATATATAACTAAACTGGGCCATATTAAGCCATGTATTGAAAAATCAGGAAAAGCACCCCCGTGTACAATTCGGTCTTCATTAGCCTTTATTAGAAGCATGGTGGCTCAATGCCTTAATAATACTGGAGATGGTTTCTGCTCCAGCAGCTCAAGTCCTAGCACTCACATCTTGGCAGGGTGAGCTCCCGTCATTCACCTCAGCTTCTGTCCACCTAAGTTTGAAAGCATGTTCTATGCAAGTACATAAATAGGGACCACTTTAGTGGGGAGACGAGTTGATGCTCCGTGTAGGCAGTCAGATTCCCACTGGCTCTGATCCTTCTTGGTTGCGTTGCGTTTGCAAGGTGGCTCCGGGAAGATTGGGATTACTGACACAAAACAATGTAATTACTGTATGACTAAAACCTATATGAAAGCATTGTAATTGATAATATCACTGAGGAAATTAGCTCATTGCATAAAAAGCTTAAGTGAAATTCTAAAATAAGAAGGAAACACAAGAGTGAAAAGAGCAACATTGTTCAGGAATATCAGAAAATTTAAAATGCAGAACGAGCTGAGGTTAGCCAAGAATCCCAAAAGCAAAATGGGCTTCAATTGTTTCAAGTAACAAATTTCCAGCTATTCAGTGAAAATGTCAAAATTGTTATAAAAAAGGCTCTTTCCTTGCTCAGTCTTCTGTAAGAAAATATATGAACAGCTGAAATAACTGGGATTCTACCTCTGGCATGACAATATAATCAGGAAATATATCCCGATTATGAATTCTTTCAAAATATCCAGAGGATTCTATCTTAGGATGCTGAAGATACAGCCTGGTCAAACTGAGAAATCCTTGAGAAGGGAAGCAAATTATGCCCCTATCTTCAAAAATAGGGGAAAAGGGGACCAAGGTATAAAGATATCATTTTGGACTATGAATGTGACATTAATACCCGTGAATATGCAAGGGAAACTAGAGATAGATTGAGATGCAACCATCTTGAAAACAATGTTAAGACTATTAATTATTAATATTAAATGATCATGGCTTTCTTAGAAAAAATCTCAGAGACTCTATTTTTTGACTGAATTATTTCCATAACAGATTCTCAGAATTATGGGAAATAATGTAGCTTCATTGCAATGAGGCATTTAATAAAATACCCTGTAATATTCTGATCTGCAGGTTAAATAAATATGGACTGAATTGTACGAATATACTGAATTCATGTCTTGAAAATTCAATTCGGAATGCAAATTCTTAGCAGTTTAATAAATTCTTGTAGACATAATAAAAACCTGACACTGCACACACACATTACACTCATTTTTATTAATATAAAATACTTTTGAGTGAAAGACGGTACATGGAAAAATGGTCACCCAATTACTAAGCAAGGTAATTCCCTTTGCCAGAGAGAAGCAGGGTGGTTATTTAGCGTTTTTAGCATTATTAGCCCGCATTTTTTTCAGCCCTTTCTTGTTGTGCTTCTTTGCAAAGCGCATATTCCTCAGGAATTTGGGATCCACCTAGAAAAGAAGAGAAAGGTTGGGAATACACAAGAAATATAATTTACTTTTTGATTCACTTATTTGGAAGTCTACTAGAGCTCAAGACAGCAAAGTAGACAATGTATTCATTGTCTGTTTTAATCTATAATATTTCATCCAACTGTAAGCCACCCAGAGTACTGTGACACTGACAGAGAATAAATAATGTAATAAAAGGTTGGCAATACCATGGGATACTGCTAATTTCTTAATAGTCCTGTTTACATCAAATTCATAAACCCACTCAGAATGGCCCCCAAATCCATTTTTGCTTTTTGTTCTTTCAAGTAGCCTTGTATGGGGGACATGTTAGTTGCCCTAATTGTAAAAATTAATTAATTCTACATTTAATTTGTAAAAATAAATTTATACAAATAAAATAACAATCATGGAACATTGTATTTGACCGCACAACCAATGCTAGAGATGTCTAGAATGCACCGATTTGTGAACAGAATAGTTTGGAGAACTCTGGCATATTCTATTTCCCCTCCAAAGCATGGCAAATCTCATTTGGACCTTGCCATTCCAGGAACGCTTTCCAGAAATAAATCCTTGGAACTATTAGCAATTCAAAATGTCCTAGATATGGTGTTCAAATGAAATAGGTCCACTTTAGTGTCTGATCACTCTCAGACTGATGGTGGTGAATTCTACTCTTTCCTAATCAGCATCATAAGGAAACAGTGTCGCTCAGAGAATAATAGTTGTATGCAACATTGGGCACATACAAAATAAAATCTAAAGTTCTCAGATATTAGCGTTATTAGGCTTCTTCTTTCAGATTGGGGGTTTATAATATTGATGTGTGGTACTGAAGTGGGATTGCTGTAGTGCTTCATGTCATGGTCTGTGACCGTGCAGTAGCATTCACTGTTGTCAGGCCCCTATACACAGACACAATGAGCAGGCTGTCAATGTCAGCAGCTGCAAATGAGTTGACAAAAAAAGGCACTCACCCCCTTCAGAGATTCATATCTATGTGACCTGGGTTTCTTAATGCCGTTTCTGTGCCATTTGCGAGCTGTTCAAAGATAATATTCAAAAATTTAAGGCAACAAATATTATACATTAGTTTTATCCCCTTCTTTAAAAAAATAGCAAAATACCTATTTCAAGTTGCTTTTTCTACGTTTGAAAGTTCTACAAACCAATGTAACAGAGTGGCTAAGAGCCTAGAATCTAACATAAAAAATCACCCGATTTTGAATTGTGTTTCAGATAAAACTTGTCATCAACATTCACTGCAATATCATAGATAAGCTGTTCCTCTGCAGCAATCACATTTTTGGGGCTAACAATCAAGGCCAGTGAAAATGGGAAGACAACTGATGAATGAAATAGACGATACTGTTTTGATTACAAAGCTGATGTTTCTCTGCATAGCTTTTCTTTTGATATGTTAACTGGCAAAATGCGCTCATAATTTCTCTCCTCATGAAGATCACTTAATCGCTTCTAAGGGTGTCTTCTTTACGTGACTGAAAGCCCAATATTTCATAACAAGTCGGCTGTATAAATCTATCATTAATTCCTACAAGGTTTCATTCTTGAAGGTCTTCTAGACCAGCCCCCTGCTCAAGCAGGAAACCCTATACCATTTCAGACAAGAGGCCGTCTAATCTCTTCTTAAAAACCTCCACAACTTCTGAAGGCAAGCTGCTCCACTGGTTAATTGTTCTGTCAGGAAGTTTCTCCTTAATTCCAAGGTTGGTTCTCTCCTCAGTTAGTTCCCATAATTTCTTGTATTGCCTTCTGGTAAGTTGGAATAACTTTTCTTCTATCGTGATATCCTTCTATCAAGCATGTACTTTTAATGTCTCAAACTAGGTTTGTCAAGCATGCATTAACCATTTTTTCACACAACTTTATTCCAAATATATACTGCTCAAAAAAATAAAGGAGACACTTAAACAACACAAGGTATTGTATTTAATAGTAGGATGTCTTATTTTCTGTTCCCTTTATTTTTTGAGCAGTATATTTCTACTAACGAATAGAAACATTTGCCTGACTCTAATGGAAAATAGTATTACACTCAAGGATAATTATATATGAAGATAACCTAGGAATCAGGGAACGACAAGACCAGCCATTATCAAAAACCTAGGAAAGGATCACATTTCAGTGTTTAAGCTCAATGCTTATGTGATGTTTATACAGTTGCCCCTGTAAAGCTACATGATTAGCCTTCTAAGTGACTAGAATTGGGATTGCCTGCTTTTGGGCAGAGATATCTGCCTCTATTAACCAGAGATGGGAAGAAATCTGGTAATAGTTTTCGCCTTCTCAAAAACAAACCCCATTCAAGACTATTCAATTTATATTATGTAACCTATATAGCAAATGTTAATAAAAAAGTTATTAACATTTAAGCTATTATGCCAATGTTAATCCTTTCACATACAGGCAAATAGTAACATTATAGCTATTGTCATTCCTCAATTCCCATTAAAACCTACATTGATTGTGTGTGGTATGGTTCTTGGACTTGGCCATGGCTAAACCTGTTGAAAGAAGCAAAGAGAGAAGCGTTAAACTCAAACATAGAAAAGAGCAGTACCCTCTCAAGTATCTTACAACACAGGGATATTCTTTACACTCACTTAACAACTAATGCTCACTGCTGAATCAGAACATGGCCCATTCAATTTGACACGTCCTATGCAAGCAACTAGACATCTGTATGAAACTATGAAAGGCCATAACTATCAAAGTTTCAATCTCTAATTACTAAAAAGCAAATCTTCACTTAATAAATTTAATAACCGACAACACACCACTGTGAATATACTACATGCACAACAAGACTAAATTCCATCTACCAGATGTCCAATGCCCATCAAAGCAGCACAGCCTTCTTAGAGCAGAAGTAACCCCCAGAAAGCCTCATTTCGTTCCTTTTCCACCCGCTAATCCCCGGGACTTAAAAGCGCCCCCTACGCCTTTCTTCTTTCATCCTACTCCTCTCCGGGAGAGTATCAAGATGAACCATCTTTCTCAAGCTCATCTATTTCCACCACCCCCACCTTCCCATCAGGAAAAAAAAAGATAATACGTTAGTAAGACAACCATATTTTCTCCTCCCGGGAACTGACTACGCTACAGTTTTCCTCGAGAGGGATGATTGCGGATTCCGGAGATAAAATTCAACTTACGCGTCCGCCGAAGTTCAAGCCAAAACCGGAAAAGAAGTAATTGTCGCAAAGCATTCCGGGATATCAGCCATAGAGACCGGTAAAAATGCAGCTCAATGGGCACGCGAAAGTACTGTAGGGTAGTGTGTCCGGCTGGAAACAGGAATCGCAGTGAAAAAAGTTCCGGAACCCGAAAACGACTTTTTCTACTTAAAAAACAACAACAACAACAACAACAAAAGCCTTGTTTAAGCGCAGTCAGATAATTAAAGAAAAGTTTTAGAGATGAGCGTATTCTGCTCTTTTCAAAACGGCGGCGGCTCTACAGGTTTCTCATTTTATTAAACGGGTCACTGCATAGCACATCATGAGGTGCGTCGTTCGTATCCTGTGTATAGTAGTATTGGATTGAAAGAAAAAGTGAAGAAAGTAGATATTTCTCTTTAGTCAGAAAATTAACAGTGATTTTTTTTCAATTATAAAGTAACCTTGTAGATTATTACATGCTTGACTTTCAAAAATGTATCCTGTCTTCTATTTTTTGCTTCACTTCTTTATTTTCCTTTGTAGAATTTAAGTATTGAAACACTAACTTAGCATCAGAACGACATGCTTCACTAGAAAAATACAAAGGCGAGTTTCTTTTCTTGAAAATTACAATTTTTGGGGGAGATAAGTTGTAAATAATGCATAAAAGTAGGGATATGTACCAAAAACAGGATGCTGAATCTCAATTGGGGCGAGGCAAAAATTCTTGGAAAAGTATGCCAACTGCAATGACTGAAAGGAAAGAATTGGTTTATTGTGATTTCAAAAACAGAGCGACGTTCAGCACTGTTCAGAGCTGTTCAGAGCAATCAGTTCAGCTTTTAAAAATGGATGAAGTTGCAGGATCAAGCAGATCTAGGTCCAATACCAAAACTACCTTATTTTAATAGTGAAATTCTCCTAAAACCTGAACTCATGTTTGTCTCACTGGGGCACTATTTTATAATGTCAAGGGAGGGAGGAAATTTTGTACCTATGTGTACACATTGTAATTCTTCTGAATGTTCTCTTTTAGTATATTAATAATTTTGAACTACCTAAATACTCCTTAAACCCTAAATATTAAGAAAAAAATACTACATTTTAAGGTGAAGAAACAGAACTGAAAGTAAGGAAATCTTTGTTCAAATTCCATTTTTTTCCATAAATCATGTGGACACAAAATCTTACATTTTTTCCTGAGAAGGTAATAGTTTTGTGTGTATCCCAATCAGTTATCACCTGGGAAATATCTAGAGAGCAGTTCTGACTCTTTCAATTAAGTCAAGTGAAGTTACTAATTTTGACTCTGAATTTTGAGTTACTAATTTTGCTACATTAAGTAGTAGAAGGCTTTTAAGATATGTGATAAAATTTGAACTGCCTGAATGAAATATCAAGGCAATGCAGAAAGGTTTAAAAAAACTTAGAAAAAATGAATCTCCTTGAAAAAGAATTCAGGGGTTGGAAATGATGGACACAATACTGAAAAAAAGAGTTAACAATCCTCCTGTTGAACTGGCTCAGGTTCATGGTCTGATCAGACATAAACATTTTAGTCTCTTAAACTCTTTATGCTGAACATGAGCAAGCCCTAGTGGCTGCAGTGGAGAAATATTTATAGATCTATTTAATTTTGCTCAGGAAGAATTTCTGGAAGCTGCATATTAAGTTCAACCCAAACTATCACAGTCCAAACTGGTTGAAGGAGATGTTTTTCAAAAATCTAATAATAACATTTTGCAATTATTTTAGGTGAGAAAGTATCTTGGGGTATGTGGCAAAACGTTAATCTGTTCTGATTTAATCTTAAAAGCATAAATAATTCAATTAAATTCATGATACTTTTTTGAAATATTTTTTATTGAAAGAAGGTTTTATATGGATTTTAAAGTACCATAGAAGCATACAAGAAAATGTAGGAAAAAATTTAAATGGTGAAAAAAATGTGAAATAGAAAGGATAATATTTAGAGACAGCAAGGAATACTTTCTCCTTTTATCCTGCAAATGTCAGCCTATGCAAGGATAGTGGAATGAGGAAATTTTATAATCCTGAAACTGCTGCAAACTATCTCAAAGTAAAGTTTGGAATTGATACTGCTTTTGGAGCAACATAGTACACACAAAAATGTATCACTATGCTCTTTATAACCGATTATGAAGTAGAAGATTATTGGAGGTGGGGGAAATTTTACTTCAAAGTAATTAGAATAGAATAATAGCATAATAACTTTATTGTCACTTTGAATGTACACTAATTGGCATACATTAAAATGAAATTTTGATGCATATAGCTCTCAAAGGGTCACCACCTCCAATATACACTACATAAATATGACAAAAATAAATACAAATTATGCATATACTCACATATATGTCACAGAGAGACAACATAGTCTACTTCGGATTATGTATACATGTGCGTGGCGAGAAAAATGAATCTTGTGAGTTTATCACACAGTGGCATACAGAACAAAGCTATTACAGAATTGGGTTGACCTGCTAGTAATACTTCGAAACCTTCTCCCAGAGGGGAGCAACAGAAACAGACCGTAAAGTGGGTGTGTGGGATCTATAATAATGCTTTGAGCTCTAAGCACATAGCACTTATAAGCAGCATCCTGAATACCAGGGAGTAAGCTTCCTATGATCTTCTCGGCTGTCCTTACCATTCTCTGAATGGACTTTCTATCTGAGGCACTGGTGCCACCAAACCAGACAGTGATGCAGTTTGTTAAAATGCTCTCAATCGTGCCTCTGTAAAAAGTCAGCAGGACAGAAGGAAAGAAATGTGCTCTTCTCATCCGATGCAGGAAATCAGTTTAGGAGAAAGAATGAATGTATCTCTGTTTCAGGCTTATCATCCTGGGATGCTTGTTATCTTTTTTATTATTATTATAATGATTTTTTCCCCAATTGTACAGGTTTTTTTCCTCGTTTTTCATTTTAACATGAAAAAGAATTCTTTTAAAATCAGATTTTTCTATCCTTATCTTTATTTACCATATAGGCTACCCAAATCCTGACAATTTAGGATGGTGAAAAACAATAAAAATGAAATATAAAAGCAATAAATACAAACAATGGTTGACCTGGAGGGAACAACCTACAACCACTCCCACATACATATCCTTCTAAAGGAATTACTCTAGCCCCTGGTGGTGAACCTATGGCACATGTGCCACAGGTGGCATGCAAAGCCCTCTCTGTGGGCACGTGCGCCATTGCCCCAGTCCTAGGCCTTCAGCTGGGTTTTATAAAACCTTTTCGCTTTAGGCCTCCGCCGTCATGTGCAAAAAAAGAAGGTTCAATCAATCAATTTCAACTTCTTGCGGAAAATAAAAAGATCTCACAAAGTTGGAATTGATTGATTGAACTTTTTAGTCCCAGTCAGTCTGCC
This sequence comes from Vipera ursinii, assembly GCF_947247035.1. NCBI lineage: Eukaryota > Metazoa > Chordata > Lepidosauria > Squamata > Viperidae > Vipera > Vipera ursinii. The sequence continues at coordinate 66,261,784 of NC_139513.1, forward strand.
ATTACTACCACAGCAACGCCCACCCAATGGGCCATGCCTACCCAATTGGCCACACCCAGCCAATGGGCCACGCCTACCCGGCACCCGACAATACATAAGTGGGTTCTGGATTGCAGTTTGGGCACTCGGTCTCTAAAAGGTTCACCATCACTACTCTAGCCCAAGGCCTGGGTGAAGAGTCAGATCTTCAAAGATTGCTTGAAGAAAGTAGGAAAAGAGCTCTCAATTTCTGAGGGAATATTGTTCCAAAGGGCAGGTGTGCAACAGAGAAGCCATGTTTCCAGGATCCCATTAAAATAGCATTATTTAATGGATGGGATCCAGAATGCTAACTTTGTCTGAGCAAATGGAATGGGCAAAAAACGCGGGAGACAGGTAATCCTTCAGTCCTCCTCATGCAATGTAGTCTTTATAAAGCACATTGAATTGCCTTTAGAATCTTACTGGCAATGAGTGTAGCTTGTGTGACCATCACTACTTATACCACCTCATTTTGGATTAGCTGCAGCAATGCACCTAGAGCAGGGCTTTTCAACCTTTTCACCCATAGTACCACTTTTAGGACATGGCAACATCCAAGTACCACCAGTCGCCTAGCAAGGTGTCAAAAACCTGATGACACCCCCCAAAAAAAGTGATAAAGTACAGGTAGTCCTCGATTTACAACGGTTCGCTTAGTGACTGTTCGAAGTTACAATGGCACTGAAAAAAGTGCCCCCCAAGCCACAGATGAGCAAGACACCTGCCTGCCTGCCCGCCGGTGCTCTTTCTCCTGTCCAAGGTTTTCATTGTTGTGAGCATTTCTGTTGAGGATTGGCAGCAGGGGTGGGATGGGGGAGTGTTTGGTTTTTATTCCCCCCATCTGCTGGGTGGTTGCACAGGTTTTGGTCACTTCACATGACCCTGGGACACTGTGACCATAAATATGAATCAGTTGCCAAGCATCTGAATGTAAATGACAAGACCCTGGAGATGCTGCAACATTCCAGCTGATCGATGCTTCTTCTGGGCTCAGAAGTGCCAGGATCAGCGCCGAGCTCCAGCTGGAGCCTATGCCGATCCTGGCGCTTCCGCTGAGTCCTGACAGCCCTGTAGCTCCAGCCATCTCTCACTCAGGCTTGTCCTGTGCTGCCGCTGGTTCAGCTCATTCCCCTCCCCCGCTATCCCTTTTCTAGGATGGCCGTGTACCACCTGCCAGGTGCCAATGTACCACAGGTGGTACCTGTACCACTGGTTGAAAAGCCCTGACCTAGAGTGCATTGCAATTGCCACACGCAGGACGTTAAAGGTATAAATGACTCTGCAGAGGGCCTCCCAGAACAAGAACCCACTAGATGTATCTATGCAAAGGCCTTCTTGGCTACAGCTATTGCCTGCTCACCAAAGAGGAAGATCAATTCGCATATCAGCCCCACTTAGAACTCATCCAGAACTAAGGGTAGAAATTCCTCTGACCCATTGTGGTCCCACAGCAACAATTCAGTCCTGCTAAGGTTGAGCCTGGGACTGTGTTTTCCTATTCAGATACTGATGTCCTCCAGCCTGAGGATAACACCTTAACAATAATATTTGGTCAGCCTGAAATCAAGGTATACAGCTGTCATCTGCAAAATGGTATTATCTGACCACAAACCAATGGTTGTATGTATATGTTAATATATCTATATATCATCTATATCTCTAGAGAAAGAGGCAACAGAAATCATATCTGTGTTCCTCAGCTATTGCAGTTACTTTTTTGAAAAACAACAACTTATTCCTGGTATTTTTAAATGCTTCCTTTCTACCATAAAGATATGCTAAAAAAACATGGAACTTATTTTGAAGAACATTGTTTTAAGAATAGTATCAACAGGCCCAATGAAAATCTGCCTCAAATATCAAATACCCGTTTCTTTTTTAAAAAGTTTATTGTAAAACTTTTTAAATCATTTAAATGAATATATACATGGATACATATAAAACAATTGTCTTAAAAACAGACAACTGTTTTTAAGACAATTGTTTTTATATGTATCCATGTATATATTCATTTAAATGATTTATATGGGGAGGGGGTGAAATCTCATTTCTGTGACTTTGGAGGACTAATAAGTAAAACCGTAATAATCAAACTCTAAAAGTCAAAGAAAAATGACCACAGCAGTAACATTAATACAATACAGCTAAGATACTAAAAATTTTTACATCCTTTAACTATGTATGATATCTTTCCTGCCCTGTCTAGATTTTATAGCCCAGATTGGGTAATCCTACCTAGTCACGCTAAAATATTTTGAAGAGCCATGTTTGAAGTATAATGATGATGGATGTTTTACAGTCTTCCACTAAAACAGCTTCAAATGAAAAAAAGAACACCTGCCAACTTTGTATAATTTTATCCGACAGCAGTCTTCGGGAAATAAAAGAGAGAACTGAATAGAAACAGTAACTGGAGAAGTATCGTTGGCTCTTAAGGATTGTCTGTTTCTTTTCATGCAACATAAATTTACTCATAGTCTCCTCCTCTCACACTTTACTATTAGGAATAGGGAAACACTGCTCATCTTTCTATGCTTTGTGGGTGTTCCTTGCATATTGCTCTAGGATTCCATGGAATTGAAGCCCAGTTTATAAAATCTTTTAATATATACTTATGTTCGTACAGACTAAGTTTAAAATTGAGAAGACGGTTGCTTGGATGGTAAATATTTCATGCTGTTGATTTTCCTCTTCCACTCTGCTCTTTGTAACCTTAAAACTTGTGTGAGCCAGAGATGGGTGGGGTGCTCTATTGGGTTACCCAAACTTAATAGCGAGAAATCTAAAACCTTTTGCTTTAATTTAACATTCTGCCTCTCTCCAAACCCCTTGGAACTACCAAACTTCAGTCCCTTCTAGCATGAAAATGGTAACAAATTGTCTGCAAGCAAACAATCGAGCTCAGAGAACACCAAGGATTCCACAGAAATGAACTATGCTTGCAGGGGAAGTTATGTGTTATATTCATGCCAGAAGGGAGTGGGGTTTGCTCTCTGTTTATATACAGCAGCTTGTCAGTGTTGGCGGGAGTGTTCTTTTTTTCCTTGGTAGTTCCTTGAGTGGGCTGTTTTTGGAACATAGTACAACAGATGCGTGGAGGCATCATCCACTTCTGTAGGGCTTTCTGAGTGGCGGGGAAATATAAAAGGTTACTTGAGAGAAATAATCTAGAAGAACTTTGTTTCCCACTGGTTCTTAATATTTATTTATTTTTATTTTAATCCCATTTATATCCCGCCCTTCTCCGAAGACTCAGGGCGGCTTACAAGCTTAGCAGTAGCCTTCATTCTATGTATATGCCTGCTTATTAGGGCTTTCACACACACACCCAAGCGGCATTATTACAAAGTCAGCTTAATTGCCCCCAACAATCTGGGTCCTCATTTTACCTACCTCGGAAGGATGGAAGGCTGAGTCAACCTTGAGCCTGGTGGGACTCGAACCTGCACTAATTGCAGGCAGCTGGTGTTACTTAAGGAGGCATTAGCCCACTGCTCCACCAAGGCTCTATCAGTCACAATGACTTTTGGTAACATGAAGAACATGATTCTTACGAATGGGTTACAGGTAGTCCAAAGATGAGACCATAGCTTGACTCAGATTATCGATACAAATCCTCATAGGTCATCCCTGCACAAGCAGCATTAAGTCTGCAGTCATTTGTTTCTCAATGCTACTGAAGAATCTGCTAGTTAGTTTGTTTCAGTACTTGTACTTTGTTTGTAGGAATTGGACGGATTCCATATAGCAAAAGAAAAGAAAAAAAAGAAAAGAAAAGAAAAATCATCTGATTAAGCTGTGTGGGTGTCTTATCTCTTGTTCTTGAATGCCACCTCTGTTATTTCAAATCATGTTTCCACTGCAAAAAGCTGTGAAGCTAAACAGTTGGAAGAGGCTAACTTCCACCCTAGGGTGTATGATAATAACCTTGTTTAACTCCCTTCATGAAATCTGAAGGAAATTAAGATGGGGAATAATAGTCTAAGTGAAGTCCATCCCTAAAGAATAGAATACTCTAGACCAGGGGTGTCAAACTGCTGGCCTGTGGGCCGGGCCCGTCATCAGGAAACCACACCCACCCCATTGCCAGCAATGGAGAAAAAGCTCCGATACGTCGTGCGATGTCATGTGACGTCACGAGTTTGACATGTCTGCTCTAGACCTTAGAGTGAATTAGCTAGGTAGCAAAGAGCTATGCAACACCTTACTGGGGCTCAAATCAGGTTAGGTAAAGGTAAAGGTTCCCCCGCACACGCGTGCTAGTCGTTCCCGACTCTAGGGGCCGGTGCTCATCTCCGTTTCAAAGCCGAAGAGCCAGTGCTTGTCCGAGGACGTCTTCGTGGTCATGTGGCCGGCATGACTAGACGCCAAAGGCGCACAGAACGCTGTTACCTTCCCACCGTAGTGGTCCCTATTTTTCAACTTGCATTTTTACGTGCTTTCGAACTGCTAGGTTGGCAGAAGCTGGGATGAGTAACAGGCGCTCACTCTGTTACGCGGCACTCGGGATTTGATCCGCCAAACTGCCGACCTTCTGATCGACAAGCTCAGCGTCCTAACCCACTGAGCCACCGCGTCCCTTCCAAATCAGGTTAGCACCCAGGAAATCATAAAACTGTAAGTTGGATTGGAAGGTCAACAGATCATCCCAGAAGAAGGTAATAAAACTATTCCTACAATATTAAGAAAGCTATATGGGAATGTTTATATAGTTTACCAGAAGTCAAATTCAAGTTGAGATGTTCAGTTTTCCAAAAATGAAGGCTAATCAGTGGAAGCAGCTGGAAATGTTGCCACTAGAAGGAGCTCCTGCACAGAGAATGAAAAGTGTGCAGCTGTTGAATTATTACTTTTTCCCCCCAAAAAAGAAGTGGAGCCTGATGGAATCTCTCTCCTCTCTCTATTGCTCTTTCTCTTTTTTACTCTATTCTTATAGATTTCTTTGCAACATTTCTTATTGTTACAGATGATATAGAGAGCTTATCACAAATACATTAATTTGAAAATGTCTGGTGTAATATAATGTAAATGTACAAATTTATATCCTGTTTATCTTCCTTTGCGATGACAGGGGTTCCAGTTACAAGCCAATTCTTATTTTGAAAGTTCCCCTTACCTTTGAACCATTAAATA